>NC_090923.1:355834495-356459495 GCF_040938575.1 Ambystoma mexicanum
ACTGTTATATGTGGAACCAGGGGGTGGGAATTAGGAACGGAAACTGAGACAACAAGAAGCAGGAATGATTTGTAGATTCAGATGTGTTACTAATGGTCTAAATACAGAACATGAATTTAATATATTTCTATAAAATGTATAATCATACATGGTTGTTTGAAAAAAAAGTCTTTTTGGGGGAGTCAGGAACCTTCCAAGAACCAATCTGAACTATGTGAACCCAAATCACTTGGGTCCAATATTGTGAGATGCCTGATGAATTACACACTTAACATTTAAAAAATACCCTTTAATTGTATATATCTGTAAGAATGACCATAATATGCGTATACAGGTGTGTATATATAGCAACAGGTTAATTAACATCTTAGTTGTGACACATATATGCACATTTTAAATGTGAAGCAGCTTAATACCAGGTTTATGTAGTCACTTAATGGTAGATCAGGTGGTACCATAATAATTAATGTGTACTAATGCACAATGGCAATTCCCTTAATCACGCTTGTATAGAGAATCTATCCATGCTAATGTGCTGTGGTTTTGCAACCACGCATGTGCAGGGAACCGGTCATTTACTGTTAGATCGCACTGTACTGAGTATGTGCGAACGAATAGTGTTGTGAAGAAGCAATGCGCATGAGTGCAAAATAGCGGATCCTTTTTGATTCACCACAATAGATAGAGACTTATCATTCCCTCCATCATCGTCCTTCCTCACCATCAGGAGAAGACATCAGCACGAAAATGCACTGCTAAAAAAGTAAACTTTCTAAGATTGCACTCCAGATTACTTGTGCTCATTTAAAATACCTGCATGTCTTAAGGGCCTAAGTGTGCCTTGAAAATGTGACTGAATATACAAATGTAATTGTTAGGATCAGGCAAAATAGAATGCAATTGCAGAAATCCATTAACGATCACTTTCAAAATTACTTTCACAATTGAACTGGGCTACGGTAATGGGAATGTGGCACTTCTCCCTCAGATTATAGCTCAAAAGAGATTCACCACACTGCACATTCTGGTGTTCATATGTTTAAGGGATTCAAATGTACCAGCTAAATCAGGACTATTGCAAAGGGATAGGTGAGAGGGAAACAGACTCACCATATTTATGGGCAATAAAAAAAAATTGGTTCAGTGCATATATAGTCTACCATGCTCATGAAATTACGTTTTAATCCATTTATCAAGTAAGGCTATACAGCTCTATGAGGTATTAACCCCTTACATGCTTGTAGCCTACAGGCTGCATGGACGACAGCCACCTCATTCATGGAGCCACAAATTCATCATCATCAAACATGCACAGCCACACAGCTCTAAGAGACATAGACAAATTGGATGCTTGCATCTACCGGTCTCATACAAGGCAGGATGTTCATGCATGGAGCTCCAAATGTATCATCTACATAAGCACTCACCCAATCACAACTAAACGTAGTCTGAAATCACTCACCTAATCACTATCAATAAAAGAGGTATCCACGGGAGTTAATTTCAAACTTGCACAATGCGCCAACAAGCCTACGGGCATACCATAAACCCTAATGCTAGGAACATTTATTATGCACTCAGACAAGGAATGGGTGAAGCACCTTGACAACGTCTAAGGACGATGAGGTCCCTAGAAATCTAAACTTGGTTTGGTTCCCTCCACAGCAAATCAGCCCCACCAGGCATGCAGGAAACTTCCGACCCAAGCCCTAAGTTAACTAAATCAACGACAATCACGTACAGACATTGTTGTATTAAACATACCCATAGACTACCTGAGTACTAACACAAAAATCGTGCCTTCCCTCCCTCCTTTCTTCTAATGGGCCTGTGTAATCTCTAAATGTTGGCATCCTATGATCAATGTATATACTTATACCTTTTTCAATGTATGTGTTAAACATTAACAAATGCAATTCTGTAACACAATTACTTGCTAAATGAATATTTGACTCTAATGTTCACTCTTATCACCATCAATTTATGTCACAATATTCACTTATGTACATGTCTGTTAATATGCCAGCCTTGAAATGGACCCGGAGGGCTCAAAACACATGTCGGCTGACCATTTACAAACACTAAATAAAACCACACTTAAATCAAATCCTTTAGTGTATATATCAGTCAATCCAACATACAGTGCAAGGTAACCGGGTACAAACTAGGTAAATATGCCATCAATTTGAATAATGTTTCTCTAAAGTAAACTGAAAACATGGAGATTGATTTGGTGTAGAGTGAGAGAGTGAGAGAGGCATTGCTCAAAACAGTTGGTTTTAATGCCAGATTTCCGGTATCTTACTCGCTATCATGACAAAAAAGGGTGGCCTGTGAGATATACATAATACATTATCACCTACGCACCTGAGACACATTTTTCAACAAAGTAAAATAGAACTCCACAAATTGTCCCATGCAAACCTGCTAAGGCCCCAGCATCTGGAGATTGATTACAAGCCAGCAAAAGAATAAAGATGGGTCCCAGAACACTTATTCTGCAGCTCTGTAACGTAAAAAGAAATCAATTTGTCAGCATGTTGATCTATTTCTCTTGATGACATTTGTAAAGAAAATACATCTAAACGTTTAAAATGTGCTTCTTTCTTTCCAACTGTATGAAGTCAGAAAATTAATGACATTACTTTGAATAACAGAGAATTCTACATAACATGAAACAGTGCATGTCTGTACATTACAACTGGGTTCAGCTTGGAGTAGTACGCCCCCACCAAATGATTGTGTCATAAGACTCCAATCATAAGATGCTGCTTCGTTCACAGGAAGATTCACCTGCCAGAAGCCTTTTTAAACCAGTTTGACAAATTCTGGTCATGAGATGTAGGTTAACCCAAGAGATAATCATATGTTGGGGTTTCATATAGCAGTATTGTGGACAAGAGCTCTTTAATGTACAGTGGTCAAAAGTGGCACTTATTTAACATACATTTCTTGGATTGCTGAATAAAATATTCCATGTGTTGCATTTCAACCCAAAAATATAATCAAATAAAACTCTTTAAATGTTTAGTAAAATAATATAGGATTTGGAGACAAATTTAGCATTATAGAATAAAAATATGTCTTTCATGTGATATGGCATGGCATTTATAATGCACCTATACACAAGTGTTTCAAGGTGCGACAGTTCATATTGTGTACAATTATGGAAATTATAAACAATATGAAAATATATTATTTCTGTAAATATACATCCCTTGGAGTCATGTAATGCCTTAAATCATATATCCTGATGTGTAGATTCTAATGATCATTAAAGTAGCCCATTCACATCGAAAAGGTGTAATCCAAAAAAGAAATGTGTCTGCGTAAGATTAGTAGGAATTAACACCCTCCTTTTTCTTGTCACAGGAGTCTGAGGGAAGACCTCTGTCTTTCAAATCACAAGATTGTGGGATGCTCCTGGATTATAAAATACCTTGCACACTGATAGGACATTGACCAGAATTATGCTAGATATTACTATAGAGGATAATGGAGTGATGCCAGGCACCATCTGGGAGAGCTAGGTTTCCATAGAGGCTGCGTAAACATGATGTACATCGTTGAGGTGATTATCTGTCCTTATTGGAACATCGCTATAACAGTTTAAGGGACTTTGCAGATTAAGGAAATCCAAACTGAGAGGGTGCAGATGCTTTCCAAAAAGAAACCTAGATTGTCCTCATAGTGCTGTCCATGGTAAATCCCAGGAATAAGGGGGTCTGGGAACAAAAAGGTGTGCTATTGTTCACAGGGAGACTGGAGTAGTGTAAAACAATGAGGCAGTGTGCTCAATATTTGAAAGTAAACTGATATATCTTGTTCAACAAAAGTAAGTGCATTTTGTACTGTGTGTCTTTTTAAAACTGACATCATTTTGCGAAATTTAAAAGCATTTTTGTTCTGTAAAATTAAGCAATATATAAAATGGAATCATTGTTCCAGCGGCAGAGTTAGTAATTCGGGGCATAAAGTCATGATCAAATCCAATAATCTCACAAAGGTTTTATTTATGATTCCTGCCAGTGGGAGCCCAGCCATTAAATAGATACTTGTGCAACAGTAAGTAGCTCAGAGAATTAATTCTATTCAGAGAAAATTATGCAAAGCTTAATACCCATGTAATCCCTTCTCCTGAAATGCACCAGCAGACATATGTGTTATGTGAAAGGACAACGGTACTTTAACATTGTTCCTTTGACTTTAATTTTCCTTAAATTAATTTAGGGTGTGACTGTATGAACAGGGAACTTGAAAGTAGTCACACTAATTACAGCCTATGATTTAAAAGTAAAGTATAGCTTTACAAGCTATATCTCTTAACGACAGGTAGCAAGGAGGTTAATTTGTCAATTTATCCCTAAGAAAAGAATGGCAATGTATATGCCTATTGTTATGTTTCCAATTAATATTGCATATAAAAGGATTTACATTGAGCATACTGCATACTTCTAATCCCAACCATAAACTAGGTATTGTTTTATCATAAAGTTAGAGTCACATACATACTCATGTAACACTTGGAATTAATTTAGATGTTGTGCTCTCCAAAAATAAAAGTGCCTATCCTAATCCCAGGTTAGTAGACCAAGCTGTCCAAAATCACACACCGGGCCTCATTACGAGGTTGGAGGTAGCCTTGCCGGAAAAACCGGCAAGACTATCTCCAAACCGGCAAGAAAATCCAGCACCTGCGAATGGGAAATTACTGGGGTATTCCTGCCCCGCCGGACTTGGTAATTGCCCTTTCGTGGGTGCTCGTAGATCCCCATTCCCATTTGAGCCTGATAGGGCTCAATGTGAATGGGGATGCCTGTAGCACCGGCACGGTTCATTTCTGTGCCGGTGCTACAGGCTTGCAGTGCTCACAGGTGCCCTTCATTCCGCCAGGCCAGGCCAGGCATGGGGGAATGAAAGGCACCCGCGAGCACAACTTGGAGTTTGCCCTTCTGGATACAATGGTACAGGCAAGCTTTCCGGTACCATTATATCCGGACCGGCAACCTCATAATGAGGCCCACTGTATTTTGCATACATAACCAAACGAGAAACCAACAATAGACTGCATTAAGAGTTACAGCTGGCTCTACTGGGCTGAGAGGAACACTGAGCACAGAACAACACCACCAGAGACATTCTTTCCAGATGCCTGAGGCTACCTGCAAAGAGCTGGGGACTTGCACGAACCAACCAGGGTTGATCTATGGACCGATCACATGATCCCAGACCCCAAAACCACTATATTTGAAGGATCTTTCCATTTGTCAGAAGGGGCTTCAACTGGGCTGACAAGAACCCAAATTCTTGATTTTGTTGGCAAACATGATTATAGATCCCAGTAGGAAAGGTGGCAGGGGGCATTTATATTCATCTGCTACAAGATGTTTAGGTCCAAGTAGGATTACCTCTGTTTTGCTTGGTTCAATTGAAAACGAATGTGAGACATTCATTGTCCCACCTCCTAAATGCTTTGTATTATGCTATGTAGGAAATAGTTGACTCTCATATAAATCCGAGTGTCGTCAGCATAAGAATGGAAGACCAAGCCATATTTCCTGAAGACACCCATTGGAGTTTGGAGATGGAGATTGAACAGGATGGGCAAGAGTGAAGAGCCCTGAGGAATGCCACAGTTCATTGCTATTACCTCTGAATGATGTGCTGCAAGTTTCATATCTTGATACTGGTTGGACAGGAATGCATTGAACCGCACAGAGAGTGATCTGAGATCTCAGCCACTGACACCAGACAAGACAGTATAGCCTGTAGGATATAACATATCCCACACAAACATATGGAAAACCCCTGGACCTTTTGATTTCAACAAAATTCATGACTCTCTGTAAAATTGAATCTGCGTGTCATGGACAGACTGTTTTGCTATCCGCTTCATGCTCACTTTACCACACAAGATCATCCCATCTGCCACACACACCCTTTACAGACACAGCATTAACACCATTCATATCACCCCCTCTTCTCCACAGGTACACCTCTCACTTCTCCTCAACAATTACAAAACCATCACCACACAGCCACTCAACAACATTCCCCCCTCAAATCACAAAGATTGCACAACCACCACCATAAAAAATGGTTCAACAGCTCCCTCCTCTTGATCACGCAGGAAGCCAGATGCATAAAGATGTATGACAAAATAACCCTTCATCTGCCACCAGAGAACGACTAAAACACGACTGCAACAAATGCAAAACAGAGCTATCCAATGCCACTCAGTACCACCAAGAACTCCATTCAGCCACCAATTGTACACAGAAACCTTTCAATAATGTCAAATCCCTCTCCAAAACCAGCATCTACACCTTCCCCATCCTCATCCACTGTACTATGCAACTCCCTCATGGACTACCTCAACTCCAAAAGGCAAGCGTACCCCTCTGCTCTCCCACCCTCCACTCGCAAACCTTTCAACACATGGGACACCTTACACCAGTGGTCTTCGAACTTTTTTTTCCCTGGGCCCCCCCTGAGCAAAGTTTTGGCAGGCCGGGCCCCCGCCCCCCAGAAGTGCCAGATGGACAGTATGCAGAAATCGCTATGAAATTTTGCGTGCAGTCACTGCACCCTACTCCCAGTACAGACTCTGGGCTCTCCCCACCCTACACCCACCACTATCCCAGTGCTGCAGCCCATCCTGCTCCCACCACAGTCCCATAAAACAAGCATACACACATCCACACACATTTAAATAAAAAATAAATCTCCATAAACGTACCTTCTGCAGGGGCCTGCACGTGGTTGCTAAAATGCCCCGCTTCAGGTTGCTCTCCCCCTATGTGTGAGGAGGCACAGGAGCACCCCCTCGCACGTACATACATGCAGTGCCCCAGCCAGCATTTCCAATGAGCTATGCAAGGCTGGCGAAGAAAAACACCCCCAGCGTTGCATGGCTCAGTGATCATGTGCGGCTGGGGAAATGAACTGTCAAAGGCAAACAGTGTTTCCCCTTGACAGTTCAGCCAGCCCAGGAGCACTCCCTCAGCTGGAAAAAGCAGCTGAGGGAGTGCTAAGTGTTTCACTGGGCTGGCTCCTTGGCTCCTCAATAATGGGTGAGGTGGCCAGTGGGTGGACGCCCCTTCACCCATCATGTTTGTTTGTTTGTTTGTTTTATTATTTATAATAATTTGATTTCCTCGCTATCACAGAGACTTGGCTATACCCTGCAGCAGGCCCCATGCTCATGCTAGCAGTCCCAGATAACTATTCCATCCTGAGGCAAGATCGCCCCAACTCTAGAGGAGGGGGTGTTGCCTTAGATACACAAATGTAGTCTATCCATGAGACCAGCAACCTCCACCAATGTCCTCTCTTGTGAAACACTATCAGTCAAAGTCCCACTTACTAATACCCAAAGCCTCAATATCCACTTGATTTACCGCCCACCAGGACCCATTGGTACCTTTGATGAAGACCTCAACGCCATTCTATCCAGCAATCTCAAAAGCTCCTCCCAAGTTCTTACCCTGGGGGACTTTAACCTGGGCTACAACGACCCGGCAGACCAAACAGCCAGCACTATTGTTAACACTCTTGCGGAATTAGGATTTGTGCAAAGAAGTATGGCACCCACTCATTCGAAAGGCAGAATACTTGATTGGGTGGCTGACCACAACTGCCTAGCGAACATCACAAATATCTCACCACTAGTCTGGACTGATCACCACCTGGTATCGTTCTTGTTGTCCACTGACAGACCCCAACTCTGCCCAACACCACGGCCCCTCCTACTCTCACCAGAAACAACAACAACATCACACCAGAAAGACTCATTCCGAATCTACTCCCCACACTTAACACACTCCCCGACAATTTGGATCCAGAGATCCTGGTTGATGAATATAACAAGGTCATGGCCTCCTCGTTGGACCTCATTGCCCCACTTAAACTCAGACCTAGTAAACCGAAAAGACACCTTAACAAATGGTACACTCCATTCCTCAAAAACTTAAGGCAGCAAAAAAGAAATTGTGAGGCCACTTGGAAAAAATCCCCCTCAGCTGTAAACAAACTCCAACTCTCCAAACTAACTGCACTTTATAAAAAAGAAATCTATCTGGCTAAACGTACCTCCTTTGACTCTCGCATATCCCAAGCTAAATCTAATATGAAAGAACTCTTCTCTATACTTAAAGAAGTAGAAACCCCCATACCACCCCCTGATACTTGCATCAAATATAAAAATTGGTGCTCCGAAATTCAAAAACGCCTTGGCAAATAAGATCGTGACCCTGCAAAGCAAAATTTGAAGCAAAAAAGATGCCCTAAAAGATACTCTCCCTTCCAAAACTCAGGTTAAGCGTACGACCACAGATCCCACCCGCTTCAAGTTCTCCAAAGTCAACACTCTTGACGTGGAAAAAATTATCCTGTCTTTGAAACCATCTAACTGCCAGGGAGATCTGTGCCCAGCACAGCTCATCAAAGATGCCGCCCGCGACCTCTCACCCTTTATCACTAAACTAATCAATGCATCTTTCAACACTGGCTCCATCCCCTCTAATCTAAAACAATCCTGGGTACTTCCACTACTAAAAAAATCCAGCCATACCGACAAATTACCGACCCATAACGACTGTTCCCTTCTTACTAAAAATCCTCGACAAGGTCGCCTATGTACAAATACAGAAGCACCTGGAAGAACACCACCTCTTAGGATCCAGACAATCAGGGTTCCGTCCTCAACACGGGACTGAAACCGCACTTATTGACCTAAAAGCTCAGATTGATACACTCAGGGACAAAGGACAAGTTGCCCTGCTCCTCCTCCTTGACTTATCTGCAGCTTTCGATTTGGTTGACCACTCTGTTCTATGCTCACACCTCCATACAGCAGCACACTTCTCCCCCGAGGCCATTGCATGGATTACCTCATTCCTCAACGGAAGAACTATGAGGGTCTTCTCTCCCACTGCTGCAGCAAACCCTATTCCCATCACTTGTGGTGTCCCACAGGGCTCCTGCGTCTCCCCCACATTGTACAACATATTTACCAAGCCCCTCTTCGATGATTTGGTTCATCTCAGTATCACCTACACTAACTATGCAGATGATACCCAGATCCTCCTTCGGCTTTCTGGAGATGATGGAGAGGATTTGGCCTTGCTAAATAGGGTGTACACCATCATTCAGGCATGGATGGCCACTCATGGACTATGCCTGAATGATGAGAAAACGGAGCTTATCATCCTGGGCACCACGTCCAGCTTAAAGAAACTTAGCCCTACCTACAATTCCTTCATGATAGATGGGAACAATATCAAAGTTGGACAGAAGGTCAAAACATTGGGTCTCTATTTAGATTCCAACCTTTCCTTTAAAAGACAACTGAGTTCCCTGGCCTCCTCAACTGCATACACGTGCAAATTAATCCGCTCAGCCAAACCATTTCTGTCAGACACCAGAGCTGCCTAACACTTGCTAGAGCCCTTATACTTTCCTGCCTTGACTATTGTAACGCCCTTTACCTGGGAACCTCCAAGGCTACCACCAGCAAGTTACCAACTCTCCAGAATAACACCCTGAGAGCAGCCCTAGGCATTCCTAGAAGAGAGCACATTTCAGGACTCAGCCAACAGAACAACTGGCTCTCTACTAGAGACAAAATTCTCCTAAAAACGGCATCACTTACCCACAAATCTCTTAACAACGCCGCCCCAATCTATTTGATCAACAGATTCCATAGGCAAGCCCCCTCAAGACCCCTCAGAACTGCATATAAAGACTGCCTCTCTGTCCCAAATTTCAAACTTGCCATTATAGGAGGGAACAGTTTCCTGGTAAAAGCTGCCAAACTGTGGAACTCCTTGCCTCCTAGCCTTAGAGTCGACATGCCTTACCTGAACTTCCGATCCAAGGTAGTTTCATGGCTGAAAATGAGGGACCACCAAGATAGCTAAGTGCCATGGCTATCACTTCATGCTATCCGCACACTGTGCAACCTCATGTGCCCACTTTGTACTCTTGTTTATATTGTATATATTACCTGTTTCCTCACTATGCTTTGTATATACTTCCAGTGCCATCATGTATATTGTATATTTTGCAACTAAGCTTCGCATATTCGTGTAAATGCTGCGCCTTGATACCCCCGGGTATATCGGCGCATTATAAATAATAAAATAAACAAACAAACATTTTCTCCAATCTAAAAAAAAATAAAAATGTTTTTTTACTCATTTCATGCTGGTCTCTGGTGCCCCCCCCAGGGTGCGGCTGCGCCCCCCTGGGGGGGCGGGCCCCACAGTTTGAAGACCTCTGCCTTACACCCCATTAATACAGACACCCTCATCAACCTTCCTACCAAAACAAAACCTGCACACTTCCTGGATGATGCATGCCCACCTCAAGTTACATCCAATTGCATAACCACCCTTGCTCCCCAACAACTCCTGTCTCTTGCGTTGTACTTTGCCCTCTGCACTCAAAACTGTGAAAATCTCACTCCCCCTCAAAAGAAACTTTCAACCCCATAGTCCCCAAAAATGCACGCCACATCACTATCTTGACATACCTCGACAGAAACATGGAACGGTTCATCACCCCAAAACTTCAGAAACACATCATCACAAACATCACCACAAACAACCTACTTAGCCCCTTCCAATCTGGATTTCAAGAGCAGTGAAACCGCTACACTTCACATTATTAAAGACCTCCACAACATCACAGAAAAGGGACACACAGCACTACTCATACAACTAAACCTCTCTGCAGTATTCACCACCATCAACACCATTCTCCTCAATATCCAACCCCACCGGATGAAACTCTCAGGCACCACCTTCCTTACTGAAAGGACACACTTCTCCAAGCCTCCTTTTGAACCTGACCGCAGCATGGTCAAGTAAAGGGCCCGAAAGGGTCCTCCCTGGCCCCAGTCCTCTTCAATCTATGTGAACAGACCCTTATCAAACACTACATCCATTTTCACCAATATGCAGAGGACAATGAACCATACTACTAAATATAATTACCCTCACAACTCCACATGTCTCTCCACCATCACCACATGGATGGCTACCCACTACCTCAAGCTCAACCTTTCCAAAATGGAATACCTTCTCATCTTCCCCCAGACACAACCACACACTCCCACCCGGATCAAAGAGCTTGCTATGGACAACCCACACAGATCATTCTCCACACCTGACAAACCCGTTGGCACCTTTCATTTACACACCACATAGCATCTGTCACCAAAACATGCAATCTACATGTACACCTCATACGTATGATCAGGCACATCCTTCCTCTTGATGACTTACTGCAGTCCAAGCACTAGTTCTCTCCAAGCTGGACAACTGCAATGTTCTCCTCACTGGACTCTCCAGCAGCAACCTTGTCCCCTAGATAACATACAAAAATCAATTCTCATTCTCCACCTACCCAAACAAACACACATCACCACGATTCTCGCCCAGCTCCGCTGGCTCTCTGTAGCCCAAACGGTTACCTTCAAAGGACTCTGCATTGTTTTCAAAGCCATCTACCACAAAAGCCCATCTTACCTTCATGACAAACTCAAACCCATCACCCACACAAACATCAGACAAGCAAGCCACCATCTCCTAAACATTCCATGCTGCAAACTGACATGCACACAAAAACAAGCATACAATCAAAGGGGACCCAGCGCATGGAACAACCTACCTCTTCACAACCGCACTGCACCCTTCATCACCCCTTTCATAAAGGGCCTAAAAACATTGTGGAAGCAACCGGTTGATACAAAACAATAATCTAGCATCTAACATGCGCAGTAGAGGCTGCCTGTATGCACAGCATGCTCTTCTAGAGGGAGGTGCTGTCTTAGGATACCCAGTGGTCCAATGTGCATATCTTCACCTGTTGTCACCACTAGAGGGAGCTGTAGGCTTAGGATCTATAGTGGTCCTACTGTGTCATTGAAAACCTGCACACAGGCCTGTACACTAGTTGTACCATTACAATTTGGCACCTTATAAATTAATAAAACATGAATAAATTAATATGTTAAACACAGCATATTATGACCTTGTATTAGGATTAAATACACGGCACACCCCCATATTACTACAGAAGTGTGTGCCACATACAGTAAACATATGCTAACTGCAGCCGGAGATGTCCAGGTAAAGTCAGCAGATTTCAATTACAGCAATACTTTCTGCTATCTTCATAGGAGGAGTCAGAATACAAGTTCTGCAAATTTATACTTGAAAAGTCAGGGGTATGAGAAGCATTTACATTTATTGACATCAGTGGTGTCTCTCTGCAAAGGGGCAGCTTTTGCATAGTCTGGAGAGGCATTTTCAAAGTATCAAGAATTTTTGGAAGGATCACCTCTCTCTCTTTTGTCATTACCTTTCCCAGCAACATATTTTCCTTTGTCATATTCCCTATCTGTATCTATTCAATACCTCTCCTCCAAAATACATTTTTGGCTCTGTAATCTGCATCTCTTTTTACTAATTCTTGTGCATTCATTTCAATCTCTGCCCTCCTTCCACCTCTTCCTCTCCCCGGTTTCCCCTCACATCTGTCTCTGATTTTGTTTCCTACATATTTTGCACAACCAACATTTTGGTGTTTTCTGTCACATCCATCTTCTACATTTTCTCTATTTTATTTATGTATTTATTTATTTATTTGTAAAGCATGCGTAACCCGTAGGCATCTGGATGCTGATTCACTTCCATCTATACTTCTGTCTTCTTTTAGCCTTTACATTTTCCGTTTTCCCCTTCCAAATAATCCATCTCACCTTTATCTTAATCACTACTCTGCATGTTTACCTCTCTCAGTGTTCTTACCTTCTTGTCTTGGTTTGCTTCTCATCTTTAAAACATGCTTATTCAATGTTTCTTTATTCTTTCCTGTTCACATTTTCTCCTGATTTCTCTCTCCTTGCTTTTCTTTTCTCTTGTACTGTCCCTTATTTCTCCCGTTATATTTACAATTGGTCCCTGTTCTTTCTATTGCTCTTTCTGTTCCCTCCTGTCCATGCACGTATGAAGTTTTCATATGAGTAGCCATCACAAAGCATAGGTTGAAGCACATTCTTTCTTGACTTTTTCTGCCTCTTCAGAAAGCTTGTGGAAGCATGGCTCTCTGACAGAAGGGTAGCAACCTGTCACTCTCCTAAGGTTTTGGCCTACAACTCCGATGAACTCCCACCACTGACAATGCTGACAGGCGATAAAAGGAGTTGTAGGTCAAAACATGTGCAGGGAGATATTTTGGATACCCCTCTATCAGAGAAACATACTCTCAAAAGGAAACTGAAAAGAGAAAAGGGGTACCCAAGAATAAGTGAAGAAAAACGGTTCTGCGTCCTATGAGAATATAGGATGATTGCAGAAACAGGTTACAAGTATATTATTTACTGTACAATTAGAAAACATGATGTCAAGAATATGGAGAACTTAGGCACACTTTCTGTTACAATGCATTTCCATTTACATCATCTAGCTACTGGAACTCAATTTGAATAATTGTTTGACATTTAAGAAAAGAGAATGTTTGTCTAACTTTGTGAGAAAAATGTGAGCTTGGAAAGAAATATGTTTCTACTGCTCATGGTTATCCATCAATCTGTTAAGGAGCTATGATTTCTAGCCAAAACCTTTTTACTAATGAGTTTGAGATCCCAGTGAATTAGTCCAAGAATGTTGTGTCTGAAACATGCAGTATGTGCTTTTTGATTGGCCGCCATGAATGATTGCCTTCGCATTGCCCTACTTTCTCATGAGTACTGTTGGCATACGTATAACTTTTGACAGGATACAAAAGTAATTTCACTTGAGAACATGCCTTGTCAATGCCATTTGTTTCTTATTAATTTAAGACTTGCTGAATATACAAAAAGTGAATGAACAAACACACACACACAATTAGAAAATATTACTTTTCTTACAAAATTGAGAAGGTTAAATGT
Organism: Ambystoma mexicanum; assembly: GCF_040938575.1. Lineage (NCBI taxonomy): Eukaryota > Metazoa > Chordata > Amphibia > Caudata > Ambystomatidae > Ambystoma > Ambystoma mexicanum. Next base: position 355,848,435 of record NC_090923.1, read on the forward strand.
GATTTACTTTTCTGTTAAAAACAGCTTTGAAACATTCTTTGGCTATTGCATGACTACATACAATTACATTAAATGTAAGCACATAAGAGGAAGGCATAGATTAATACACCACACCCAAATTCATACAACCCTTGACAACTTCAATAGTTTTGACTAGTGAAAAGTATCACTATGTGTTCCCACACATAGAGACACAAGTGAGGAGGGGGGCTCTGTTGAGCAACCTAGAAAATGGCTGCCTAGCTCTCTAGCTCTGTGCCACTCAAGAAAACAAGTTCATCAGGTGGAGCTCCCGTTTCCTCTGCAGCCCTCCAAAAACTGGATAAGGCTGCTGGAGCAGATCTAGTGGCGACCCCTGCACTGAGTGATGGCTTACGGCATGCTGGAGCTGCAGTGAAGCCACTGAACCAATCCCCCAAGCACCACCCACTGCGGCTCCCGACCTTCCTGCTCAGTGCACCGGAACCTCCTGGGGTGCGGCTCATCAGGACGGACCAGCCACATACATCGTACCGAGGCATGGTCCCGCAAATCTGTGGCCACACCCCCGCGGCAGCCCCCTCTCTCAGAGCGCAGGAGTGTTGGTGAATATGGTGGGCTTGCAGATGCCACGCTGGCCAACCCTGCACTCTGGGCAGTGCGCTTTCTTACTCTGCGGTGTTCGGCACACCTGTTCACGGCCCCCACTGACACACGTAACAGAGCGGGTTGGGAGGACCCTTCTCCCCACTGAACACATACCGGCAGAGCCTGGCTGGTCCTTGCCGAGAGCAGGATACGTGTCAGATGTCCTTAGCACCACTAAGACTCTACCGCCGCTGACATTGGATATCCGTGATCCCAGCTCTCCTCCTGCAGCGGCTCTATCCCGAGGCACCTGCATGGACCGGTCCTCCTCACTACCCCAGCGAACTGTATTGCGGCCCATCTGTACCAGGGGAGAACTGAACGAGTCCCTCACTGTGCCTGGCTGTCCCCCACCACCCTTCACATGTAAAACCGGCACCTGCCTCTGTGGTAGAGCAGGGAGATGTGCCTAAGGATCAGCACAGAGTCCTGGCTCCGCTGGCTGCATGGGCACACCGGAGGGGCTTGTTTGAAATATCTGTGGGCCCGCCTACATCTACAGACCCAGGAGCCACCGGAATCACCCGCTCATCATCGCTCTGTATTCCCGTGGTGCAAACTGTGCAGCAATAACCATCAGCTGCAACAGCCGAGCTGCCTGCAGATCCTGAGGCCACAGCATATCAGCTACATACAAGGTGAGAAACCACCCTAAAACCAGCAGCCACCCATATTTACTCCCTCGGGGGTTCCTAGATAACAAGCAGTCTAAGTGGGGTTGACTACACTCCTGGGTTGCTAGGATATGACCCCCCCTAGCCCGTGCCCCTCATCTGTGACACCGGCTCCACATGATTATACACGAGGCAGCAGGTGAAGACACCAACAGGCGTTCACGCACAGAGCGGGCTCCACCCCATATCAAAGGCTCACAGCTCTGAAAAAGGCCCTGGTGGCCCTCCCATAATACCACAGTGGACACAGCACATCCTGGAAAACCCCCATCTCACCTGGAGAGGTCCCTTTGCTCAGCCAAAGCCCGATCCTCTCAAAGTGGGCCCATCTGAATGCTTCACTGCTCCTCGGTGACGTGCACTGATAGCACCCTAGAGAGGAAACCTAACGTCTATGTGCAGGCCATAAACTCTCATTCTATACTATGTAACTGCATATTGTAAAGGAATCCCAACCAGAAGCACACAGAGGTAACTGATTACCCCACCACAACCCATCCAATGTGAGGGATCCCCCAGGCTACACTCCAACTAAGCACACCGAACTAGCCAAACAAGTAGTCAACCCACATATTCCCGTAGAACCTCGGCAGGTGGGGTGACCCATTGCAGCATCAGAAACTGCACATACAACTCATCATGACAGGACCGTGAGACAAAATACACCTCATATGAGAACCTGCCAAGACCTCCCATGGTACACTTCCTTGCTGCCCCCCAAGGGGGAGCCTATATCTGCCGCCTGGATCTGATGCCCATTGCTGTTGAGATACGTGGACTATGCGGACTCAGCATCTGGCCCCAACCAACCGACCCTACAGCCAAGTGTCTTCACTGCTCGGCTCAGCTATAGCCAGTCATGACTAAAGGGTCTGGAGGAGGGAAGAAAGCAGCCGTAATGGATACGTTTGCTAAGGCAATCTTGCGAGAAGACTCAAACCAAGCTCGATAATTACCATCAGACCCATCCACCTCAGATCCGTCGCCCGCAAGCCCCGGACCTTACGAGTATGATGGAAGCCAATGGCGAAGGGATTCACGGTCGTGCATGAAAAACTTGATGACATCAACGCCAGTGTCGTCTCGATACATTTGCAGCTAGCACACAGGGAGCCCGGATAACCGAAGCAGATGATAGAATTGGCACTAACGAGGAAAACATCAGCACATTACAGGACACAGTGACCACCCTCTCCAGAGATATGAAACAAGTCAAAAGCAAGTGCGATGACCTTGTATTGCGATCCCGAAGAAACAATGTTAGGATATTAGGGGTCTCGGAAAATGCTTTGACCAGTAATATGGAGCTGGCTGTCAAAAACCTTTTCAAGGACCTGCTGGATCAACCCACCCTCTCTCTGTTCTTCGTAGTGAATTGAGCACATCGAGTCCTATCACCCAAGCCAAAGCTAGGAGACTTTCCCAGCCCTATCGTAGCTAAATTCTTGAGCTACCGGGACAGAGACACACTTCTTCGCTTAGCCCAGGAAAAGAACTAAGACTCGGATCCCAAATCGTCCGTATATTCCCGGACGTCTCTATCACAATACAGCTAGAGCTGCGCCAATTTACGGGAGTCAAAAAGATGCTCCGGGAACGAAATATATTATATGCAATACTATTCGTGGCCCGCCTTAAATTTCTGTGGCAAGCTGTATTTCTTCATGGTACCCAGCGAGGCAGTGAAGTCCATTGAGCGCAAATCCATTTGCCCAGCCCTCCAGATGAGCCGGCAGAGGAAGACTGACCAACCTGCTGTTTACTCTGACTTATGTTCCATACCTATATCTCATGCATTGCAATGTGCTGTTTGTAACCTTCCTTAAGATCGCTACCTGAACACTTGCTATAGCCATCTTTGTCGATTGATACTGCAGGGCAACGGTGCTCCCACTTGCAGTTGCTAGTTTGAAGCATGCTGTTCTCAATCCCAACACCCTGTTGGCAAGTAGGGATAGTTGGGGAAGCGGAAGGGGTAGGGGTCTACACTGCTCGGTTGGGAGAGGCAGTGAGGGAGGGTGGTGGGGAAGACATAAAAGGGTCACTACTCGAACCCGATGCTATCCAATACGCTAGTTGCGTAAATTGCTACCAGAGTGCTTGTTGCACTCACCCACCAGTACAACGGGTGAAAATTATTAAAAAACTGACGACTGGTTTCAGAGACACACAGGACTCTCATACTCCGGACATTGCAGCTGCATGCACAGACAGGAACCATGATCCACTGAAGGGGCAATGGCACAACAGGTAAAGATACTAAGCTGGAACATCCGCGGCCTAGGCAACTTCACCAAATCCCTCAAAATAATTTCCCACAGACATAGGCATAAAGCCAATATACTATTCTTACAAGAAACTCATGCCAAAGAAAGTACTTGCCGCAACATAGCTACCTCATGGAGGGGTAATAGATACTTCACCTCATTCTCTACTCAATCCAGAGGCTTCTTTGTGGGGGTGCACAAATCCCTGAAATTCGTAGCGAAGCATACCCATGTAGACCCCGACGATAGATTCCTTGTGATACATGGGGTCTTAGAAGGGCTGGAACTCATACTCATAAATACGTACTGCCCCAATACAGACTCACCAGAATTCTTTACCCAGCTTAATGACATCCTGGCCACATACCTCGGCCTACCCTTGATATGGGGAGGTGACATGAATCTCATCCTGGACCGCACACTAGACAGGACTAACACAGCCCCCCGGATGCAAACACGTGCCAGCCGCCAACTGTTATCCATTATGTAGGCACTTGAACTTAAAGATGCTTGGTGAACCACACATCCGCTAGCGAGAGAATATACTTTCTACTCTTCAGTACCCAATATGTCATCCCGCATTGATCTCTTCTTCATCTCTAGTTCACTTGTGGGGAAATTATCCAACGTCTATATTTGACCTCAAACCCTGTGCGACCACTCCCCAATCTCACTCACCCAGAAATCAAAACAGGCCCATCGGGCTACGTCTGGAGGATCAAATTCACAGCACTGCGTGATGTTGTATTCAGACATCAATACTTTCTCCGAGACTAATACATCAGAGGACACTTCCCATGCCACCAGATGGCAGGTCTTCAAAGTATACATCAGATGCATGGCAATGTTGAGGGAGGCAGGGGTACACAAATACATAAGGAGCTCGAAAATTCGGAGAGTTCACTCAGGGACCTCGAGCAGGAACACTCTAGAACCTCTGACCCTGCTCTGCTGGCACAAATCCGCTCCAAACTGGAAAGGTTTGAATCCCTCGCCATAAGAGAAACCTATTACTTCTCCTGCTCGACAGTGGCTAAGAAGTACTGTGAAGGCGATAGACTCGGTTGGACACTGGCGAGAGTGGTCTCATTGGAAAGTGGCAGGGACCAAGAGGACTGCATCCCGGACATGCATGGTAACAATAAATGGTCAGATGCCGATGCCACACATTCTACCTCTAGAATACTCCTTGCCCTCCATGAATGCCCAAATCAGAGAGGAATTGGAACTTCCGATCACACTTGAAGAGATAGTAGCAGTCATCTCTGCCCTCCCCAAAAGCAAGACACCAGGCCCTGATGGCCTCACGCCTGAATTCTATAAAGAATACGCAGCAGCACTACCGCCGATCCTCCTATCTGTCTGGGAGGAATCCCTACGTAGCCATGTTCTTACAGAATCCTTGAGTGAAGCCCAAATCACTGTAATGCTGAAACCGGACAAGCCCAGCAATGACTGCGGCTCGTACAGACCCCTCTCACTCATAAACTGCAACATTAAAATATATGCGAAAGTCCTGGCCAATCGCCTTCCCCATTAATACCACTCTTGATCCACGCTGACCAAGCGGGCTTCGTCCCAGGAAGGTCCACCACCCTCAACATCAGGAGGTTAGTCAATATAATGGCTAGAATGGCCCCTGGTGCACAAGCAGTAGCAATAACGATAGATGCCCAAAAAGCGTTCAATATGGTCGTCTCGGATTACTTATTTGCAGCATTGGAGGCTATTGTATTTGGCCCCAATATGATAAAGTACATCAAACTCTTCCATACACAAGCACTAGGCAGGGTTATTGTTAGTGCCTCCACATCCCCAACATTTCAGCTTGAGAGCGTAACCTTTCAAGGTTGCCCGTTCTCTGCTATCCTGTTTGCCCTGGCTATCGAGCCCATGGCGGAACACATCAGGATACACCACGGTCATCGCCGAATCCGACTAAGCGGCCCCCCTGAGATTATTTCCATCTATGCAGACAACGTGATATTATACATCCGAGACCCCATAATCAACTTGACTCCAATACTTGATGACATCACACGCATTGGTAGACTCTCGGGCTTCAGAATCAATTTCTCGAAGTCCGAAATATTCACCCTCACTGATGCCACCGGTGATTGCCGCAGACCTCTTTACATTGGTCCCCAGACTGCATAAAATACTTGGGAGTGGTAGTGTCACGCTCCGACCATGTCCCATTGTGGCCGGAAAAGCCATACTTTGCCAAAGTCTATGACCTATCCAAGCATTTTGTATGGCACTCTGGGGCGGTCCGCAAGGAATGGGTAGAAATGACATACCCTTATGATAAGGGGGGTTCACCGCCCCCAATCTAGAACTGTACTGGATAGCGGCCCAGGCGCAATTCACCACGTTCTGGTACTCCATGACATTCCCCCCAGATGTAAAATTGGAGACACTGGCTGCATCTGATTCAGATCTAAAAATGCTGATACTTGACCAGCGCTACAAAGACGACTGTCCCTTTGACCCGGTTGCCTCCTCACAACGCGCTTGGCGCTTACTATTCGATCACACGGGCACGGAGAAACCCTACTACCACTGGCTCCCCTATGGAAATTCCCGAAATAAAACACAGATGGGATAAGTCGATTCAGCCGGCATGGGACCACTTGGGCTACAAGGCCTTGGCAGACCTCTTCCCAGAAGGCCAATTCATCACACCTGCTATATGGAAACCTTTACATGGGAACACTGTAATGGAGCAGCTCCAATACTATAGGTTGCGGGCGGCCATATCTACCAGATGGCCCTCTTACCCGATCGAACCCCCTCAGACTGCTTCATTAGCCTATATTGCAAACTCGGGGATTGTAGACATACTCTCTCTACACTATAAAAATTACTAATTGACACCACCCCCACGCCTCCCGAGCCTGTCAGGGTTGGTCCTAAGAACTTGGCTCCGAACTTACAGATAACCAATGGACCCGCATGTGCATGCATTCCCAGAAATTCTCACTGAATTTCCCATTCAAATTTATGCAGTTCAAACTTCTGAATAGACTGTAGTACACCCCGGCCAGGCTGTCAAAGATGGCGCAAACAACCTCACGCCTGTCCAAGATGCCAACACTCTCCTGCAGACCACCTACACATGTTCTGGGCATGTCCTCGGATAGGAGAATACTGAGACCGAATTTTGAACATATTCTCACAGGTATTGACCATCCTGTTTGAGCGAGACCCGGTTAAGCACACTATTTGGCATTTGGCCGACTATTACTATTAAAACTCACAGCGCGTTTGTCTATATGGCATGTATGATTGCAAAGAGAGCTATTTTACTGAAATGGAAAGGCAGGAATCCCCCTAGCATAAAATAATGGCTGTTTGCACTGTCATGGCCTCTGGAATGCAAAGACCTATATATCTCCTTAATCCCCTACCACTCCAGACCCCAAAATGCCTGGGTAGCGTTCCGCTCTTACCTCTGCGATCCTGATGTGACCAAACCGAACTGAAATGTGTTATTTCATACAAATGTAACTCCTTAATGTATCCCTGTCTCGTATGCATAGTTGTCTCAACTCAATATGTTAATTTTATAATGCAGAATGTAACCCTACTGCCCTGTAACTTTTTGCCAGTTATAAATTAAAGTTTTTTAAAAAAAGGCACAAGTTAGGAGTACTTACAGGAGTGGTCTGTGATCATCTCCTTTATGTGTAGTCCGACTTTATGTGTAGTCAGATTATCCAGCAGAAGTAGACCTCAGTGTGCACTCTCTTCAGTGATGTGCAGACATCTGGTGTGGATCTTTTTCTGCTATGCCTGATTTACTGCTTTATGCTGGGAGCTGCAATTGGGAGAAGCTAAAGTGTGGGACCATATCTTGTAGCAAAGGAAATGGGGTAGCAGAGGGAGGGGGGTGGCGTAATTTAGCATTGGAAATTCACCAGTATATATGTGTCGGGAAGAGAAGTGAGGAAGGGCAGGTGAGTGACACAAAGAAATCAAGCATTCGAAAAAAACACACTGAACAATAACAGGAAGTTTAACATGAATATCATTTAACTGCATTATGTGGACACTCTAAATGTGCCAATGTACTTCCAAAAGCACATTGGAAGGCCAATCAAAAGAATGCACAGAAAAGGTCGAGCTGAGCAGGCATGTCTTCAGTAATGCAAAGAAGGATCCATCCCACGAACATGTTGGGCAAGGCATATGTTAAACCAGGCTATCTTCACATTCAGCAGGACGTTATATAGATTCAAAGGAATGGGCACACCATTGATCACATTCAAGGAGTCCATTGTCTCCCTTGTCCTAAAGTATCATTTTATGCAGAGACCAGCACAGGACAGGACTATGAGTGAGAAAGAATTGGCGTATTGGAGGTGAAGAGGAGTGGCATTGCCACAATTTCATGTCTCCAATAAAACTGTGCATGTATGAGAGCAGAATGATAATAGATTGGAAGGGTGGGGGAGGGACATGTGAGGGAGGCATGTGTTGGTGACACATTTTGCCAGAGCAGGAAGGCTGCCAAGAGTCTATGACCTAACACCCATTCTTTAAAGGAGCTGCCACAACTGGTGTATCAGAAGGGGACCTGGTGTTTTTCCAGGTAGCACTGTCAAAATGTAAGGAGGCTTGTGATGCAAGTCCATGCTCTGAATTGCTCTTTTCGGGTCAACATATTCCTCAAAGTCCAGTAAGATAAACATGTCGGGCGTTAGGAAAATACAATATCAAACTATTTACAATATCCATAGATCAGTAGAAGTTGGAGGTTAGCCAAGGTAAAGATAGCGTCAAAGGGGGATGCCTACGTGCTTGCAACAGGTAGACAAATGAGCCAAAAGAATGGGCCTCTTTGTTGTTTTTGGACGTCTGAGAACACTTTGCCTCACACCCTCAGATAAACATCCTGGTTTAATTTCCTGTATTATGCTATTGTTTATGTATTGCTAGATTGGCAAAACGATTTTGAAGCAGACAAACGCAACATCTGAAAACACTGAAAATGAATAAAGAAAAAGGTCACTTTGAGCGGGCCATGAAGTGAATAAAGCATGCCCCCTTTTCACTCATCATAATATGTGCAATCCCAATTGCAAAGTATAGCTCATTTGACTGAAATACATACTACAGAAGATGGGGGCTACTCTGCAAAGGAGGTTGGCACCAGCAGTGTAGACTGTGTGTTGGGATGTCCTTGGAATCCTTGAAAGATTATTCCCTAGGGGTGGATTTTCTTCGCATTTTAAACCCTATAATTCGTTTTGCTTTGCACATCCTGCTTTTTGCCATATTGCTACTTTGCCGTCTTTTTCATATTTTGAACTATATAAGTGACATATTTTTTAAACCTGCAAGGAATTGAGATTTTACATCTGCAATCATGGATCATATTTCATGCACCCAAGAACAATACAATATCCTTATTCAGTAGTTGTTTAATCAGGCTTCTTTCCTCTTGAAACAGATATAAAGGTGTTCATTCTGCTATCATCAGATAATTCAGGCCAAGAATGCCTCATGCCTCCTCCTGACTGGATTTTGGGAAGTGCATAGGTCTAGGGCTCCCTACTACGCTTATGTTTCAATTACAACAAGTGTGGAACAAGAAGTCTGGAATATGACACCAAGACCTTTGCAGGAAGATATTATGTGTGTCGGAAAACTGCTCTTCATTAAATAATGAAAACCTAGAATCGTTCTACAATAAGACGTCAGGTATTTGTTAGAATATTTTTCTTAAGTTATATCGGATGTTTTAATGCAAGCATGTGGTTATGCTGTCATGTGAAAGGCAATATGTAGACATACTTTTATTATAATTTTATTATTATTATTTTTTTATTATTATTATACAACTTGAAATTTAGTTTCTAAAATGCAATGAGAGACAGAATGATAAATCGGTTAAATGCTACCACTCAATTAGATTGCCATTGTCAGTCAAAGTGATACAAAGAGAGCATTTTCCTTTTACAGCAGAATTGTCACCTTATTTCCAATTTGTTTAACCTCATTCTGTATGTTTATGCAGAGCTTAAAGGAATGGTTCGGTCAAATATTTGTATTGCCCCTACGGGTCGGCCATGTGTTTTTAAGCCTAAGTCGCTCAATTTTAGAAAAATGTCCTATGGACCTTACCCGAGTTTTCATCCATTAAACGCACACGAAAACAGGCATCAGTGAGCTGCCATTTTGTGATAATCCTATCATTTCCCCCATCGCCCTGACTGACCTGCTTTTGCGGCACTAAACCATATCCCCCACCCCTGAGCCTGTCATCAGCAGACGCGTACCGCCCATTTCACAACGCCAAAGCACACCTCGTGTCAACATTCGCTGCCCTTCAACTAATGACGTGTCACCATGGAAATGGCAGGATGCCTTTTTTCTACAGGTATAAACAGACCGTTTCACAACACACAGCAGCAGATTTTCGATTCCATTCCTCTCTCTGTGTTACTTTGAGTATTCTGTGACTCGTTTCTGTGCTCTGGTGAGCTACCTTCGTTGCTTGTAGCCCGTGTAAACAGATACCAGAACCACCGCTATCAATTATTTTAGTTTGTTTAACACACAATGGCTACAATAATGCCCTACATGTACGAGCCCGAGTATACCGAGGAGGAACTACTGGAAAGGGAAACACGCGAAAACGATGGGTCGTAGGATGGCAGTTAGGAGGACGATTCAACAGCTGAAGAGCCTGGACCTAGTCGCATGGACGGTGTTTCCACCTGGTGCACATGCAATCGGTGCGAGCTAATGCCAACCGAGGATGAGAACTGCTGCTGCTGTGAAAACTCGGGATGCGTGGCCTACAGTTTGGAAGGCGAGCCACGACTACAATGCATCACCGAGCTGCCAAACTTCAGGGCAGCCTGCCTCATACGGTCCGTGTTGAGGATAATGATGGTGCTTATGCACAAACTTCGCACAACTGTTCGTCCGCGTAATCCGAGTAACGAGTAAGTATACTCTGCTTTTCATGCCACTCCTATTTCATGGTCTTCTACTATATCCAAAATTACTTATACATATCATTGTAACGCACGAAAGTCTTTCAATAGTGTGCAGTGTCTAGATAGCATTTGTCCGAGCAGAATGCCATTAGTTACAAGAATTGTCATTGACAACAAACGTTTATTAAACTTATCTTGGTCATTTAAAAACAGTTTGTTTCATTCCTTTTCACAGGTGGTACAGGCTGGTGGCCTATCGTTCCTTTAAATGGTGGCTTCACGGGAGGCTTGGACACCGCGTTCGAAGAGTGATACCTGCCTGTGCCGTTCATGCCATAAGAGAAACGTTCCCGTGTGACAGCGGTCAATACAGGGGATTTTTTCTCGCTGTGCTGCAACCTGAACTGTACAATGTGTAAAGTTTTGTATTTTTGTGTCATGAAAATAAGATACAAAATAAAACACCACATATATTTTAACAACGGTTGTTTTGATTTTTTAAATGAATCAAGTGTGTCTCCATTCAGGGATGGACGTCAGACATCTGTGCTCGGAATGGTTGAAGTTCAGGTCGCTGTGAAGCGGGGCGGTCACTATCTAAGCTAACATAAAATATTATCAATAATGCATGCACTAAATAACACTTGTTCAAAGTCTTTCAGTCGGTTATGTCTCTATAAAAGTCACACATATATCTATACTATCAGTTAAAATTGGATTATACAGGCCTTAGGTCAAGGGTCTTGACCACTATAATACACTGTTTGAAGTGTGGGTCTGTGCTCGCAAGAATCTCCGGTATGTGGCATTTGTTATTAATAGGCAACGATATACTGCAGTAGGGGTCTAATGTTAGTTGGGGATCTGCTAGGTGGGCATCATGGCGTGGTCAGTGGTCTGGCACATGAAGAGAATACCTTGCAGGGACACAGGGTCAGAATGGCAGTAAGTTTCCACTGGCGAGGGTGCGTGGGCAAAGACACGTTTGTGGAGATGAACGAGCCATGTGCTTGTTTCAGGCCGGTTTACATGCAGGACCGTGATCTCAGAGAGTGATGTGTTATATTTATTAGCTGTTGCAAATACCTCTGGAGTTTTCCAGTCAGAGTGGGAACGAGGGTGTGGGCCATGTGCTCTGCGCGCTGTACTATCACAGTGAGGCCTGGTCACCAAGATGGAGTGGAAAGGGGGTACAAAAATGGATGCCCTGTGTCCTGCTCAGTGTTCCCATCTACGCGAATGTCATCCAAAGTTAACATCACATAAGGGCAAGGGGCGAACCCACTACTGGAGGCACTTGGTATGAGTTTCTACTGAGAAGTAAAGGATGAGAGGGGCCTGATGGCCTCTCGCTCCCACACACTGCCTGCACGCCAAAAGGCGTTTCGCACCCGGGGATGAGCACTGGCATGGGGGGCTGTCATGGGCGCAAACGGCCAAGGTGCCAAACAGCATGTATACTTCAAAAGGTATCCCACGCCCAGGGGCCATCGCTCACATGGCCTCCTCAGACCCCGTGTCTCCAGGCAGGCCTCCTCCGAGGCAGGTCGCCCCCCTGCAATCCACATAAGTGTGTCTCCATTCAGCAGTCTTCATGTGCCTTATCTGCACGCCCCAGGCCCATCCATCCCACCCCCTCTATCAAAGGCGGTTCGCACCCAGGGATGAGCGCTGGCATGGGGGGCTGTCACGGGCGCAAACGGCCAAGGTGCCAAACAGCATGTACACTTCAAAAGGTATCCCACACCCAGGGGCCATCGCTCACATGTCCTCCTCAGACCCTGTGTCTCCATGCAGGCCTCCCCCGAGGCAGGCCGCCCCCCTGCAATCCACATAAGTGTGTCTCCATTCAGCAGTCTTCCTGTGCCTTATCTGCATGCCCCAGGCCCATCCATCCCACCCTCTCTATCAAAGGCAGTTCGCAACCGGGGATGAGCGCTGGCATGGGGGGCTATTACGGGCGCGAATGGCCAAGGTGCCAAACAGCATGTACACTTCAAAATGTATCCCACGCCCAGGGGCCATCGCTCACATGGCCTCCTCAGACCCCGTGTCTCCAGGCAGGCCTCCGCCGAGGCAGGCCGCCCCCCTGTAATAAACATAATACCACGACATACACACGTCATTCATTCACAAACACACCCCTGTTTCTAATACATTATAAACCACTTGATATGTCTCATGAGAACCTCTTTGTGCTTTGCAAGTCAACTCCTGAACCTTCTACCTGAGAAGCACTGAGATCTATGCTAATCTGCTCGTCGCCGTGCTATCTGTGACCGCTTCGAGCAAACTCGTCAGTGTGCTACCTGTGGCCATCTACCTGTTCTCCTGCAACATTCTGCTCGACCTGCTGAATCCAACTGTTTGTTGGTCAAGGTAAGGCCATGTATCCTAGTCATATTTCGGTCATATTTACATTTAAATCTATTTGCTATTACAGTACCCAATAGAGCTGTTGTCATTGGTCTCATTGCTGTTGACTTGAGTTTCAATTGTTATGCTATCAAACGATCTATTTATTTTTATCTGTGTCAATTGTCATCGAATGGCATCCTTCGGGGGTCCAGTCTATAATTTAGGCATGTTTCCTTTTCGTGCAAGACAGAACATCCAAGGGACGAGTCACATGTTCAGAGTTTAGTCACATAATTTAAAACATTTCTGTAATTTATGCAAATACTAAGCCACACATGATGAACTGGTATGCTTCCGGTGACCAAAACAAACCTTGCATTGAGCATGGTATAGTTCATTTACTTTTTTATGACATTTTTATTCATCAAGGTTTTATAATAATCTTGATATTTAATTTTCAGAATTTTCAACAATGCCTGCCTGTTCGATTAGCGGTTGCCCTTCAGAGACCCATGCTAAATCTGAAGGCACTACAATGCATGTTTTCCTGAAAACTGTTGATCAAATAAGAGAATGGGTCAGACATTGCGGATATCCACTGGATGAGCTGGAAAGTAGAGTTCAACAAGTCTTTGAGGACAAGAGGGGTGATTGATACCGCATCTGCAGCCGGCACTTTCCCTCGAATATGTACACCACATCATGGGTAACAAAGAAGAATAAACGGTGATCGACACGAAAATTGCTCACAAACGCTATTCCCACTCTATTCGTCCACAATCCGCCTCTGGTGAGTCAAGTGTCTGTTTTTAGCTTTAGGCCTTGCGGTAGTGTGTAGGTAGCCGAATGGATTCATTGATATTTTAGGTGTTGTTTCCAATTTGTAACACTTTTGACATTGACATGAGTGTATAGCTTTTTGAATAATGGCATTTATCAATATATTATTTTTAGATTTCATAACGCACAAACGAAATCTATATATGGGCACAGGCAACTGTGCCATATTGCGCATTACTCATGTATTCTGTCTCCTTACATGGCAATTTTAAATATTGGCATTTTATTATCAAACAATAATTTACCTTTACAACTTCTTGACTATCCCTTGAATCTGAAGCAAGAACATTCTATTTCCGTCACATGCTCGCAGTTATCAACCACTTCTAGCGCTTATCAGCTAATCATACTTGGCTATTCCGCTACAGACTTGTTTTATGCATGTCAAGTAAGAGTTTGTATGTATCGTGTGATTATTTTACCAATTGTTTGGTTAGTGCTTTCCAATTGATATACACCTTAGTTGTCGTCCCCTGGTGTTTGTTTTCAGTTATAATTAGTGTTATCCATATTAATGCAAGTACTGTCTTTCAGGGAGATGCTGAAGCGTCCACCACATTGACAATAGCCCTAGATGTTCTTCAGCAGCATGAGGTATGGATATTGACAGCTCAATCGACCGTGATCATCAGGACTGGAGCACTTGTCGTTTGATTGTTCTACACCATGTTTCATTCGTGGTTAGCCGTTGATATGTACCTGTGCGGTCGACCGCAAGCGTGTGTTGTGTTTCCAATATTGTAATCCTTACTAATGCAAATACTATGTTTCAGGCAGTTGTTGAATCGTCAACTCACGCACTTGATGCGGAGCCTGACATTCAAGTAATTCCGGTGGAAGCGGGACCATGCGGATACGAATCGGCGCAACAGCTTTCAGAAGTGCGCACCACATTGACAACAGCCCTAGATATTCTTCAGCAGCACGAGGTATGGATACTGACATCTCCATCGAGCGTGATCATATAACGTGATTCCATTTGCTATACTTTCTTCCCTATTAACGCAAGTACTGTGTTTCAGGGATACGATGGAGCTTCCACTACAATCACAAGATCCCATTTAGATGATGCAGATGTAAAGAAATCGGAGAAATAAGTCGATTAAATCTGATCATATTTAAATATTCCTTGATTCTTTTAGACGATGCAACATTTGTGGTTATCTCCTAATATGTACCTGTCCCGTCCACCCCAAGTGTGTGTTATGTTTACACTATTGAAAACCATACTAACGCAAGTACTGTGTTTCAGGGAGTTGCTGATGCCTCCTCTTCAATACCATCATTCGTGGCAGTCCATGCAGAGCCAGAGGTATGGATACTGACAGCTCCATTGAACTAGGTCATCAGAGCTCGAATACTTGTCGTTTGATTGTTCCACACAATGTTTAAATCGTGTTTGGCTATTGAGATGTACATGTGTGTTCGTACTGACGTTTGTTTTATGGTAACAATATTTTGGTACACAGTAATGAAAATACTATGTTTCAGGGAGTCGATGGAGCCTCATTCCGTGCTGTCTATGCGGATACAGAAAATATAGTCGTTGCAGCGCAAGAGGAAGGGGAGACATGCGGATACGTATCGGAGCAACAGCGTTCAGATGTTGAAGGTCGAGTCAAAAAAGTTGCAAAGAAAAGAAACAAAAATAAGGTTAGTTACAAACAGTTCATAACTTTAGACATTTTTTTGTGCTGGGGACTATTTTATGTTTTTTTCAAGTCAATTGTACTATACTTTATCTTGTGTTTAAACTGAACATCCCTTTTCCAATCTGTCCTCTAGTTACCCGTGGGTCTACGAACTATACATACACAGACAGTGAAGCGAATGAGAGATGTTGCTTGCCAGACCATTTACACTATGGAGGCTATGGTGTGTTGAGACTCGGGATGCTGTCCAATGTACAGAAAATTAAATGAATGTGTTCGGAGAATCCAGTAAAGTTGTAAAGGACCATTGCTACAGTACGAACGCACCACCGCAACAACATGATACTGGATGTATTGAAGATAGCTCTGAAGTAGTCAATCAATTTACACAATCTACACCCGCCAAAAAATTGCCACCAAAAAAGCTGTCGACATTGTTGTGTTCTCCCATCAATGTTGAAGTAGCAGATGTTGAAATGACAGAGAATGATCCAGCAGCAGCATTCACCGACGCATCAGAACTTGATGGCAGCGATATTTCTTTCAAATGTGGTGAAATGTCCTCAACGTCACAGGCCGAAACAACTTTGACGCAGGATGACATTCTAATGAAAGAGGGCAAATACATAGTATTCGACAGTTGTTTGATGGATATTATAAGTATGCTGAAATGTGGGCATTCCGTCAGAGGGAAAGTATGTGGGAAGCCACTGATTCATGTGACTCGTCAAAAACAAGGCAGTAACGTTACAATACATGCCGCCTGTAGATTACATCATACGTTCTCATGGTCTGCACAACCGATGCTGGGGAAACTGCCAGCAGGCAATCTACTGTGTGCAGCTGCATCACTTTTTAGTGGCTCCAGTTTTAGAAAGTTAAAGTCTTTCTTTCAGTTTGTGGGACTCCATTTCATTTCAAAAAACACAGTTTTCAAAAAACGCAGTACTACAAATACCAACATGATTATATGGTTCTGGCCATTAGTGATGCTTGGAAAATTGAACAATTGTCTCTAGCAAGTACATTCGAAGGCAAACGATTCAGGCTAGCCGGCGATGGACAGTGCGACAGCCCTGGATTTTCTGCCTAGTACTGCACCTACCACTTTCAGGACATAGTAAGAAAATTGTGAGTTCGGTGGTCGTGCAGATAACACAATGTACATCCTCAGTGGCCATGGAGAAACAAATATCGCAAATGCAAATGCAAATATTCCACTGATTTTTATAAAATCAGTGGAATATTTGCAATCGAGGGGAATGCACATCGACCTCATAGCCACGGACAGACATGTTTCAATTGCCAAGACAATGAGAGAGCAGTTCCCACATATTAAACATCAATTTGATGTAAGGCATCTTGCTAAATCAATCAATAAGAAAATCTCAGCTGCAGGGAAAAAAAAAGGTTTGGAAAGTATTTCAGAGTGGTCCCAGTCTATCAGCAACCATCTTTGGTGGAGCTCCAAAATTTGTGAAGGGTCAGTGGAAATACTACTTGAAAAATGGCGGTCACTAATGCACCACTGTACCAATGTGCACCGCTGGTCAGAAAACCTACATTTCCACCAATGTGAACATGGCCCTTTGTCCCCAGTGGAGGCACGGAAGAAGAAGTGGTTGAATCCATCTTCACCGACACACAAAGCCATTGAGAAGATTGTTTTCGATAAAACTCTATCAAGAGATTTGAGGGGACTGACAGAATTCTGGAGGTGTTCCACAATATGTGCCTAAAGTACAGGCCAAAGCGCTTGCATTTCAGCGTACAGGGCATGAGACATAGGACTCTACTAGCGGTCTTGGCCCATAACAAGAATCTCGGCCGTGAACAATCTAGGACTAAGGGTAATGTAAGGATGCCTCGCTACACTAAGGCCTTTTTAAAAAAAAGTAAGCAATGGGTGATCAAACCAGTCTATGAGGAAATGGAGTTCGACTTTGTCAAAAGCCTTATTGTTGCTGTATTAGAGAAGCGCAGATATGGAATTTTGAACGTTTCTGTGCAGAGCACTGATCCATTGCCACCCAACATTGCCACTGTGCCATGTCCACCCAAAGGAGAGCTGGTTGTGAAGTACAAATCCCGGTTTAAATAATTGTAATACAATTGTCTTTTTGTAAATAAATGTTATTGTACAGTGTGCATACAAAGTACGCTAAGCCTAACCCCTACCTTCACCATCCTGGGTGCCGAACAACCTGGGTGTCATCTTTGTATTCTCTCTCTATTCACCTCATATTACTGACCTTGTCTATATGTGTATGTATATATTTTTGTTGATGTAACTCATTTTCGCAATCTCTTCTAAACGCTGGGCACTGTTAACCGAGGGGAGGCTTGCGTATTGCAAATAATAAAACAAACAAACAATAAATCTCACTTTCAACTCAACTCCTCAAGTACTTTATACTTTCCCTGACCTTCCCCAAAAAATTAAAAGTCTCAATAGTGATGGTTCTTTAGGGCTTCAAAGCTAGCAGACAACGAGGACAAAATTGGGGGACTTAGACCGCGCCATGCGAGCCGTTGCAGATGGGAGAGAAGCCAGTTTGCATTTGCACATTGAGGCACAGTACATAGATGGATTCGAACCTTCAAGTTTTCACAGATGGCTTTACTACGGGATGTTGCAAAGAAAGAATGTATGCTCATTTTTAGTGAAGGTCAGCGGCTTTGATTTTCAGCTTGCGCCCTGAAGAGGCCCACAACTTGCACTGGCAGTATAAGGTTCTTGACCTTGAGAGACAGGGACCATGCCAAATGAACTTCATTTGTAGGGGGGTTGGGGAGTGCAATAACGTAAGAGACGATAAGGCAGAAAATTCTTAAACTAGACCGAGTTTCATGTTAGTTCAGTATACGAAAAAATCCTTGTCAAGAGCACAGTGGGATTTATGGACTGCATTACTCAGAGACACAATGGAAATTGCAAATATAATGTAAGCAACTCTTTAGACGCTTTTATTTAGCTGCATGAATAAATGAATGAATGAAGAGCTTTGAAAACGTTTGTGGGATCGTACTTGTAGCGGGCACATGGGCATGCAGGTCCACATTCCACACGCATGTAGACAAAAAGTAGTTTCTCTGTGTACTAACCTCGATTTATTTCATTAGTTTTCGCATTGATTTTAGAGCCGAACATACTCCATTGCACTATCCTTGAAAGCAAATAGTTTCAGCTCGGCCGTAATAAATAAAATGAATAATATTAATAAAGATTGGCTGGCGAGACTAATTATAAATTTTATGTTTTCAAAACAGGTATATACTTCCCTTTTGCCACTGCCACCAGTTTCAGACACCGGCAGATGGCTTTTTCAACCGCCAGTTTCAGCTTAATGTAAACAACTGCACCATTCTGATGATCTTATGGGATGATCGCCAAGGGCCCATATGCCCTTACGTGGTGCTAGCGGCTAGAAGCAACATATCAATCTTTACGATGGCCTAGTGCCTACTTGATGGAACAGCCTTGCGGTTCAACGTGCGACAAAAGTGCTTCTTTGAAATGAAACCCAACACCCTGTGTACCATAAAGGAACAGCGCGTGACTCACAATAAACTTTTACGGATTTGCGGATAGAGATAAAAGAAGATAAATGACTTTCGGAGTTCATATGGCAATTGCTGAATATTCTATAAACATTTAATGTCAAATAAATGTACTTTACCAAATTTACCGTGTTGCTGTCTGATTTTAAAGTACAGTTTCATTTTCCGAATTGTGGCACGCTGGGTTGTGAGCTGATCTGTGTTGGTTTCCGGGTTCTGTGTGAAGTCGCGTAGAAGACGACTGGGTGCGTTTGCCTACGCAGCACAGAAACGTCACGGAGAGAGGCGGGGAATATGAATGTTTTGATAATGTCAGGCTCAGGGGCGGGGGATATGATTTAGTGCCGCAAAAGCAGGTCAGCCAGGGCGATGGGGGAAATGATAGGATTATCACAAAATGGCAGCTCCCTGATGCCTGTTTTCGCGTGCGTTTAATAGACGAAAACTCAGGTAAGGTCCATAGGAAATTTTTCTAAAATCGAGTGACTTAGGCTTAAAAACACATGGCGGACCCGTAGGGGCAATAACATTTTTTGACCGAACCATTCCTTTAACTCCTTACAAACCAGGAATTCCCAGATCTATTATCTATTCCTTTGATTGAGGCATTAAAAAGGCTTGTTGCCATATCACAAAAAATACACTAAATGTGAGCTTTAGATAGGAAATGTAGCTCAAATGCATAAGCTCAGAGTCTGGTAGATCGGTAAAAGAAGAAGTCTCAAACAGGCACTGACCTCTGAGCATGGCGGAGCAATTAGGTCTCATGAAGAAGGTTCCTGTTTCATTAAAGGAGCACATTAAAAAGGAATTTTGCTTTAATGACAGCAGACAGTTATTTTGATACAAGGAGCACACACACACACACTCGCACACACACACACATACACACACATCCACACACACGTGCAAAATGCAAGTTAAATTGTACAGTGACATTTGCTGCACAAAACAATGTATTTAAAATTGAACATGGTAAAACCATAGATCTGATTTGAAAAATAAAAATACATCTGAATCTAAAGGAGCAAGGACAATCACGTGCATACAAAAAGGGTATAGTAAAACATATGATTTATTTATCCATTGCATATTTTAGTATCACTAGTACTAAAGTCAATAAATCTGCTTTATTTTGACCATTGTAATAAAAGGAATTGCATAAATGAAATACAAAATTATAGAACAATCAATTAAAAAATCATCAATTATAAACTTCATTGAAGCTAGAAAAGGCCCATATAATATAATTAGCACATATCAAAATAGGAATACACACAATTCATTATATATCTGCAAACCGGACAAAAACTATTGGTTGCACCCTTCCATTTACTCAGAACACTAGCTGCTGAGGGCATTTGTGAAATCTGATGTATAATGGCCTTGCATAATGTGAAAAAATAAGATCAAGATAGCACCCGAAACACGCAAAATCCCTGTTTTTTTGGCAATCATTAATCACACCTTCAAAGGCATTTTCCCTATGCAGGGCTTTGATCTGTTTTTTGGTCATTACATTAATAGTGGCAGGAGAATTCCACAGATCATCTACTTGCAGTTTACTCAGAACACACTCAATGTGTCGGCACCGGGACAAGAGTGAATCCCCATCCTGGTCCAGCACATCCAGCAATGCTCTCTGGTACTTATGCTAAACTGGCAACAACCAAATACTAATCCAGTATAACAGCGGCCTAAGAGCCAATTCAAGGCTGACATCATTCCAGTAAAGCTCCACCTTAAGCAATACGTTCAGTGTACTTTTTGGAAGGCACAAGCATTTCTTTTAGAATAGGTTCTTTATTGTACCTGGATTTTTCTATTTAATATGTTGTCACAATTCCACACCAAACAGGCTCACCGATCTCGCCATCGCATTGTATACCCAAATTGCCGGGCGGGCAACAGCATTGCCATGGGTACTAGCTAATTTTCTAAAAGCAATACTGGATTTCTACAGAATGCACTTTCTCTCTGCCCAGACCAGGAGCAATTGGTACTGCACCTTAAACTAAGAAAGTCATACTCCTGTACTTGTTTAATTTAAGTGGCCCTGATGACAATAGATGATCTTCTGACTCTCTTCCGATGAAGGGGTTAACCATAGTTTTAGTTTTTGCCAGGTTGATCTCCAGTCCAATTGTCATGCAACACTGGTTAAACAAAGCACATTTTTTACGGAGGCCAGTCGGTGACATGCAAATAAGTACAATGTTATCCAAATAGTAATAATATCTTGTCTGTGCCAAATGTTGGAGCATCAGTAGGGACCTCATCAAAGATACTAAATAATCGGGGTAATTCATGGAATAAATGTGCGCTGAAATTTGTGGTGAAAGCTGATGCAAGTGTGAAAAAACTAGCGCATGCATGCGAATCGCACGCGTGCGATTCATGGAAGGCCCTGTGCATGTTTTTCCCGGGATGTGCGCCAAATCCGCACTTACCTTACATGTCATTGCGACTTCCCAAATGCGTGCGCGACATGAACGGGGAAAGCACACAACTTCTCGTGCACACACCTAAAAAGGGGCGGAACACGTGGAATGGTAAACAACGCGTGAAAATGTAGGTCAAACATGGGAAGTACCGCTGGGAAACATACACAACGCCCACACGCTAGTGAACAACACGTATTCATGGAATCGAATAGAGAAAACCAGCGCACGTCAAAACACACGCACAGGCACAAATACGTCCGCCATACGAAAGCAGGCAGAAGCGCCCCCGCGCAGCATAAAAGTGCGCACAAACAACGAACAAGCATATACAGCTACGATGAATGTCCCATTCCTCGCAGCAGTGATTGTGGAACACCGCAGGAGGAGGAGAAGAGTCAGGCCCTGCATTTATTTGCCAGTTCCAGCATTTTTGGGATGCCTGATGACCAGGTCTTTGGCAGGTATAGGTTTCCACCTCATATCATCCTAGAGCTGGTCAGGGAGTGGGAGGATAAACTCACATCACTCACCCTGTGCTCCCAAGCATTGAGCCTCTTGGAGAGGGTGCTCAATGTACTGCATTTTTTGGCCACTGGGTCATTTCAGCAGACAACTGCCATACTGGGGGGAGTCTCACAGCCCACGCAGTCACGTTGTCTACACCAGGTGTTGGCAATCATCACCACGTGCTCCTCAGTCCGCAGGCACATATACATGCCCAGAACACCTGCAGAAAGGCAGACCGTGGTCCTGGACTTCTACAGTGTGGCACACTTCCCCAAAGTGCTTGGTGCCTTAGATTGCACCCATGTGGCCCTACGTCCACCTAAGGCCACTGAAAACATCTACCGCAACCGCAAGCACTGGCATTCCATCAACATGCAGGTTGTATGCAATGACAAGGGAATCATCACCTCTGTCTATGCAAACTATCCTGGGTCCACCCATGACAGTTTCATATTCAGAATGTCCACCCTGAGCCGGGCCCTGGAAGCTGGGAAGCTTGGCGACACATGGCTCATAGGTGAGTACAAATGCCTGTGCACATGCATGCATGTCACATGCAGACAAATACACAAGCCCAACTAATGACAACCATTATCACCTTACCAGGGGACAGTGCCTACCCTCTGAGCACCTACATGATGACGCCAATACGGAACCCCACCACACCACCTCAGGTAACATACAACGCACCCCATATTGCAACCAGGGCCATAGTGGAGCGCACATTTGAAGTGCTCAAGTCCCGCTTCCACTCACTTGACCGCTCTGGCGGACAGTTACTATATGCACTCACAGTAGTGTGCAGGATCATTGTGGCAGCATGTGTCCTGCACAATGTTGCAACACAGCATGGCGTACCGGTGGATATGGTGGTGCCCCCACACCCCCAACGACACGCACGGCCGCTGCGCATGGGAGGGGGAACGGGCATGTGGCGAGGCAGCCCAAACCCAGCTTGTGGCTACATTTTTCACCTAAACTCCAACCCCTGAGGAGTGCACACAGGCCTGGCACATACCAGGTGACAATCGATTATGAGAAAGGGGCAGTTAACTGTCACAACCTTACCACGCTGAGAATGTGTCCCCGGAAGTGCCACATTGTGTGCATCCTAAGCTACATAAAGACAACCAATCCCATGTGACCAAAAGGAACACATGCAAGATGCATATCCCCCGCCACTCCAAAATAGGGCATGAAAGTACTGGTATGCCACCCAAACACTCCCAACCCCCATTATCCCCATCTGCCACACAATTCCATGGCATGCAATGGCAAAACATCAAACCATATGCACAACACATGCCACATAGTCATGAAGTGCCACGTGAGAAATGTAAATCGGCACCAGACAATTACACCTGACATGGAATCTGAAAAAATGACTGACCAAAACCACACACCCTGAAAACGGTGGCACAAATGCCTGACACCAGTGGTGCAAGGAACAAAAGTCAGAATACCTGTTGCCATGCACATTGGACAATAGAAAATTGGCATTTCAAACACTGTGTGCTGCGTGTGTGTACCCTGCAACACACCGCTCACCGGACAGCACAGTGAGTGTACATTGCGTTGGGGAAACCCCTTGAGCATCATGAAAAAAGTGCAATCAACCTAAAAGTACCCTGTGATGCATGTACACGATCAATGAATCAATGAATCAGAAGTGAACATGGACACAGTAAGTGAACGGGACACAGCATGTCTGAGAAGGCAATATGGGTGCACATATGTGCATGGTGTTGCTGTAGTAGGTGTGGGGTGGGGTTGCCTAAGTGCATGTGTCAGTAGGGACATGCATCAAATACATGCATGTGAAAGGAAGTGAGGCTCAGTGTCCTGTACACAGCACGTGTGAACATTGCACTCCAGGACCCCCCTGTGTGTTAAACCACACCAATCCCCTGACACCTCCAAATCAAACCCAACATAGGATCAGCCATTGACCAGCAGAACATATCATGTACAGAGTACCCCAAATGGATAATGGCAGACAGTGAGCAATCACTGATTCATTGAAAATCCTTATAGGGCCTACACACAAAGTGCATCAAAGCGCCTCAAGTAGGGAGCGAACAAGGGAGAATAACAGTACCTTCCTAAAAGTCCTAACAGTCCAGAATGTGAAAATGCACAATCTAATTGAACAAACAATCTACATAGTACAAGTGCTTGCAACAATAAGGGAGAGTCTAGGGAGGGAATGTTGGAAAACAAAACTAACATCAACATTGCTATGCCTGACGGCAATAGTTTCAGTGCAGGTGTCACATAAGGAGGAAGGGTGAGGGAAGAGGAGGGAAGAGGTTAGGAAAGTGACAAACTATGGAAGGTCGATGAATAATCAAGATAGTGCTGGGGAGGGGGAGAGGAAACACAGAAGGGAAAGGGGGAACAGACGACCTGTAATCAGTGGTGGAGGGACTGATGATAAAAGTAAGTGCCAAACTAAAACTCAAAAAGGTGAAGGTGGGGGGGTGGATGGACAGAGGCAGAGGGGGAAGTGTCTGCAAAGACCATGCGACTACATATCACCATGCCTGACGGCAATTGGCGTAGTGCCGGAAAAAGTCAGACAGAGGACAAGGAGGAGGGGAAAGGGTGCTGGAGAGGGAGAGGAAGGAGAGAAGGGAGAAGGGGGCAAAGGTATAAATGCATGAAGGGGAGAGGGAGAAAGAAAGCACACACAGGGGGCAGAGTAAAGAAGACGGTGCAGAAGGGGAGGGGTGTGATGGTAAAGGGGGAGACAGAAGGAAACTGGTGGGGGGCAGGGGAGACAGGGGACAATCAAGAGACCCAGAAGGGTGGTGGACAGGGCTAGACAGGACCTCCATTGTGGGTCTTTGGTAGTGGTGTCAGGCTCCAGCCTCCTGGTTGGCCGGATTTTCACAAGGGCCAAGTGCAACCAATGGGAGGGGGAGCAGGTCCAGGCCACAAACATGACAGTCAAATCAAAAGCAATGCGGCTATACTTCAAATGGCACAACAAAACACCAGGCAGGGCTGCAAGATGGTCAAAGCAGGGCAAGCAAGGAATTGGGTGTCGTTGAAATGCGCAGTGACATGTTAACTCAGCATGCAGACTTCATGAGGAATATCAAAATCACTGTAGGGCAAGTGTCCCAATGCAACATTGTCAGCACGCGGACCCCTCCCACCATCAGTGTGTACAACACAGCCAAAGGGTGCATGGTACCGCCTACAGCAGGAAGTGCATCAACATAGACAGTCAATTTATAAAAAAATCATAAGCAAGATGATGAAATGCATAGTCAACAGGATACTCACCAAAATGAAGTGCAGACAAGCATTGGAGAAGCCATCCGGAATACACACTAGGGGTGTACACAAAAGTAGGACTGCAGGCTGGCCACTTATATGACGGTAGCCCAATACCCTTGTGTGAGATGCTGTCACACTGAGCCATCCTTGTCAGCCCATGGAAAGGGGAAACAGGATTAGCATATGTGTCAGGACCTCAAGCAAAACACATACACAAGACAAGCCTGAATGTGCCCAGCTGGAACACACAGTGGATGCCTTCAAATGCCACAAAGCACCACACTGTCACACAAATGCACAATAGAGAAAAAAAAATGCAAATGAAATCAGAAGGTGGACGTGGCTCAGTTGCCTCACCATGCCTAGCCGCGCCTTGCCTCTCAACGGCAGCAAGCATGCAGGTCTGCTAAGCCAGGGCATGCATGGCAATGACATGTAGGTCAGCATGCATTACCTTACATGTCACACGTGCTTCCTCCTGCAAGGTCTCACGTGTAAGATGGAGTTCTGCCTGCATGGCCTCACATGACAAACGGTGGGACTCCTGGCTTGCATGGAGTTCAGCTGAGATGGTTCTTTCATGCTGCACCATCCTGTCTTCTGCCCGCCTACTCTTGTTCATCCAGAGCGCACCCAGAGTAGATCGGAGGGATTGGTGTTCGACCCTCGGGGCCTCACGGTGTGCCTCTGCTTGAGCATCAAGTGCTTGATGCAGAGCCACCATTTCAGCCCGGCGTGCCCTGTCGGACGTTGCCATGCCCAGCCTGAGTGAGCAGCACGTGGACCACGTAGCCTGCTGCTGGAGCTCCACTTGCCTTTCAGAGGGGAGGATGGAATGGGCCACACTTTCCATACCTTGAGCCATCATCTCAACTGCTCCCCCCTGTTGCTGTGCTATGGCATGCATAGCATGCTCCCACTCAGTTGACCCCAGTGGCACACAGCCACCGTGTTGCCAGACACCACACCTGCTGGGCCCAAGGGGCCATGGTCCTTGCTGGGTTGCTGCCGCCCACGGCAGCAGGACTGCATCCCTCCGTCGACCTGATGCCCCAGGAACATGGCCAACTGGTGTGGAGTGTGACCCTGCAACCGTAACCACGACAGGTGGACATTCCACCCCCTGCGTGGCCCCCTACTGCAGGTGTCACAGACAGAAGATCATACAACACAGGATCACTTACCGGCGATGACACGTCATGATGCAGATCCGGCTCAACATAGTGGTCAGAGGATACATCAGAGCCAGACTCAGAGTCAGCTCTGGACACGATGGCCTGGAGCACCAGTGGGTTCTTGTGGGCTGCCACCCCACAACCACCAATGGTGCCTGGTTGTTGATGTGAACTGAACACATCTTCATCCTCTGCCGCCAGTGCGTCATCACCTGCTACATAAACAAAAGAAACATGAACACGCATGTCAGTAGCACATACCACACACATACAGATCACAACATTGACTGCCAACTAATGAAGCAGTCATGTCACAGGCAACTCAAACCCCAACATGCATCCAGTGGCATTGAAATGCAAGGGTATCCCAAAAGCAGAAAAGGATGTGTGCAAAATGTGAAGGCAACACATGTATTGCATGTTGCACATCACCTGCATCACACACAACCACTAGCAGGAACATATCCAAGGCAGAAATGAGAGATGGCAACAAAGAGATGGCATGTAGCATAAGCATGGGCAAACATTCAAATAGCCATAGCTGGCAAACAACCCAAACACACCATGGCACATGTAACATGCATGTTCACATGCAGCACTCAACTACCATCAACTATGCAGTGTCACAGGTGGCACCTACACTAGAGCATTTCTATACAGTGATAGGAGGCACATGGGTACATACATGACAGGTCACTATCACACAGCAGCATTGTGTTGGCATGTTGAAGGGCTGAACTTTGCACAGGAGTGGGTGTGTGCGGTACAGTGCATGTGTAGCCCCTCAACTTCCAACATCAACACATACGTAGTGATGTCAATCTCCAAATATGACAGCAGTGTAAGGGAAATTGCAGCCATCATGTGCAAATGGTCACCATGTATCATGGATACAGTGAAACACCCTCCCTCTTGGCAATAGCAGGGAGGCACTGCATGGCAATGAAAGGTTCCCCACAGAACTGCGCATTGGCAGAAAGTGTTGGCATGCATCTATTGCATGTCGTCAATCAAATGTCACTACAGCGATGAGAAGTGGACATGATGCAGGACAGATGAGGAACCATCAATAGTATACCCATGCATGCAGAAGACACAACACCAGTTGAAAAGAGGCAGTGGGCCTGTAACAGGGGTAGCCATGTGCATGACTCAGATGTGGACACCCTAAAGTCGTGTGTGATGACACACAGACCTACAGTGAGCATGAAATAGCTGTCCAAATAACATGACACTTGGCTCATCCTAGAGACATACTACAATGAACAGGCGGTCAAGGACACCTAGGGGCATACATGGAATGCCCATGGAACATGTTTGTGCACACATGTGCATGTGGAGCCACTGCCATCAGCACAGTCAGAGTGAGACACACTGCACCAAGGACAAAGGATATATATGACATGATATGACATCTCATCAAGATTGCACTTGTGCACAAGTGACTCAGAGTGCAAACAAGCAAAGGGAGAGGAACAAGGGAGAAAAGGAAATGAAAACATCTATCATACTGGGCACAGTGACATTGAGAACACATAAGTGCATGGACAAGGGATAAAGGGTTGAAGACCCTGGAAGGGGGAGAAGTGGATCGTGCCAAACAGAGGAGACCAAAGAAGGAAAATGAAGTCCAATGATAGAATAGGCATTCAAAAGTTGGTAGTGCAGCCAGCAAGTGGCAAGTGCAAGATCATTTGGATGGGGCAAATCTGATGAGTGCAGATGAAGTCTGTGGACTGTATGGGTACACCTACAGGACCCATTGCAATGGGAGGGCTGGAGACAGTGCAGCAGGGAGGCAGGGTGAGCAGGTACCTGGGCCCGAAGGAGAGAGGGTGTGCAGATGCACAGTGCCAACAGAGGAAATTGTTCAGTTGGTGAGACGAGGGGATGATGCAGGAGCTAATAGGAAGGTCTTGAGCTGCTTCCAGAAGCAGAGATGTTTCTCCTCAAGTGTCAACGTGGCCGATAGGTTGTTCCAAAGGGAGCTCCCAGCGGTAGACACAGATCTGTCCCCAGCTTATTTTTTCAATTAACCACTGACCCGGAGGGAGTGTGAGGTAGAGGAGCAAAGGACTCGAGAGGGGAGGTATTGGCAGAGGGATAGTTGAAGGTATTTTGGACCCAGGCCCCATAAATCCTTGTGCACAATGCAGTGGGTCTGAAGTATCATCCTTGCATCCACTGGTAGCCAATGAAGGCATTTCAGATCTGGAAAGATAGGATCCCAGGGCTTGAGGCGAAGGACAAGTTTCGCAGTCCTGTACTGGATTAGTGGTAGAGGGCGGAGTGTGGAGGCCGGTAGAATATTGAAAGAGCCTGTCACAGTAGTCCAACCTTGAGAGAACCAGAGTTTGAGAGACTGTGAGCATGTAGGTGAACGATAGGAAAGGCACAGTACCCTTGAGGAGGTTAAGCAAGAAGTTAATATTTCTCAAGAAACGTCAGAAATGTGTGTGGAAAAGGAATGTGTGGAGTCAAAGGTGACCCCGAGGTTGTTGGCCTTGCAGGTGGGGGTAGGAGGAAGGCCAAAAGGGGTTGGCCAGAGAGTGAGGGGAAAGGATGGCGAAGGTGTACCGATGAGGAGGATATCATTCTTGCTGGCATTTAAACAGAGATAGTTGGCAGTATACCAATATCAAATGTCAATGAGGCTATCAGAAATGAGGGAGGGAGAAGAGGTGGCCAACGGCAGTCTGGAAATGATTTGAGTGTCATCAGCATAGCACTCGTAGTCGTAGCAGAAAGCAGGCGAGAGCTACCCAGTGCTGTTTGTAAAATCAGGCCGAGAGGTCAGACCCCTGGTGCACATCACAGGTAGAGAGGGAGATTGATGAAAGAAAGGACCCAAGTTGTAGCTGGGAGGGTCACACACACCAAACACACATGCTTTGCCCCCCATACCCTTTGGTGGCCTCCCAACCATGGCACAGATGGTAAACAGCCGATGTGAGTTGCACTCAACAATTGTCCTGGGCCATTGGGTTGAGGGGGCAGGGTACTGGATGGAATAGATACCCCTGTGCATCTGCAAGGCTGTCTGTGAGCTCTGGGGAAAACTGACGGGTCACGCAATGCTCAGCCCCCCCTAAATAAATAAATAAATAAATAATCAAAAATTGACAAAAAGTGAAAACAAAAAATAGTAAAATTACAAAAGAAAAATGTGCATGCGACCCCGATAGCCCACGTGCGTGGATTTAACCTGGCCCGGAACATCAAAACGTGAGCTGTCGGACTATCCCGCCACCTTTGTACATAGTTATTTAGGTTTAGGTTTCATTTGGTTTATATTTTTATTTGGAGTTCACAGACTTTGCTCCACTTTTTGTATATAGTTGTATTTTAGAAAGGGTTTTAGGTAGTTTTCCTTTTTTTTTGGGATCATGGACCCTTCTGACTTTCAGTGTAAATCGAACCAGACTTGTACATACTTTCGTTATTACATCATCCCATGGAGCAATGGTTTTTTGTGCTTTTATTTTTAATTTACTTTCTATGGACTTTGGCGATGGACCACTTTTCAGTTCATGTCGTGGATTTTTGTTTTTCATTGGATTTTACTTTATTTTTGGTATTGCATTCATTATTTCGTCATTTGCATGTGCGATTTTCATTATGTCATTTTTTATTTTTTTTATACATTTCATATATCTTCATTATTGGTGTTGTGTACTCTCATTGGTGTTGTGCATGTCTCTATGAGCATTGGCTCAGTAATGTGTTGCCACTGTGTGGCTCTGTTGGACATTTATTCATGGCCGTGCTGGTTGTTTTCAGACTCTCATGGCATGGGTAATTTCGGAGTGGGTGCAGTGGATGGTTGTGTGCTTGTACTTGGGTGTGGGGGGTATTTGGGTTGCCATTAGCACATGGGTCTCTATTGTTAGGACATGGTGTTTGGGGGGACATGTGTCGGGGCCTGTTGGCAGGTTACCATCAATCGGGGTGGGGTGGGGGACATGAGTCGGGGCCTGCTGGCAGGTTGCCGTCAATGGGGGTGGGGTGGGGGGACATGTGTCAGGGCCTGCTGGCAGGTTGCCGCCAATGGGTGTGGGGTGGGGGGACATGTGTCGGGGCTCCCAATTGCATGGTGCCATGTGGTCTGCCTGTGGGCCATGGTGAGGGTGGATGGGTTGCCTGCGGGGCATGGCATGGGGTTGTAAGGGTGTCCCCTATGGTGTGGGCTGCCTGCGGGGCACAGGGAAGTGTTGTAGGGGTGTCGCCTGTGGTGTGGGCTGCCTGTGGGGCATGGGGTGGGGGGGAAGGGCTAACCCGGGAGGCCCACACTGCCAAATCACGTGTGATACTCCCCACGCACCCCCGGAATACATGTACCCATCTCGCAACAGGCCAATCGTGTGTAAAACTCCCCGCACACCCCCGGAATACGCGTACCCCGCTCACGGCAGGCCGATCACGTGTAGAACTCCCTGCACACCCCCTGAATATGTGTACCCCACTCGCACCAGGTGAATCGCTTGTAAAACTCCCTGCGCACCACCAGAATACACCTACCCTGCTCGCACCAGGCCAATCGCGTGTAAAATCCCTGTGCACCCCCGGAATATGCGTACTCCGCTCGCGCCAGGCGGATCGCGTGTAGAACTCCCGGCGCACCCCCAGAATGCACATACCCCGCTCACGCCATGCGAATCATGTGTAAAACTCCCCACACACCCCCGGAATATGTGAACCCTGCTCATGCCAGGCGAATCGCGTGTAAAACTCCCTGCACATCTCCGGAATACGCGTAGCCCGCTCGCGCCAGGCGAATTGCGTGTAAAACTCCCTGCGCACCCCAGAATATGCGTACCGCGCTCGTGCCAGGCGAATCACATGTAACACTCCCCACACACCCCTGGAAAAAGACGTACCCCGATCACGCCAGGGGAATCACGTGTAAAACTCCCTGCGCACCCCCCGAATACGTGCAGGCATCCCATCCACCCTGCCCGTGCCCCGCAGGCCACCCATCACCCTGACCATGACCCACAGCCAGCCATCACCCCTGACCATGACCTGCAGGCAGCCCACACCACAGCGGACCACCCTACACCCCTGGGCATGCCCCGCAGGCAGCCCATCACCGCAGACCATGACCCACAGGTAGCCCACACCACAGGGGACCACCCTACACCCCTGGGCATGCTCCACAGGCAGCCCATCACCCCAGACCATGACCCGCAGGCAGTCCACACCACAGGGGACCACTATACACCCCTGGGTATGCCCCGCAGGCAGCCCATCACCTCTGACCATGACTCGCAGGCAGTCCACACCACAGTGGGGACATTTTCCACGCAATTTCCCTGGTGCAGGCAGAGTATGCGTATTCAAGGGGGTGCACAAGTTGATTTGCACATGTTTTGGCTGCCACAGAGGGGTAGCCGTACTGAAGGGGATGCGCAGGTACATTTTCATGCATTTTGTCTGCCACTTGCGGGGAACACGTATTTTGTTGCGCAATTTCATTGTAGCTGCCCTGTAAACTGTACCAGGGTTAGCGCTGCCCTGTGGGCCATATTGGGAATTTTGATGGCTTTTCCTTGCGCAAGGGGCGTTCTTGGGGGCGTAACTGGTGCTGCGGGATGTTCGCTGCGCCATGGCTCAAAATGGCTTTGGGAATCCATGAATACGTGGTGCACCAAAATGCTCTTTAGTGCACATGGCTGGAGCACGCTGGCAAACGCTCCCTCTCTGCGCTGCTCGCGTGCGCTGCTTCTGCGCTGAAATCTATGAATTACTCCCAATGTATTTATATGCAAGCCAAGATGCACCCCTGTCACACACCCTCCATTTTTTCATTGGGAACGTAGATGTGAGATCCCTCGCTAGGGTCCAGCGCACAAATGCTTTATTATTGGTGGTGGGGAATAATGGATCTCAACAATGGGTGTGGCATGCCTGCTAATACCAGGGTCTCCTATAATCTGTCACGTGGTACACCATCGAAAGCTGTCTTAAGATCCACAAAACAAACATACAAATTAACCTTTCTTATGATAACATATTTAGATATATGATATGATAGGTTACTTATAACGCGCTTAATACCCAGAGGTTTCTAGCGCCGACCAAGGGATCGAACCTGTGTTGCTCCGTGTCGTCTTGCTTCCAAGGCGATCATGTTGCCCCTGAGCTATCCTCCCAAGATATCAAATAATGTATTTATATGCAAGCCAAGATGCACCCTTGTCACACACCCTCCTGTATATAAGCAACTAAAATGTAAAACATTGGTCTATGGTGCTTTGGCCCTCTGAAAGCCAGCCTGTTAATGATCTACGGCAATCACATTTTAAAGCCAGGCTAGCAATCGTCCCAAAATCACCTTAGCATACTTTTTACAAGATGCATCTAGTAGACGGATGGGTCAGTTGTTTTTTGCATCATCTTTTCTGCCCTTCTTATATATCGGTATGCTTTCATCCCTGGCCAATGAATCTGGAACTGCATTACATAACTTTAAAAATAACGTGCCTATACTGTTACCTCTTTTTTGTAAATGTTGACCAGTATCCTGTCCAATCTTTTTTGCCATAATAGCAGCCTGGATATCTGTTAATGTGAATGACAATGACGGATCAGAAATAATTTCTTGCGTCATAACACTGGGGCTCCAGGACATGAACCGAGGTCTAGTCTCCTCATACTAAAATCTTTTGTCCAAATTAAAAAATAATAGCAGATCTCAATTTGGGGTGAAAAGACAAACCACATGCATATAAAGTATACATTAAAATGTATGAATTATTATTGAATTTGCATGCTTTCATTATGCATACAGCTACAAAAATAAAAAAGGATGCCTCTGGATTCAGAATATTTTTTTAGACTCTGTATATATAATTCTTATTAAAAACACAGATCCACACTAAGAATTATAAGAAAAATAAATATTCCATCCAACGGCTGTCTTATTACTATCAGATACCCTTATGATACACACATACTCATTGGCATATAGGCTATAGCCATCCCATAATTACTACATCAAAGGATGTGTTGATTGTGATGGGTATTTAAACTCAAACATTTAGAATGAGAGACATTTTTGGAAAAGCAGAAAAGGAAGAGAGTCAGTTGATAGAGGAAACAGGTACTGAGGCACCAAATGGAATTAGCTGATGGACATTCTCTTTAAGAGGGTATTTTCAAGTGAGTACAATAATCCCAGAGAATTTACACAAATATGTCAAGAAATGATTACATCTATTTTGGAGAAATCCTCTTTACAAGCAATATAACTGAAAAGAGCATGTGCTTAGTGATTGATAACTAACATTGAAACCCTGGGTAGTTTAACCATAACAGCGCTTTTATTTAGCAATTTGGTTTTAGACATTCCAAATTGAATTGTGGAATGACAACCCTTTGTGACTAACATCAATTAAACAAATGGAATTTATTTCTTAATGCGCACATTCAATTGGGTTTTTTAAAGGGTCATCCTGATTCCTATAGAACAGTGAGGGGATAATTGTAACCTAATGAACCATACAAAAACATTATAATTGATAACATACTTCATCTCTTTTTGTGTGTGTATTTTTGTGCACATTGGAGTGAAATCAATAGCACGATTATAGTAGGTTGGATCCAATGTATTTTCTGTAGACAGGCTGCCTTTATTCATGTGGGGAATTGTGGCTAAGTTCCCTGGCTCATTATTTTAAACAGAATATTTATATAAAAAATAGGACGTTTCTTATCACAGATTTATCTGTATTTAATCAATTATTAGAAATGGAATATGTTTCATAGATAAAAGGCATTCACTCTTTAAATTTGATTAAGTGGGCCCTGGAATTAGATCCTTACAATGGCTTCCAGTATCTAGATGAGTTTCTTTAAAGTTTATGTGCATACTCCACAAGCCCCTTATCAATGCCAAACCCACAATGCTGCCAGATCGGCAGTGTCCCTATGGCGCTACAAGATATCTAGAATCCCAACACAATGGGCCTCATTACGAGGTGGGCCGTATGGGGTTAACGGCGCCGGTAAAGGTGCCGGTGCCATTAACCCGAGACCGCCCTATTACGAGGTCCGCTCGCGGGACCCGCTATGGACGTCTGGTTTTTCCGAAACATCCTTAGAGGGTCCCGCGAGCGGCCCAGCATGCTAACAACGGCCCGTCATTAACAGGCACATTGTTAGTATGCTTCCCATTCCCATTGAACCCTATCGGGGCTGAAATGGGAATGGGGATGGTCTGGGTCCGGGTTCCCTGAATGGGAAAATACCAGGCCCTCCAAGGTCAGAATGGCCCGGGATTTTCCCATTCAGGGCCCACAGACCCGGACCCGAGTTTGGAGGCAGCCATTAAGGGCATGGCTGCCTCAAACTCGTAATGAGGCCCATTGACACATCTCTGCCTAGATGCCGTCTGCTGCACAGACAAATGTACATGCATGCGGCATGGAAATGCCATACCTGAAACACACCACACAAATATGAAAATGGCATAAGTCACACTGCATGCAGTCCACAACAGAAATGCATGTGACACAGCATACACCAGCTCCAACATGAGTGACCCTGATGGATGCCTGCCTGCCCCACCCATATAGCAAGCAACATAATTATCAAAACTCCAATACCTAATCCCTTCTAATGTGTAGAACAGCAATAATATCAATGTATGCATGATGCTGCTTGTCGAACCATCACTGATGTCGTCCCTCTCTCGGTCCCCCACAGGCTCAGATCCTGACAGCGAGGCCCGGAACTCAGCCCCACAGGCAACAACTCCCCGGAAGAGGGCCAAGGAAGAAGGCAACAGGCCTTCGACATCGAAAGGGCCAGCCAAGCCAGCACAGGCACAGAAGGGGCAAACAGCTCAGGATGCCACAACACTGGTGCCACTAAGGACCACTGCTACAGTCCTCACAACACCTGTGTCCCCTGCACAGGAGACAGTGGTCGATGGGGCCCTTTCAGCAGCGAACAACTCTGTTGGGGAGGCGGCAGCTATGGCACCCCAGACAGACGAGGATGCGCAGAGCCAGGGCCAGGTGTGTGTCCTTGTGGAGGATGACTCTTCAAACTTACCTGCCACACACAGTCCCGCACCATCACCCCAGGTAAAACATATGTACTCCTACCATGACACCACACCAGAGCAGTCTGGAGGGGAGACAGGTCAAGGGAGCATGAGCCCCACAGAGGAGCCACTTGGATTTGGGGATGTTACACATGCACCATCCACCTCCACTGGTGTCCGGGCAGGGATGCAGCAGATAGAACATACAGTGCAGCGCCAGGAGGAGCTCACAGCCCTAATCAGGCAGTTTGTTTCAGATGGTGCCCAGACAAGGCAGGAGGGGCGTGACAACACTGCGTCCCAGAGGCAGGCCATTGAGGCCAGCACTATGCGAATATGCGAGGAGGTGTCTGCTCTGAGGCAGGTCTTCTCCTGCATAGTGGATTCCTTGGAGGCTGAGCGTCTGGCCCCCAGACTGGAGCAAGAGGCCACCCCATCATCATCCAGATCAACTCAAACCAGCCCCTTTCACAGGCCAGCGCGCGCCTTGCGGTGATCGGACATGCCACCACCAGGTGCAGGAAGTGGACGAATGTAGATGGGGAAGCCTGATTAAGGCAATAGATGCAGACACCTGTAGCATTTGGTTGGACACCATGTGTGGGGGAGCTGTGGGGAGAGGGTGTGTGGGGGAGTTGTGGAGAGAGGGTATGTGGCGGAGTTGTGGGGGAGGGGGAAAGGGGGGAGGGTGTATGGGGGAGTTGTGGGGGGGGTGGGAGAGAGGGTGTGTGAGGTGGAGGGTTTGTGCACTTAGTACTATTGGACAGTTTAATACACCGTTGTGTAGCAGAAAAAAATACTTGCGTGGACATTCCTTATTGCATATGTGTCATTTATTTCTATACAGTGCATAGGCCCTCATTACGACCCTGGCGGAAAGTGACTGACCGGACCGCCACAGCGTAAATAGCGTTTCCGCCATTGCACGAAGGAGCAAAGTG
The DNA here is from genome assembly GCF_040938575.1 of Ambystoma mexicanum. Classification (NCBI taxonomy): domain Eukaryota; kingdom Metazoa; phylum Chordata; class Amphibia; order Caudata; family Ambystomatidae; genus Ambystoma; species Ambystoma mexicanum. Next base: position 355,884,765 of record NC_090923.1, read on the forward strand.
CGGCCCATTCCGACCCATCGGGCACGAGCACCACGGCATGGCGGAAGTGCAAAGTCTGCAATGGCGGAAATGACCCCCAAACGGCCCACACCGCCGCCGTACGGCGCCCTAGGTGCAATACCGCCACCTATCACAGCGGACACCGCAGTGTGCGCCTACCGGAAAGTACGGTGACCGGAAATATACGGAAACGGAAGTAAAAACATGGGCCCGGAACGGGAAACATCCCGCCGTACACCTATAAAACCACAAAAACCACACAACCACTAAAAACACTACCCCGAGACACACCCCAACCCGTCATCCACCCTAGCGAAACCAAGAAAAATGGGAAAAGTAGCGAAGAAAGCGTGCGACCGCAAGCGGCAGGTCCACTTCTCCCGTGAGGAACTCACCGTGCTAACAGAGACCCTCCAGGAGAATGCTGCCGTCGTCTTCTCCACGCAAATGACCAGGACGGCACTTGCGAACAAGAAGGCCATATGGGCTCTGGTGGCACAGCGGGTAAGCGCGGTGGGGACCGCACCCCGCAACCCACAGCAATGCAGAAAGCGATGGGACGACCTGCGGATACGCGTCCGCAGCATACTCTCTGCCAACCGCAACATTGCCACAGCCACCGGGGGAGGTCCTGAATCACCCATCAAGTTGACCCCCTGGGAAGAAATCTGTGCCTCCACCATCGGAATGGAGAGCATAGAGGGAGTCGGAGGGGTGGAGAAAGGAGTGCAGACATCCGAAGATTCAGGTAGGTGGGCCAGATAAAACAATGCTAAATCCACAATGTCCAATCATGTGAAGTACCATGTGCAACAGAAACACATGTCCAGGAGAACGTCCACACACATCGGCCTGATAGCGCACTCTAAAACTCACAATAAATACATAAATAATTAAAAACCCCTAAAACACCCACTACACGTGCAGCAGGCACACCCTAACTGCAGGCTGCCAAACAACTGCACCCTCACTCCACACACAAATGAAAGCACCTCCAAGGCCCCGACCCAAATCACCCTCAGGTACCACCCCAATGCATGTGATACAATGCCATTCCAATACCCACAGACCCATTAATAACCCTCGCCCTCCTTTACTCCACCACAGGGTCCGATCCAAACGACGAGCATCAGGACACCCCTACCAGCACACCTGCAAAGAGGGCCAAGACCAACGGCCAAAGACCCTCCACCTCAGCTGCACGCATCAAGACACGGCAGCAGCACACATCAGGTGGCAGCACACAGGAGGGAACATCAACAGGCACCCCAGCAGCCAGCATGCCCACACCACCACCACCACAGGTCCCCCCAACGGATGCCACAGAAGGCACTGCCTCTGGTGGCAGCAGCACCATAGGTGACACCCCATTGATGGCAGCATGCTCCGACAAAGAAGACGGGGATGTCGAAGTCAGATCCATCCATGACCTGTCCCATTCCCCCTGTCTGTCCCATCCCGTACAACATGAGGATACCACGCAGGGGCACCCACAAGACGATGACTGGCCATCCCCCACAAGCCCTGTGGCAAGGCAACATGAGGTCAACAGCCCCTCTGTGACACCCCCGCAAATGGCCATGGCCCAGCAGAGGCAACAGTCCCTCGACCAGTTAATCGTGCAACAGCAGCAACTGGCCACGCTCCTCAAGGACCATGCCGATGAATGTGGGCGCCCTAAGGCAGACATAGAAACATCAACTGAGACACTCAGGGCAGAAATGGAGAGAAGTACAGAGACACTAAGGGCACAAATGGAGAGTAGCACCGAGAGCCTGAGAGTCCAAATGGAGAGAAGCACCGAGAGCCTGAGGGGGGAACTGCATGCGACGTCCAAAGACGTATGTGCCGAACTTGCCGCAGTGCGCCGTGTGCTCACTGAGCTCTCACAAACCCTTAGGGACATGCATGGACGTGAGCAGGCAGAGACATCATCCGTTGCAAGTTCCGTCCAGGGCAGCCCCCAACGTAGATCTGGGAGGAACCTGAGCTCCACAGGCAGGGGTGCCCCTGATACCCGCAGAGGGGGCTTGCAATAGCGACAGCCCACTGACAATGAGCATCTTTGGACACTGGTGTTCGGGGGGGAGGTAGGAGGGTGGAGGGGGTGTGTTGGGCTCACTTGGGTGGCGGGTCGATAGGGTGTTCAACATGATATCACATATGCCATAAACAGTGCACGATCAACCAATGAGATGTGTGGACAATGATCTTTGTGTACTAGGCCATCATAGGCGTACAGTCCATATTGTGCATGTACCAGACACACACAGTGCAACGAGTCCCGTGTCCATGTATCAGCCACCAGGCGTGAGTGCTAGAAGCATGCATCAATGAGATGCTGACGAATGTCACGGGCCTCCGGTGCCTCGCAGACTCCTTGAGGTGCTGCCACATCCCCACCCTCATCATGACCATCATCAGGTGCTTGCAGTTCTGCGTCAGGGGGCATGGGCACATTTCTACGTACGCACATGTTGTGGAGCATGACACATGCCATGACCATCTTTGCAACCTTCTCATGGCGGTACAGGAGTGCCCCGCCAGACCTGCTGAGGCAGCGGAAACGAGTCTTCAGTAGGCCGAATGCCTGTTCAATGACTACTCGGGTACGTGAGTGGGCATGGTTGTAGTCCTCCTCATGCTGGTCCCGTGGGTTCCGGACTGGTGTGAGGAGCCATCTCTTCAGTGGATACCCAGCATCACCTGTATGTGAACGATAAACGTATGATGTGGAATGCCATTGCTACGTACGCACACCCCCCCCCCTTCCTGCCAGGTCATTGCCGCATCACATACCCCACATCATCATGCATGAAATGAGACTCACCGAGTAGCCAGGATCTGTTCCCTGCGTGTCGCTCCATGTAGCGTGGTATAGTAGAGTTCCTCAAGACCATAGAATCATGGGTTGAACCAGGGAATCTGGCACAACAATGTGTAATGATCCTGTTGGAGTCACACACCATTTGTACATTCAGGGAATGAAATTGTTTTCGGTTGCGGTACTGGGCCTCCATGGCATGTGGGACGACCAATTCCACATGGGTGCAGTCGATGGCACCAATGCAACCCGGTATGCCGGCAAGTGCATGGAATCCCACTTTTGTGTTGGTAATTTCCTGCTCCGAGCGTGGTAGAGAGATGTAGTCGTCTGCGTGCTGCAGGAGGGCATCGAACACTTGCAATAGTGTCCGTGAGAACAGTGGCTGAGAAATGCCATGCAACAGTCCGACTGTGTGCTGGTAGGTGCCTGTGGCCAGGAAGTGTAGTACAGACACCACCTTCAGTAGGGGTGGGATGGCGGTTGGGCTATCTATCATGCTGACAAGGTCAGCCTGTGTCATGTCCACAATGGCGGCTATGGTGTCCCGGTCCAAACGGTAGAGGGTGTGGATCTGCTCATCAGTGAGGTTGAACGGATGTGCTCGGAGGCGTGGGATTGCGGGCTGCCTGCGTGGTGGTAGTGGCTGTGCTGGCGGCCCTTGCTGGCCCTGCCTTGGCCTCCTCCTCCTCCTGCGTCTCCTCCGTGCGGCCGGTTGTAGTTGGTGTTCGTCTTCTTCTTGGAGTTGGAGTACTTGCAGTGCTATCAGGTCCCCCAGGGCCAACATCGCGAGTCCTGCCGGTAGCATTTCGGAGTGGGTGTGGTTGTGGGAGGAGACTGGGTGTGCAATTTATGTGTTTGCAGGCTGTATGGCCTCCACCTGTGGTGATTCATTCCACCTGTGCAAGCTGCTCTCCCCTTTGGGCGAGCACGTCCCGCACACAACGCTGCAATTCGAGGAATGGCATCTTGCTATTGCAATCATGTATTTGTACCCGATGGCCGTGTAACATTTGTTGATATGTACATTCGGCTATGGTCCCATTGTTTCACATACAATCTTTGCAGTCGCGAACAGACTTGTGATGGGTCAGTGGAACGTAGTACTCGAGTAACGGTGGGCCCTCATGCATCACTGTACCGAGTTGCAACGACGGGCGGGGCGTCCCATTAGTGGGTGAAGGCAGTTGCCATTTTCACACACAGCCGCACTAGATGGATTAATTTGTGATTTCAAACGGCCACAGATGCCTTTTCGACGTGATGTTGCAAATGAGGAATTCGAAGGGCGGCGCTTTCGGTTTTCAGCTAGCGGCGAGGAGATGCCCACAGGTCTGACTGAAAATATAACGTTCTATTGTTCAATGTCCTTGAGACAGGGGCCATGGCGAGGAAGCAATGATTGATATGAATAGTTTGGGATGCGCAATAGCGACGTGGGCGATGAGGGCGGACGTTCCCAAATACATGTTACTTCACAACACTGGAATTACGGGCTGGGGCACTGTGGATTTTGCAGGCTGCATAGCGCACAGACTCAATGGAAATTTCTAATGTTATGTGAGTAAATATTCAGGCGTTTTTATACCGGGATGAGGGAATGATGAATGGATGCATGGATAGGTGATTTGATACAGGGTTTGCCATGTACAGGGCTTCTTGGAATCTATCCGCCTCCCCTGCGCTATGTGATGCAGGGCTGCCATAGTGGGACCATCGTCTATCTGGCCTTGTTGAGCCCTCCCTGTCTCGACGCGCCTTCAGACACTTGTGTCCATGCACGTTAACATTCCCATCTGATGGAATCTGTTTTGACAGACGCATGCACAGGTACACTCGTTTGTGATGGTTTTTACACCTCGATATAGATGGTTATGAGTCGCAAGTGGTTTTGGGGTGGTGATGATCCTTTGGAGTGGGCTAGCATGCATATGGCTGTGGATTTAGTGTGATCATTGAAGTGAGTTGTTGGAATGTAGTTCTGATGGCCATTCTGTTCTTTTTCTTTTCTTTTGGTTGACAGGTATCTCCTCCCCTTTTGCCACTGCCATCTGTATGCCACTCCTGCAGATGGCTTTTACTCCTGACACCTGCTGCTTCGTGTTAATCAGTGGAGCAGCATTACGATCTTATGGGACGATCGCCAATGGGCCACATGCCCTTACGCAGTACTAGTGGCTCGGAGCAACATTTCGGCCTTTCAGCTGGACTAGTGCCTCCCCATTGGGACGGCCCTGCGGTTCTGTGCGCTTCCATGTTGCCTTTTCGTACGTGAATGTAGCTCTGTGTACGATGATGGAACAGGGCGTCACACAAGTAGTAGCTGGTCATTCCTTGCGGATGCAGCCCACAATGGTGATATGTGTTTTGGAGTTCATGGACTAATGGCTGTATGGGCTTGGTGATTTTGTTGTGCATTAAATTTCTATTCTGATATGGGCCGTGTAGCGTTCTTCTTTGCGAGTGATGTGGCATATTCCTATTTGGGGAGCGATGTATTGTGAGGAGATCTGCATTGGGTTCCAGCTTCGGAGTTTAGTTGCGTGGTACTGTGCTGGGCGCGTTTGCCTACGGAGTGAGGTCAGGGATGGGGGCTGCCAATATGACTGTTTGAATGTTGTCATGCTCAGGGGCGGGGGATTGGGTTTTGTGTAACAGATGCCGGTCAGCCAGGTGGACTGGTGGAATGTTGTGATTTTCGGAATATTGCTGGTCACAGGTGCCTGTGTTTGCGTGCGTTTCTGGGGGGGGGACTGTGGTCATGTCCATTGGAATGGCTTCTGTATTCGTGCCATCTGTGCCCTGCAGCTCCCATTGACCCCTCTTGTGATTCTTTTGTTCGTTGGCATGCATGGGTGACTTGTACTTTTCACTGGTTGCATTGTGACTACATTGCACCTACGGGGAGTTGTACTTTGTGGGCAGGGAGCGGTGTACAGGCACTCAGTGGGGCCGTTTACGGTTGATTCGCGATGCCGTACTTCTCACCATGGCGGAATGGTACTTTCCGCCATGCTTGATGGCGTTAGGTACATGTCCGCTAGGGTCGGAATTTGCGTACCCTTGCGCCATGGTGGTATTTACGGTTTGGCATGGCGCGCGCGCGCGTACTTGGTGCAGTTAGCGTTGGCGTTCGCTACGGTGTCGCTAATGGCTTCGTACTTTGCAGTGACGGGTCATAGTCGCACCGAGCGCTATTCGATGGCGGTATTGCATTTCCGCCATCGTTTTCCGATTTCCGCCAGGGTCGTAATGAGGGCCATAGTGTTTATGTACTCCCACACCCAGTGCCCTCTGTCCCACTTTCATGTCACCCTCTGCTCCCATGTGTCTTAGAAATATTGTCCAATCACAGATTGGTGCAAAACATGTCCCCCCTGTGCATCGGCACTGCGATGATGTGCGCCCACATCTTCTTCATCCCCTTCATCATCGCCTGGTGGTTGCAGTTCAATGTCAGGGTGCAGGGGCATGGTCCGTCGGATACACATGTTGTGTAGCATGACACATGCCATGATGATCTTGGCCACCTTCTCATACCTGTAGAAGAGTACCCCACCCGACCGGCTAAGGCAGCGAAAAAGTGCCTTCAACAGGATAAAGGTCTGCTCGATGACCACACAGGTACGGGTATGGGAAAGATTGTAGTCCTCCTCGTGCCTGTTCTGTGGGTTTCGGACAGGGGTGAGGAGCCACGGCTTCAAGGGATAGCCACCACCACCTGTATGTGAGCAAAAAAAGGTATGTGTTAGTTGATTCATGATGGACAACTGTACTTATCACACATGCCTGCAGATATTTGTTGGTCACATGCACATGTCCCTGGTTGTGTACACACATTTTTCATTCCCTCAATGTGTGCCGTGCCATGGTCTTATGGTGTAGATTGCATCTTCAAGATGATACACAGTGTACACTTCCTCGATGTTGCTCATGCATTGTGGACGCATACTGCTGTGTTTGTGATATATATGTGATGTCTAGAGTTCTGTATGATTTTCTAACTGGCAGCGTTGGCAGTATTCGCTGTATTATTTGGCATTCAGCACTGATTATTCCCATGGTGACATGCTGCACTTCTGTGGTGGTGGCCCTAAGACAAGCAGTGGATTCCCTTGGTGGTTTTGTTTAGTGCACTCTCACGGATGCTTGTCATGTGTGGTGATTTGCTGCAGGCATTTACATAGTGAATACTCACAGCATGTTGCTGGATTGTGTTACGGAGGGTGAGGTCCGTTGATGGGTGGTGCACGTGTTGTGGGATGTGGGGTGGTTTTAAGTTTGGCATGTTCTGATAGGTGTGCAGCTTACTTCATTGCTATGGAAATTGGTTGTCATGTTCAGTTTGGGATGCTTTGGGGCACAGTGTTTTGGGATGTGCACATCGTGCTGTCACCACAACAATGACACCATGGTGGTGTGTGCATCTATCCCCCATTTCACTGCCTTGTGCCTGTCATGCAACTTACCAAGCAGCCAGGCACGTCATCTTGCATGTCGCTCCATGCAGCGTGGTAGCGTCGAGTTGCGCAGGACCATTGAGTCATTAGTTGATCCAGGAAATCGGGCACAACAATGTGTGATGATCTTGCTGGAGTCACATACCCTCTGTACATTGATTGAGTGATATAGCTTACGATTGCAGTACGCCTGCTCTGTTGCATGGGGGACCACCAATTCCACATGGGTGCAGTCACGTGCCCCAATAAAATTTGGCATGCCTGCCAGTGCATGCAAGACATCTTTTGTGTCAAAGATCTCCTGGGGAGTCTGTGGTAGGGATATGTAGTCCCTTGCGTGCATCCAGCACTTGGTTCAGCATGCGAGAAAATAAGGGTTGTGATAAGCCAGTCATCTGTCCAACTCTGTGCTGGTAGGTGCCTGTGGCCAGGAAGTGGAGCACTGACAATACCTTCAGTAGAGGGGGGGTGGCGGTGTGTATTTCAATAAGGCTGACAATGTTGTTGTGTGTCATGTCCACAATGGTGGTGATGCTGTCCCGGTCCAGATGGTACAGGGTGTGGATCTTCTCCTGGGTTAGGTTGAATGGACTGGCTCTGATGCGAGGGATTGGAGGCTGCCTGCATGGTACCACTGGCTGCACTGGTGGGGCTTGCTGGGCCTGTCTCACCCTCCTTCTCCTCCTGCGTCTCCTCTGTGGTGCTTGCTGTTGTTGTTGTTGCTGGTGTAGCAATGCAGGCATGTCCTCCAGCACCAGTATTGCTACTATTAGTGGAATCATTTTGGTGTGGAAAGGGGTGTGGTGTTTTACTTGCGTTTGGATGTCCTCAATAGTTTGCAATGAAGTTAAGCCTAAGATTCTTTGCTCAGGTATGATGGGCACAGGTTCTAAGCTCGAATTAGGTTCTTCCATGCCAATCCGGGATAAGGCGTCCGCTTTTCCATTCTTGCAGCCAGGGTGATAGGTAATTACAAAATCAAATTCCGCGAAGAATAGAGCCCATCGGAGTTGTCGTGAAGATTGAGCTTTGGCCGTCTTTAAATACTGTAAGTTTCTGTGGTCCGTAATTACGGTGATGGTGTGTCTTGCCCCGAGAAGGTAGTGACGCCAAGCGTTGAAAGCAGATTTGATGGCCAGTAACTCTTTATCGGTAATTGCGTAGTTGATTTCAGGAGGAGAACATTTTCTGGACCAAAAGGCCACTGGGTGTAGTTGGTTAGTTTTTGGGTCTCTTTGCGACAGAACAGCTCCCAAGGCCGAACTGGATGCGTCGGTTTCCACAATGTACGAGAGATCTGGGTGCGGGTGCTTCAATGCAGGTGCAGAGGTGAATTTGGTTTTCAGGTCCTGAAAGGCTTGTTCGGCCTCAAGAGTCCATTCGAAGCGTTTGTTTTTCTTTAGGAGAGCTGTGATGGTTTGGACTGTTCGGGAAAATTCCGGGATGAATCTTCGATAGAAATTGGCAAAGCCGAGCATGCTCTTAACTCCCTTCACCGAACTAGGAGATGGCCATTTGAGGATGGCGTCCACCTTTCGCAAGTCCATTCGGACTCCTTGAGGTGTCAGGATGAATCCGAGAAACTCAACTTCTGTGGTATGAAAAACGCATTTTTCGAGTTTTGCAAATAGTCTGTGCTGGCGCAATTTCTCAAGAACTGCCCTAACATGTTTTCTGTGATCCGATTCTGAAGAAGAGTACACCAGGATGTCGTCAATGTAAACAATGACACAGACATCGATAAGTTCCCGAAGAACATCATTCATAAAGTACTGAAAGGCGGCAGGTGCATTGCACAAACCGAAGGGCATCACCTAATATTCGAAGAGCCCAAACTTGGTGCGGAATGCAGTCTTCCATTTGTCGCCTTCTTTTGTACGCACCAGGTGATAAGCTCCTCGGAGATCTAACTTGGTGTACACACAAGCGTCTTTCACCTGGTCGATAAGCTCATGGATCAAGGGCAGAGGATAACGATTCTTAATCGTTATTTGATTTAGGGCGCGATAGTCTATACACGTTCTAAGGTCGCCCTCTTTTTTCGGCACGAAGAACAGAGCTGAAGAGACAGGAGACTTGGACGGGCGAATAAAACCATTGGCTAGGTACTGATCTAAATACTGACGCAAATGCAGGTTCTCAGGTTCCGTAAGAGCATAAATCCTACTACAAGGTAGTTGAGCATTGGGTACCAGATCGATTTGGCAATCATAAGACCGATGGGGAGGTAACGTGTTAGCCTGTTCTTTTTGAAAAACGTCTTGGAATTCTTGGTATTCTGACAGTAACTGTACAGGGGTGGAAGTCGCTGAGGCTAGACCCATAGCTGGATTTCTTGGATAACAAGTTGGTTCACAATCAGGAAAACTTATCTTCTTTGCTCGCCAGTCAATTCTTGGATTATGTGTTTCTAACCAAGGAATTCCAAGAATTACTTGAAATTGTGGGGCCTTGATCACATCAAACACGATTGCTTCCCGATGTCCGTCCTGACCCACCAGTGTCACTTCAACAGTGGAATGCGTTACAGGCCCTGAGGCTATTTTGGTTCCAGCTACTGTAGTAATGACATCTTGGGTTACTTTCGGGCGGAGAGGAAGCTTAATCCTGGAAGCCAATTCACGGTCTATGTAATTTCCAATAGCTCCACTGTCGATGTATGCTTTTATAGCATGCAACTGCTGAGGCTGTTTTGGGTCCACAAGCACCATTGGCATGACAAAATGCGAGGTCAAAGAGTTAGTTTTCAAGCTCGGCAAGCGGACCCCTATGCTTGTCGGGCTAGGTCGTTTCCCGAATCAGGTGTCAATAGTTCGTTATCAGTAGCTCCAACCACCTTCTTAGGTGGTTTAACTGGACAATTTCGAACAAAGTGACCGGAAGTCCCGCAATACAGACAAAGTTGCATTTGCCGCCTTCTCTCTCGTTCTTTCTGCGTTAATGGTCCTTTAACACCACCGATTTGCATAGGTTCGGATACATCGGTACTCTTGGAGTTAGCGTGGGTTTTGATCGGTATTCGGGTTTCGTGCTTGAACCAATCTGCTTTTCTGTTTTGAAGTCTGTGATCAAGTTGAACCACCAAGTCTATGTAGTCTGCGCAGACCTGGGGTGGGTTTACTATCTGAGCTAGAACATCCTTAAGCTCTCCGCGCAGGCCTCGATGAAACAATGTGATCCTTTTGTTTTCTGGCCATCCAGTTTCCACAACCAGTCTGTTAAAGGTGGCAATGTAGGGCAGAAGATCCTGATTACCTTGTCGTAAGGATAGCAGTTCGTTATCAAGGGCCTGTCCTTGAGATTGTCGAGCGAACAATCTTTCCATGCTGGCCTGGATGCCCTGAAAATTCTGGAGATTGGGATCATCCTGATTTACCAATGGAATAGACCAATCGGCAGCACTGCCATTGCGGTAACATAGTATAAAGGCTACCTTGGTCTGGTCGTTAGGGAAGGCTCCGGGTCTGCATAGAAAGTGTAAACGACATTGGTTCATAAAGACGGCATATTTCTTGGGATCTCCTGCAAAACATTCAGGCGGGGCCAAAGGCATGTGTCCAGGTAGATTGATTTGTACCGGGTTATTCAAACCCATTGATGTGGAAATGTCTCCGGAATTAGGTAAAGGAGTGTGCCCTGCCTGGGCCTGTAATAACCTTTTGGCTAGGTCATCTGTTCTTTCCTTGGATAGGATCAGTTCTCTTTTGAGAGCGTTAGTCTCCTGGCGGGCTGAGTGCACCTCTGCCCGCAATTCCCCCAAAAGCTGGGCCAGCTGGTCAGTCTCGGAAGTCTCCATAGCCCCCGGGTGGGAAATTGTGGGTTGTCTTCGCGTTCTGTAACGCTCACCTGATTCCCACGAGGTGCAGGTCTGGCTTCGAGTGCTGGTGCTTCTTCAATGGTGAAGCGCAGGACCCTGAAGATGGACAGGAAGGGCCCCTCTACTCTGGCTTCTCTGGCTCGCAGGAATATTCCTCTGTGCGTGAAAAGGGAGTATTACCTACTGACTGAGTTATGCTCAAGCCTCCCACTCTCCTCCAGCCCTCCACGATACCCTTCCACGATTCCCCGTGAAGTCTCTTAGGGTCAAGAAGGATGAGCTCTCCATCCTGCTTCTGATGCAGGGGCGTGTTGAAACCCAGTTACTTCACTGGATTGAGGATTGATGGGTGTTCAGGTAAGCTTGACTATTCAGGTAAGGCGCTGTAAAAGTTCTGCTGCAAGTTCTAAAGCCCAAGCTTAATAACAATGTTCATTGACTTGTTGCAGCAAGCGCTAATGCTTATGTCTTTTTCCCCTTAGGGGCCGGGGTTCGGAATGCCGGAGATATGGCGCCGACCCGAAGTGAAACGTGCAGTTCCAGTAAATGACAGGTAAGTTCTGGATGAGCGCTCGGGTAATGTCTTTGCATTCGCTCATTCAATGTCTTTGTCTTTTTTCCCCATAGGGGCCGGGGTCCGAAAAATGCCTGGAAGCGGCAAGACCCGAAATGAAATGGGAATGACCCAACAGGTAAGTCTTAGAAGGAAACTGAGCTTTTCCTATTCCTTTCCTTCTCTCACCTTGTTCTTGTCTTTTTCTCTTTAGGCTCTGGGAAGTGGCTGTGGATCCGGATGATCGCTGCTGAAGATGGAGGCGTCCAGGATAGGTGAGTGAAATGCAGCGCTGCAGCGATCGTAGCGAAATGCTTTTAAAAATGTCTTCCTTTTCAGGATCGTCGGTGTGATGTCTCTGTGGTGCTGATTTAGCAGGTAAGGTCTTTTGTCTCCCTTTGCAGGTGACCCAGGATACTGACAGGCGTGGCTGAGGTCCAGATGCAGGAGCTGACACGGTGAGCGTCCAGCTGCGAGGAGTAGAACAACGCGAAGTGTGAGTTGCTGATCGGGTGTGGTTTAAATAGCTTTGGAAGAAGTTCCCAGTGTGTATCCTTCCACCGATCAGGTATGTATCCTTCCCCGACCACACCCGGGTGGAAAGTAGTCCCACAGGTAAAGTAGTTCCATTCAGGCCTCAAGAGGGCCTGGATGTAGCAGCATGGTCTGCATCAGGTAAGTGCACATTAAAACACTTGAACACATGTCTAGCTTTATGAGAATGGCGCCTAAGGCGCCAGGACAGGGGTCCAACATAAGCCTGGCGCCTAAGGCACCAGGACTGCGTCAAAAAAAACCCAGCTTGGGCCCGCTGGCACTCCCCTGGGGGAAATGATGCCTGCCTCTGGGGTTGCTGGGTCGGACCTGGCTCCTTGGAGGGAGGCATCATGACAGTATTGCGGGCATGCCGGTATCCCGTATTAGCGCCTTCATGATGCCGGCATTTGCATTTTCGCCTGACTTGTGATGTCCTCCTGTTAGCGGCATCCCAGTATTGTCAGCCCGAAGGGCCGCATGCCCGCACCCATGCTGCTATTAGTGACAATGGTATTAGCGGCGCCACTAATACCGGGTTCTTGAGTTGGAATTGCCCGGAGCGGTATGCAGTGCCGGTAATCCTTTACGAGCATCGTTTTTCCATTAACTCCAATGTCGTAATGACCCCCATTGTTTACCTGACATATCCCAATAGAAAGGTCAGGCAAAGTCAGTCAAGTCACTGATGAGCCCCAACAAGGGCGAAACATGTTTGGGGATGCTTGTGGTCTCGTGCAGAAGGGATGTGGCCTAGCAGTTCGGGCTGGACTGCCCCTTTTGGGGTGGGGCCAAGCCTGATTTGCATATGGTCTTTCCCTTCTGTAATGGCTTGGCAGGCGAAGAACGGTGGTCTGGAGGGTTGCCCAGAGCATTGCCAGTGGTTAAGATTAAGTCTAAACCTTCCAGCCATCACCTCTTTGTTTTTGCTATGTCACCCCGAGTGGGACGGGTATGCCCAGATGTGGGTCCCGTGCCTGCTGGGCCTAGAGACCCAAGCTACTCCTCACTGATGAGCCCCAACAAGGGCGAAACATGTTTGGGGATGCTTGTGGTCTCGTGCAGAAGGGATGTGGCCTAGCAGTTCGGGCTGGACTGCCCCTTTTGGGGTGGGGCCAAGCCTGATTTGCATATGGTCTTTCCCTTCTGTAATGGCTTGGCAGGCGAAGAACGGTGGTCTGGAGGGTTGCCCAGAGCATTGCCAGTGGTTAAGATTAAGTCTAAACCTTCCAGCCATCACCTCTTTGTTTTTGCTATGTCACCCCGAGTGGGACGGGTATGCCCAGATGTGGGTCCCGTGCCTGCTGGGCCTAGAGACCCAAGCTACTCCTCACTGATGAGCCCCAACAAGGGCGAAACATGTTTGGGGATGCTTGTGGTCTCGTGCAGAAGGGATGTGGCCTAGCAGTTCAGGCTGGACTGCCCCTTTTGGGGTGGGGCCAAGCCTGATTTGCATATGGTCTTTCCCTTCTGTAATGGCTTGGCAGGCGAAGAACGGTGGTCTGGAGGGTTGCCCAGAGCATTGCCAGTGGTTAAGATTAAGTCTAAACCTTCCAGCCATCACCTCTTTGTTTTTGCTATGTCACCCCGAGTGGGACGGGTATGCCCAGACGTGGGTCCCGTGCCTGCTGGGCCTAGAGACCCAAGCTACTCCTCACTGATGAGCCCCAACAAGGGCGAAACATGTTTGGGGATGCTTGTGGTCTCGTGCAGAAGGGATGTGGCCTAGCAGTTCGGGCTGGACTGCCCCTTTTGGGGTGGGGCCAAGCCTGATTTGCATATGGTCTTTCCCTTCTGTAATGGCTTGGCAGGCGAAGAACGGTGGTCTGGAGGGTTGCCCAGAGCATTGCCAGTGGTTAAGATTAAGTCTAAACCTTCCAGCCATCACCTCTTTGTTTTTGCAAAGTCAGGCAATTAACCTGAACCACAGACACCTGACAACCCTTCCTTTTCTCCACAGGGATAAAAGGTGGAGCTGACAAGCACAGGGAGAGCAAGACAAGGAAGGCAAGCACAAAAGACTGCACAATGAGATAGCTAATCCAAGGCAGCATTTGAAGTGAAGGAGAAAGGTGCCGAGAAACGAGAGGGTGGCGAGGAGAGAAGTGACCTTGCCCTTTTTGTCCCAGGCCTGTGGAACTTTCCTGGAGAATAATCTAAGACCGCAGACAATAGCACAAGTGTCCTCCTGCAGATGGCAACGGTACACGAGGCAAGCCTATGATGATAAGGCGGAGCAGTGGAGACTCCTGCACCGTCGTACCCGCCTTGACTCCAAAGAAGTCAAAAGCCTAGCGGTTAATCACAGCCAGTGAGTCAAGAGGAGAAATGATAAGCACTGGACTGTGTTGAGTGAGAATCGTAAAGTGGCAACCAGGGCTATTGAACTTTAAAGGAACTTTTAGAAGTGTGAGGGAAGACCACTTGCAGAGGGAAAGTGGCACCGCGTAGGTGCTAACTCAGGAGACTCTGGGTGAGCCCCATATTGAGAAACTCAGGAACCAGTAGGGCATAGGAAGGCCACCAATGGAATGCAAAGTGGTCATACATCAGGGTCGAGCAAAAGCGATGTACATTCGAAAGACTTTGATTCGGGAATTGGCATGAAAGCAAGGTATGTGAATCGCGAAACCTTTCAACTCTATAAATGTGAACATTAAAAAGTAAGGAGGGGGCAGCCCGGAAGAGGGGGATCTGGGGGTGAGTCACTATCACCCTGCTCGAGAGCCATACTAAATCTGGTGAAGAAATGCTAAGAATCGGTGGAGGGGGATCCAAGTGTGAAAAGTCATCACCCCAAAGTAGAAGTTAAAGGAGACGGCAAGAGTGAACTCGAAGGAGGGATGCCAGAGATTAAGCTTGCACTCAAGTACTAGCAGTCAAGAGAGGTCCGAGCCCAGCAGAGGGAGATCCAGGGTTGAAATTGTTACCTGAGTTCTGACAGTCAAGAGAGGTCCAAACCCGGCCAAGGGCGATCTGAGGGCAAAGCTTTTATCAGACCTTTAGGTAGAAAATGATATGTGAAGGGTCAGCCCAGCAGAGGGGGGCCCAAGGGTGAAGATATCACCCTAACTTAACTTTGGATTACAATTGAGAGGGATCAGCCCAGAAGAGGGGGATCCAAGGGTGAAGCTGTCACCCTACCGGAAATTGTAAAATAACGATACGAAGGAAATTGACCCAGGGTTGAAACCATCCCTCAGATTGAACTTTGGAATGAACTTTCATTTGTTAAAGGAACTTTTGTTTTGTTGTTTAAACACATCAGGCCACGAAGTCAAGTGCCTTTGAGAGGAAAGGAGACTTGGCCATTGATGGTCCTCAGAACTGCCATTTGGAACTGTTCTCCCATGCTATAGAAGCCTGAGACCATACTGTGCTACAAGCACAAAGCTCCAATCTTACCCCGTCCTCAAAACATGTGGAAGATGACCCAGTCTACTGCCTTCTGACTTATCATTTGAGAACACTTCTTTCTTTATTGAAACATAACCCCAGACCCTTTGTATTTAGTGTAAGGAATTGGCAAATAGGTTTCTTTGCATAGGCCTTTTTATTTGACTTGACACCACTAGGACTGCCTCATTTTCATTTTGTATGGTCAACACCTGTCCCCATCTTAGATGTAGGCTTAGATTAGGCATTTTTCCAACCAGTATATAATTTTCATTATTCAATAAATACCCTTGAACTGTGATCACTTGTGTCTGTCTTACTTGAGCTTCTCCATGTCACCATGAGCTTCTCATACTCTCCAGAGAAAAGCAATGCCCCTCCTGATAGAACAAATTACAAACTATCTCCAACTAATAGTTACTTTAAACTTCATACCAATTCCCATATATTATTAGAGGTGTATGATGAAAAGCCTGTCCCAAGCAAATTGTAAACACCAAAATCCTTAAATTGTATGCTGCCTTCTTATTCCCCACCTGAAATCATCCTATACATCATCCAAAGAAGTAACAATTTCAGACAACTCTGAATTAGCTATCACCTCACCCCTGTTCAATATTATGGCCACTCTTGCGACCATGGCCAAAAACTACAATCCTATCCCATCTTGTTTTATTTTTAAAGAAGTGTTTCAAATCATTGGTTAGCCCAACAGTCATAGCCTTCGTAATCCATTACAATCTGGTTTCTCACACTGTTTGCAAAAACAACTCTTTAAAATCTGGGGCAATTAATCAATCTTTTCGATATAATAACATGTTCCTGCTATTCAGAACTCTGATAAAAAGATGAGATTTGCAGGAGATAAAACTGATGAAACTGATCTTCATGAAAAGGCCTTTGTTTCAGGACCAGCTGTAACACAGTGGGCAATCATAACTAATTTACGGGATGTGCATCAGTCAGAGATTCAGGAACATTCTCAAATCTCACAATCCTTTAACTGTATTTTGCAATGATAATTTATGTCATAAATAATAATATCACCAGGTAAAACCCTGCCACCATTATTCACATGACTGATAATTCCCGTAAACGTTTGATTTTGTTTGGACTCCACTGTCTTAACCAATTGTTCTCTAACAGAAAATGGGTTATAACATGAATTATCATCTTGATAATTAGTTGATTTATTAAATGCACATTGACAGAAGACACATCATAATCCAAACATTAAATGAAATCTATACCTTTTGTAGCAAGGGCTCTTAAATTGGGAAACCCTGTGGATGGCCTGCAGTACTTGACAATGCTAGAGAAGATCAAACCTCGACCCCCCAAATGTTACCTCCAGTCTGTAAATGAGGGAATCAACAACAATGCATGTTTTTTTCATAGGCCCTTTTTGAGCACTGAGAAGAGATACTAGAGGTATGTTCAAACTCAAGGGCCGTGAACAAGTGTATTTAATTTCTGTAAATAGACGTTAAAAGTCTTCAGTGTAGTAATGTTCATTATTGTTCATTGGAACTTAGTTCTGTAATACTGCATGAACATTGGAACAATCGGTTCCATTAGAAGGTCCCATAATTGTTGCCACGTTCTCCTTATTAGACTTATCAGAACTGTTTAGCATAAGGCATTTTTGTGACAGTAGCTATGACAACAAGCGTAATCCAGATCAACCACATCTGATCATTGTTGTCTTTCCAGTCATTTTCGGATGTCATTAATGTTCTGCCTCTGACTGTCATTAACTAGCAAACGTTAATCAGTACCTGCTCTGAGGAGTCTATATTAGATCTGTATTATATACAGATGCTGGAGTGGCGAAGAGTGGCAGTCTTGCAGCTTTCCTCATTGGCTCCAGTTTCCTGCGTTCCTGCTTCACGCCTGGAGGTGTGTCCCTACTGTTTCCAACCTCTCTACAAAACGCCCTTTCCTCCGCGGACGCGGAGTGGCGAAGAGTGGCAGTCTTGCAGCTTACCTCGTTGACTCCAGTTTCCTGCGTTCCTGCGTTCACGCCTGGAGGCGTGTCCCTACTGTTTCCAACCTCTCTACAAAACGCCATTTCCTCCACGGAGCGGACGCAGAGTGGCAGTCTTGCAGCTTACCTCGTTGACTCCAGTTTCCTGCGTTCCTGCGTTCACGCCTGGAGGCGTGTCCCTACTGTTTCCAACCTCTATACAAAACGCCATTTCCTCCGCGAAGCAGACGCGGAGTGGCGAAGAGTGATAGTCTTGCAGTCTTGCCTGTCATGACTGCCAAGACTGCCGTCTCCAATAAGCCCTTGGAACAAGAGGTTCAGGCTCAGGACTTGGAAGAAGGGCGCCTACTACGTAGTGCCTGTGTTCGTACTACAACAAACATTCACAAACTGGGAATGCGCCCTTCTGAGAAAGAGCGTTTTTCCCAGCATCCTAAAAAACAAAAAGACACTTGCAGCTCGAAAGTGGAAGGAAAAACGAATGTACCGACCTCACCTTCATTTGAAGCCGGTGTCCTAGAGGAGCAGCTAGCCGGCGACCGTGGAGCTTTGGAAGAGGACTCGCAGACGCCCGGGCGGTCGCCGCAGCTCACAGGAATACCATCGAGCATTTCGCCGGCACCCGCTGCCTCCTCCTCCCCGCTCAAGCTCCCTAGTCCCTCCGGAGGGAAGGGTGGGTGCGGTGAGCTAGAGGAGAGGGGCGCGGGCACGCCGACGACGGGAGGTAACTGCCGGCCCAACACCGGAGCTTCAGCGAGTGACGAACCTCGATGCGAGGAGGGTGGCGCTGAGGACCGATCGATTTCGATCCTGTCGACTCCTCGAGACCCCATGGGAGTGCCACCCACACGAGAAACCCCCTTAGACCTGGCAACCACAGAAAGGTTGCCGCCTACCCCAGCGTCAAAAAAAGTGCTTCAAACAGCAATGGAAGAAGGAAATAAAGTTCAAATTACTGCCATAGTTCACACATATTCAGAGAAACAAATGTGTGAAAAGATGCCAGTTAAGTCTAAAGCGCCAAAAAAGCTATCGCAGCTTCATGAGGCTGACCCCTTTTTTTCACACCAGGAAAAAGACATTCCACATATTTCAGTGCTGGAAACCACGAGCAATAAAAAGAAATGACATTGGAGCCAGACGGCATCACCAAAGAAGGGGAAAAAACATAGACAGAAGGCAAAGGTGAATACAATGTCCAACACTCAGAAAAAGAAAATGTCGATCCAACAGTCCCGGAACAGCGTAAATCCAGTGGCAAGAACAATAAAGAATTTATGGGCGCTGGAACCAGGTAAAACTCCAGTAGTTAACCTGGTAACGGACTTCTTTAATGCCTTTGCCCCGCAGGTTAGGGGTGCCCAATATGATCTCACAGATGCTGAGATATTAGAAGCAATAAACTCCTGCCAACCACCTCAGAAAACCAGGAAAACTGACTTTCCTACTACCACCCCCATGAAACCTTCGACCCCCCATGAGCCACAAGCTTTACTAACATCTGAGCACTTGCTGCCTGCGTCGGGTGCTCCAACGCTGGACTTATCCTCCCTGCCACAAGATCATGCTCCGGATGTGAACGGGGTCAATCAACAAATTCCCCCGAAAATCTCAGCGAACCAACATGAAAAGAATGCAGGCGTGACACCCAGGGCCCCCACCTCGCCCGTGGGAAATTTTCCAACGACTGGGGAAAACCTTCTGGCCCAGGAAAAGAACCTGGCTGTTTAACCAGAAATATCCTCAGAGGCTCTACTGAAACCGACCCTTCAAAGTCCCCTACCCCCTTCCGAAAAGGCCAATGAATATAAAACTCCCACGGCCCTTCCACCACCAAACAGTCCCGAGCCAAACCAAAATCATGGCAACAGAAAGCGGATGGGAGGCCAATCCTAAGGAGGGGACCCGAGAGAAATACAAAGAGACAAATCAAGTCGGGACCGGCGGGACTCTATAGACTATTTCAATAACTCCTCAGCAAGAAAGTCGACAGCAAACAAGCAAAATCCAAACAAAAATCTATCAGGCGCTCCAAACGACTCTCCGGCAAAAAAGAAACTAGACTTTATATCAATCATGTCTGCAGTGTCGATAGCCTTAGCGCCCTTCACAAAGTTATATGAATCTATCAGCGAAAATCTGAAAGATCATACCACCATGCAGGCAATGATGTATACAAAATTGATCTTTCTGGAAGGCTATATTACTGCCCTAGACGAGCGCCTAAAAACAAACACCTTATCTTCAAAAGAACAATCAAAGGCGGAAATTCCGTATGACCAAGAGAGGACCTCTACTTCAACACAAACACAAAGTTTACCAATCCCATCATCGACAGCCATTCCAGTGGCCAGTGAGCCCCGACTTCAACTAAAAATGGCTTCTGATCTACGATCAAAGTGAAGTCATACACATCAGTGAAGAAACACCACCAAGACCGAATGGAAACCAACCCCAATCTAATGAAAAAGAATCATCACTGAGATCAAATGGAAACCAAACCCAACTCATCGAAAAACACCAGGCTTTGCCGATATTTTGTGCACAAAATAGAACATCGACAGGAAAAAAAAACGGACAAGTCAGATTCAGGATCCACACCACAGAAGCAAAAAAGCCTTAAGCAAAGAGAGTTCAAAAGAACACCAAATTCGGGCAAAAGAGCCCCTACGGAAGGTTCACTATAAATCAAAAACAGAATCTTACCATGACCGAGGCAACTCCACCAAAAAGACTGCCTGGTCTTTAAAAATAGAACAACGGTCAGAAAATCGTGATGAAGTAATTCTTAACAGAAGAGGAGTTTTAACCCTCTTTGGCTTCATTCCAGCGCTTCGACAGATCAAATCAGAGGACCTGAAACTAGTGGATCCGTACCACTCAAATTGTAGAGTAAAAAGTTACCTGTACATCGCCTCAAAGAAAACACAATCCCGAATAATCGAAGAAGCAGAGGAATTATCTAAATTCGGCTACAGGGTGACTCGAAACTCGATGTCAACCGGTGAGCGCAGAGAAATACAGGTCAACGCTGCAGCGAAGATTGCAAGTACAGGCTCAACAGGAAACAAGAGTGAGGACTACTCTTACACAAGGAAACCGTACGAGGAGGCGGCCAATTCTCAAAGAAGAAGTGAGAGGAACTCAACAGGTGGAAAAACAGGGATACAAGCTCAAACAAAACCTCACAGAAATCAGTGAACAAAGAACCTCCAAAAAAATGAACGTCTAGGGAGCCGCAAACATACAATCCAGACCTAACGAAAGCGCCGGAAACTTCACAATCAAAAGGAAATTTACAGGGAATTTGGTCTTGGCTCCCAAAAGCCTTCTCAAAAAACTTGAATAAATAGCAATACGAAGGTCGGCAGAGCCACGACAACGACATCTTGCCAGCCGACCCGCCTCGTACTGTCCTAAAACTTTGCTCTTGGAATACCCGTGGATATACACATTTGACGACCCTGAATGATGCCGACCTAGATTCATTTGATGTGATCTGCCTACAAGAAACATGGCTCATAGATAAACCCATCTTGGATGGCTATGACCTAGTCCTGGCCGCTGCAAAAAAAGGCCCATTAGGCTGTCCATCATCCGGACTACTTGTGGCTTGCAGAAATGGTGCAGGAATGAAAATGAAAGAAACTCTGCTCACAAACCTATCTATACTGGCAGTCCTCATTGAACTCGAAGACCCTGAAAAGGCACAAAGCACAGAAATAGCAATCTTAAATACCTATTGGAACCCAGCGACCATGGATCCAAAACACTTCACCCATATGATGGAAGAAATAATAGACGAAATCCAGTCAACACGCCAGGTTTCATATCTTATAATCTGTGGAGACCTCAACATAACATCCAAAAAATCTGGTGCAACAGAGGGGAAAAACACAGCAGCAGTTCTGAGAGGAAATCTTTGGTGCAAGTTGAAGTCCTCACGACATATGCTAAACCTCGACACGGTCTTTAAAGAGAAAGACCGCTTGCCGACATGGGAACAGGGAACGTCGAGAGCTACAATTGACTACATCTATGCCTCCCGCCCCTTTTTAGAAATTGTAACAACCTTCAAGGTCCGCAAAACAACAGCCAGTGACCATAACCAGCTAATAACAACCTGGTCGACCAAATTCCGGAGAGCAAATGACGAGCCCTATAGCATCGAAGTAAACAATCAGGGAAATCGCCTAAAACTCTCAACTTCGGCAGTAGGGATGCTCACACAGAGCTACTCTGAAGAGGGTTTGTCAGAAGTAAACCCCGAACCAGACTATGTGCCACTACTTGTGGTTTTTTCTAAAAAAAAGAAGATATCTCAAATCCCCGGCACCATGCATAGACACAGCTATGATGCCCAGTTGGCCTCTAAAAGACGGGAATTCCGAAGAATTAAGAGACAACTGAAGCAAACATTGCCCAGTCAACACGAAAAAAAACTATCAGAAGCATCCAGAAACTACAGAAACTGGGTAAAAAAATCATCGCTCTCTCCTGTACCAGCAAGATTCGGAAAAAGTCCTGAAAGCGATCTGTGGCAACAAAGCCAGTCCCTCATAAAATCCACAACCCCATCAAAGATAAATTCAATCATTAACTCAATGGGTGAGCAAAAATGGATCGACCACTTTACAATTCTTTTCGAATCCCCAACAAAGGAGGATGACGGCTGCACAGAAAACGACTCCTCAGGTTGGTTACACCTTGACGATCAAGAAGAAATCCTCGAGACTTTTAAAAAACTAAATAACTCTCGAGCGGTCGGTCCAGACGGGATCTCCAACATGGACCTAAAAAAAACCCCCACAGAGTGGTCAAACCTCCTAAAAAAGATCTTTGTTAGATGTGCAAAATCGAAATCGATTCCACCTTCGTGGACTAAAGTGACCATCGTCGTAATCTACAAAAAGGGGGACGTGTGCGATCCTTCAAACTTCCGACCAATCGCACTTCTAGATTGTATCGGAAAGGTTTTCGGTACCTTACTGTTGTAAAGACTACAAACTTAGGCAAACTAGCCCCATGCCACGACAGATTCCAAACAGGCTTAAAAAAAAACATTGGTACATCGGCAAACATCTTAGTCATCAGCATTTTAAAGAGCAAGGTTCTGGAAGGAAAACCAAGATGTTTTATGGCCTTTGTTGACCTTTCCCAGGCCTTTGACCTGGTAGACAGGTCCCGACTTTGGTCAAAACTCGAAGGATGGAAATGTCCTAAGGAGATCCTCGTGCCGCTAAAAGCCCTGCATACAAACACCTCTCTCGGAGTGCGGCTAACTCCGCAAGGACAAGTCTCTGCAGAAATTCCCACGGGCAGGGGGGTTAAAAAGGGGTGCCCTGTTGCCCCTGAGTTATTTCTAGCGTACATGGGCGACTTTGGCGAAACAGAAGACCTTAGAAAAACCTTTCCACTAAAACTGGCCAAGGTACATATTTGCCGACTCATGTACGTCGACGATCTCGTCCTGTTTGATCAGACCCAGATAGGACTGCAGAGACAGTTAACAAATCTTCTACGTTACATAACAGAAAACAATCTGCAAATCAATAAAGAGAAAACAAAAATGTTAATCCTGGAATCAGCACCTAAAAGATCAGACAAATACAAGTCGTACCTGGAAATTATAGAGATTGAAAGAACAAAATAATTCAAATACCTGGGTGTGACCATAGACAGTTCTTGTCACGAAAGTGCAATGCAAGAAAACCTGAAATCAAAAACCAAAAAGTTAGCAGCCCAAGACAAAGCCATTGACCTAAATTCGGAAAATTCTCAACAATCCCGGTAATTGAATTCTACAAGAAAAAAATAGTGCCTTCTATTACATACGGAGCAGAAGCAATGCCACACATCCCAAAAAAACTCTGGACAAAGTTAGAAGGCATCTTCTGGAAAAAGGTCTTGTGCTTACCTAACTCAACTTCAATGCCGGCCATCCGACGCAAACTCAGTCTTCTTTTTCTAGCAGGCACGGTAAACATCAACTCAGTCCTTCTTTACCGAAAGTGTATCTCTCAAGTCAACCAGAACCTCTACACAATGATAGGCGAAGAAATGAAAACGGATTCAGTGAAAACGTTGACCAACTGGAAAGAGGAGAACTTATCATTATTGGCTTCAGTCGCATGCTCAGAAGATGACCTGATCTCGAATCCGGTCAGAGTGTGCAAAAAAATCAAAAATCTCGACTGGTCACACACCCAAGCGGAAGTAACAGCCAACAATCTTCTAGTTCATCTTCCACATACTCTGTGTAAAGTAAATGAACTTCAGAGTTACATTAAAAAATTCCCAAATAGATCATCCAGGAATTACTTGCTCAGGAGAAGACTAAATCTAATGGAAACAAACGAGATTCGCCACATTCGAGGTATTTCAGCCACTAGTGAGTGCCGTCTTTGTGGCGCAGAAAAGGAAACCATACGCCACTTACTAATGGCCTGCCCTAGGAACCAAGCGATAAGATCAGCATACCTTGACTTTTCCTGGGCAAACGGTCACTTCGATGCCGATCAATGGTGGCTCAGACTGATTGGAGGCGATAGAACAATGCGGCAAATCGCCCTGGTGAAGATCATCCAAGAAACATTGAAAATGCTTGGCTGAGGCATCCTAGGACTTGAAGAATACAGGAACAAGAATTTTGTAAAGTTCCATTTTGGAACATGCACAAAAAAAAAATAATAATAATAATAATAACTAATGCTTTAGATCTATTCTTATTTTTGTGAGGCTGTGCCAGCTGTACAAAGGGTCTTATATCACTAATCTGATCAGAATTTGTGATCAAAGGGACATTTGAGGAACCACAAAAAATGGCATATGTTCAGTTCCTTTTATTTTTTCATTTGGTGCAATTTCTTGTCCATTTCAATTCCTAGAACCATTGTATTGGTCTTATGTTGTGTGGGTTGTTCCAATTAGTACAATATATAACATTCACATAGTTTCTGTCGGGAAAAATCAATGATAATCTCACAGGTGATTCCGATGAGCTTTACCCAAAACAGAAGAAGAACCACAGTCATTTCTACTAATATGGTAATATCTGTTTACACTGATATGTTAACCAGCAGGTAGATGACTAGATTGTCCTCCCACTTAGACTTGTGACCAATATTGGAGTGTCCCCAATAATAACGGTGCATTATCAGTTAGGGAATTAAATCTAAAGCATGTGGCTACTGAATTGTTCATGTTTGTACAAATGTTAAAGAGATCTTGCAGTAGCTCTGTGAGTGAAGAGACTTCTTAGAACAGATTATGATGCAGCTGTCATCATATATGATTGTATTGAAGTATGCACCAAGTGAGGGAGGAGTTTTAATGGTAAATTCAGAGAGTATTTTTTTTACGTTAAAAAGGCTCTTCATATGCGTTGACTCTAACATGGGACAACTGAGCTCTAACACCTCCTTGGATTTGTGGACCATCTCATCATCAGAAATTATGTATAGGCCCCTGTCAGTCAATAGATTATTCAACTCAAACTCATTTTCTGAGACATATCCATCCTCTCTTTCCAAACCTAGACAAGTTCATAGGAAAGAGGAATAAGCAGCCAAAACATTGAATATTTTGAAGACTTCGTTAAATATAGAAAAAGCTCATCCAGTATGTGGTACATTCACAACGGACAAAGAATTGCCTTTTAATGCAGGCATAGCTTTAACATTTTTGTATTATCCGGTGATTTTGGATACTTGAACAACACACCAGCTTTAGGTTTAACATGATTAGTTTCTAGTCATATTAAATATACACGTTGTGGTAATGCCAGGATCCTGAGCAGTAATATTTTCCAAAACTAGTAAGCTGCGAGAAACTTGGCGGTGTCTGTCCCATCTCACCTTACTTCGGTGCGTCTAAACTTCCAAATCCATGGGGCCGTTCATGAAATTCCGCAAAGTGACCAACATAGACACTATATGATGGCAGTTAAATGCCAAACCAAGTGGGAAAACGGTACTGATAAAGATGAATAGAGTTCCTAAGTCAACATACTTTGTTGATAGGCAACCACCACTGGGCATGCATCCAGCATGGACATGCTATACTGCGTAGGTTATGTAGATACAATGAATATGAAGCACTTTGCATGTCACTGTTAATGGCTGTGCTTCCTTCTTTGCGGAATGCCAACTCAGCCTCCACGTGTTTCCCTCCTTCACAAAGAAAGTGTTGCAAGATGCTTCACTACCATATCCGTACATGCATAGAGCACACGTTTATAGACAGTGTCTCCACGTCACAGAGGACTGCACCATCATCACAAACATCCATATTGGGACTCTATTACGATATTTTGCAACAGTGCAAGTTCAGTTTTGCATGATATTAACACTACAGCAAACGTTGGCCTGGTACAAAAAAGACTTGACAAAATGTGTTTGGGAGCAATGGTTGCCATTGTACTAACACCATGCACAATTTCACTTGCAAGGGTGCAAAGTGTTTGCAATATCAACCGTGGTTATGTTCACCAACAGAAGAATGTGTCACAGCGAAATGGGAGCGTTGTTGACAGTGTTGTCCCTTCTGTACCCTCAGAACCCCTGCAATGAAATGCAAGCAATTCCTGTTGGCACCGTTGGCTAAATCTTATCAAAACGCAGAACACACAATGCTGAATCTTGTGTCAGCTTCATACATAAAAAATGAGGTAGGGATAGTCCCTTAAAGCATTGTGAGGATTGGGACATGCAAAAAATATATATAATATTATACCAACAGTATCCACTATGCTGTTGTAAAGAAATCTAAAATGAGTTAAATTGATTTAGTTTTGTGTGTATCCTGACAGCGGATATCACAAATATTTTGCGCCACTATAGATACTGAAAACAATCCTTCTTGTTAAAGCAAGTTTAATAGATTATTTTGCACTTGAAAAAAGCATAATTTAAGTTGAAAAGATAAGCAAACATAGATTGTACACAATTATTGAAACATATTCAAAAACTTGAACTCAAATCACAAGGAAATATATGTCAGATTTTAAACACAAATACAAAAAAAGCTAAGAAGGAGATTTGGCAGAATTCGGTAAAATCAATAGGTCTTTGAAGCACATAAATACAAAGAAAATTTGAAAACAAAGAAAAACATGTTTTTGAAAGAACACCAAATCTTTGGTGTGACTGAATGCAAAGAGAATGAGCAGAAAAAAAGAAGAAGACAGGAGAATCATGCAGCCTAAATTAGTATTTCAGGTTCCGCAGTTCCATAAACGCAGGTCTGCCATCTTGTGTCAGCTGCTTGCTTTGGTTTGGAGTTGTATTATCAGGGTGCAGAAGCATTGCTAGGGGGAGCTGTGTGTTCTATAGCCCCAGCTCTTTTGGTAATAGCCCCCTATCCCCATAGAAGCTCAGGGGCTACAACTAAATGGCTAGAAATCTCTGAGTCCCAACATTAGCATAGCCTCAGATCTTTTCCAGACCTAGCAACAGCCCTGGCAGGGTGCCTGTCTTCCTGTGAAGAGGGTGGATTCCTTTACGTGTCAAACCTGGAGCTTTGCCATGTGCATGGACATCCCCATCTTGTCCGTACACAATTCGAGAACCCATGTGCTGGAGGCAGACCAGAATACGCAGATCATGCTGTCACATTTCTAGGCAAGCAATGACCGGGTTACAATGTGTACACCTGTATTGCAGATCTATTTCTCCCACGTGGGGACTGCGCATGCGTGGTGATCTAAGCTATTAAATGAATTTCTGCAAGCAGATTTTGCTTGTTTACATTACTCAGGACATTTTGGGATAACTAATGTTGAATGTGCACAGAATGTAGTTATTTGTTTAGAATAGCAGCGTTTTTAGGACAAAGATAGATACAAGTTTTCCTGTTGGAAACAATAGTTAAATAAAGAGATCCTCATTGAGTAGTCGTCTCTGCAGCACCGTTGGCATTACTTGAGCTGTTTCCTACCTACCCAAAGGTAACCACCCATCCGACAGAAAATAAATCTTCCCATATAGAAACCAACTGCGGCATTTAACCACAGGCCAGGCTTACAGTTTGCAAATCCTGCTTACAGCACCTTTGTTAGAGATGCTTAATCCTGGCCATTCATAATCTGACATTGAACAGTCTTCGCAGAAGCAGGAGGTACACCTCTGCACTGGCACATTGTAAATGACCATGCTGCAAATGATGGTCTGCCAGATGTAGTCCCATAGCCATCTCTTGATGTCCTTATCCAGTAACACCATGTAGAGAAGAACATATTCTATTACAGGTCGTGACATAACATACATGTTATGTGTTGTGTTACATCACTTCGGATGTAAAGCTCAACATTCAAGTCAAAGGTTATCTTGAGGCTAAGGCTCACAGCAAGCGTTACTTAAAAGAGAGGCCCCAGAGTCAGCATTTAAAGAGGTATGTTTTTAAAGCTTTGGTGAATTTCAAATCTGATATGGCACACATGTTCATGTTATTTGTTTAATACAGTAGGTTCCATGTATGAATATAATAGACCATCCCATGTATTCTTCTTAATTTTGGGTGTTAAGAGTTGTGTTCCTGAGAGCGCAAATGCCTATGAGGTTTTCAGGGAAGAGGTTTTGATGGTTTTGTACAGAGATGTTGTCTGCTAGATCTGTTGTTCTGTTAACAATCAGCCAGTGCACTTTTTTGTTCGTGTTTGTATTCTGGTTTACGCAGCATGAACTTGGGAAGCACAGAGGGCTCTACTAGTAATTTGGCATTAGCAGAGGCCAGCGGTTACAGTTTATAGTAGTTTGGCTATCCAATACTACATTGATGGTTCCTGTAGTGTTGAAGAAGTCCTGACTGCAACCTGCACGGGATTCCAGTAAGATGTGGTACACCAAGAGAAGGTCTGCTTCCTTCTTTTCTCTTGGCAAGACAGTTTAGTTTCAAGGCTTACAATGGGTAGGATCCTATAGGAGCACGGCCCACCTGATTCTGTATGGTTGATGACTAGGAAGGCTGCTGTTAAGGGAGTACCTGCCTTATTTGTGATGCAGGGGAAAAGAGTATCCTGTTTGGGATAGCGTCATTCAGAATGAGCAAGATGGGGTCAGATTTCTTCTTTTCTGATACAAGCTGGGCATTATCCTTTTAAGAAGTCCCACGTCGGGCCCGGTAGGGGAGACTGGTAGGAGGGCAACCCCGTTATCAAGATGTGAGATTACCAGGGCCTGGACCATGGTTATGAAATCCTTACGTGGGAGGAAGGGCTTAATCAGAGAGGGGTGCTAGCTGATAGACAGCTTCAGCTTTAGTGATATTTTGCTGGAAGCAGTGTTTACTGTCAATAATGTAAGCACACAATGTGGTACCTGGCACCAGCTAAAGTCTGAATTCAGCAAGGTGCCTGTCAGCCAGCCCTCCTTGGATAGACTCATGTTAATATATGTTGCCTAGTAGGATTCATTCTTTTGGGGTGATATTGTGTTTCTGGTAGGTGCTTGTCATTCTAACTTGGATGGAGGTGAGGCATTCCCTGAGGTGTAAATTGTCTTGAGTACAATTCACCATTAGATAGATGAGGGTCACTGAGAAGCAAACTGTATGTTTTCACGTAGAGATTGAAGAACACTGGGGAGAGCATTCATCTCTGTGGGACTATGCAGGCGTCTGGGCCATGCTCAGATCTGAAGTTACCCATCGGGTCTGCTTCTTATCTACAAAAGAGGTAGGAGTCCCACCAGTTGAGGACTGTGCTAGTGAAACCCATTCTATTTGTAATGAGGCTTGTAAGTGTAAAGTGGTTGACCATCCCAAATGCAACAGAAAGGACCAAAAGGCAGGAGCCACGTTTATCCATGATTTGCAGAGAATCATCAATGACTTGGAAGGAGGCAGTTTCCGAGATGAACATGGGACTAAATCCAGATTGGTAGTCACATAGCAGGCCATGTTGGTTAATCAAGTTATCTAGTTGTATAGTGCTTGTGTAATCTGCACCATTTGTAGTATTTTAAGTAAGGCAAGCGCTGCCAGATTTTGAATTCTTTTAAGTCATGCTATAGAGTATAGGAAAGAAAAACCCTGACCATTGCAACCTCGTGTTAGGAGAAACATATCATATGTTCTATGGTTAATAATTGAAATGAAGCACTTGATAGGAATGCAGAAGTTGCAAGTCCACAATAGATATGCAAACAATGGACTCGAACCTAATCCTCTAAGTAGGGAACATCCCGCCAAGTTTGATCTAGACCAGAGATACAAATTGAACAGCCTGTGGTCCACATGTAGACTTCCAGACCATTTCCTAAGCCCCCTGACCTCACCTGTGCCCTGCCTCTGCAACAACGGCTGGCACTGCATTGAAGAGTCTGATAGCAGGCATACTTGATGAGTTTGGAGCTTCTCCATGAAACATTGACGTGTCCTGTAAGAGGATTCAATTCAGCACTACAGCCAAGTTAACGCCTAGTCTAGAATACTGAATGAAAACCCTTATTGATATATCTTTAGGTCCAGTTCATGCGTTCTGGATGACTACCCTTGTATAACACCCCTCTCTTGGAATCCCCCTGACCCCACTGAGCCAAGAAGTAATTCTGTTTTGCAAGTTTAAAAGGTTTATTTGATAAATTAAAATATATATCACACTTTTTAATAAATTAATAATTGAATATCACACTTAATCTGATATGGTAAATATTAACAACGGAGAATCTGGCACTAGCACACTTCTTTAATCACTAATGAGTTGACATGAAATGGATAAGGTAGCACACTGGTAAATAGGAACAAAAGTATAATGTGGTAGAGGATGCTTTATGTAGGCTCAGGTGGATGCAATATTCAATGAATGCAGTACAGAAAATACGCAATATGATTTCAACCAAACAATGTAATCACTTTTCTCTGGCTACTCCCCTCCCCCCCTTGATGCAAGGCAAGGAAATGGAAGGAAAACACACAGTTCTCAGAAATGCAATCAACTGTAATTCAGTTCAATCCAGCAAGCTTAAACAGAAGTTTGAAAACACAGGCAAATGCTTTGATAGGTGCTAGCAATGAATGAGAAATATGCTGGAAACGCTCTTAATTCCCTTTTAGAGGTTCAGGATGAGTGGTATCTAGTTAATATTAGTCCAGGCTCACACTAGCAATGATGCAGGGATAGTTAGCAGGTTAAACGAATTTCTGGCAAATGAAATCAGGCAGCAGCAGTTTTTTTACATGTGAAGAAATTGCAAATCGCGGCAAAATTCGCGGATGCGCCGAGCGCTATTACAAAGGAACCGCAAGGACTATCTCTACCGTTCTGGGGTCCTAGGAAAGCCTGGGATCTCAGCCTCCAAATGAAAGTTATTGCAAGTCTCTAGCCCAAACGGTTGCGGAGATATGAGTAATTTAGTAAAGGTCGTTTTTGGTTTTGTAAATTTTAAACGCACACTTTTTCAAAATGACAAATTTTACTAGAAATGACAGGTGACAGATAGGAGGCAGTTCTACTTAGGTTAAATAGATTGAATTAGATGAATTTAAACTAAGAGATGTGTTCTGAGTTTTGCTAAGTACTCACAAGAGATTTTGAACAGGAAAGCGACTTGGTCACGATCTTCAGTCTGGTCAGGTCTTTCCGGATTCTGCTCACAGCGCCTGGTCTGGTCTCGGCTAGGCACAGCACTGCTTTCTCTCTGGTCTGGTCTCTGCTAGGCACAGCACTGCTTTCTCTCTGGTCTGGTCTCTGCTAGGCACAGCACTGCTTTCTCTCTGGTCTGGTCTCTGCTAGGCACAGCACTGCTTTCTCTCTGGTCTGGTCTCTGCTCTGGATAGATTGAAGTCTCTAGTTTGGCTTTCTGGAGTTTGATGGAGGTAAGTATGGATTTTTCCGGCAGGGCTTCCAGCGGCAGATGAAATTGAATGTCTCTATGTGTCCTGACTCTCTGCTTTTATCTGTTTCTTGAGAATGGGTGTGTGTGTTGCATCACTAGACTTGCCCCTCTCATTCGTCATTGGTCAGGCTTCCATTCCTCCGCTTGATTGGCAAACTGAACTGTGAGTCAGATTGATGTCATTTTATGATCTCTTGAAACAACCTCCCTTATCATCTGTGCACCCAAATATATATATGATCAAAATCCATACTTCAGAGTTACACAGTTGTTTGAAATTACATATACATGGTGTGGCTGAATTTAGCCATGTCTATGTCCAAATCTGCTCATTCTCGGAGCTTGCATTCAAAGAGTGTACATAATTGACTTTTTAACTGCTTTTTCAATTTCCGACATGGACCCAACTTTACATACATGTGTGCAGGGGGTAGGGACATTAACTGATGAAGTTTCAGATTTTTAACATGCACACATTTAGAGTAATATCCACTTTTCCGCTAAAACCCCCCTGAACATACCACCGGTTCCTACCACGTCTTAAACTGTGGGCAGAAAAATCACAAGAATTATGGTATCATTTATAAAATTTTCACATGTCCGCACTATGAATTATCCCCCTTTTTATAAAACCATATCCTTGCTGCAGGGGTGTGTCTTTTCAGGTCACATGGTACAGAAACCAGTCTTTCCAGTTTCTGCCAAGCCAGCTTGCTTCTCACAGGCAGTGCCCCTCCCAGCTTCTCCAGGAGGAAGCCACTTTTTACGACGTCTGTAATAAAAACCTTTGCCTGAGTGGAGAGGGCTTTGTTCACTCTCTGGCAGAGCACAGGAAATTCAATTATCAGATAGATGGCATATCCTTAGTGTGGGCAGCAAAAGGAACATTGGCCTGGGAACATAGTTGTGACTCAAGTTTCACTCCTGATGGGATCCGTTGCTAGGCAAAATCAAGTTCCTTAAGCCAGACCTTCAGCTAACTTTTTGTTGCTTTTAAAATAACTTGTAATTTTACACATGCAGCTAGAATGCTGATTCTAAGTGCAAAACTATGACATTTCAACAGTTACAAAGGCATGTGACACCAAACATAGGTCACTCATTTAATTTAACATTTTCGATTTTGGTGGTTTTAAATCCAGTTGCAGTTAGGCTTAAGCTGCTGACTCCATAGCATTTTTGTTATAAGCATTGTTTTTGGGCTCTTCATTTCCCAGATTTTGTAGGCACACAAAACTCCATTCTGCCAAATGTCTGCTGGTGTTCAGTGAATATTTTGCACATGTTGCAAGGTTTGAAATAGGCATTTTGCTTGCCTTCAGAAAAACACACAGTGGGTTTTAAAACGCCGGCTTTTGGATAGTGGTGAGTACTGGTACTGCACCCATTTTTGGGATTTTCTTGGATTAATGCATTCTAAACAGGAATGGTTCTTACATGGTAGTAAACCCTTGCTTAACATTGTTTTGATGGGGCTCCTTACAGTAAGATGGTTATGTGGAACCCCACAAAAAGGGTTGAATCTTTAAAGTGGTCCAATGAGTCACGATTTCAGCAACTTTTTGACATCAGTAAAAGTGGATTTTGTTAACAAAGACCTTTCTTTACCCTGGTGGGTGGCAAGTTAGGTAACCATTTTGGTGTGCGCACAACTGCGCAGCTTTCCTGGATTTCGGCGCACATGTGGGTTTTCCGCCATCTTGAATTTCCTAAGCCCACAGCACCAAATGTTGTAGCAGGGTAGCTTAAACGTGGGTCAGGACACCCTACAGTCCTTTATTTTACAATAACTTCGACATCAGAATCAGGAAGTCAGACTGTCACAATCGAGTGTGATAATTGGAGGCAGCTGACAAGAATGAGAAATATTAATATCTATCCTTTGTTAGAAGAAGATACATAATCATAAAATAAGCATTGACAAACCATATGGGTTGGTTCTTGGATTGCATTGGTTTTTGTGTTGTCACCTAATTTTCACTTTTCATTTTAAAGGCACATCATTATATGTGGTGATTCTGTCGTCATCAACAAGCACAACCTCAAATGTCATATTAATGTCATCCAATGCTAATTATTGTCTCACATATATCATTTAGTCAATACATCTATTTTGCAGACTCACATGTCTAGTTGCTGTTATCATGTCTCACAGACAGCCTCAAATGCCACATTAATACCAGTGCATGGCCTTAGTACCGTATAGTCACCAAATGTAAGATGCAGCCCTCGCATATGTTGTTGCAGACATCATCTGCTTAATGTAGCCTCATATGCCTCAGTAACACCATCCAATTTCATTTGATGTATCATATGCATTGTATACATCTCCGTGGTTCTAGATAGTACCTCATGCCAATTTCCTCCAACTTCTAAGCACTGTGAAAGGTGCATTCTTTCCCTATCTTCTGGTAATCAGTCTTTCAACTTTGAAAGACTGAAAGCCTAAGTCAGCCGTACCACAGGATTTGAACTTGCAAAGGACAGGCTGAACCCATGTGAGAAGCAAGCACTTTATGTCAGACCTTACCACGTGGAGAGCTCAGATAGTTCCCATGTCTGAGGTACTGTATAGACTGACAGGAACCTTTGCTAGCATTATATGCACATCTGAGCCTCACATGCCACACTAATGCCTCACGATGGCTGTCGTTCCCCAGACACATGGCACAGGTCTCATATTAACATAATTTTCTAAAAACACCTTTCTGAAGTTGTACAATCATGGTGAAAATAGGTTGTTTAAACAAAAAAATCCGAGTATGTTTTTGCTTAGTGTTAGTGTCTCAAAGCGTTTTATAGTTTGCCACAGTTTCTTTTGGACAAGTATTCATTGTAGGAACACTCCCATACATCGCCACAAATTGAAATATGCATCCTTTCATGTATTACAAGTGGTACTTGCCCGTATGCTTTAACTGCACCATTTGACAACCGTGGCAACCACATTTCCTTTGGTAGAACGACCAAAGGTCCCATGATTTGTTTTTTAAATAATGTCATGTTTATTCAGCATTATTTGGTCAGTATGTCTTTAAGAATAGCAGCTTACTTTCCTGGACTTGGATTCCCCATTAGCATGACACAGGAGGTTTTATTATTTTGGGGGTTTACATTTTCAGCAATGGTCAGTAATCAAGAGCAAGACCAGACCACATATTTTGCCCCCCCACCCCCCGCCCCTTTCTCTGTGCACGGCTGAACACTGCTAGGCCATGCACACAAACCATGAGCTTTTTTATATGAATTGTTTTTTTAGAAGTATACTTTCTCTGAGATGATGATGCAATGTTTACGTGTTTGTATTAATTAAACAATAATGCATCGATATTGCATTGTATTTCTAAGGTAGATGTACGTTCAGGAAGTAGCAGATGCACTGGATTCTATTTGAACTTTGTGTCCATGAAACTATTGCCATGTCTATGTAATGTAGCCCTTAACATGCGTATCACGTTTCCTGCCTGTCCTGGCTGCTCAATGCTTGCCTTGGATTCTTGACATAAGAACGGTGGCATTGGGGAATACATCATCCCAGCATCACTGCGCGTGCCTTCTTTATTGCTCATTTTGCTGTAGACGGTTGACCCTGGTGACTGTGGGTCTTCTATAAGAGAACAGCCATTCTGTTATTTTTAAGACATGTGTGGCTATAAACTATATTGTATTGCTTGGCGGAGGCAGATTACAGGCAAGTGTTTACATCATAATCGGAAAGCCTTCAAAGAAATATAAATATCCCACATGGCTGCTGTTGGAATTTTTCTGCAGCACATAGGTTTGCATGTCTTTGAAGCACTTGATAACAAAGATACCACTGTCTCTGTTACTGAAATAAAAACACGCTGCATATATGGTGTGACATGCTGGATTACTCCAGCTTCTTAGAGCTTTAGGAATAGGTGCAACTATTATCAAGTTAAATTATATCCAGTGTATCCACCGTTCAAAGATATTGGCTAAATCGATTTTGCATTTTGAAATCTGTCCTACAACCTGACTAAATGAACTATGGTAGCCTGACCATCACGCTTGGATCAATGGTTCTGCCTCGTAGAACTAAAATGGATCTTGAGAAGTGCTTCATTTGTGCGGGTGTTTTCCGATGCTCAGCCCCGGGACCTATTTCTGAGCCACAGCAATTATGTTCTTAGACTCAGTCGGACTATGATGTTGTGTTTTGGCAACGTTAATATTAAATCTCACTCAGCAGTTGTCACACAACAAGCAAAAATAGTGTGCACCGGCGACTTTCTCTTCACTTCGTATTGATGCATCATTATTCATGAACTTGATGACCCACGTAGACAGCAGAGTGGTAGTTATACATTTTCATTGAGTACAATGATTTGGACGATGACGTTGCTGGGTGCTTGTGCTGACCACACACACACACACACACACTTCCCCAGTCCAGCTGCAGAACAAAGGAGCTCAACCACTACTGCACTATGTAGCAACACTACAACATTGGTGTGGGTTGGCAACAAGAGCACAGCCAGCAGCACCAACACAGTGGAAAGGCCAGGGAAAAAGCCACTGCATAAGAGGTATGCCTTTCAAAAATGTCAATCTATACACAAAGGTTTAACTGCAATGTTTGACAGACACGTTTAACAGTTCAGTAATCATATTTACTGCATGTGACAATAATTTAAACTTAGTAGGAAAGCAGGTTTGCACATTTTTCTGTGGATACATGGTCAACATGTTCCAATTGCCACCTATGCAATCCGAGCAAAATGTTAACAATTATGATGTGTTTAAAGAAGCACTTAATCATTTGTCTTAAACAAGTATGTTATATTATTTTATGTTGTTTAGGAACTGTAAATTTCACATCTGCCTTGGCTAGTGCACCCATTACCCAAATAAGAAGTGAGAGTTGTACCATTAACCCTTACTATGCAGGCACTGTGGGGGAACAATCAAGGATGTTGGCAGCAGTGGGCTGGGATATGCCTGCCTATGTGGCCCAGGTCCGTTAGAAAAGTATTTGGGCCCTGGCACATATTCTTTCACAAATTAAGTATTGGTCTTCAGAGTGTGACCCTTACTGCCCCTGAGCTGGTTATTTAAGCTGTTCAAGAACAACATAGTGGACTTTCAGGATGCAACCATCATTTGTGATGCAACCTAATGTACTGTGAGAATATTAATCTCTGTCAGCCGCAGGACCAAGCAAGGCTTTCCTGAGCAACCTACAGTATTTGTTGTCTATCCATTTAAAATGTGACATCCCAGATGTTCATACTTATGTAATACATCTTTGTGGGTGCATATGATGTGACAACATGCATATGATATGATGAACCCAGAGACTTCTACTGCAGCCATGCCACCAGCAGAAAATCACCATACAACTCCAGCCTTACTCCCACTCCATTCAAACACTGCTGCTGTGCCATTGCTCAGTAACATGTGTTCTAATTGAAAGATTTGTATTGATGTCAGAGAACAAACGTTTGAAACACCAATATGAATATAAAGTCATGAAAACGCGCTAAAAACACCTCTCAGCCCGCACGTTAGAACCCAATCGCGTGTAAAACTCCCTGTGCACCCCTCGGAATATGCGTACCCCACTCGTGCCAGGCCAATCGCCTGTAAAACTCCCTGTGCACCCCTCGGAATATGCGTACCCCACTCGTGCCAGGCCAATCGCATGTAAAACTCCCTGGCACCCCTC
Organism: Ambystoma mexicanum; assembly: GCF_040938575.1. Classification (NCBI taxonomy): domain Eukaryota; kingdom Metazoa; phylum Chordata; class Amphibia; order Caudata; family Ambystomatidae; genus Ambystoma; species Ambystoma mexicanum. The sequence goes on from NC_090923.1 coordinate 355,921,857, forward strand.
GGAATACGCGTACCCTACTCGCGCCAGGCCAATCACGTGTAAAACTCCCTGCACACCCTTTGGAATATGCATACCCCGCTCACGCCAGGGAAATCGTGTGTAAAACTCCCCATGCACCCATCGAAATACGCGTACCCTGCTCGCGCCAGGCCAATCATGTGTAAAACTCCCCACACACCCCTCGGAATATGTGTACCCCGCTCACGCCAGGCCAATTGTGTGTAAAACTCCACACATTGAAAACCACACATGCAAATGAAGAAATTAGGATTGCAATATGAAAAAGAAAGTTAAATCCAAGGAAAAATAAAAATCAAAAACATGAAAAAAGAAAAGTGCTCCATCCCCAAAGTCCATAGAAAGAAATCCTAAATTGAAAAGCATAAAAAAGAATTACTCCATGTGAACATCTAAAAAAGAAAGTATGTACATGTCTGGAAATATTGAACATGAAAGTCTGAATGGTCCATTATCCCAAAACAAAAGGAAACCTACCAAAAACCCTATCTAAAATACAACTATATACAAAAAGTAGAGCAAAGTCCGTGGACTCCAAATCATAATAAAAACCAAATGAAACCTAAACCTAAATAACTATATATAAATGTGGCAGGCTAGTCCGACGGCTCACTTATTGATCTCCCAGGCCAGGGCATCATTGAACTCCATGTCAATGTTCTGGAGGTGGGCCTGTTCCCTGAGTAAAATTGGGGCTCCCACACCTGGGGTGGTGTGGGCATTCACTTTACTGGGTCGCTAGAGAAGTCACACTCAAAAGTAATTATGGGACGGTGCAAGACCGAAGTCTAAGGAGAATGCAACCTGACTTCATTTGAAAATACAGCTAATAATGCAATTTTAATAAAACTCATACAAATATTAAAACCAACTGTGTAAAACTGGCAGATAAAATCTAACATACGTCCTGACAAAAGTGACTAGTGCTCACAACACATAGTGCTAAGTGCTGTTTGCCAAATGGCTACAAAAGGGTGAGGAACACAGATCATATCAAGCTCCCATTGTACATACAGATTTATAAACAATTTGTATACTTTTGAATGAGTCCAGTATACAGCTTCAATTTGAGCAAAAACAACAGCCACACAACATGTGTAAATAGAGGCCTTCTTTGTTGGGTGTCTCTAATTATGATGCCTTAGTCATGGAGTACCTAAAGTGCATCCATGGAGTACTAATCCAAAAGAAAATACTTCACATTGGTATCTATCCAAAAAACCCAACATGTTTCGTTCCTATGGTCCAATGGGTTGATAGTAGGAACTTCTTCAGGGGAAAACGAATGTGTGGGGGTAGGGGCGAGAGACACTCCCAGCCCAAGTTGAAATGGTAGCTGTTAGACTGTCGTAGGATTGTGAAATCTTGTTCTATGTTTTAATGGACAATTCGGAGAGAGATAATGTCCATGTAGTCTTGTTGAAAATACAGGTCTCGCAGGGATGCAGTCGTGGCCTCCCCCAACTCCCTGCGAGTTGCCTCGAGGCACTCAGCCCACCTCAAAGCCCGGTGCATGGAGTTCTCCGCCCTGACCATTGTAAGCCGTGCCCTCTCCGCCCCGCCGCCGCTCCGTCTCTATTTGCTGACCCAACCGCTGCCACATGGAAGACACTCCCAATCGTAGGTCCTCCTGGCCGCCGGCCGATGCCTGCCCCCAGGATGTTGATGGCCCTGAGCCATTATTGCTCCCACACCGAGCCTGCTTCTGCCTCCAATGCAACTGCCTCTGGCACCACAATGGTCTCCAGGCTGATGGAATACTCTGGTGCTGCTGTGCACGTGCCCTGCTTGATAATGCCTGCACGTCTCCATCTGCTGGGGTTCAGTTGGTGGGGTGGCCACCCCTGCTGGACCTCAGACTCCCGACTGTGGCAGGGATGCGTCCTCCTCCAGCCTGGCCGCTGGCTCAGGGGCAGCTCCACAGGGGGCCCAGGTGACACTTGGGCAGGAAGATGACACAGAGGATGAATAGCGCATAGGGGGTTCAGTTGATGAGGGGTTTGCAAGAATATCCTACACACAGAGGAACCCAGTGCCGACGACCTGTCCTAGTAGTGCGATGCGGCCAAACAGGTATTCAAAATGACATGCATTGTCCTCACAAGAACCCTGCATGTCATCCCGAATACCACGTTGGTACAACGCCACCCCAGATAAGACAGGCTCAATCCAGTCACGGATTGCCACGTGCGCAGGGAGAAGAAGGACAGTCGTTATTTGCGCATCCCCTCCCTGAAAACGGGTCTGGACGGAGGCATCCCTGCTGGTGTGGAATGATGCAGTCACAGGATCAGGGACAGGATTACACATGCCTGTGCTGCCTCCTGTCCCTGCGCCTGGACTGCACCACTAGCACCAGTGGTATGCCCCTTCCAGTCCCCGTGCGTGGGGCTTCCAAAACCTCCTCCTCAACAAAATCCCCCACCAACCTGGATGACTCCATGTCATCTTCCTCCGTAGGCCCATGTGGGGGCTCAGCTGCCCCTACTGCTGCCGAGGAGTCCACCTCCAACCTCTGCCTCTTGGACCTTCCCTCGGCAGCTGCAGCCATGAACACGGCACCAGACTCCTCACACCCGGAAGATATCAGTACACGGGAGGGGAGCTGGGCCTTGCGTCTCCGGCTGGCGATGGAATCCCTGCCACTGTGCTCCACAGCACCGTCTCCGCCCTCTTCATCAGTCGACGCTGCAGACAGGGAGAGACAGAACTCAGGTATCGGGGCACTGTACAATGGTCTGATACACACATGACAGTTGCACAAGAGTGGCAGTGTCAAACTTCACAGATGGCATCACACTCCCTAAAACTCATATCATTTGAACCCACACAAATGCACCAATAAACTGGTATCGTGCAAAAGGCATCATCATCCATACACACGTAACTGCATGAACAACCACAGGTTGGCATGACGTCACAAGAAACATGGGGAGTGCCGATCACATGCACACACGCCACCAGACAGACATGCATCTGTACATCTCCAACACCTGTCACAGTGCAATCATCGACAACTAAGTCACATCTGCCAATCAGGTACCCACATGTCTGGGTCACATGCATCCATGGCGTATCACAGTTGCACACATGTCAAACACACAAACGCACATGTCCACCGTGCACGTACATGAAGGTGGAACCAGCATCCATGTGTCACACCCCAACCATGGCATAGTACATACACAGAAATGATACCATGTGTGCATCTCCACATGCTGTTGGGCATCATGCATTGGAACACATACATCATTGATGTGCATCAAACATGACTGCACTCAAATGGAGCATGGGCATGTCCCTGCACACACACATCCATACATGGGCCATGTCAGACATATGTCCAAGCTGCACACTCCTGCCACACCTCAACATGCACTGTGTGGAATGGGATAGCCCAGACACTCACCGCTAGACTCCAGACGGGTCTGCGTCTCCAGGAGCTGGTGGTGAAGCACTGGGTCGATGCGTTCCAGGACCCTCATCTGGTCGATGAAAAGTTGGACCTGGCGCCCCCCTGCATCTGCTGCATGCAAGAGGCGGGCCTTCGTGAGGTTCCTGGATCTGAAGTCCTCCCAGCACTTCTGGATGTGTTTCAAGTCGCAGGTTGCCACCCCCTCCACGTTGATGGCGACCATGATTTCCGACCAGGTCCTCTTCCCTCCTTCCTTGTTGGTGCACGGTCATCTGAAGAGGGCATTATAATGGCCCAGGACTTGCTCCACCAGGATGCCAACTTCTCTGGCTGAGAAGCTGACAGCCCTCTGCCTCTCTGGCTGGGGGTTGCCAGTGGTCTCAGATGGTGTTTGCTCTGACATGGCAACTCCCGAGGCAAGTGTGGGTGGGCAACTGGGTCCTGGGGCTGGGTTGTGGAGCGATGGAACACCAGTAGGGATTCTCCTGTTCCAGCGGGGGTGGTCGCAGCAACTGGACACCTGCAGATGGCTGATGTGCAGGCACAAAATAGCAGGGCACGTGGCCAGCAGGCAGGCAGGCAGCAGCAGATGGCTCGTGGGAGGCAGCTCGGGGCTCTGGGGATCAGGAAAATGGCCCTCTGGGCAGGAGCTTGGTCTTCTGTGTGTTGTCGTGGGGCCAGCTTGATAAAGAGTGAATCCGCACGTGAAAAATACAGCACGTCAGGGTGTAATTCGAGCAAAGGGCCTTAGCGCGTTAGCACGTAAGTGACGTGATGCACGTGGGCATTTCCCTCTGCACGGGTTAAAGGGGAGCGCGGGCCAGCAGTTTGTTGTACGTGCTTTTCATGGAGACCGTCGTGTCTGTTTACTCTTCTGGATTCACACGCGATTACTTCACAGCGTTTGAAGTTTGTACCTCTTCTGTTAGCGGGATGTTGTCAACATGCACAAGCGCGTGTGTTTTTCTTTTTCTTTTCCATGCAAGGCAGACGGTGAGTCACGCATGCTATTTTTCCCATTGTGGTTCCCCTGTGCATCGCGTACCATTTTTGAGGTCATAGTAGCCAGCCTGTTCCACGCGTACATGTTTCTTTTGTGTCCCTGGGTGCCACAATGTACTGCAGGAGGTTTATTACACGCACATGGGCTATCAGGTTTGCGTGCACATTTTTCTTTAATATTTTTTTTTCTTTGAATAATTTTTTTCATTTTTTTTTTTTCCTCTTTTTAATTATTACTTTTTTTTGCGGTGCCTGAGCATTGCGTGACCCATCATTTTTCCTCAGGGGTCACAGACAGCCTTGCAGGAGCACAGGGGTACCTATTCCATCCAGTACCTTGCCCCCTTCAACCTAATTACCCAGGACAATTGTTGAGTGCACCTCCCATTTGCTATTTACCATCTGTGCCATGGTTGGGAGTCCACCAAAGGGCTTTTCAAACAGCACATGGCTGCTCTTGCCTACTGCATTTACATTTTCTGCTACAACTTCCTATGCTGTGCTGATGACACTCAACTCATTTTCAGGCTGCCCTCGGCCACCTCTTCTCCCTCCCTCATTTCTGATTGCCTCATTGCCATTTGAAATTGGTGTACTGCCAACAATCTCTGTCTAAATGCCAGCAAGACTGACATCCTCCTCATCGGTACACCTTCACCATCCTTTCCCCTCACTCTCTGGCTGGCCTCCCTTGGCCCTCCTCCTACCCCCACCTGCAAGGCCAACAACCTCACGGGTCACCTTTGACTCCACACATTCCTTCTCCGCACATATTTCTGACGTCTCTTGAGATTTTAACTTCTTGCTTAACCTCCTCAGGGGTACTCTGCGTTTCCTCTCATTCACCTACAAGCTCACTGTCTCTCAAGCTCTGGTTGTCTCAAGTTTGGACTACTGTGACAGCCTCTTTCAAAATTCTACCTGCCACCACTGTCCGCCCTCTACCACTAATCCAGTAAAGGACTGCGAGACTTGTCCTTGGCCTCAAGCCCTGGGACCTCTCTCTCCAGCTCTGAAATCCCTTCATTGGCTACCAGTGGATGCAATGATTACATTTTAGACCCTCTGCATTGTGCACAAGGATCTCTGGGGCCTGGGTCCAATATACCTTCAACTATCCCTCTGCCAATACCTCCCCTCTCGAGTCCTTTGATCCTCTACCTCACACTCTCTCCGGGTCAGTCGTTTATCGAAGAAAAAAGTTGGGGCACATCTGTGTCTACGCCTGGGAGCCCTCTTTGGCACAGCCTACCTGCCACGTTGAAACTTGAGGAGAAACATTACTGCTTCTGGAAGCACCTCAAAACCTTCCTATTTGCTCCTGCATTAGCCCCTCTTCTCCCCAGCTGAACTGTTTTCTCTCTTGGCACTGTGCACCTGGACACCCTCTGTCCTTCTGGCCCAGGTACCTGCTCACCCTGCCTCCCTGCTGCACTGCCTCCAGGCCTCCCTTTGCAATGGGTCCTGTACGTGTACCCATACAGCCCCCCACTCTTCTTCTGCACTTATCAGATTTTCCCTATCCCAATGATCTTGCACTTGCCACTTTCTGGCTGCACTACCACCTTTTCAATGCCTATTCTATCATAAGACTTCATTTTCATTCTTTAGTCTCCTCTGTTCGGCACTTTTCACCCCCCCTTGCAGGGACTTTACCGCTTTTCCCTTCTTCATGCACTTGCCTGTTCTCAATGTCTCTGTGCCCAGTCAGATTGTTGTTTTCATTTTCTTTTCTCCCTTGTTCCCTTCCCTTTGCTTGGTTGCGCCCTGAGCCACTTGTGTATGAGGGCAATCTTAGTGAGATGTCATATCATGTCATATACATCCTGTGTCCTTGGTGTAGTGTATCTCACTCTGTGCTGATGGCAGTGGCTCCCCATGCACAGTCATGCTCCATGTGCATTCCATGTATGCCCCCAGGTGTCCTGGTCCGCCTGCTCATTGTAGTATGTCACCAGGATGATCCAAGTGTCATGTTATTTGGACAGCCATTTCATACTCATTGTGGGTCTGGATGTCATCACGCACGATTTTAGGGTGTCCACATCTGTGTCGTGTACATGGCTCCCCCGTTACATGCCCCCTATCTCTGTTCAACTGGTGTTGTGCCTTCTGCCTGCATGGGTGTACTACTGATGGGTCCTCATCTGTCCTGCATCATGTCCACTTCTTATCGGCTGTAGTGACATTTGACTGATGACATGCAATAGACGCATGCCAACACTGTCTGCCAATGCACAGTTCTGTGGTGAACCTTTCAGAACCATGCAGTGCATCCCTGCTATTCCCTGCTATTCCCCCCACGGTATCCATGCTACATAGTGCATGCCATTTGCACATGATGGCTGCAATTGCCCTTACACTGCTGTCATGTTTGGGGATTGACATCACTACGTACATGTTGATGTTGGAGGTTGAGGGGGTACACGTGCACTGCACCACACACACCCACTCCTGTGCCAAGTTCAGCCCTTCAACATGACAACACAATGCTGCTGTGTAATAGTGACCTGGCATGTATGTACCCATGTCCCTCCTTTCACTGTATAGAAACGCACTAGCGTAGGTGCCTCCTCTGACACATATACTCTGCATAGTTGATGGTTGTTGAATTCTGCACATGAACATGCATGTTACATGTGTCATGGTGTGTTTGGTTTGATTGCTCGCTGTGGCTATTTGTGTGTTCCCCCATGATTATACTACGTGCCATCTCTTTCTTGCCATCTCTCATTACTGCCTTGGATATGTGCCTGCTAGAGGTTGTGTGTGATGCAGGTGATGTGCAACATGCAATGCATGTATTGGCTTCACATTTTGCACACATCCTTTTCTGCTTTCTGGATACCCTTGCATTGTAATGCCACTGGATGCATGTTGGAGTTTGAGTTGCGTGTGACATGTCTGCTTCATGTGTTGGCTGTCAATGTTGTGATCTGTATGTGTGTGGTATGTGCTACTGACATGCGTGTTCATGTTTCTTCTGTTTATGTTGCAGGTGATGATGCACTTGTGGCCAGAGAATGAAGATGTCATCCTAGACACAGTGGTCAGTTCACATCAACAACCAGGCACCAGTGGTGGTTGTGGGGTGGCAGCCCACGAGAACCCACTGGTGCTCCAGGCCATCATGTCCAGAGCTGACTCTGAGTCAGGCCCTGATGGATCCTCTGACCACTATGTTGAGCCGGATCTGCATCATGACGTGTCGTCGCCGGTAAGTGATCCTGCTTTCGATGATCATCTGTCCGCAACACCTGCAGTAGGGGGCCAGGCGGGGTTGGAATGTCTGCCTTGGTGGTTACGGGTGCAGGGTCACACTCCACACCAGTTGGCCATGTTTCTGGGGCATCAGGTCGATGGAGGGATGCAGTCCTGCAGCCAAGGGCGGCGCCAACCCAGCAAGGACCATGGCTCCTTGGCCCCAGCAGGTGTGGTGTCAGGCAACGCAGTGGCCGTGCGCCACCGGGATCAAATGAGTGGGAGCATGCCATCTATGCCATGGCACAGCACCAGGGGAGAACAGATGAGATGATGGCTCAAGCTATGGAAAGTGTGGCCCATTCCATCTTCCCCCCTGAAAGGCAGGTGGATCTCCAGCAGCAGGCTATGCAGTCCACATGCCACTCACTCAGACTGGACATGGCGGCCTCTAACAGGGCATGCCATGCTGAAATGGTGGCTCTGTTCAAGCACTTGCTGCTCAGGCAGAGCCACACCGTGAGGCCCTTAGGGTGGAACACCGATCCCTCTGATCTACTCTGGATGCGCTCATGATGGGCGAGAGTAGGCAGGCAGAAGACAGGATGGAGAGGCTTGAAAGAACCATCTCAGCTGAACTCCATGCAAGCAGGGAGGTGATCCGTTTGTCATGTAAGGGCATGCAGGCAGAACTCCTTCTTACACGTGAGTCCTTGCAGGAGGAAGCACGTGTGACACGTTAAGTAATGCATGCAGACCTACGTGCCATTGCCATGCAGGACCTGTTTTACCAGACCCGCATGCTTGGGGCCGCTGAGGGGTAAGCTGCGAATAGGCATGGTCAGGCAACTGTGCTGCGTCCACCTTCTGCTTTCCATCCAGAGGGTTACAACGACAACCTATCTCCCACATAGATCGGGCCGTGCAGGCGCTGAGCACTTTGATTTTTTTTTATCTCAACATCTACACATGTGGGTGTTGAGGTGCACCCTGTACCTACACCCTCCTGGGTCCTCTCCCATCCCCCAAGTCGTATGTGGCCATTTTTTTTTAATCTTTTTTCCTGCAATTTTTATTTTTGTATTTTATTTTTTTCTATTGTGCATTCATGTAACCGTGTGGTGCTTTTTGGCATGTGTGTTCCAGCAGGGCCCATTCAGGCTTATCTCGTGTATGTGTTTTGTTTGGGTTCCTGACACATATGCTACTCCTGCTTCCCCTTTCGATAGACTCACAAGGATGGCTCGGTGTGACAGCATCTTACAAAGGGGCATTGGGTTTCCGTCATATCTGTGGCCAGCCTGCCGTCCTACTTGTGTGTACACCCCTAGTGGGTATTCCGGATGGCTTCTCCAATGCATGTATGCACTTCTTTTTAGTGATTATTCTGTTGCCAGTGCATTTGATCATGTTGCTTCTGATTTTATTATGACCTGACTGTCTATATTCATGCGCTTCCTGCTGTATTTGGTACCATGCACCCTTTGTGTCATGATTCCTGCCCCCATCCCCCTGAGACATCAGGCTGGAACCAGGCCATGATCCCCTATATGGTTGCTAAGGGTCTCTCCATCCTACCAGAGACCAACTTGGAGCCAGACCATAGCTCTATGAATCACTTGGCATTGGACTTGTAATGTATTGTGGGCAAGATGGATGCCCCCACATAACCCAGTTCCTTGAACTGAGTAAGCGGTCTGGCCTTCAGGGTGTGGTTCAACCCAGGGATACCTGGGATACCTGAAAGTTATTTAAACCACGCCCGGGCTGAGAAACACGCTTTGCATTTCTCTGCACCTGCAGCATGACACTCACCGTGCTCGGATCGGTCTCCTGAAGGTCTTCGCCTTTCCTCCGCATCCCGCGCTCCTGCAAGAACAAGAACAGCATTAATATTATACTTACCTTGAAGAGCATCCAGCTTCCATCCATCGCTCCTTCGGTCCTGTGGGCAACTATGGCGGTGTCATCTCCATCTTGGCACGCCGCATCCTAGGGGAGGATAAACGAACGGAAGAAAAGACATTAGTAAGCATTCTTCATATCTTAGCTTAATCTAAAACTGTAAGAAGAGTCAAAAGCTAACCTGAACCTAAGTCATGTTAGGCAGAATCCTGTACAGTTCCCTTGGGGAACACTGCAAGAAGATTAAGACTAGAGGAGTAAGCAGTAAACCCAATTGGTAGCAGTCTGCACCACCCAGATTTACCTGGTAGCTGTGGCTGAGCAGTCAGACTTCTCTCAAGAAGAGTAGGGCAGTCTACAGAGGATACACAATAGGCCTAAAAACACAGTAGAGCAAGCAAACACTGACCAGAGCTTGGTATCAAAAGTATATAATTATTTATTTAACACACACTTAAGGAAATACACTAGCACTATAAATCAAAGCAAGTTCAAACATAATCAGAAAAGTATACACACCTCCCTTAAGAATTATTAGACAAGTCTAAGTCAAAACACTACTATTTGTAAAAACAGATGCAAGCGCGTAACTTAGATGGCACTCCAATAATTAAATTTAAAGGGAGAGAAAAAGGAAGGTAATGAAAATAAACAGTTCCCAACACTTTTCTAAGACCAAAACAAGTTAGTGAAGGCAGAGTCTACTGTAGAGCCAAAGTTCATAGGCCAGGCCCACTTTAAATGGAGCAAGGTGAAATGTGCCCAAGATCACACAGTTAAGAAATGCATTCAAGTCTTTGTAAAAATGTTCAAAAGAGCTTGGGTTGATTCAGAAGGTATAGTTAGGAGGTCTGGGGGCCAACCCAGTTGGAAAGCCAAGGATTTAAGGGTCACCTTTAGCAAACCGTAGAAAGGGAGGCCAGGTGGAACACAGTACCTTTAAAGTTCAGGAAGCTCCAGCGGTGGCAGTTGTTCCTGGCAGCAGGTGCAGTTCGTGGTTTCTACCAGGGGAAGATAAGATCCCGTCGAGGAGGAAACTTGGAGTAGTTGCACTGCCCAGGGAAGAGACCAGCCGCGGAGTTCGTCGGTTAAAAGTTGCGTTCCTTTTATTCGCGGTCACAGTGGTGAAGCTTGGCTATCCGGCCGCCGGGGTGCTTGGCACTGGCGATTCGACCAAGAGACGTCCTGGAAGGCGAATGGCGAACTGGTTGATCCCACCAGCTCAGAGGAAGAAGACTCTTTCAGCAGAAGATCTTCTCTTGTCGTCGGGAAAGTGGTGAGGTCGTTGCAGCAGGGCTCCACCAGTGGTGTCGTCGTTGCAGATGGCTCAGCTTCTCCCCTCTTTGGATTTCTTAGGTCCTGTTGTGACTTCTGAAGTTCCAGTTCCAAAAGCCCTGCTTTTATGAAGAAAAATCCCCATTCAACAGCCTAGCTGTCACTCATACATGCTAAGTGGTGAGCCGGACGGCTCACCACTGGGCCAATCAGAATAGAGTGCGACTTGAGTTGCTAAGGCAACACAGTCCAGGGTGCCAATTCCCCCACCTACACATCCTGTGGAACCCAGACAGAGTGGCACCAGTTGGAGGGCTTCGGGAACAAAGGGCTCGACCTTGGTTGGAGTTACAGAGATGGACACAACCACCTTTTTTTAAAAGAGTTCTGGTGAAAAAGACCCAACCGGTGATTTTATTTTAAATAAATAAACCAGCGGTATCTTTAACATTGCACCAAAAAGTGGTGCGTTTAAAATCAATGGGAAAATCCCACAGGAAATATTCCGGTGGAATATTTTGCGTGGTAACCACTGCCACCAGCCAGTAACTCGACAAGGGGGGACTGGACAGTGCCCCCTTGGAAACAGACCCAGGGGCAATTTAATTAACCAATTCCAGTACTTCCACAATATGATGGTTTGCACTGGTTCTGTTCACAATTTTGGACTAGTAAAGTCAATGGTGACTTTACATGCCCTGGGAGACAGTAGTCGGTCCCAGGGTTTGGAGTCTATGTTTGGGGGTCACTATGACAGCCCTGTGTTACTGAACTGAGGGTGCTGTGTAACACATACACTAAAACAGATAATACCCTATGGAGTAATAGACCCCATAGCCCATAAGCACACAATAAGTCAAAGACATACCTCAAATCATGCCTAAGTGTGGGAGGAAAAAGAGTCTCACTCTTAGCAGGAGAAAAAAACAAACCCCAAAAATCCACCAAAGCTGCTGGGGGACTCACTAGGTTTGGGAAATTAGCCTTATAAGAGAATTCTCCCTAACAAGGCATCCCATCGGCCTGCAAGGGGAAAAGACATTCGAGGTTAGCACGGAAAGTATAAGGAGGCGCCGCACATCGCGCTTACTCACCGTACCTTATCCTCTCAGCCGGCAGCCACGCCGGAATATTGCAGCACCTGAAAGGGACACAGAGACAAACATTGGTCAATACAAGGAAGAGCAGGCAGCATCGCGCATCACACTCTCACTCACCATTAGTGCTCGGCTCCCCTCAGCAGCACGACACCATCTCCGACCCCCTCCAACACCTAAGGGAGGAGAGACATGTTATAAAATGGACAAGAGTCAAAAAAACAGTTCATAAGAATCACTCAACTTACCGGTCGTGCTGACGTTAAAGCAAGCCCAGTCGGTTGGGCCCGCGCCAGTGAAACAACTAGGCCGCATAGAGCTTGCATCAGTTGATGCACCCCTGCACCGAAGGGTAGGACGGAGAGCGCACTACACAAGAAAGCAAGGTGAGGAGTGGACAAAGCGGAAGGTTTGGTCCCCAGGGAAGAGGGGGTCAAGGAAGCAGAGACAATAGAGTTATCTATTCCTGTGTTTCAGGCCCAGTCTCCAGTCAAACAGATTCCAGGCAAGGGTTCGAGGTCGTAGGAGGTCCAAACAGGCTGAGTGGCATCCCCATGTATACCAGGTGAGCGTTACACTTTGGCTGTGTAAAGCACTCTGATGGTGGGAGGGGTCCGTGTGCTGACAATGTTGCATTGAGACACTTAGCCCACAGTGATTTTGATATTCCACATCAATGCTGCACGCCGAGTTATCCTTGTGACCACGTGTTTCATCGACCCCCAATTCCTTGCTTCCCCTGCTTTGGTCATGTAGCAGCCCTGCCTGGTGTTTTGTTGTGTCATTTGAAATATGGCATCATTGCTTTTGACTTGACTGTCCTGTTTGTGGCCTGGCCCTGCTCCCCCCTCCCATTGGTTGTACTTGTCCATTGAGACAATCCGGGCAACCATGAGGCTGGAGCCAGCCACCACTACCAAAGGCCCACAACGGACGCCCGTTCTACCCCTGTCCACCACGGTACCCCACCCTTCTGGGTCCCTTGATTGCGCCCGTGTCTCCCCTGCCCCCACCAGTCTCCCTCTGTCTCCCCTCTTCACCGTCACACCCCCTCCCCTTCTGTGCCCTCTTCTTTCCCTCTGCCCCCTGTGTGTGCTTTCTTTCCCCCTCTCACCCTTCCTACCTTTACACCTTGGCCCCCTCCTCCCTTCTCTCCTCCCTCTCCATCTCCCCCACCCTTTCCCCTCCTCATTGTCTTCCAGCACTACCACAATTGCCATCAGGCATGGTGATATGTAGCCGCTTGTACTTTGCAGACACTTCCCCCCTCTGCCTCCGTCCATCCACCCCCACCTTCACCTTTTTGAGTTTTATTTTGGCACTTACTTTTATCATCAGTCCCTCCACCATTGATTACTGCTCATCTGTTCCCCCTTTCCCTTCTGTGTTTCTTCTCCCCCTCCCCAGCACTATCTTAATTATTCATCGACCTTCCATTGTTTGTCACATGTTTTGTTATTCTCCTCACCTCTTCCCTCCTCTTCCCTCACCCCCACCCTCCTTATGTGACTCTTGCACTGCAACTATTGCCGTCAGGCATAGCAATGTCGAGGCTAGTTTTGTTTTCCAACATTCCATGCCTAGACTCTCCCTTATTGTTACAAGCACGTGCACTATCTACCTTGATTTGCTTGTTATTTTTCACATTCTGGATTGTTTGAAGGTCTTGTAGAAATGTACTGTCACTCTCCATTGTTCCCTCCCTCCTTGAGGCGCTTTGATGCACTTTGTTTGTAGGCCGTATACGGATTAACAATCAATCAATCAATCAGTGATTGCTCACTTTCATCCATTGTCGATGTGGGGTACTCTGTACATGATATGTTCTACTGGTCAATGGCTGATCCTATGTTGGGTTTGATTTTGAGGTGTCAGGGGATCGGTGTGGTTTAGCACACAGGGGGGTCCTTGAGGGCAATGTTCACATGTGCTGTGTACAGGACACTGAGGCTCACATCATTTCACATGCATGTATTCAATGCATGTCCCTACTGACACAAATACTTAGCCAACACACCCCAACACCAACTACGATGACACCATGCACACACGTGCACCCAGATTGCCTTCTCAGGCATACTGTGTCCCTACAATCCATGTTCACTTCCAATTCATTGATTGTGTACATGCATCAAAGGGTACTTTTGGTTGATTGTGCTTATTTTTCATGATGCTCAAGGGGTTTCCCCAACACAATGCACACTCACTGTGCTGTCCGGTGAGCAGTGTGTTGCAGGGGACACACACGCAGCACACAGTGTATGTAATTCCAATTTGCTATTGTCCAATGTGCATGGCAAGAGGTATTCTGAGTTTTGTAGCTTGTTCCACTGGCGGCATGCATTTGTGCCACAGTTTTCAGAGTGTGAGGTTTTGGTCAGTCATTTCTTCAGATTCCATATCAGGTGTGATTGTCTGGTGCCTATTTACATTTGTCACGTGGCACTTCATGACGATTGTATGATATGTTGTGCATTTGGTTTGATGTTTTGCCATTGCATACCATGGCATTGTGTGGTAGACGGTGGTCATGGGGGTTGGGAGGGTTTAGGTGGCGTACCAGTACTTTCATGCCCTGTTTTGCAGGGAGGTGGTTGGGTTATGCACCTTGCATGTGGTCCTTTTGGTCACACAGGATTGGTTGTGTTTAAGTAGCTAGGGATGCACACAATGTGGCACTTCCGTGGACACATTCTCAGGGTGGTAAGGTTGTGACAATTAACTGTCCCGTTCTCATCATCGATTGTCACCTGGTATGTGCCAGGCCTGAGTGCACTCTGCAGGGGTTGGAGTTTAGGTGAAAAATGTGGACACAAGCTGGATACAGGCTGCCTCGACCCGTGACCTTTCCACCTCCAATGTGCAGCACCTGTGCGTGTGGTTGGGGATGTGGAGGCACCACCATGTCCACCGGTACGCCCCGCTGTGTTGCAACATTGTGCAGGACACATGCTGCCACAATGATCCTGCACACTACTGGGGGTGCATATAGTAGCTGTCCGCCAGAGTGGTCAATGGAGCGGAAGCGTGACTTGAGCACTCCAAATGTCCACTCCACTATGGCCCTGGTTGCAATATGGGCTGCATTGTATCTTACCTGGGGTGGTGTGGTGCGGTCCGTATTGGCATCATCATGTAGGTGCTCAGAGGGTAGGCACTGTCCCCTGGTAAGGTGATAATGGTTGCCATTAGTTGGGCTTGTGTATTTGTCTGTGTGTGACATGCATGCATGTGCACAGGCATTTCTACTCACCTATGAGCCATGTGTTGCCATGCTTCCAAGCTTCTAGGGCCCAGCTCAGGGTGGACATTCTGTATATAAAACTGTCATGGGTGGACCCTGGATAGTTTGCATAGACAGAGGTGATGATTCCCTTGGCATCGCATACAACCTGCACATTGATGGAATGCCAGTGTTTGCGGTTGCGGTAGATGTTTTCAATGGCCCTAGGTGGACGTAGGGCCACATGGGTGCAATCTATGGCAGCGATCACTTGAAGTGTGCCACCCTGTAGAAGTCCTGGATCACGGGCTGCATTTCTGTGGGTGTTCTGGGCATGTATATGTGCCTGTGGACCGAGGGGCGCGCAGTGATGATTGCCAACACCTGGTGTATGCAACGTGACGGCGTGGGCTCTGAGACGGCCCCCACTATGGCAGTTGTCTGCTAAAATTACCCAGTGGCCAGAAAATGCAGTACAATGAGCACCTTCTCCAAGGGGCTGAATGCCTGGGAGCACAGGGTGGGTGATGTGAGTTCATCTTCCCACTCAGTGTCCAGGTCTAGGATGATATGAGGTGGAAACCTATACCTGCCATAGACATGGTCATCAGGCATCCCAAAAAGGCTGGTCCTGGGCAAGAAAATGCGGGGCCTGGCTATTCTCCTCCTCCTGCGGTGTCCCACGATCACTGCTGCGAGGAATGGGACATTCATTGTAGCTGTATATACTGGTTTGTTGTTTGCGCGCACTTTTATGCTGCGCGGGGGCGCTTCTGCCTGCTTTCGTGTGGTGGACGTATTAGTGTGTGTGCGTGTGTTTTGACATGCACGTGTTTTCCCTATTCAATTCCATGAATACGTGTTCACTAGCGTGTGGGCTTTGCGTGAGTTTCCCAGCAGTACTTCCCACGTTACGCCTACATTTTCACACGCTGTTCCCCAATCCCTGTGTTCCACCCCCTTTTTAGGTGTGTGCGTGAGAAGTTGAGCGTTTTCCCCGTTCCTGTCGTGCATGCGTTTGGAAAGTCGCAGTGACTTGTAAGGTAAGTGCAGATTTGGCGCAAATCGCGGGAAAAACATGTGCTTTTTCACGCTTGCGCCACAAATTTCGGCGCATAATTATTCCATGAATTACCCTGCGAATGTCATGTGAATTGAATCGTTTTAGTTTGGGTATATGTGACAAGACGGTTAATAACATCTTCCGGTTAGAATATGGATCGTTCCCTTGTCTATTTTGAGTTGTTATATTTATCATGTTGTCATAGTAAAGGCGATCATTGTCTTGATTTGACTTCTCGAGCTTGTCAGAATTTGGATGATCTGTTCCAGAAACATTTATCGTGGTATGGGCTTTTGTATAGAAGATTTTTTAAGTTGTTATGGAATCAAGTGGTGAAGTAAGGTTTTTATTTCTCTTTTGCTCGTATATTTCCATGTCCACTCGAGTGAGTTCTGAATTTTTTCTAGTCCAACGTTTTGAGTTGTGTTTGAGCTTCAATGTCCAGCTTAGCTCTTTTTTGTTCCATTGTAGAGAAGGTATTCGCTTCATTTTGGGAATTTTGGGAGTGAAGTGAGAGGGATATAATCTCCTCTATTAAGTCCAGATTCTTAAGCTCTGGTTCATCTATTGGTATTGAGGAGAATGAGCATGTTGAGAGATTTGTAAGAATGTATTCATCTCTGTGCTGGTCTTCATTCGCTTCAATATTACTACAATGTGGCTCTTGTATTGCTATGGTCTTGAATGCATCTATTACGTTTGTGCTTTCTTGTTTGGCAAATGGTTTTTGTTTAAGAGTGGGCTTTTTGACTTGTTTATAATTTTTAGATGGGTTGTTAACGCCTTGATTAGCTTTGCTTTGAATTGTTTTTGTTTTATTTACTTGATTTTTTGCTTTCTTCGTATTGATTTGGAAGGATGCTCCTTTTGGTTTTTTCTCTTTTGTCTTGTTGTTTCAAAGACTTCAAAAACCTGCCCTTGGGATCCGGGTGAGTCTGTTGAAAATATTTTAGCTTCCTCTTCCACTATTGGTGTTGTTGTACCGACGTCAACAGTAGGTGCATTTGAAATGGTTTCTTGTGACGTCAAATCTATTTCAATTATGTCATTCAAATTTTAGATGTTATGGCTGGGCCTTGCAATTTTTTCTGTAGAGACATGTAGATTTTTTTGGATACTATTTGGAGAGTTGTTTTTTTTCATTTAGTATTCCAATTATCTTTGCATTGGTGTCAGCTTTGAGGTTCAGAGCCTCATACATTTTTGTTAACGAGCATAGCCCATTATTAATAGCAGTTAAAGTAGGTTCAAATGATAGGAAAGGATGTTGGTTAAAACCAAAGGAAGGTCTCGGGGTAAGTCTGATGAAGGAGACCCCCTATGTAGCCGCAGAGGTTAAAGATGTATTAGGGGAATCTGGGTAGATTATCGGGGAGTTTGCCAAGTTTGCCAAACCTTGTTCGTTTTGTTCTTCATCCTGAGTTTCTGGAACAACTTCATGTGGCGTATTTGGGATTGTGGTATTGTATTCCAGGTGTTGGTTGCATGGGTTATTTGCTATTTCTTGGGGCAGAGACTCTCCCAAAGTCGAACATGGTTTTGTGGATTTCTGCACCACCTGCGAATAAAGGTGCGGGAAATTCGTGATTGCACATCTGTTTACTTGTGCTTTGCAGGATTGTAAATATTCATAAAATGGGAGCGCGGACTGCCTTGTACGCTGCAATATTGTTTCAGTTGTAATTGGGGCAGCAATTTGAGAAGGTTGGGCTAAGATTTCTGCATCCGTAATTTGATTTGTGGGCAAGTTGGGTTGTTTCGCAGGAGTCGCTAGCGGGGGAAATATTGAAGACTTTTGTGATTCTGTTAGCACTCGGAAATGTTTGAGCCAGTTATTTTTGGGAAGCAAAAGTTGTGTTTATCTATGGTGATTGATTTGGAACATTTTCCTTTGCATAAAAGTTTTTGTGATCTTTTTTAGAGGTAACAATTACAGCATTTGTTATCTGTTTCTCTGGCAAAATAGCTTGGTTTGTAAAGAGCGAACCTGTGGGGTCATTATGAGTGAGGCGGTAAGGGGTTAGCGGTACCGGTAAAGGTGCCGGAGCCGTCAACCCCATACCGCCTCATTATGAGTCTGCTCACGGGAACCCGCTAAGGACGCCTGGTTTTACCTTGATGGTTGTATTTTTTGTTCTAGTATAGTTTTGTGGATTTGTTTTTATATGAATGGTTGTTTATGTACATGGTGAATGTACACCGTAGCAAGATAATATCAGGCAGAGTGTCTCTCTTTTCTGTAGACAAACTACCCATATTTAATGAACTATCTTCTACCTGACCTATGACCCACTTGCCTGTTTTGCTGGGAATTCTATAGAGCTTTTCTTTCTTTCTACTTTGCTCTCCTACTCTGACCTCTCCATCAATCCCTCTCCCTCTGATCATGGCAATATTGCCTTTACCATTTTGTTCCCTCCACTCTCTCTATTCCACCTCTTCTCTCTCCAAGAGGAAATAAAGTCTGGACAATCTTGCCCCTTACCTTGATGATATGTTGATTTCTCTCCTGTCCTCTTTTCATGCCTCTTCCACTGACTGTACATTTTTGGACGTTCAATGTGTAATATGACTCCATCTGACCAACTCTATCTTACATGCCATTCCAGAAGGAGGCATCTGCAGAGGAGAGCGATCTACCTCTGGTGAAGCGTCTGACCCTCAGAGTTTTTGAGGTAGCTGAGCGAAGTGCTCAAGAGGGAAGGTATTTTGGAAGAAAATGTTGGATTAGTGCAGGCCCAGACCCAGAAAGCCTTCAAGTCTTGAACTTGATCCTTGAAGCCATCGGGAGCCAGTGGATAGATTTCAGGGCTGGAAAGATATGGTCCTTGGGCTTGAGGCCATTACAATTTAAACCCATTGCCCTCACAATCAAAGTCAGCCCAACTGTGGATCTCTTCAAAGCTCAGGTTAAACTTCATGCACTTTCCAAAGAAGGGACTTTCCCTTCCCTCTTCGTCATCCTCCCTACCTGACCTCAATGATCCCTCCAGTGATATTGCAATAATGTAATTTGGCATATGTGTACAGAAGTTTTCTGAGTTAATGTTAATTTGGTAACTTATATTTAGCTTGTTTCTCTTGTCTTTTTTGTTCCTGGTCTATGTCATTTTCTTCACACCCTCATAAACTGGCTCACTACTTGTTCTCATCGTGATGCAATTGTAGAGGTATTCATATAGGAATTCCTCGACCATCTGTACATTGTATTGTAAGTCATTTATGATCAGAATTGTCATCACTGTTCATCAAAAAAATACAAATATAAATAAACAATATAGTGTACTCATCGTATGAGGACCGGATTTCAGCTCTCCCCGGTATCCGGGCTATCAACAGAGCATATTCTCCAATATACATGTGTCATGTACATCAATGTACCAGTCTTTTATGAACCAGTAGTTGGGTGATTTTCCCACCAGCTTTTAAACCAACATTCATATGTAATCTAGACATTCCTTGCCACCTATAATGAACACCTTATAGACTTAAGAGAGTTAAAAGAGTCAGTGTCCAAAACCACCAGGACTCCTGCGATACAAAGGTCTGTACCCTCCAGCAGTTCCATAGCATGTTTAGCAGTGCGCCTTTTGAAGTTAACAAACACAACATCTATCCACATCCAACCAACCTTTCGGGAACATTATTTCCGGATTAAAGTAAGCAAGTTGTAAGATTTGATCATGGGAAGTAATGATGCCCAGATCTAGTGAGGTTTTCCTCATGCTTGAGCACCATGAGAACAATTCTCCTTGAGTCACATCCTTTCTCAAGTCCCTTAACCATGCCACCAGCAATCCACAGTCATCCTCCCCATCCATCATCAAAGTTATGTAGGTCTTTGTTGCACTATGAAATCTCCTTGATAGTGTTCTTAGGTCTTCAAAAGTCTGTTGTTCCTCAGAAACATGTCCATTATGGCTCAATGAAGTTAAGGCAATGTGAAGCTGCCTGTATTCTTCAAAGTAGCAACCAGCCAGTGATTTGTCATCCCCCAGTTTTACAAAAACAAGCCGATCACCTTTACTCTTAGCCTTGCATGATTAAGTAACCATTACAGTCAGAAAAGCAATTTCCTCTTCTGAGAATGTTGCATAATTAGGTTCTGTTGTCCAGCAAATTCTCTTGTACATTATATATATGAAAATAGTAGTGCATAGACCTCAAGATGGTTCCTTGTAATAAGAGATCGGACTTTATTGGAGCTAATCACATAGTTCCCAAAAATAGCTATATTAACTATGAATGAAAGAGAGTCTTATGTCAACAGTTAGAGGAGGAGAGGAGCAATATAAGATGTATTGACAGGAAGCCAAATATCAATATAGAAACGGGTTTATCCATCAAAAGAAAACAACATATACAAAGGAATGTTGAAAATCATCAAAGCATGAGCTTCTGAAAATAAGTTGGACTTGCCAGAGGTAAATTTGGATAAAGCAAACTCTATTTTTACCCATTTCTGTAGTAGTAGGATAGATGACACCAAACTAACGGAGAGGAATTCTGAACTAGAGAACTGGACAGGCTCCTTCTCAGCACTAGACTTAAGGGAACATGGTTGAGAAACTGAAAAACTCGATAAAGCGTCCAGTTCTGATGGTCTGTTTAATCATATACAAAAATCATCTCAAGAAACATGGGATGAATTCTTATATCTAAGACAATATTATCTGTGATGCCTCTATGCAAACCAATCCGGATACATCACATATTATTCTGATTATAAGAAAGGCACTGGGGAAGACTCAGATAATTATAAACCAATTGCACTTTTAGATATGACAAGTAAGACTTTTTCTTCCTCCTTACTCAAGGAATGTATGATTTCCCCAAAAGTATTTTTTCCAGGTTTAAAACTGGCTTCAGGAAAATTATGGGCTCTGCCCTGAATGGGTTTATACTAAACTGCCTTAAATTCTCAGCTTCACCTCATACCAACCAGTGCATGTTGCAATTTTGGACTTCACTTCTTTGCTCAACAGAGTAAATTGCAACATATTGTGGACAAAAAGTAATCAAGGGTGCATATTGAAGGATTTGATCTAGCTACGTATCTTACTGCACACAAATGCTTTGGTCCGTATTAGGTTAAATGTGGAGGATGGCTTTTCTAAAGTCAGACATACAAAGAGAGGTGTTAGGGAGGGGTGCATAATTGCACCCTGTCTGTTTAATGTCTCCATGGCTGATGTGCAGAAATCATTGAAAAATATAGGGCGTTTTCCACCTTGGGTAGGTACCACACTTATTTCTTGGCTAGCTGTTGATTATGATCTCATATTTGTGATTATCCTAGAGCTAGAGTGCTATCTGGCTTTACTGTTTGGAAAACCATTTGGTTATACCTCTAAAGAAAACTTTAGACAAAGAAATCAGGCAACTAAAAAAAGGTTTTGCACCTTGGTTTTAGGACTACTTTCGATGGATCATAAGGAAGGCTTCAGGAAAGAACATCAATTAAAATATGATCAATGGTAGCCAAAATTAAAAGGTTTTGATTGAGAATAACGTTTTTCTCCCAGGCAACCACTCATTCTAAATCATAAATCAAATCATACCTCATACTTACTGTGCTACATGGGGTTCACATTATCCTGTCTTTTGCCTTAAACTATTTTAATAAACTGTAAGGTCGTGTTTGTAGAATGCTATTAGGTTTACCTCAGGTCGTGCCTGTTTATGTAATAAGAGTAATAGTGGCTCCGACATCACTGTTTGCTTGTGCAATGTTGAGGAAATTGTCATATCATGCGATGATAAGGTTTGCTGAACAAAACACCTTATTTAATATATACTAAGTGTAGCTGTTTTCTCTAATCATTAGATTACAGGTTGTGAGAGCTGCATTACCCTGATTAATTTTACATTTGTGGAAAACATTAACTAGCAAATATTTGACAGGGATTTACTAAGGATGGTAATGATGTGGGATTGTTAGTCAAATCCATGTCACTAAAGTAAACAGATAGATAGATAGATAGATAGATAGATAGATAGATAGATAGATAGATAGATAGATAGATAGATCATTCTTTCTGAGATTTCCAACTATTAAGCTTCTAGTATCTAGTTTATATATAGTTTTCATTATGTTCAGACTTGATTTAGCCATAGTTGTATTTATTTGTTTAAGGCTTTTGCAACCGTGTTATAGTTTGCATATCTAGCATTCATTTAACTTTTTTGCTGTTTACTGATCTTGTGTACCGTTTGATGCAAACCCAAATAAACACATATGTATGTGTGTAAGGGATGTATGAAGTGACAATCTATCTGGGAAGAAATGGATCTCTAAAGATGGGGGACACACTCAGGGGATTAAAGGTAAGGTCAGGGGATAGCAGACGTAGCTGGAATGGGTCGAAGGATCAGGGGAGATTCAGAAAAGGTTAAGTAGGATTGCGTAGCGCAGATGACTGGTCAGATGGTCTTTGACAAGTAGGGTCTTCATGTGCTGATGGTGCTGGAGGCTTGCCTGAATCAGAAGAATTATAAAAATGAAAAGTAATATATTTTAGGGTTAGAGGATTGAGGGATATGGTACAGCTGCCCCTTTAATACTGTGGATTATTCGATGAAGTTCCTTAGTTAACGTGGGCCTGTTTTAGAAAACACTGATTTCTTTTCACTGGCACTTGTGACCATTTTTTAAGCAAGAACTGGAAACACAATATAATTTTGGTACCTATGGCTGTCATTTGCTTTAGAAATTGTGGATGAATTTTGGTGGGAATGCAAGGGTGGTATCAAGATTATGATGAAGTACATGGAAAAGGAGATAACATATATTGCTTGTGTACCTGGTCACAGAGTGTATAAGCCATTTATGCTTTTTACTTTTAAGCTTGTGCACATCTTTTGGGATTTAGACTTATGATTGACTCCTTTTAAAATAGATAGTTTTTCTTTTGACTCCTTCCCCTGGTTTTTCCTCACCTGATTCACTACTGTGGTCTGGAGCGGTTGTCTTCTTCTTTCTTCTGTTCTCCCTTGAATCCTTCTCTTCTTCTTCTTCCTGTTTCTTGGACTACCTCTCTTTCTTTTGTTCGTGGAGGTAGGGACGAGTTCCCCCAGAGGCCACCTTGACTGTCATAGGACCAACAGTCAAAGGGAAGCCAGAAGAGCCAGTCCCCAAACAGGGAAAAGGCCTTAACAGACAGAAAAACCCCTGTGTTGTCGGAAGATGAGTAGTTGTCTGAGATGGCTGTAACTTGGCTGTAGTCTACCAGGGGACAGATTACAACTGTGGATTGTAGTGAATGGACACTCTAAACCCCTAAGTGTAATGGCTCAAAAAGGATGGTAGGATATGAAGAAAGGCAGATGAATAATATGAACTGAAGGGGCATTGTACAGGAGAAAGTGTAAGACAGCAGAGCGGAAGGCAAGGGAAGCAAAGGGAAGAAAGGAAATACAGACCAAGAGGCACAGACAAAGAAGAGAGAGAGAGACAGAGAGAGAGAGAGTGAGAGAGAGAGAGAGAGAAAGAGCAATCCATTCCCGAAAGAAAGTCTATACGAACGGATCCAATGTATAAACAATATAGTAGCTCCTGAATTATATATGGTGTTCTGGACTGCAATCATATAGACACACTTCTCTTATTTCGTTAAAACATATATGCTTGAGAATGGTGAGGCTTGCAAAGATGCATATTATCCATATATGGCATACATCCTGTAGGCTGATCCTCAATGTGATTAGAAGACTGCGTGTCTTTGGCGTTCTTTTATCCGAACAGTTGCCCAGGGATGTCATTTGGGGGTCAGCCGGGGTTCACGGCTGTGACCCCTGATGTTTCCCTTGCGACTACTGCATTAAAAAAAGAAACTCTTGCTTTAAAAAAAACAGAAGCTCCAACGTACTTGCCGTTTCAGTTGTGGAGCTAATAGAGTGGCAAAGGGGCCGGCAGACACAGTGTCCCGATGCACCCTCCCACTGCACCAGTGCAGCTGTACTTGCAGTTAGAGGATGGAGAGGCAATAACACCACCCACCACCTCAATAGTGGTGCATGGCTAGGTCCATCAAATCTTTCGATGTGTTCTCTATGGCACGTAGTCGGACGTCTCGTCACATTCTTGCCTCGAGTGGGAATGGGAAGTCAGTAGTCTGAGTGTGCACGAATGGTGCCCGGGAAAGCAGATATAGGAGGCCGACTCCTTGGCTGGAGGGAAGATGACACCAAAAATGTAATCGGTATGGTAGATTTAGAAAATAAAACTCTGTGCATGCCTCCTGTTAATGCGAAATAAGTGTTTTGTGTGTTTGTGAGTCTGTAGTGAACGTGTGTGAAATGCTTGCATACCGTGTGAGTTTGGCAGGGTTCCGGGTGCCCTCCTGTATGCTCTACTCGCCTGCCCTTCTCTCCTGCTCATTCCACATTCCTATTCTCCACACCTTCTTCTCGCCGTCCAAATTCGATGCCTATTTCTCCCACCTCTGCTCTTCTTTCCGGTCTGCACTACTGCTCTTCATCTCAGCCTGCCATTACAGTCAATCTCCAGTTATCCTGGCACCGCCACGACTCAGATTCAAATATCACAGCCTAACTTGACCCCTCCCTCCTATTTTGCCCCACCCCTTTCACCAAGTCCTGCCCCTTGTGCTATGCATACTTTATACTGCTGAGTGCTGCCCTCCACGCCTAGTGCTACCCCCCACCTCCTTCCCCTGGAGCTAGTGTCATTGCTTTGACGGGGTCGTTGTTAGAAGACTCGGTGTAGCTGTCATTCAGTGTCCTTTTGTATTACTGTAGGAAAGATGATTGCGCACATGATGATGCGTGCGCCTACAAAAGAAACGGGTGACGTTTGGAATATCCATTCACTACAGTCAGGTCTGGCAGGACTGAATCTGCACTCACACAGTCCTCCTTTTCCCCAGGGTTGAACGTTGTTTAAGGACCATGTTTCTGTGCAAGTGTCCACTCTTAAATATGTAAGTATGCTGTGTTGCCATCCACATTGGTAACTTGGAACATGAATCCGCTGTGCCCGCTTCCGCCTCAGTCGGATGGTGTCCAGACGGTGCCCTAATGGATATTGTTCTTTTTAGGGAATTCTTTCGGTTTTCTGAATTATTTGCAATTCAACAGGAGGAAACAGCTGGAAGTAAAAATGGCTCAGAGTAAACAGATCAGGTTTCTGGTCCTTAACACCATGGAGAAACTGGAGAATAGACTTTACAGACTTGAGCAGGGTAACCTTAATTCATTGTGACATTTCAATTTTTTTGAATTGCCTCTGTGTGCAATCCATGTTTTCTCTTAAAAATGGTATGTCTTTACCAGGAGCAATTTCTTGTATTTTATTCAATCCGTGTTTCTGACATTTAACATGGAAGAATGTGTACAAATCGTGCTTAAAACCACTGGAAAACTCTACATCCTTGATGGTGCAGTTATCGTATTGCAATGAATGCATGATTTTATTCCTGGTTCTTAAGGAATAATTTTTATGATCTGCTTTACGTTCCTCAAGAAAAGGTTATATTATTAAGCACTGCAGTGTTCATATTATATTGTGTACTTGCTTAACACTTTATTGCCGAGATTTGTGATTGCAATAGTGGTGGCATCTGCAACTCATTTTGCAACAAGTCACTTGTCAATTTCAAAGATGCATTGCAGTAGTTCAATATTTAATGCATTAACCCATGTCTTCATAGCACATCTGCAGAAAAAAAAACGTATCTAACAACTGAATGCAAAACAATGCAATTGGTGGCAACTATAAACCCATTTGCACTTGATAATAGATCTACTCCTCCTATCATATGCAAAGTATTGTTATAATGTACATGGCAATGCCTTCAAAAGCACAGGTGTTCCCACTATCTAAACTGGGGCACTCAGCACTCTTTATCCCGCCATGGGCACGCTGTGTTAGCTTCTGAATGACAAACCTGAACCTGATGCAGTGCGTGGTTTGTTAAGTACTGGGATTTGTTCAGATCATTAAAACCTGCACCTTTTTGTGCTGCAGTTGATGGTGCGGTTAATAAGGGGATGCACCACGAAGGGTGACTGCCATCTTGCAAGTCATACCGCACTCGGAGTCAATGCAGCATACTGCATTGCATGGGTACTGCACCTGCAAGCATGGCGCCTGTCACCTTCCACAGATGATACTCCTGATTTGCAATCAGAAAGATGTTTTTTGATGTTTGTCCTGCATTAAAGTATTTTACAATACTGGGTGATTCTACCTATCAGTCTTGCCCCACTTCCATTGTCTTCCACGCGGGTCCTGCCATCACAGTACATTTTCTGATATGAGTTAATTGATTCTCACAGTCAAATAAGTGATGTCATTAATCATCTGTGTTTCTGGCAATGGATGATGATTCCTGTAACCTTTGTCTCTCACTGAGAGCTTTGTGGAATACAACTTTTAGGATGACTGAGGCATGATAAATGCTACAAATATGTACACTTATTGAACACACATGAATTTGCTTACTACACAAGTCTCTCTGGCACATCCCTGGCCTCAGTACCCTACCAGAGGTCAGTTGAGTGGTGGCCACTGTTCTTTACCATGCCTTCAATATCTGACCTCAACATAACCTAAACTTTGCAGGCTATGTGCAGTCTTATTCCTTTGCAGGATAGAATGTGTGTATACCGAAACTAAAAGCGTTGCTTAGCAGTATTTAATAATTACGTACTGAACTAGAGATTTAGCAAGCTTATGCAATTGAGAAAATGTTGTGATAAATAGACACAAACATCTCACCTTTGTTTTGTAAAAATAGATTGGTGATTGTGAGAAACCCAACAGTGTTCTCCCACCTGCTCCCCCAGGATCCTCTAGTCAGGTGGCCAGGGAAGGGCCATCACTCTTGATCCCATACCTGGGGGTGTACAAGCAAAGGAGGATCACCTGAGTGGAGGGTCATGGGGGATTGAGAGGTGTACATCTGAGGGCTAGACATGGTATTCGCCTTTTCCCATTCTACCTCAAAACCCTTTCTCTTAGCTTCCATGGTGTATTTTCAAACCCATTCCATGTCCCCCGTCCCATCAAATACTGGGACGAGAAAGAGGCAACCAGGAGTAGTGAAGATTTCCCCTAGGAATAACATGGGGAGTGTAAGGGAAACCGGCTGTCGAAAGAACTTAAGTTGTCCCATTGATAGTCAGGCCGAGTCAGACATTAACTAATTGTCACTCATACCTGACTAAATTTGACTGTTTTCACAACTATAAAAGGTGTGGTCCTATCGCACCTAGCAACACGTGTACAGGCACGTTATGAAAGCCACATCATATCATATTAGGTGAGAGAGAGAACTGGAGATGTTGCCTGGACCAGAGAAGCCAATGGGGAGAGAGCAGCAGGGTCTTCAGCCAAGAAAATGGGGTGCTGGGACACTGGCCCGGTGTTGGTGAGGGACTGCAGTGTGGCTAGGGAGCAGTGTTTCCAGGGAGCCAGTGCAAAGTGCCCTGTAGGCTGCTATTGACAGTCGGAACATTGCTCATTCCCTTGGGACCTGTGCCAGCCCCAAGGGTTTCTGAAGGCAGGTGGTGAGACACTAATCCTAGGCCTGCACAACAAGGAGGGACTGCTTATCAACACGCTGCTGTCTGGATTCTCACTCGTGAAAGTAAGAGAGTGAGAGAGAGAGATATAGGGAGAGAGAGACAGCGAGAGAGAGAGAGAGAGAGAGATAGAGAGAGCGAGAGGGAGACTCAGGACCATGCATCTGACTGAAGCAGAGCGGGCAAAAGGAATGCATAAAGCAGCAGAAAGCAGAGAAGAGGAAAGAAATGAAAGGAACCAGTAAGTCAATCCTAGACCCTAGACTCTTGGGTGCATGGCCGGAGAGTCTGCCCTCTGACTGCAAGTACTGTAATAGTATGTCTACAGAAGTGGACAGCTACTAGACCTTTGCACCCAATAGTCTGGCCACTGGTTGAAGTAGTCTAATAGTATGTGTAGAGAAGTATAGAGGGTCACAGGCAGTTTTGGGTAGGGACGTGGAATATGAATGGTTGCAAGTACTGTAATAGTATGTGTACAGAGGTGGACAGGGACTCTGGTGGTTGGATTATGTGTGTGGATTGTGGGCAGTGTGCAGATTGTTGGGTGCATGTCTGTATTATGTTATGATTGTGGGCAGCTACTAGACCAGGGACCATGCACCCAAGAGTCTGGCCACTGCATGCAATTACTGTAATAGTATGTGCAGAAAAGTGTACACAGTGTGTGGCAGTTGCCTTATTGGACTGTGCTGAGATTCTTGGGTGTATGAGAGTCTGTCCAGTGGGTGCAAGTTATGTAATAGAATGGGAACTGAAGTGGATAGGGCCTCAGGCAGGTGGCTTATGTGTGTGGGTGGTGGTTAGTCGGCAGATGTTTGGGTGCATGGCTGTATTATGCTGCAGTGGTGGTGGCCAGGACCTAGACTCTCGGGTGCATGGCTGGAGGCCGTAGGCCATAGGCCATACACACAAGAGTCTAGAGCCTGGCCACAACCACTGCAGCATAATACAGCCATGCACTCAAGAATGTGACACTGGCATATGGATTGCAGAAATAAGTGTCTAGAAATGCAATTAGCTGATTACAAAGAAGCATGACACCAATAATCATATATACACTGTATACATTGTTGAGGCACTGTACACCTTTTTTTGAACTCAGTGTACAATACTGCTGAAGTGCCACTTGCAGATTTCAATATTGTGGCATGTGGAAGTGCATCAGAAATCTGTGTTTCATTATCTGTGATAAAAGAAAACATAACATGTTAGGGTAGGTACTTCACAATGTGGTATTGCATTCCATTTCAGATATATTTCAGTACTTTGTGGACCCTTATAATTAGGACATTGGAAGTACTATGCTTTAAACAAGTGTGCTGTGCAATGTGCTCAGTTCCTGTGTTTGTTTGCATAATCATTGGGTCTGTGGGAAAAGAAAATGCATGCAGGATTTAAAAAAAAAAACTTCTACGTTCATTTGTTGTTATATGGCACACTCTGTTTCATTGATGTGTGCACTACCTACAGGAAAGTTTAAAGTGCATATATGTGTGGCGTTGCTGTTATAAGCACTATTGCACTAGGAGGAATTGAAATGGCGTATGATGTTTCTTTTGGAAGTGGTGGTACTATGGTTGCAGTTAGATACCAGTTGGCGTATTCTAACTGTTTATCTGTTTCCTTTTTTAGCAGTAATCTATGTTTATGCATTTCATTGATGTTGATGTTTTCTAAGTAGTGTAGTATTGGGAACTGATATTGCAGGATTGTGGAGCAGTTATTAGATACCTGTTGGCATATTCTAACTGTGGGTTGGTTTGCCTGCTGGAAGTAATAGCAGGTGCAGTAAGATACCACTTGGTGTATTCTGGTTGTTTATGCTTAATACGTTTTGAAGGGTTTCCTCAGAAGAATTTTCGTTTTTGCTGGTGGAGTTGAAATTGTGTAGTACTGGGAAGTAATATGACAGTATTATGGTTGCAGTTAGATACAAGTTGGCTTATTGTAACTGTTTACAGGATATGTCTTCAAGCACCTTCATTCTTGTTGGCGGAGTTCCATTTTCCACTATTGTGAAGTGCCTTTGCAATATGATGGGTGTTAGGCAGAATCATATGCAGTACCCTTTGGGAACACTACACACAATTAAGACTACGAGTGTAAGTACAATTTCACCTTTGGTACACGCCTGTACTACACAGTAATGTGGTACCAGTGGCTGAGCAGCCAGACTTATCTCAAGAAGTGAGCAGTACAATAGGTTACACAAAGGACTAGCAATCACAGTGATTCAAACAAACACTTAATCAAGGTTTCTTGGTAAAAGAATATATATTTATTTACACAGTCATTTGGAAAACATTCCACTAGCAAGAGCAGCTCAATATCACAATCTAATACACTAAAATACACGACCAATCAGTTTCTGAACAAGTTCAGATCCCCTGAAGTGGGAGCAAAATCGCACTTCAATTACTTTAAAAAGGGGTAGAAAGACAAGGTTAAAAGAAAGATAGCACAAATGCTTTGTAGAGGAAGGGCAAATAGTTTCAGTTCACTACAACCAGCAATTCAATTCATTAGGCCGGGGCCAAAGTCAATGGTTCAAAACCTTGTAACTTAGTTCTGGTAGTAAACGGTTAAGGCTTTGCCACGGTTCTTTCAAGAATTTGGCCAGGCAAAAAGTTATACGTTGGTTTAGGGAAGGACAAACCTTCAAAGTTGTGAAAGTTTCAAAATCTTTCACTGCGGCCGAACAGAGTTCTGCATCACACTTGCACAGTACCTTGCAAGTGAAGAAAAGCTGTAGCTGAGGCAGTTGTTCCTGGCAGTTCCTGCAGATCTCGCTGTTCCTGAGTTTCAGTCATGGGGACAAGAAGGAGGATGTCGGGAGGTTCCTGCACTGCCCAAGGAAGAGGCCACAAGCTTGGCAAAACATTGGTTTAAGGTGTGAGCGCCTTAAAGACCACAAACTGCTATCCTTCCCACTTGCTATCTGGTTTTCAACAGCACTCTGGAGAAAATACGACCAGTATGGGGATGGTGTCCAGGCGGCTTACGAGTTGGTTGTTCCCACCAAACTCAAGGGAAGAAGTTAACCTTGAAGGGCTTCTCTGTCCATGGAGTTTCAGGCAATTCGGACCTGTAGCAGGCCTTCACCAAAGGCCAACGAACAAAGGGACCAAACCTGGTTTGGCACGCAGAGACAAACACAAGAAGGACCTTTCCAAAAAGAAATGGCAAAAAAGGTTGACCAGAGTCTGTTTTCACAGATAGGTCTTGGGCGCCATATTGGAAAACATGGCTGACCCGATTTTTAGCTAGCGGTGTTTGCGGTTGGGAAAAATCATGGTAGTTTGTTTAAAAACACTGCCACCAGCCATTTCAAGTGGGAAAGGGTAACAATTGACTGTTACATGAGTGTTTAGACTCAGGGGAAGCTAGGCACACCTCCAGCACTCCATAGGAAGACAGTGTGTGCTGGGTCTGTAAACTTAAAAAGACTAGTAAAGTCAATTTAACTTTACATGCTTTGGGAGATAGTAGTTAGTCCCAGAGAAGGTACTTAAACCTTGGGGATCATGAAAGACACCCCTGTGTCACGACACGAGGGTGCTGTGTGACACACAGAAAAATATTATGCCTATGGAGTTGTTTTAAAACTCCATATTCAAAGACCACAAAAGTAAAACACACATCAAAATACATGAAAGAGTGAGAAAAATGGCTCACACTCTTTCCAGGTAGAAATTTAAATCCTAGAAATCCATCAAATTGCTGGGGGTCTCAAAAGTTAAGGGACATTTAGCACATTTTTGAAAATTCTCCCTAACAATGGGTGTAGTTACATTGAGTTGCATATTGATTGCAGTGGTATGGGCATTGTTAGACAGCTGTTGCCTTATTCTAACAGTTGGTCATTTCACAGGTCATTTGGGACAGTTTGTAGAATATTAGTGGGTACTTTCGACAGTTACTGTT
Source organism: Ambystoma mexicanum (assembly GCF_040938575.1). Taxonomy (NCBI): domain Eukaryota; kingdom Metazoa; phylum Chordata; class Amphibia; order Caudata; family Ambystomatidae; genus Ambystoma; species Ambystoma mexicanum. Next base: position 355,953,530 of record NC_090923.1, read on the forward strand.
TCTGTAACTATAATCATTGGGCCATTGGGGAAAAAACTCTATAGCAGCACAACTGATGTCATCATGGGCAGTTGGTGTATGCTAAGTTTTTCCAGTTTCAAAGGGCAGAAGGTTATTTTTTGTTTGCTGTTACATATCTGCTGTTGAATATTGGGCAGTAGGCTATGCTACTTTTGTAAATCAGCAAGTACATTTTGGTTTCAAAAACATTAAGCAGACATTTGCAAGATTTGCTGGTAATCTCTGCTTCAGAGTAATGGAAGTATCATCGCATTCAGTCCACCCATATTTCTTTTTAATGTATACAGTATAGTGACCTGTAGTGGTTATGGCGCCCGTGTGGTAGATTATGCCTACTGTTGTGAACGTTTTCTTGCCAAGTCATACTTGTCTGTGTGTGAAGCTAGTAAGCTTGCAGTTTTTTTTGGTACCATCTGCCTTGTATCGTAAAAGCATTACTATTGTGTAGTGGTTATGCATTTGTATCTATAAGGTGGAACAATTGTCTGAATTACAAGTAGTACATAATATGCCATGGTTTGCATTTTGTACCAGCTGTTGAAATGGAATCGATTCACAGTTAGGTATAAATCTATACACAAAGCGCTCATTAGGGACTTGTTCCTGCTCCACATGGCTGTAGAGAGTGCATGTATGTTTCCACATGTATGAAATCTAGAATATTTCATGTATCTGTATGTTTTTGCTATCCAGTATTTGCAGTAAGTACATTAGAAATTCTTTTGGATCTTCCTGTGTGTTTATAGTGAACCTCACCATTCCTGCACAGTAGTCCAATTCCTGCCTTATTCCTGAGAACCTGTAAATGGTGTCAGGATTGTTTGTTGCATGCCTATGAAGGAGTAGCATTTGCATACATAAGTGGTCTGCGCCGTTTAAGTAAATGTTTTCAACAATTGATGGCAATTGGAATAGGACATTGATTGCTACATTTGCATAGCAATTTACACCAGTTGTGTTTGAAAATTTGAATGGACCAGATAGTTCTGTGTCCACGTGATTGATTTGAAGAGGTATTTCTCTTTCTTTCTTCAGTTGTGTATGTGTTTGCCTTTTCAGCACATACTTCTGTGGTTGTGGTAATTCATGGAGTAGCAGCTGCTTTCAATTTCTTCGGTCGTACTGTTGGGAGGTCACATATAACTTGTGTTTGGACGAGTTTACCTTTTTACCCGAGGAACAGGGTACATTTTGAGATGGGGTGTGTAGAGGGCATGTTGTCTGTTGTACTCTATGATGCTAGGAATGTCAACTTTAAATTTGCTTGCATCCAAATTGAGTAGAAATAGTCCTTCAAGTGTACCTAGGTGTGACCGTGCTTAGTAACTCATGTCTTCTTTAAAAACAGTTTTGCCAATGTGAATCAATGCTTGATTTAGGGTTAGAATTATTATGAATAGTGACGGCGTATGTTAGAGACAGTGAGAACTGTTCTCTGCATACATAGATGTCTTTGAAAAGAAGGATTCGGGCTGTTGAGCGTCCTATCCTTTTAACTTCTGAAAGTTTGTCAAAGTGGATGTTGAATATCAGAACCAGCCACAAAGACCGCACAACCCTAATTTCAACTCAGACAACAGTAGCTCAGACACAGACTCAAACAGAGGTGAACAACCAACACAACCAGAACAACAAAGAACAGGAGGACCGAGAGAAAGTAGCAGGACCACTCCAGGCACTAGTAACACCAGCGCTACATCACAACAACCTTTTTTAGATGATCAATGAAGAGGAAACGAACAACGAGGGGCAATAAGAAAAGGTGCGGGAGTACAGACGAGATTCCAAGCACGAACAACTTAGTGCTGAATATTTCCAACAGAACACTTACTGAACCAGAAGTGAGAGTTCTACAAAAAGGCTTGAAATTTGTTCCGACCTACAACTCCAACCTATTCAATTCCAAGGTTGAGTTACATAAACTCACCAGAAAATTGAAATTGAAAGTTTTCTTCTCAGAAATGGAAAATACAGAGTCTACGCAGACACCACCTGACTTAGTGGAGTTTAAACCTAAAAGTACCTTTTCACCTCCTATCAATGTTCCTGCGATTGACATCTTTGAAAAAATGGTTATATCAGACCTCAAGAAAATTAAGTACAACACTTCAAAAAATAGAAATCTAAGTAGAGGAGAGATGTCTATAATTCAGAACTTATATTCAGATGATGCAATAACTATAAGACTGGCAGACAAAGGAGGAGCCTTAGTACTACAAAACACAGAAGATTACGAGAAAGAATGTAAAAGACAACTTGACAATTCCAATGTTTACTCTAAAATTGACTATAACCCAATCTCAGAAATACGAAGAAACTTGGAAGAACTACTTGTTAAAGCAGAAGAAAGAGAGATGATAACGAATATAACTAAGGCATATTTACATAATCCGAATCATAAAAAATTGACTATTTTCTACAGCCTTTGATACAGAAAACACCTTCTTATGTAAAAGACAGTACTCACTTTTTGAACATTCTGCAAGAAATACACTTAACAGAACAAGACATCCTTTTTACCATCGATGTTACCAACTTATACACAAGTATCCTCACGATTTGGGGCAGGAAGCGGTGGAGTGGCTACTTTTACAAGAGGGAGAGATAGGAGCAGTACAAGAATTCATCCTCACTTTACTCACATTTATATCAATGAACTCCTATTTTGAATACAAAAAGGACTTCTACATACAAACCTCAGGAACAGCTATGGGGGCAACAATGGCACCTGCGTACGTGAATGCATTTATGTACAGATTTGAAACAACGCACATATTACAGAAACCCGAATGGAAAAGTCAACTAATAAAATGGGTACGATACATAGATGATATTTTTGGCATTTGGTGAGGAACGAAAGAATCATTGGACAAATTTATGATTTGCATTAACAATATAGATCCACGTATACAATTTACTTCAGAAATTAGATCTCCTGGTATACATTACTTGGACATTAAAGTAAACGTACACAATAACCAGATTACAACTTCTCTCTTCACCAAACCTACTGACTGAAATAATTTATTGCACCGCATGAGTTTTCACCCACAGAATACCTTGAAGAATCTCCCGTATGGACAGATGCTACGTTTAAAAAGGATTATCAGCGACCACCAAGAATGTGAACAAGAACTAGCAAAACTGAGAGAAAAACTGAAAGAAAGGGGATATCCTAATGAAGATTTACAAACAGCTAAAGAAAAAGTGGATGCAAAGACAAGAGAAAGCACACTTATACCTAAAGATAAGAAACAATCACCAACTCTTGTACATGTATCAAAGTTCTCATCCCAGAGTATGCAAATTAAAAGATGCATCACCAAGCATTGGACGATACTGAAAAATGATGAAAGAACGAAAAACCTTTTTTCAGCTGTCCCTACTTTTGATATCAGAGATCTAGTAACTTGAGAGATTTGCTAGTTAATAACAGAAACACAACAAGGAAGAAAAATAAACCCAAAAGAACAGGAACTTTCCCTTGTTTGAACTGCAGCAACTGCAATAACATCATAAAAGGGGAACTAGTTCCCCACCCGTACATCGGAGAGAAGATCACAATTAAATGTTACGCCACTTGTAACACAGAAAATTGCATTTACTGCATACGATGCCCATGCGGACAATACTATGTAGGGGAAACAGGGAGAAAAATAAAAACCCGCATGAATGAGCATAAATCATGCATACGCAACCACAATGCAAACTCAGCAGTTGCTAGACACTTTAACGAAAAGACACACAGCATCGCACAGATCAAGTTTCAAGTGTTGGAAATTTATGAAGCACAAGGTTCTTACATGGACATCAAGAGAAGAAGGCAATAGAGAGAAGCCTACTGGATAGACCGTTTGGAGGCTTTATCCCCAAGAGGACTAAATGAAGAACTGGACCTTAACTGTTTTTTTATGATAACAATGAGATATAATGTGACTTTAATTGGTCTTTACAAGAATGTGCATAAACAGTATTTACTGATTAATTTGTTTGTTTAAAATCAGTAATATTGTATTCTAAATGCCCATATATTGTCACTTACCCATTATCTTGCAGCCAACACAAATATGTAGTCATTAGACAAGAGCACATAGACACAGCATCACTATGTTTACAACTCAGTAAGCAGTCAACAAAAACGAGGGAACAAAGTTGCCCCTACCAAAATGGCCGACACACGCAGCTATGTGCGGCCATGTTGGTACCCAGTGTTAATATAGCAACGCTCAGGAACTTAGCAAACATTTTCAGCCAGCACGCGAGAAGCAACGATCGTACGCTTGTAACAAGGTAAGCGACCGCAACAGTACGGTGGTCAAGGAATGCTTAGGAAGCATTATGCCGATATTGTTTAAACTGATAGGGTCTGCTAACACGATCCTACCTCTTATTGTAGAGTGAGCATTACGAGATAGTGTATCTCATCACACAGAGAATTAATACGGCAAAAAGGTCAGTAATTCACATAGGGTGCATATTGCCATAAACACAATATGAGGCAAGAGAATATTAACAACAACAATGGGCACACTGCATAATAATAAATAATAATAATAATTTCGCATTTATATAGCACTACGAACCCTCAGGTATCTGAGCACTGCTTATTATTACCCACGGTGTGTGGTGTTCATTTATCGACCTCGGAAGGATGAAAGGCTGAGTTTGGCCCTGCCGGGATTCAAACCTGCGTTAGCAAGCTGTGCACGGATGTCAAAGCGAGCGCTCTACTCGCTGCGCCACTTGACGGGCTGCGTGGGTTTACACCAGTAGGTATACTTGGATAATGCACACAACATAGAAGGATGACTTGGTTACTTTCACGTATATATCGAACGACAACATTGGCACTGGGCATGATAAATAAGATGGTTCACAGATGTTATAAGTAATGACAAATGAGAATTGCTATAACAGAAATGCTATAACAAAATATATTCATGAGATACTTTTTTGCTTATGTTTTCTCCTATCTGTTGATTGTGTGTTTGTAACTGTGGGCGCCCTGTACATATTATATGGATCAAATATGTTTCATTAATGTCTTTACGCATAATTGATTTGAACATTCCAATATATGATGTATTCTTGGTATTTATGATTTAGTTGACATTTACAACGTGGCTCTGATGAAGGATTTCATTCTGAAATGCATTAGCCACATAGGGTTGCATAATTGTTGGCCTCTGACACAGCATTAGCCTAATTGGATAATTGAAATCCAAGAGATACTTGAGAAATAAAGGATGTTAGCATAACCATACCTAGATGACAACTTTGTTTGATAAAGTTTCATAAAAACTGCTGAACCCGAAGTCAGTATTAAGGGTGTGCGGCCCACACCAAAGGCTTAAAAGTCTTGGTCTCTTTGCTTCAGTTTACTTATAGTGTCCTACACGGTGGCACTGACCAGTGGGCTGCACCCTACTAATGAATTTAACAAACTAAACAAATACGGAAAACCATTAGACATTGATTAAAGCAACAGCTGTGCACTCTTGCTCTCTCATTCTGTCAAACTGAATGTTGTCATGTGGGCATGTGGGCATGTCTCCAAACCAGCTGTGTTGGAGATAGAATTTTCTAAGCTATTTAATCGTTCTGTGGCTTGTTGACACATAGGTACTGTCATACCGTGCACTTCTAGTTTGTCTGTGGAGTACATTTGCACTATCTGTTGCATTTCATTTTTCAACATTGTTTCATTGAATTGTACACAGCGTGCTAGGGTTGGCATTAAGGACATACATTTTACATTTATGTGTGCTAATTGTTCCATGACATTAGTTGCAGATGTGTTAGGCCCATATAGCTCATGGATGTCTCTGCTACTTAAGATAGACTGTGCTTCCTTAGAAAGCACATCAATCCAAATACGTTTTAAAAATGTTGGCATAGGTGAGGTCTGCAGGTGATACATGTTTTCAGTTAGTTCTCTGTATTGGAAATGTTGCCTGGGATTTACATTTCCTATGCTGCCAATTGTGTTATGGCACAGTTAGTGTCCTAAAGTTTTAAAAATAGGTTCACCTTTCACTGGTATTAATTGATGAAGTTCTCTGAAAACAATAACATGTTTTCCTCCGAAGAGTACTTCATAGTCCATTTTGAGGACCTCTTACAATCTGATGTGAATCAAAGCCAACATTTCAAAACTCTGCACAGCTCCATAGCAGTTTCTGCGTAAAGTTTGTAGTAGTCCAATTTGTTTTGGTGTTCTACTGGAAGGAGTAGCAATCAGTGTAAAGTAACATCAATTGTTGGAGAAACTTGCTGATGATTTTTATTAAGAATGTTTTACCTGAACCAGCTTGACCACTTACATACAGTAGTACAGGTTTATAGTTTTGACAGGTACAAGTTTTAGTTTCGTGCTGCACACCATGTTCAATTATTTTAGTTATTTCTTGGAAAATGTTATGCTGCTCATTACTGACTTGTGATTGCTGCACAGCAAAGTTTTCTTCAGATTGCTCATACTAACAGATGGTGTTTTCTACTTCAGTCATGGCTAATTCTGCCTCATTTACTATGAGTGGGTCTCCAAGTGGTTCTTGGCTTCCTGTAAGGGAAAGTTGACTGCTCTCAGGAGTGTCTACATTTAGTTGTGCTTGAAGCTCTTCTTCTTGTTGGTGTTCATTGTCCAACATGTTTTTGTACTGCGCAAAGTTTACATCTGTTATAATGCTTTCACTTGCATTGAAAGCATCTTCATAGGAGGCATGGGTGTACAATACATCTTCTTTTCTCCATGGTTTAAAAAGTTGCAGTAGGGACATATAGTAAAGTTCATTATGTTGAAGAGTTTTTAATGATAGCTTCATATGATTAATGAGGCTGCGTTTGGTAAGTTAAACGAGGCGGCCCACACATTTCGACTATGAATTTACCTTTTTTTCTCATCTGGTTTAATATTAGTTTTGTATGCAAAGTTGTGGGCTATGTGGTATAGAGACATGGTTTCCAAAGTGGTACTCCTGTTTGGGTGGTATATGTCCAATACATTGTTTTTCAAAATGTCCTGACTGTTGGGATCATTTTGGCTATTTTTTCTATGTCTTTTTATGATTTGAGAACTATTTTTCTGGATGCAGCAGGAGCCAGGCTTAGCCAGATTATGTTTTCAGATTTCCCATACAAGGCTGCGCCGGTTAAACAGTCTGCGGCTTCGTAGAAGCCACATTCTCTATGAGAGAGCATTTTTATGCCAAAGCTGTATAATTCTTGTGACAGTGTTCTGTCAGATGATATGTCATCCCAGAGGTCTTTCAGCTTTGTTTTCTAAGCTTTGTTTAAGTAGGCTGTGACATATTGTGCAACTGCAGTGGAAATGTCTGCAATGTACTTCACATCTATGTTTGCATTCCACAGGAGGGCAATGATTGCATTGTAATCACTGCTGTACTTTAATGCTTCGGTTCTTTTTATGCAGCATGTGTTCTAAGACGATTTGCCTTTCACACTGTGTCTAATAGAAGACATGAAGCTATTTACTTGTGCTTTTGGTCTAGGGACTTTGAAACTTGTCTAGGGAACCAAAACAGCATTTTGTATAGTATTTGCCTTTGTTTTTATATTTGCGCCAACAGTACTTGCCACACTTGTGTCTTTGAAACTGCAACATCTGTGCATCTAGGTCACTATGTGTGCTTTCTGAAAGGATTTCGCAAGTGACATATTTGTGAATAAACTGCAAAACTGTGCCATCACTGTCTTGTCTAAATTTAGGAGCATCTTTAATCCACAAAAGCATGTGAGTGTGTTGTGCTCCTCTGGAATTATAGTATTTCCTCCAAAAGAAGTGTTGCACATCTCTGAGGGAAGGAATTGTTTTATTACAGATGAAGTACAGCATGGCAATAAAGCGGTGATGGAAGCACCTTCACACATTTATAGGGTCAAGAGAGCAGAGTTCTCCTGATGTTTTGATGTCTAACCCAGCTTTGTTTTCGTTTGCTATGCGTAGGAAATCATGCAAGTCTTCCCATCCATATTGCACAACTTAAAGTGACAAAGAATGTGGGTGGGCCAAGGTTGCGTAGCATACTCCGTACATCTGCATGACGTCGGAACCAGTATTCTTTGGTACCACGCATGTTTGCCAAGAAATTTGTAATACTTGACTGCAAAACGTCATCTTTCTCTTGCACCTTTTGAAGTATTTGCATAGCAGACATGTTTAAAAAGTTGTAACCTGTTTTCATTGTGTGCGCAACTCCGTAACATAGAGTTGCTAGTTCACTTTCAAAGAGGAGGTGGAATATGTATTCAATGTTTTGTCTGAATCTGCGGTCTTCAGAATACATTTGTAAAGAGTGGTATTCTGATGCTGTTATTTGTGTGCATCTTTCATCATACCTTCCACCTTTTCCAGTAGGAAAGAGGAGAGGACTCATGCTTCTACACTTTTTTCCCATATGGTGATTGGAGATCCTATGGCTTGCCACATTTGATATGTTTCTAGTGCATCGTCTATGGTGTCTTTGGAGTGCAGTGTGTGAATTGTATATTGGTCTAAAATGTTGGAGGCTGTAGTAGGATCTAGAAGTTCAAATTGGCCAGTTGATGAAGAATCCTGAATTATTTTTGTGGTTTCTCTCAGGTTTTCTTGAATGTTTATTTCTTTGTAGTATTCATTGTTCTCTTTCAGATAATGCAGGGCTACTCTAACTTTGTTTAAGTCTGGTTGTTGCTGGCAAATGTTTTTGTATTTTGTTGGTACACCATTCACTAGGATAATCAAAGATTGATATATTGGCTGTTGCACTCCCAGAGTGTCTACATTTTCTTTAAGATCTAATGGCAAAAAACTACTTTGCCACAAATGCCTTTCAGTAATTCAGAAGGAGGCAACTTGGCTGTTTTCGGTTGAAGGCGTATTATTGCTTGAAATGGGTGTACTGTTTGCATTATAATGCTCTTAAAACCAATTAAGCTGTTGGAGTGTTTTTGAAAGTGAGAATAGTTCCAAGTTATTACGGATAGCCTGTAAATGCATTGTCAAGTTTTCCAGTGCAGTATGTGCAAAGTATTGAGGGGTTGGTAATGTTGTATTTGTTGTCTGCAATAAGATAGAGAGCTAATTGAAACCATTGGGATTTGTCATTGTTCCCTTCAAAATATTTGTTTTGGATGTGGTCTAATTCTTCAAGCATGTAGGAGAATGTAATTTAAATGCTCCAGTGCTAAAGCAGGACTTTTTGCAAAGTAGAGTATCTGAACGAGATTTCGTATAGTAGAATGATGTGTTGATAACATTTTGATGTGATGGAAGGTGCTTTTGCAGGCTAATTAATGTCCTTGCAGTCCAGTGTATTCGCACACTTGACAGGAGTCCATGGTTTGTAATATTTTGATTTTTAATTTGTCTTTGGCTTTCACATATTGATTGAGGAACTGCTGCAAAGATTTGAAGGATTGTTTTCGTACATTACACATTGTGGTGCTCAGCCATTTGTAGACGGGACGGATTGGTTCAGTGGAATGGAGAGTTGATTGTAAGTTTGTTGGGGCTATTCTTTCAATAAGCGTTTCTTCTGGCATAATAGTATGGTCTAACTTTTCATACCCTCGCCCACTGCTATGTATGGCAATTGGGTTTGTTTGCTCTTGTTTGTATGTCTTTTCATTGAAATAAGCTCTGTGTTGGTTGTGTGAATCCACTCACCTGCACAGATGTTTGCAAAGGTATCTATGTTGATATTGCATATGTTGTGGATTACTTTTTGTAGTTTAGTAATTCATTTTGTTAGTGGTTTCATTCTGTTTAAAATGAATATAAATAATTTTCTTTTGAGGAGCAACTATGAGAGTTTCCAGTATCAGTTTTCAGCGGTAAGTTTGAAGGGGTGAGTGTGATTTTTCTCCTGTATTTATACGGTTCTGAAGGATTCTATGGTGGAACATTTTTTGTAAAATACATTTTTTGGATTGCTTACTTGTGGCTATGTTAATGTTGGTAGATGTAGTGGTAGCACTATTGGTAGTTGCATTGTTTTTAATACATTTAGTATTAGTTTTACATTTTGGAAGAGAAGTCACACTATTTTCCCTGCTACCTGGTTCTGTGTTGCTCAGTGACTGTAGTAGCTGTTTTGTTTGAACTTTTTGTACAAAGTCTGCTAGAGGTGGATGGCCATTATGCATGATTTGAGTTTTGTTTGCTCTATTTCTGTGTTGTTTGCTACAGCTTTGGTTTTTGGAAGGCATTGTCTTGTGTCTGTTGGAGAAAAAATGAAAGTGTGGGTTTGAAAGTTGTGCAATATATTTGTGTGTACTGTGCATGAGTGTTTGGGTATGAAGGTAGGTAAATGTAGAGAAATATGATTGCGCAAAGGGCTATTATTTTTGGTTGAGAAGTTTGTAGTGGTATGTGTGTGTGTTCCTGTGGGAAAGGTTTGCATCAGTGTGTATGACAGTGTAATGTGGTTGAAGAATTAAGGACATTATACTGGTTTTATAAAACTAGTGGGTAGTAACATAATGGTGTTCTGATGAGAATAGAAACAATGGACCTGGCAAGGTGCAATGAGTAAGGGTGACGCAAGTAGTCTGAGGTTGGATAAAATTGTTTAGGCTACAATAGAACAACATTGCACTGTCTGAGTAACAGGTAGAACACTACAACAGTACTGCACTTACTTTGTTGGATGTGAAGAGTTGGTTTCTTCAAGGTTTTCTCTTCTAGCAAAGATGTCACTGGCTTTTAGGAGGCAGTTCTTTGCTGCAATTGCAAAAGAAGGAAGTTAGGGGGTATGTGTGTTAATGGTTCAGTAATAGCATTAGAAGAACGCATTGTTTTAGATTCTAGGAGGATTTGTTGGCAGGAAGAGTTAGTGTGTGTGTGCATGCAAATGTACAGTACAGCAAATGAGTGGGTACTTGAGAGTGTTAGAAGTGTTGGTATGGGGGCAGTGTTGCAGTGATAACTGTGGCGTATGGGGCTGCATTTATGAAGGAGGCAAGATGTTTTTGCGCTATTTGTTTTGGAAATGGATTAGTGGAAGTCATAGTATAGTGTGAAAAAGGGCAGAAAGATGTAGAGATGGGAAAGGTGACTGTTACCATGTGTGAAATTGTGTAAACTTTGTGACACATGGATGTTCGCTATATGAGTACAGAAGTTGTTTTCTGTTGTTTCACTTGTGTATCCAAATGTATACAAGCACTGTTTCCAGTGTATACATGCATTGCTTTGCTTTCCTCCCAATGGTGGATTTGGTGAATTTTGCTATGCAAATCATTGTTATGCTTTGCTAACATACATGCAGTTTCCCTTTTTTGTTTGCATTGTGGGCATTTTACATAGGATCTGGCATTTGAATGTGCTGTGAAATGTTCCCAAAATCACAGGCACTGGTGCTTGAATTGAAATATGTGGTCTGTAGGTATTATGCTAGTGGGCAGTACAAGCAAACTGTGAAAGCAAACAGCAGTTTAAGTAACTGTCAGTTGATTTCAAGAGATGGTACCAATTACAGTATGATTATTGAGTAGGTTATGGGTGGCAAGTTGAAGGCACCCTGTTCATATGCATGCATCTATGTACTTGCAATGGTTTGGTAACATGCACATACATGCCAACCACCCCGATTTAGGTGGGAGAATCCGGGAGAATCCTGATTTTTAGTTAAAAAAGATTGCATTTTTTTTATGCATTCCTATGGGGAAATTCTTTTCTGCCGCTTTCTGGAGTCCAATGTCCCTCCTAGGTAGTCCAGAATGTTGGCATTTATGCATATATGCAATATTTATTGTCTGTGTACATTACAAAACACATGCATACCTGTAGTTTGTGTTGATGGATGTAGATGTGGATGAATCTGGAAGTAGAAATTGCAGAGAGTTTCACAGTACTTTTGGATGCAGGTGCTTGGGAATCACACAAGACCTGTGTTCTGAGTTTTGAACAGTAGATCTGCAGTGTTGTAGTAAGTTGATAGAGTTAGATGTAGAGATATTGGATGTTTTGGTGTATGGTTGCGGGGCTGTTTAGTAGCCAATGAGAGAGTGCTGCAAAGCCCCTGATTCATGGAATTATTTGCGCATAAAACGTAAATTTGTGCACCATTCTGCCCGAAAATCCCCATACCTCAAACAAGGATTTTCGGGCTGAATGGAGCGCAAATCTGCATTTTACACGCAAGTTAATTCCATGAATCAGGCTGAACGTGTGAAGTGGAAAGGGAAGAAGGACTGCCCCTGTGTTACAGGAACCTCGAACACTGCAGTAGTTTATGGATCGCACGTGCCACATCCGGGTCTTCTCAGCATGCTTGGCATGGAAATTGGGCTGTGGGGATTATCCAATCCGGTGTTCAGGGTGTGCTTAACCGGAAGGGAGGGTAATACCTTTTTTCATTGCTGTGTTGGTTATGTAGTGAAGATTGCTGGAATTAGTGTATGGATACTGGGAGATTCATTTGTATGAGATCTAGAGAACTATGCAAAGGCAAGAGGGTTTTCGCCAGGTCTTGGTTTTCGAGGCCTGGAGGCTTTATAGTGCCGTGTGCCTGGCTGCAATTTGCAGGCACTGCTTGCTGTTTGCAGAAACATGTCTACTTTTGGTAGTCCTGATGTTTTGGTGGTGCACTGTGGAGGAGAGCATTTGGGCTACATCAGAGCCCCAAGTTTGGTTTCTGTATTCAAGTTGTTTGTGGAAGACCTAATGGTGCTTTTCCCTACTGCAAAGGTGTTTTTTTCTGAAATAATACCAAGAGCACAAAGGAACAATCCCAATGTCTTTAATCTCCAGCAAAATATCGGAAGGTGCCTTGTTAATAGAAGCATGGGTGTAGTTTTGTGAAGTGCTGAGAACATTGATTACCTTAGTGTGCACTACTTTACTGGAGATGGTGTTTTGTTGTTCTTTCTTGGAAATGCTTGTTTTTTTGGGAGTCTAATGGATGCTTTGCAGAGGTTGATGTAAGGCAGTAAGGAGGAAAAGAAGAGACACCCCCCTGAAAAAAATAGAAAACAAAAGGTGTTTCTTCAGTAGCACCTAAAGAAAAAGAAAAAAAAAGGCTATTTTCAGAACCACCACAATAGGAAAAATCTCCTACCCTGGGTTACGTTTGTCTCCCCACCCCTTGAATTGTCTGATTTATCCATGAACCCCACGGTAGGTTGCGGAACGCGCGTTCCGCATCTGGGACTTTTTTGAGGATGAATGCCGTGGAAATGGAAATGTGGAGGACAGGGGTTGGTCAATAAGGTTTTCTGGGTGTGGTGTGCAAGGAGAGACTGTGGCAGAAGGTCTGTTTGCTGAGAGGAGTATAGATTGCTATGGTTATGACTATGTCTTTCAGGAGGCAGAGTGTGTGGATTTTGGGGGACTCCTGGAAACATTGGTTGCAGGTGTATGCAGAGCAGTGTGGAGCAGGTGTGCATCTTTGATTCTTCATGTGGATGTGCACTGGTATGGAGTGCATGGCATGAAGTGATTGGATATGCTACCCCTTTGTGCCACTTTGGTGACACTGTGTCATCCAGCTTTTATTATTGTTCATTTTGGAGGGAACAGTTTAGGCCATGTTACTGGAATCTCTCTGCAGTTTGCAATGAAGGCAGCCCTTGGGAAAATCATGGACATGTTCCCAAGCACTCAGGTAATCTTTTCGCACATTTCCCAGTGACAGACATGGATGCGCTCTTCATCATTTGGTCTGCAAATGGAGAAAGCCAGGCACAATATGAACAAGGCTCCTTTGCTCATTTCTGTGAGATGTTGGTACGTCTTCCTTCGACAAGGAAAACATTACATTTCGTACCAACGTTTTCCGCAGAGATGGAGTTCATCTTACTGATGGTGGCAATCATCTTTTTTGCGTAATATCCAAAATGCGTAGCATGCATTTTTGCAAGCATAGCAAGCATGTGTGCACCAGATATTTGTAGTTCAAAATTTCCAAGAACAAAAAGAAAAACTCCAAAAAGGCTCCTTTTAGAGCCATCAATTTGTTCAGGAAAAGAATGCAATGGTTTACATGCTGCCACACCCTGTAGGAATCGGATGTCCGTGGACAACTGCGCTGTCCGTGGACTTCACGGACTGCTCTGGGGCCTGCAACATTTCTTTGGCACTTTTATTTCTGAACAGTGAAAGGTGGCTCTGAAAAAAGGCGTTTTTGTTTTGGTTGTTTGTTGGTTTGTGAAAAAACGTTTTCAATTTTTTAAACATGACACACAATGGAGGGGAGGGTAGGGAGGATAGTGAAGGGGCACCAACCACAGGGATAATAAAGGGCATATAGAGAGAGGAAGATGTTGTTTGTGCCTCATTGAAGTAGGGGGCAGTTTCCTTCGTGGTCCCGGACCGCAGCCTCAAAACCGCTCTGGAACTGCTCACACCTGCAGAGTACTGCATCACAATACACACACAAAACAGTGACCTTCGATAGGAAAAGATCTACTGCATTGCATAAGGTCTGAGAGGCTATTGGAGGGATCTGCTGCCCACAGGAGTGTCCCTTGTGGTGACAAGAGCAGATGTCGAGGATGCTGTAGTGGAAGTCAACCTACTACCCTGTTCGAAGGGGATGACCCTCCAAACTGCTGCTTTGTGGCTGGATCTCAGGTGTCGCCGCATGGAGTCCCATAAATGTACAGCCCAGGTTTGCCAAGACCTGGGCTGCACATCAGGCACTCCTTGCAGCAAACCTTGGCCACACTAGCCTTGGGCTTATTTCCAACTGTGGTAAAGAGCTTCCACACCCAAGACTCAAGTTGGCAGGTGCTAACGGGGACTACCTAATTCTCTTCATCCTCTTTTTCCTACTCTGCATCATCACACCTGTTCCCCTTTCTATGCTCTTGGGGAGGTGGTGTTGGTGGAGATGGGGTTGGTGCTGAGGCAGAAGCAGCACCAGAGATAGACAGGGATGCGATTATCTAATTAAAAGTAGCTTGGAACCAGGAACTGAGCAATCTGTAAAACAGCAGGAACACAGCAGTATGCTAAACAGCAACCTGCAGCAGTGGTCCAGCCAAGTGCTCTGAGCAGTAATCCAGCAGTAGCAATGCAGCAGCAATCCTGCAGTAGCAATGGCAATGACACCAAGTGCTCTGTCATGGAAATCCAAAAACAGAAAGAGGAGCTGCACTGGGGTATGGCCTTTTGAAGGGGTGGTGAGGAGCGCTTTGCGGACAGTCGTGTGCTTCACGGGCATTTCAAACCACTAGCTGGGCTCATAAAGTTCCAGATGACTAGTGACATAGTCTGGGATGTCTTCAAGGGTGCAGTTCCACAGTAAATCACCTTGGATTGGCCTAAAAAGCACTTTTTATGTGTTCAGGGGCCCATACCCTGTTCGTGAGTAAGGGAATATGCTGAGCATGGGCTCGGTCACATGATGACGTCTCAAACATTTGCAAATGGGACGGCTGTCCATAGGACACCTATTGCGCAGGCTCCATTGTGTGCATGGGCATAGGTGTCCTATGGACAGGGTTGGGGTACTCATACTAATTAAAAGTGTGACACATGTGCGGCAGACAGTTCCCAACAGGCGCAGTGTTTGTAGGACTTGGGGAATGAGATGTGCCTAGGTGTCTGCCGGTCAAGGGTGGGGTCCCTAAAGTAATTAAAATATGTCACTGCTTTGCGGACATGCCGGACAGGCCCGTTGTTCGCAGGACCCGGGGGAAGAGATGAGCATGCGCCCAGGTGTCAGCTAGACATGGGTGGGGTCCCTGACCTAATTAAAGTACATCACTGCTTTGCGGACATGCCAGACAGGCCCGTTGTTTGTAGGACCCAGTGGGAAGTGATGCGCATGCCCACAAGTGTTCGCTGGACAGGGCTGGGGTCCCCAAACTATTTAAAAGTATGCCACAACTTTGTAGACATTACGGACAGGAACATTGTCTGTAGGACACAGGGAATGTGATGCGCATGCGCCTAGGTGTCCGCAAGACAGGGGTAGGGTCTCCGAACTAATTAAAGCTACATCACAGGTTTACGGTATTGAGGACAGGCAGGGAGTCCTACGGACACCTCCATTTTCAATGCAGATTTTCTGGACAGGCGCAGTGTCCGTAGGACACCTCCATTTTGATTAATTGCGGACATCCCTGGCTAGCCATGGTACATTCCACAAGCACATCCATATGTCAGTGAATGAATACTGTCAGCCATCCATGTGAGATGGACATGATGAGATGAAAAATGCTACATAGTGTGACAAAATATGCATGTGCCACACACTGCAACACATCCAGTGTACAAAAATACAGTGATGGCAGGCCGATGTACACATCAATGGTTGTGCACTTCAACATGACAGGAAACAACTATCATGTTCCACATTCAAACAGGCCCCAAAAAATGTATGTGATCAGGCCAATACTCAATCAGCCTGAATGGTCAAATCATTCACCTAACAAGGTAACACATGTGGGCCAATGTGGGGTTCATCAATGACAGAAGCATGTCACAAATGTGACAATAGGGCTGAGGAATGCGTAGCAAAAGTGGTAGAGTTGAAACAATCAGCTTCAACGAACACTGAAAAATACAAACAATGTTGTTGCAAGATGCCACTTCAAGGGCAACTGCCGTAATGTTGCGCTAAATTACTACTGTGGGCAGAAGGGATACTGTCACACCCAAATCCAAGGCCGCTGAATGATTTGGATGAAGCACATGGGTGACCCATACCACTCAGGCACACACACCCTCACTTGGCACTCAATCAGAACCCGTCACCCAAACAACAGACACATGCATTACACACACATGCATGGGCACGCACCGGACAATGCATCATAATCAGGTAGTCCTCCCACACCTTGGATCTGTTCCTCTGTAACGAAGGCCCCAGCAACAGACTCATGTTCAGTGAGTTTGTTGTCCTCTTGTGGAGACCCACCGCCATTCAACAGAGTAGCGGCATGATTTGAGGCCAGCTTGTTCTTTGCTCTGCATTTCAGGTGATTCCACCGCTTGTAGCAATCATCAGCTGTGTGCCTCACAAATCCAAGGGCACTTATGCGGTCAGAGATGGTCTGCCAGTGTGCCTTACGTTGACCAGGTGTGGTCTTGCACCCTGCAGTCACCACCATTTCGTGGCTATGTGCGACACATAGGCCTCAAGTGCATCAAGCTCCGGCTCATTAAAGCAAGGCTTCCTTGAGGTACCGGAGTGTGTAGCCGTGTCTGGCGTCTCAGCCTGTCGTGCCAGAGCACCCTTCTTCCTCTTCTTTAAAGGTGGAGCAGAGCCAGAGTGGCTTACGCCGCTCTGGTCAGTAGGGGCAGAGTCACCGGTGGACTGGGTAGTAGGAGTGTAGGAATGCACAATGACCATAGGTCTTGATGCAGGCATTGGTTGCAGGGTAATGTTGGCAGGGGTAACGTCAGTTTGATGGACCGGGACTGACACTGTCCTGGCTGGGAGAATTAGAGCTGGGGCGGCTAGAGCTGCAGCTGCCACTGCAGCCTCCCCACCCTGCATACTTGGGGCAGCAGATGACATAGCTGCCCCAGATCCACGTGGCTTGGTGACAACAACTTGCACCGCCACACATGGCCTAGACTTGCTGACCTGGAAGTCAGCCAGGGAGTCATCCTGTGCCAGGTCAGGTGCCACAATGGGCTGGTCCAACAGGGACTGAGCTGGGATGGTGTCAGCCACGTTTCCCTCAACCATGGTGGGGCATGGGTGTCCCTGATTGTTCCTCCACACATGGGGGTATAGGGGCACCCTGCAAATCCCAGCCACGTCCCCTAGGTCCCCTACCGTGCCCACCACGTCCACCTTTTGAAGGTCGGCGACCTTTGCCTCCCTTACCGCTTGGTCGCCTCCCAACCATGGCACTGATGGTGCTGTGTGTATGGGAGTTGCAGTAAACTATTGTCCTGGGGTAGGATACAAGATGGAATTCGTACCCTAGTGCTCTAACAAGGCTGTCTGTGACCACTGGGGGAAGATGACGGGTCACGCAACGCACAGGCAGCACAAAATCAAACATTAAAGTGCAACCCCTCGTAGACCACGTGCGTGAAAAAATGAACCCGCACGCTGTGGCACCCAGAAACACAAAACTAAGCGTACGCGTAATACACGCAGCCTACAATGACTTCCGAAGGGGAACGCGACACACGGGGCAAGCACAGTTGCTAAGTACGTGCGGAACTCACCGTCTGCCTGGAAAAAGAATGCGAAAAATATGCGCATGTGCGTGTCGGCATCACCCCATCCAAAAGAAGAATTGTACGCTGTCTGAGGAGACAGGACAAAAGGAGAAGACGAACTCTGTTTGAGGAAAAAGGCCCAACAAAAATTCAGAAAAGAGCTGTCAGAGGTAACAGGGAGTACGAACTAGAAACGCTGGGAAGTAATCGCATGTGAACTGACAAGAAGTACAGATTTCACCCACTCGCTCTCCACGTACAAGGAAATGGCGTCCTACACGTAGCTTTTAAACCGGCCCACACGTATACGTCAGATACGGGTGTACGTGGGCGCTTTCATCCAATTACACGCGATGACACTCGGACGTGCAGTTTTTCCACGTGTGCTCTGTCATCACCTGCTATGAGGGAAATGCCCGCGCGCATAACGTAACTTACGCGCTAAGGGCCTTTGGTCCAATGGAATCGCGTGCGTGTGCTGACGCACTTACGCATTAAGTCCCTTTCCTCGAATTACACGCTGACGTGCAATTTTTTCACATGCCAAATCACTCCGTATCAAGCTGGACACGCGAAAACACACGGAAGACCACGTTCCTGCCCAGAAGGACGAATTACTGTCCCCCAGAGCCCCGAGCACGCTCCCACCTGCCATCTGCTGCTGCACGCTGACGTGCAATTTTTTCACATGCCAAATCACTCTGTATCAAGCTGGACACGCGAAAACACACGGAAGACCACGTTCCTGCCCAGAAGGATGAATTACTGTCCCCCAGAGCCCTGAGCACGCTCCCACCTGCCATCTGCTGCTGCCTGACTGCCTGCTGCCCACGTGCCCTGCCATTTGCTGCCAGCATGTCAGCCAGGGGTGTAGTTGCTGTGACCACCCCTGCTGGAACAGAGACTCCCGACTGGGATTGCACCGCTCCACAGCCCAGCCCCAGGACCCAGTTGCCCACCCACTCCTGCGTCTGGCCCCAGGACATGCTCCACCGGGACACCAACTTCAGTGGCAGTGAAGCTGGTGGCTCACTGCCTCCCTGGCTGGGGGTTGCCAGTGGTGCCAGATGGAGATGTGCCCGACATGGCAACCCCAGAGGCAGGAGTGGGCGGGCAACTGGGTCCTGGGGCTGGGCTGTAGAGCGATGGCATCCCAGTCGGGAGTCTTCTGTTCCAGCAAGGGTGGACACAGCAACTGGACCCCTGCAGATGGCTGATGTGCAGGCACCAAATAGCAGGGCACGTGGGCAGCAGACAGACAGGCAGCAGCAGCTGACAGGTGGGAGCGTGCTTGGGGCTCTGGGGGGGCAGGCACCAAATAGCAGGGCACGTGGGCAGCAGACAGACAGGCAGCAGCAGATGGCAGGTGGGAGCGTGCTCGGGGCTCTGGGGGGCAGGAAAATGGCCTTCAGGGTAGGAGCGTGGTCTTCCGTGTGTGTATGCGTGGCCAGCTTGATAAGGAGTGATTTGGCACGTGAAAAATGTGCACGTCAGCATGTAATTCGAGGAAAGGCCCTTAGCGCGTAAGCGGGTCAGCACACGTACGCAATTTCATTGGACCAAAGGCCTTTAGCGCGTAAGCGCGTCTGTGATGTATCGCGCACAGGCGTTGCCCTTTCGCGTGTAAAACTTCACGCGAACCCCAGGAATACACATAACCCACTCGCACAGGGCCCTTTCGCGTGTGAAACTTCACTCAAACCCCAGGAATACATGTACCCCACTTGCACAGGCACTTTCACGTGTGAAACTTCCCGCACACCCCCGAAATACACATACCCGGATCCAATCACGTGTGAGACTTCCAGCGAACCCCCGTAATACCCATACCCTGCTGAAATCGCGTGTGAAACTTCCCGCGAACCCCAGTTATACATGTACCCCACTCGCACAGGCCCTTTCGCGTGTGAGACTTCCTGCGCAGCCCCGAAATACACGTACCCGGATCCAATCGCGCGTGAGACTTCCCGCGAACCCCCGTAATACACGTACCCTGCTGAAATCGCATGTGAAACTTCCCGCGAACCCCAGTTATACACGTACCCCACTCGCACAGGCCCTTTCGCGTGTGAGACTTCCTGTGCACCCCTGAAATACACGTACCCAGATCCAATCGCGTGTGAGACTTCCCGCGAACTCCCGTAATACACGTACCCTGCTGAAATCGCTGGTGAAACTCCCCGCGAACCCCAGTTATACACGTACCCTACTCGCACAGGCCCTTTCACGTGTGAAACTTCCTGCAAACCCCGTAATACACGTACCCTGCTCCAATCGCATGTGAAACTTCACACGAACCCCAGTTATACACGTACCCCACTCGCACAGGCCCTTTCACGTGTGAAACTTCACGCGAACCCCAGTTATACATGTTCCCCAATTGCCGTTTGCTCTTTGGCAACCCTGCAAACTGGTCCAGGGTTAGCGCAGCCCTTTGCACTGGATTGGGGATTTTGATTATTTTCCTTGCGCTAGGGGCATTCTTGGGGGCGTAACTGGCGCTGCTGCAGGGTCGCTGTGCCACTCTGCGCCACGGCTGGTTTTGGAGGCTAAAATCCATGCATATGCTGGAAATCGATTTTAACACACGCGGCTGGCACAGACATTCGCACGCGCACACAGTGCGCCAGCCGCGTGCGCAACTTTTGTGCGAAATTCTATGAATTACCCTGTGAATTGGGATAATTCATAGGATTTAATCCAATTTTTATATATTATGGTCACTTTGGCAATCAATCCCTTACCCATCAACGGGCTATCAAAACTTTCTTTGTTTAGCTTCCTAATCTGAGCTCTTTGTAACTTTCTCTTTTGAGCAATGTTGACATCAAAATTATCCTTGAATACTTTAGTGACAGGATTACACCTGCCGCCATCACCACTTAAACAGTGCCTTGCCTTCTCTAATCAGTCAGCGATATCTCTGATACTCTACAAAATTCAGGCCCTTTTTCTCCCAATATTCATACATACAGAGATTAAACCTCACAGTATGTTCAGGTGTCCACTTTAACCTGTTACCCTGTAAATTGGTTGAAACACAGACAAGTCCAGAATTATAACTAATTCGCTGATTCATCTTTAAGTTTACCCTCAACAATCCATGGTCACTAGCATTAGTGAAAACTGGTGTATAAACTTCCATTGACTCTGCCAAAGGTTGAGAAACAAATCTATAGTCAATACTGCATTTAGACTCACCACTGAACCATGTGGAGACTTCTTTTTTTAACACTTTTCATATCATTATCCTTCATAATTTCAAAGTCAATAAATTGCATATGCCAAATACTGCATGTGCACATTCTGAATAATCACAAGGCATAGTAGGTTCAACCCTTCTATCTTTTCCCCCCACTGCTCTTCAATTTTATGATTTTAATGTACTTCCCACCCTTACTCCCTGACTGCCCTGTGGGTTCTTTGAAACAGTATTTTCTTATTGTATAAGCGCCTAACAAGCAAACAATAAATACATAAAATAAATATCAAGAAACCTGGCCCTGTATCTAGCGTTCTCAGCTTTGGATTTCTCACCAATTTCAGTAGGCAAACAAAATGTACAGAAGTTTTCATTGAAGTCCCCCATAATCATTAATAGTTTACCATCGTCCTGGTTTACCCAACAGCTTAATAGTGTGTTAATATACAACTGGATTTCCTTTGTCATAACTCGACTTGGAGTATCATGAACATTGATCAACAGTAATTTAAATCTACAGTCCTTAGTCCAATAGTCCAGCTTGGATGCTATTGCACATTTATTTTTCAAAGAGGGCAGATGTTCTACTGGATTCAAATGTTTTTATACTTTTTATAAGCCCTCCGCTGGTTCACCCCATTGGTTTGTTTTTTAATGCCACTTTCTGTAACAAAGGTCTATGAGCCATGTCTCCTGTAAACAGAAAAAATCAGATTGTAACAAACAATATGGGCCCTTATCATGGAGAAATGGTCGATATCCACGTGAATTCCAAGAGATCAAATTAATCACTTCTTTTTCTAATATCAAAGGTTCATTCACACAACTTCATTATTTCAGATTCATAGGTTTTCCCAATCTGTCATCTTTACCCAGGTCCATCTTCAATATCTCTAAATTACTTGGGTTTTTTAATTCCCAATTGGAATCTGCTTCCATTTTAGCCAAAATTGTCTGCATGGGTATTACCTCAAAGCCATTAAGTTTAAGCACTGCAGTATGAGACAACACATATTCCATGAACAAAGGTGAAGACATGTACACTATGCACCAGATTAGCTCAGCCACCATATCAGGTAGCTCAACAAGTAATATATCACTGGATGAGATTAATGGCAATGGTGGAATACTTTGTAAAACCTTCAACACTCTAGTTCTATTTAGAAATGGGCTGAGGTTAGTTGCCTCATTTTCCAATATTTTAAGCTTGGAAACATTAAGTTTGTTGAGTTTAACTGACTGAACCTTCTTCCATCTCGCTACCTATCCCACTTCTTTTGATTTTTGTATCAGTAACAATTTCCTTATTGTCCTTAATATTTTTTGGCTATTTTACTATCCGGTAGTTCATCATGGCTATTATCTTACCATTGTACAATTTTAATTTTGCTTTTGGTATCTTTAGTCAGCCACTGATACATAGTCCCTACAGGCTTATTTCAGCCTCCCCTTGAGGCTTCGTTCATCAGGTTCTTTATACAGTCTTTTATCACTGCATTGGGTACATTTCTGTATATAGGATACTTATAGACTCACCCTCAGGATTTAAGCCACTGTTAAACATCATAATATCAACAGTTTTTCCAGATATAAACAGAAGTTCCTTTTGGTCTGCAGCCATTTTTGAGCAGAGTAGCATAAAAAAACCTTACACTTTGATGACAGCTAGAGTACTTCATCATAAAGAGGCATAGTATTCTGCAACTGACTAAAGGATCCAAATCAGCTATGCACGCTAAACATATCAGTTTCTCTAATGCTTTCACTCGCATAGTTCTCCATTGTAGAGGATTTAGACCCCTGCACCCCGAAATTAGCCAGTTATGGCAAGCTAAGCAACCATAACTTGCGCCACCACTGTGCACTGCTAAGACTAACACCGATGACATCAAAGATGACATCACAAATGTCATTGATGGCATCACTGATAACATCACGTATGAAATTAATTTTGATGATTAATCCTTACAAGGGGTTGTTTTTATAATGTTGGTAACAAGATGTCAGGGGGGATCAGGAGATCTATCATAACCTACTTAATGTATAAACATAATCTTACTTACACATAGGCAATGACTCCACTATACACCATAGAAGTACACCATTTTTAACCTGGTAATAATGGCCAGTAAAATAATAACTTAAATCCTATGAGAATTTTGACTAATGTTAATTATTGAATAAATAGCTAACAATTCTAGACTCAGTGAACATTTTTATTAGTAGAAACAATACATATGAAGACCCACAATGTATACAAATGTGAGGCACATACAGCAAAACTCCAGTGAGGAGGAAAGAATCAACATCACCAGATAACGTCAATAACATTAAACTTCATGTGTACAAATGAATTGTGTGTTTGAGGCCTGCTCATTTCCCTGTGTATGTGCACCATGAGCTGAGGCCAAAACCTAAGGAAATTACTTTAAAAATATACAAGGGCAACGTCTATATATAGGATCTTTTGAATTTTCATATTCTGACTGTCAGTGCACATAAACAACTGGCCAATATATGTCAGTGAGTAATGGGTCATTGTGGTCATAGTCTGCGCAACAGGGGGTTCAAAGTTAAGGTGGCTTTAGCTGAATTTCCAGGGGTGTGTTGCATTAAGTTCTCACCTTAACTTCCCTACAACTAACATTTTTTCCTTGAATTTCAAAGGTTTTGTTACAATGTATTGCTCACCTCAACATATCTGCACCAAATGTTTTTTCATTGATTGAATAGTATATTAAATTAAATATTAAAAATGCAAACAATTATACTAAGCAAAACACGGTATTACGTCTGCAAAGTAAAATAAAAGGCAATTTGACAAAGACTTTTATAAAATGCTTACATGTATGGGTACTGCTCATGCATAGTTATTCAAATGTTAGACTAACTGTCACTATATTTAAAATACATATTTACAACACAACTGCCCATATGGATGCAGATATATATATATTTTATTTTTTATTTTGTAGCCTAAGTATATATACGTGGCTGTATAGAGCAAAGACTGGAGAAAGGGGGTGAACCCACGTGTACAAAACGAGCCAATAGAACATTGACATCCTTCAACAAGGATACAAAATAATGATAAAAAAACTATTGTAACTCTTACAAATACTGTTTACGAATATTACACTGAATACATGTTAAAGAAATATTCCGGTTAATTATTTTTTCAAAAATGAAGTATAGCCACGACTTTTTAAAAAAACAATTACGCCCCAATTCTTATAGCCGCAAGTATACTGTTGCCTTTGTTTTTTCTTATTAATTTATTGCAAAATATGATTAACAAAAGACACTGCAAAAAATAAGTACGTAAAGAATGCACTTCCACTTCAAGCATAGCCATGGGTATATGTCATAGGATTTGCATCTAGGGCACCTCCCAGTCGTTGCAGCAGTTACCCGCATATCCAAATGCAGATGGTCCATTCGGCTAAACCATAGCTGCGCTACACATCTATGTTTTTTAAAAAAAGTATGCTCCTATCTGAAAAAAAAGAAAACAGAATCAGTTCAATGACACACACACTTTTATAAACACAATTTTATGCACACGTTTTTATGACCCTCATATTATATATGCAGTGCACCAAATGCACTATATGAAAGATACAACTATAGGACACTGTTGCTCTCTTTCAACATACTAATCATTGGGAAAACACCAACTTGGATTAAAAAAGATCATACAACAAAATACAAATCTATAAGAAAATACCACTGCAAAAAACAAACTGCTATGTATAAACTGGGTGAACACAAAGAAAGAACACTATACTAGTTGCATGCATGAAAAAGGATGGAAAGGTTAAGTAAACTTCGAGAACAAGAGAAAATAGTGTAGGATAAGTAAACTTGGAGAACAAGTTGATCTAACTATTTTTAAATGTATATGCAATGAACAAAAATATTTTCAAACAGATGAAGAAGCCATTTAAGTTTCAAGTAGTGACAACGTCATCAATTGGGTCGACAATCCATCACCATGTAGGACGAATCAAACTGGCATGAATAAAAATGCAGATAGTTGGCGCTGCTTTAAAGTAAAGGAACGCTGCTTGAGAAAAATGGTCGAGGAGGTACTGTGCACCTTCTACAACAAAACTCCACACTGTGGACCTTTCAATATCCCGTCTCAAAGTCTAGGGACATCAATAATGATTAACCATCTAATGCAAATCCACTTGGACGATGTCGATGATGAGTATCATAAAACACATTAACATCATAAAAGAAAAAATGCATAGGTCCCAATAATTCCATAGCCGAAGATCAGCAGCACCTCCATTCACCAGTAGATCACCAACACCAACTGGAAATGCACCCTCTACATTGGCAGTGGTATCCACTACACTGACACCTATTTGACCAACATTCAATTTAAAGATGATGAAAGTTATGTGTAAAAGATGCTGCGAATCGGTAGTTAAGAGAGATGACACAATTAAGGAATGAGATACATTGCACTCCATGGGCCTCATTACGACCCAGGCGCTAATGGGTTAACGGCGCCGTAAAAGGCTGCAGGGCCGTTAACCTATTAGCCCCTAATTACGAGGTCCCTTTGCGGGACCCGACCTTAACGGCTGGTGTAGCAATGGGGCACAAATGGGAATGGGGAAGGGACATGGAGGAAGGGGGAATTACCAACCCGCCAACCTTGGAATGGGGTGGTAATTCCCCCTTTCTCCATGGCGGAGTCGGTAACTTACCGGCATGGACCATGGTGCTAATAGCACCATGGTCTTCCGCCAGGGTCGTAATGAGGCCCCATGTGATAAATCATTACAGATACTAGATATGTCACTAAGAAAGCTTTCCATCCATATCCTAGTTCCAGAGGCAGCAGTACTACAGTCTTTTGAATACAGGCTCACCTTTCACAGGAGTTAAGTGTACAACATCTACTGCAAATCCACTACGATGATCATAACAATGCAGCTATAAGAAAATACAAAAATAAGCACATTACAAAAATAAACTTGCACAACACCATCAACTGAACTACCTCACAAAACACTCCAAACACTCACAAGTACTGCATACCTCAAAATACATTAAAAGTACAAGATGTAAAATCAAACAACCTTCAACCTTAATAACCAATACAAAAGCTGCATCTCCACATTAAAAAATACTTGCCACTCAAACACAGCAAATGAGAAAATAATAAAGAACACCATCTGATAGCATGCACTCTACAACTAACACACACAACACTACAAATAAACCTTCAAATATGTAAATGGTGATCAACACTTACTTTCACATCAGCCACA
Organism: Ambystoma mexicanum; assembly: GCF_040938575.1. NCBI lineage: Eukaryota > Metazoa > Chordata > Amphibia > Caudata > Ambystomatidae > Ambystoma > Ambystoma mexicanum. The sequence goes on from NC_090923.1 coordinate 355,980,171, forward strand.
CTCCTGCCATGTGCACAGTGAGAGTTCAAAAATCAAAAGGACAAAACTGCAGAAAATGGTGGCTTTTATACTTTCCAAAATGAATACCAAAAAAAGAGGACTATATACCAATAAAACTACTAACATGGCTGACACATTTTCAGCACAACCTATCACTAAGTCCTACACAAATGCAAAAGTAAGAACAACCAATAGCAAACATTGAAACTGACAGAAATCTATTTTCTCCCCACCTATCCTCTTTCATAACCACAGCTAATCGACGTGGCTAAAGATCTTGGTTTGTACCCGTGGCTACACACACATTTTTCTGCAAACCCAAAATCAACATAAATTGGACTTCAAAACTTCAAAAGAAATAAGTGAACAACTAAGTACATAAAATAACCTAGATAAAAAAAAATCTGTACTGTATCATGTACCAGAACATATGATTATTGCACACAAAATGTATGTTTATAGACGCGGTCACATTATAGCCACGGCTAGTACACACAACGTGTCAATTGTCCTAATATATCCTTAGCTACAGAGGGATTGTGTGCATGGCTACCTGAGCTGCAGCTACCACACGTCCACAAACACACAACATATCATTTGTCCTAATATAGCTGCAGCTAGAGAGGGGTGCTGCAGATGTTTACCAGCGAATAGCAATTAATCGAATAATAACAACAGCACCATCAACCAATTCGAAACTACAACACACACACACACACATCATACATACCCGACTCATACAAACTACTTGAAATTCAAAGTAGGAATGATTTTCCTGGAATCAGAGAAACACTGCAGAAATCATCTTGGCTGCAATGAAAATTGTGTGGCTGATTAGAGACAGTTGGCTGCTTTGGTTGCTGGATTTTTGCGAGAAACTAAATATTACCCTGGACCTACGTTTGACAAACTTCCCAATAAAATGATTTGGAATGCAAGGAATGTAGTGGTTTCTTCCAAAATTGTTAAGTCTGAGAAGTACAGAGCACCCAGACGTCATACTCATTCATTGTGGAGGCAATGACTTGGAATATATAACATGAGTGTCCCTTACTTTAGTATTGAAACAAGACATGGAAAAACCAATGGAAATATTTCCTCACAGCATCTTCATCTTTTCCAATCTAACTTAGAGGCAACAATGGAGATGGACCTCCAGGTTTAATGGTAAAATTCAGAAATCCCGGAGAAAGGTTAATAAATCAGTATCAGCCTTCATGACAGACCACAACCAATTATTTCAAACAACAACATACAGTTCTACATGGCCAACTCCTATAGGCATGACGGAGTACACCTAACAAATGAAGTAAATGCAGTGTTCCTTCATAACATCAAAACAGTACTCCTGGTGTGCTAATGTTCTACACTCAGTGTACCCCAAAACAGTCCTTTTAAGGACTACTTATCATATATAAATACACAAATACAAAAACATTATAACAAACATGTTTTATTATACCAGCGGCTGCAGTTCATTGACTTTTAGCATAGCCATGGTTACAAACGGTTAGTTGAGAAGGGGACTGACCTTCACCTTTATACTACTATACAACTTGAATAATCAGTACAGAACAACAATGCTCATGTACGTATACCAAATAACTTAAAAATAATAAAAATATGTAACAATAAACTAGGTAGGCTAACATTCCACAGCCACAGAATATAAAAACATAATTGAAAATAGACACGCTAAAATACATTTGGGGTAACTCAAGGAATTATTGTGCGCTGAAATCTCTAGCGCAAGCGTCAGAAACGCATTCTTGCGACCGTTTACCGATTAATGGAAGGCACTGCACGTGGGTTACCTGGGACCTGCGCTGATTCTGCGTGTGGAGCACACGTCACTGCGACATCCGGAAAGCTGCGCGTGAATCACCCAGTGAAGGCGCACAACGTCCAGTGCACACACCTAAAAAGGGGGCAGAACACATACAATGGGGAACAACACGCAAAAATGTGGGTGCAACAGGGGAAGTACAGCAGTGAAACCCTTGCAATGCCCACACGACCGCTAACAACACATTCATGTAATTGCACATGGCAAACCCGCGCAGGCCAAAACCACTTCTGCCACACGAAAGCAGGGGGAAGCGGCCCAGCGCAGCATAAAATTACGCCCAAACAACAAGCAAGCATATACTGCTATGATGAATGTCCCATTCCTCGCAGCAGTGATCGTGGGACACCGCAGTTGGAGGAGAATAGCCAGGCCCCGCATTTTCTTACCCAGGACCAACCTTTTTGGGATGCCTGATGACTAGGTCTATGGCAGGTATAGATTTCCATCTCATATCATCCTAGACCTGGTCACTGAGTGGGGGGATGACCTCACATCACCCACCTTGTGCTCCCAAGCACTGAGACCCTTGGAAAAGGTGCTCAATGGCCTGCAATTTTTGGCCACTGGGTCATTTCAGCTTACAACTGCCATAGTTGGGAGCATCTCACAGGCCACGCAGTCACGCTGCCTACACCAGGTGTTGGCAATCATGACTACATGCCCCTCAGTCCGCAGGCACATATACATGACCAGAACACCTGGACTTTCACCATGCAACCAAGACTGTAGGCCCTGGCCACAACCACTGCAGCATATCACCCCCCCTGGTGGTGTATAAATGAGGAGCACCCTCATACTAATAAAAATGTTTAGTACGGCATGTACCCAATCTTAATGTTCGGTGACACCACGCGTGTCCTTAGAATACTTTCAAGCTGCCGGCGCACAGAACGGACTGAAGTACTATCCTTATGAGACCCCTCATTTTCAGTACTTACAAACATTCCGGACAAGGCGGACATATGGAATACATCATGAACGCAGTTGCGAAAACAGCATTTCGTCTCTGGTCGCCGCCACACTGTCGGCGGATCCAAGATGTCGGTCGCATACAAACAACCTAAAGCAAATCACGGCTCACTGCAGCTAATCAGCGGAGACGTTGCATGTCCGCGGTCAAGACGTCATTCCCTTAGCTAATCGGTATCCTGTCTGCGGAGAGGACAGGGAAGTGTGACCGCGGAGTGGACATAGATATCACTAATTTTTAGAGACATACTTTTCGATCATTTAAAAGGAAACTACTGGACGGATTCTCACCAAAATTATAAAAGCACACTTTCGGGACCAAGCCCTTGCCCCTGCCGCAAACTTGGTGAAAATACGGCCAGTGGTTTGGCCTGTAGGTGTGCGCAAAGTTTGTCCCCTATTCAGCCTATTGGAAAAAAATACCTTTTGGGACCCTCCCTACAACTCCCCCCCCCCCCCGGAACCAAACCTCACCAAACTTTGCAAAAAAAAAACAGAGTGGGCCATATACTTTTTTTGCAAAGTTTCGTGAGGATTCGTCTAGGGACAGAGGAATTATAAGCCGCCCAAAAAGTGCTCTTCCTATGGAAACAGCAACTTAACCATAACTACACAGCCACTAGCGTGGCTGTGTAATATACAAGGAAATAACTTTAGTTGCACTAATGTTAAGGTGAGAACTTAATGCAAGACAAACCTAGAAATTCAGCTAAAGCCACCTTAACTTCTTGCCCCCTGTTGCATAGACTATGACCACAATGATGACATCACAGATCACATCGACTGATGACATCAGTAATTACATTACAGCAGTAACTGGCATTAAGCATGGCCTTCAGCCATGGCCATTGTGCATGGCCAAATATATTTTAACACATGAATGTGTGCTAGCCATGGCCTTCAGCTATGGACAGTGGTCACAACCCTCATCCATGTGCACTACTAACAGACTATCAACCATAGATTTTGGTCTTTTCCAGTGGATACAGCTTTAAACCGAATTAGGGACTATCTATGGACTTTAGTACAATACTGGCCACACAACACAATCTTTGGCTGTGCCGACTATGTCTTCTAACATATCATTGGCCACTAGACATGGCCTTTGACCTTGAGCAGTGTGTACATCTTGTAGCCATGTTCACTGTATATTTTAAAATAGTAAAATGCAATAAGCGATGACCTTTGTCCGTGCCCACTACGTATTACACAACACAAACCAGCCACTAGCTATGGCTTTTGTCCATGCCCGCTGTATATTATATACACTAATAAGCCACTAGCCATGGTCTTCAAACCAATACTAGCCAGTGGCCATGGCCTTTGGCTGTGCCGACTGTATATTCGTACATATTAATGGGCACTAGCTATGGCGTTTAGCCATGGCCACTGACTAAAGCTTTCAACGTTGTCCACTGTATATTTTAAAACAGTGATGGGCTACTAGGCATGGCATATAACCATGCACATTGGTATTTTTGAACACTAACCGACTACTGCTATGATCTTTGTTGCTGGCCACTGACCCCAGTCTTTGTCATGGCCAAGCCCTGTTGGGTGTTCCGACCCACGTTTGGACTATTATGCTACAACATTTGGTGCTGTGGGCTTAGGAAATCCAAGATGGCCGAAAAAGCCCACATGTGCGCCAGAATCTATGAAAACCGCGCAGTTTGTGCGCACACCAAAATGGTCGCCTAACTTGCCACCCCCCGGTGCGGGTGTGCTGGGTCAGAAGAGCCATGAGTGAAATGGGGTGCCAAAGAGAAAAATAGCAGTGCCTGTTCGCTAGAAAGCACTTTAAAAATCACCCTTTGTTTCTCTGAAGGCAAGCTCAGAATGCCCCTTTCAAACATTGCAGAATATCCAACAATCTCACTGAACACCAGCAGACATTTGACAGAATAAAGTCTTGTGGGCATACAAAATCTGGAAAGAGGATGAGCCTAAAATAATGCTCATAGCAAAACTGGCTGAGCTGTGGATTTCAGCAGTTTAAGTAAATTTGGACTGAAAGACACTAAAAATCTAAATGTTTAAAAGAAATGAGTGACCTACTTTTGAGTGTCACATAGGTTGCAATTGTTTAAATGTCATAGTTTCAAACTTAGAATCAGCATTCTAGATGCATGCATAAAAATTGGAAGTTTGATTTGGACAGGAAAACTGGCAGCCAAAGAGACATTTATCTGAGGCCTGGCTTAAAAAGAGAGGGAATTTTGCCCACCAGCTACCCCCGACAGGAGTTGAGACTTGCACAACAGATGTGTTCCCAGGCCTAGCTGTCTTTTGCTGTTCCCACCAAAAGGGATATGACACTTCTCTGATTGAATTACCTGGGCTCTGCAGGAAATTGAACAAAGCCCTGTCCTGACTCAGGCAAATGTTTTATTGGGGGGGTCGTAAAAGTGGCTTCCTCCTGGAAGGAAAGGGGAGGAGCACTGCCTGTGAGAGCAAGCTGGCTTGGCAGAACTGGAAAAAACAGAAATTCAACCTTGTGCTGGGGGGAAACCACACCCCTTTGGGGCCAGAACATAAATCTAAAAAGATGGATCATTCATAGAGCGGACTTGTGAAAATTTTATAAGTGATATCATTATTCTTGTGATTTTTCTGTGCACATTTGAAGACGTGTTAGGACCCGGTGGTATGTTCAGGGGGGTTTTGAGCGGAAAAGAGGATATTACTCTAAATGTATGTATGTTAAAAATCTGGCACTCCACCACCTAATGCCCACATGCTTTGCGAACATTTGTGTAAATGCGGGGACAAATCCAATATTGGTAACCCGACCAAAAAGTGAAAAATGTTGCCATTTTTGAACCCAAGCTCCTAGAAACGACAGAATTGGAACAGGGGCTACCATCAGTAAATGCATGATGTGTGTATGCAATGCCAAACAACTGTCTATCGGGGAAGTATGTATTTGGATCAGATATAGATTGTGTGTAAAGTTGACAGGGGTGGGTTCTCTGTATCATAAACAGACCTCATCATGATGACACTTCATTTAATTCCCCCAATCAAGGGGAAGAGGAGGAAGTGGCCAATGACAAGTGGAGAGGGGTAGGGCCTAGAAAGCTAGCCTCTCCACCCACTTTCAAAACACATAAAAGCAGACAGTCAGGACAGATAGGGACATTCTATTCCATCTGCTGCGGGACGCTCTGCCGGGAAAATAAATACTTTACCTCCATCAACCTCCAGAGAGCCAACACAGAGACTTCAATCTATCCACCTTCAGAGACCAAGACTTTACTTCAGAATTTGTAGCAGAGAGGTCAACTACAAGCTAAATCCCTCTTTAGCAGGCCTCAAATCATTGCAACTATTCACAGCCAGGCGAGCTGTTTGAATTCTTTGCAAGAACTCTTGCCATTTGCCAGAAAGCAGTGTTGTATCCAGAGAGAGACCAGCTGAACCGGAGACCGCTGTATCCGGACCCACAGACCGCTGTTAGCAGAACCAGAGAGCTCACCTAGATCACTGTGAAGTGCCGAGACCAGAACCGGAGTCCAGTCCGAAAACCTGACCAGATCCGTGGCGAGGCCTATTTCTAAATATATTGTGATTATCTAGCAGAACTGTGCAGAACCAATCTCTTAGTTAAAATAATATAATTCAATCTATTTTAATATAACCAGAACTGCCTCCTAGAAGTTGTCACCTGTCATTTGCAAAGCTGTCACCTGTCATTTTCTATCTGCAAGCTGTAACCTGTCGCTTTGAACTTTTAAAATTTCAAATCTGAAAAACTACCTTTATTTATTCGTCCGTATCTCTGGAACCGTTTGGGCTAGGAACTTGGTTTAACTTTCCTCTGAAAGCTTGAATCTCAGCTTTTCAACAAGCTTAGAACCGACTTGCTACTCCGTATACTTTTGCCGTAATCACGATTCTCGCACTCGCGAATTTTACCGCGATTTGCAATTTGGTTAAAAATCCAGCCACGTGTGAAAACAGCAGCTTCATTGCTTTCCTTTGCCAAAAATTCGTTTAACCTGCTAGTTACTCCTAGATCCTTGCTAAAGTGAGCCTGAACACATCCCAAGTATATTTCACTCACCCTGAACCTCCTAAAGGGAATTAAAACCATTTTCAGCATATTTCTCACTGCATTGTCACCATATTCAAAGCATTTTGCCTGTGTTTCAAAACTCCTATCTCTTGTATAAGCTTCTGGGGGGAAATTGAACTGAATTCTATTTGATTGCATTCCTAAGAACTGTGTCATCTTCATCTCCTTACAGTGCATAAAAGGGGGGATGAATTGTCCAAGAAAGTGATTACATTGTCTTTTGCTGAAATCCTATCAAGTTATTTTCTGTACTGCATTTCATTCCACATTGCATCCATTTGAAACCATAAAAGTATTGTTGCTATCGTATCCATCCTATAACCACTCATCATTGATTATAAAGAAGTGTGCTAGTGCCGGACTATCCATTATTGATTACTGCTCAGATTAAGTGTGATATTCAATTATTAATTTATTATAAAGTGTGATATATATATCTATTGTTTAAATTATCAAATAAACCGTTTAAACTTGCAAAACAGAACTACTTCGTGGCTCTGTGGGGTCAGGGGGATTCCAAGAGAGGGGTGTTATATAAGGGTAGTCATCCAGAACGCATGAACTGGACGTAAAGATATATCAATAAGGGTTTCCATTCAGTATCCCAGACTAGGCATTGACTTAGCTGTAGTGTTGAATTGAATCCTCTTACAGCCCACAGCCTGAATTGTTATTAAGGTTTTCATGAGATAACTTATAAATGTAATCAGTTATATACAATGCAATTAGTGTTGTCAGCAGTTATGGCATCAGTGATGTGATTTGTAATGTCATAATTTCTCTCATACAACATGTAATTAGGGATGTAATCAGTGATGTGATCTATGATGTTATCATTGTGGTCATAGTTTGTACCACAGGGGGTGCAAAGTTAAGGTGGCTCTATCTGAATTTCCAGGGTTTTGTTGCATTAAGTTCTCACCTTAATTGCCTTGCAACTAAAGTTTTTTCATTGAATTTCAAGGGTTTTGTTACAATGTATTGCTCACCTTAACGTCCCTGCAACTAAAGTTATTTCCTTGGATTTCAAGGATTTTGTTATTCCAGACTTGATTAACATTAATAATACAGACAATTCGGCTAAACAAAACAATGTATTATGTCTAGAAAGTAAAATAAAAAGCAATTTTGTGACCCCATTCCCCTCAAATAAACCTGATGTTACATAAAATGTGTTTGCATATGTTCTTAATGTTTTAAAGTATTTACATGTATATGTAATGTTCATGAATAATTATTAAAGTGTTAGAGTAACTGTGAAAAAAGACTACACTCAATATATTTTAAAATAAATATGTATAAAACTACTGCCCATATATATGTATATATATATATATATGTATATATGTATATATATGTATATATGTATATATATATATATATTTAAAAAGGTTCTATAGCCGCGTCTACTAAGGATGTATGTGCAGCTACATGCAGCAACGACTGGAGGGTTACCCGCGTGTCTAAAATAAGTCAATAGACGTCGACATCCTTCAACACGGCTATGTATCTTTGCACCTAATACATAAGCCAATCATATCACGCGCTGCGGCTCCGCGCCTGCATGTGACTTTTATGCCATCTGACGTATCCTGTGCATGCAAAATGAGCCAACAGGACGCCAAACGTGTCTACCAATCTCTGCACATGATCCACCAACCAAAGAAACCACACGCTTATACGTGGCTTTCATGCATGTCAATGAACAAGCCAATGAAACGTTGCGATATATTGACGCAGATATGCCCACGCTGTTTGATGGCATCCGTGCGTACAAGACTGTCCAATCAGACGGCCGCAACCATCTGTAGCCGTGAATAATCACCACACCCACAAAAAAGAAGTTCACATTTATCATTGCTTTCTATACTTGCTAGTGAAAGGGTTTCTCAGTAACTGCAAGCATGTTTGGCACTTTACCCCATACATTCCTATTCCTTTTTCCCTACCAATCGCCTGATCATATTTCGCTGTGTACTGTGATTTGTTAAGTTTGGGTATTTTTCTTTTACTTTTTCTTTTTTTTAAACTGTTTTCTTTTTTGAAGCATTGTCTTTTTTGTATTGTCTTTTTGAAAATGTTACTTTTTCCATCATACTAAGACATTCCAAAATGTCTGAACATGAGAGCATGAGTAATGACGATGTCATCATTTGGGTCGACAATCCATCACCAGTAAGGAAGAAGCACACAGGAATGAAAAAAACTGCTGACAGTGAAGGAACACTGCTTGAGACAAGAGGCGGAGGAGGTACTCTGTACCTTCTGTAATAAGACTCTACGCCGTGGGCCTTCTGATGTTCCATCTGAAAGCCTAGGAACATCAAAAATGATCAACCATCTAGAGAGAGTCCATTGGGATGAGGTGGATGATGAATATCAAAAAGGACACAAACATCATAAAAGGAAAATGCATCGGGCTCATTCCTTGCATAGAAGGCGATCAGCACCACCTGCAGAACCTCCATCCACCAGTGCATCAACAACTCTAACTGGAAATGAGGTGGTATCCACTACAAACTCCTCTCTTACAGACACCCAATCTAACCATGATGAAAGTCATGTGTAAAAAATGCTGTGAATGGGTACTCAAGGAAGATGCCAATTATAACGAATGGCAAAAGTTAATCTAACAACACCAGATTACCTGCCAGCATTAGTATTTTTTAAGTGGCAATTTCCCCCCTTTTTCTAAAACGAATACAAACAAAATACTTAAAAATATATGTTTCTTTTTATTTTAATTCCCTTTGTTATATGTTTCATCCTTATGTGTTTTCCTCCCCTATTCCACCCCCCTCTTTCCATCCCCAAAAAAGGCCCTTTTAAGGGCCATCTTTTTTACATTGCAAGAATAGATCAAATTGAACACAGACTGCAAAAATATATTATAATATTTATTGTAATTTATTTTATGCAGTTTCAACACTCAAAATTCCCAATTGTTGCCTGTAGCCGTGGTTAACAGGGGAAACGGTTTAGCCACAAATAAAGGTACTCCAGTCGTTGCTCAATTTAGCTGTGAAAGAACAATCCTGCGATTCATTGGCTAATACTGTAGCCATGGCTAGAAATAATATTATTAAAAACATATACAACTGTTTTTATGTACATATATGCGTTATACATATATATTTCTCAAACGTCTTACCAAATACCTTAATATGTGTTTGCCTCTTTCTTTTAAATAACCAACTCTGAAAGAAAATAAAATGTACTTAATATTAATATTAAAGGCGATTTATACTGCACACTATCACCACCAGAATGGTCCTCTGGTGTTCATCATAACAAAACAAACACAAAATGATTTATGTTTTTTTCATAATGATACTAGAAGAATACTCATTGTATTCCAAGTTCACAACCATTAACAGGTTGTTTTCATAAATTATGTTACAGAGGAAGAAAACTTCTCGTTGGAGAAAAAAACCTATCTTCTGTTATTTTAATTATTTGTTAACATTTAGGTCATTACAAACTTGTTTTAGCATCAGCAAAGGCAAACAAAATTTGCCACAGCATCCATAGTTCATACACCGATAAAGGCATTTCACTACAATGCACAGATGTTACAATACTATACAAACATTACTTTGAACTACATGATGACACATTTACAGATTACTTTATGCAACCTTCACCAGGAAACCAAGACATGTAACCTAACTATGTCTTCAGTATTACAAATAAATAAATGAAGACATGCCAACACTGTAACATTATTAATCTTTTTAAAGTATAGTCATACCTATATTTCAAATAATAGGTAGACAATAAAAACCTTTCAGTGTAAACATATTAACACTTAGCAAAAACAACACTAATAACCTAATAAATGTAATTTACATAACCTAAAATGCATTGTATGGCACATCTAAAACTAGACTACAATTGCTCCTTTTTATATTAATTGTGTTAAACTATTTTCTTCTATCTTTCTCTAAGGTCTCACATGCTCAAAAGTCTGAAAACACATCCAAAATAAAAAAAGACTCTCTAATGCCTACTAGTTTACTGGCCATGGCCAGTGATATTTCACCCACGACGACACTATACCTATAGAAAAAAACGTTTGTAAATAAATGAACACAGACACCCCCAGAATATAGCTGTGAAATACAGAACTACTCTTACCCACCCGTTGGTATCTGTAGACTTCATAGCCTCGGATATACCCGCAAATATCAGCAAAGCGACTGAAAAAAGAAAAAAATGATTCCCTGCCCCCCCAGGCCATCACCAAGTGCCCCCCTCATCTGTTCCAGCTCTCTCACCCCCAGACAGCCTACTTACCTCCCCTGTCCTCTCCCTTTTACCCCCAAAACACACACTGCTTCTGTGACACAGTTTGCTTTCAGATGTTGACTATTCACAGCTAAAGCCGAGGCTATAGAGAGCTTTGTGTTGCAAACACGGTCCCTGGATTCCCTCCAACTCCCAAATTTCACTCAGTGCCCTCTACCCATCCCCCCACCTCTACCCTGATGGCATTTGTATGTTTTGTGACCTGCCTATAGCTTTTTACTGTGTTTCATTTCCCCATAACATCGGATATAGCCGCAAATATCTCTTGTATCAAGAGAAAAAAAAGATGGCGGTCATTTCATTTTCTGAAAACCATGATCCTGCAATGGAAAAAGTTTGGTGAGGTTTGGTCCGGGGGGGGCAAAGTTATATGGGGGTCCCAAAATTTATTTTTTCCCATAGACATAATGGGAAAAAACTTTGCTCACGCCTACAGCCCAAACCGCTGGACGGATTTTCACCAAATTTGCGGCAGGAGCAGCGGCTTGGTCCCGAAAGCGTGATTTTTTTAATTTGGTGTAAATCCGTCCAGCAGTTTTCTTTTTTTATTTACCAAAATGTAAAGCAAAAAAATGAGTGATATCTATGTCCGTTCCGTGGACACACTTCCCTGTTCGCTCCGCGGACAGGACACTGATTGGCTAATTGACTTGCGTCATGTCTGCGGACATCCAACGTGTTCGCTGATTGGTTGGCGTGAAGCGTGGGGTACGTCAGATTTTTGGAAAGGCCCGCCATCTTGGATTCATGTACATCTGCCGGTGTCCACGAACATTGCGGTAAAAATATGTTAAAAAACACAACATTGCACTTGTCAAACTTATCAAATAATCTCTGGGGAGGTGAGGGGTGATGAGGATGGGATGGGATATGGCTGCAAGAAGCAAAAAAACAGGTGTTTTTTGCCACAAAAGTCAACAAACAGTTCGGATGTTTACGAACAATCCCGAGAAGTTTGCGAACACCTCAGCATTACAGGGTTGGTGAAATGAAGTTCTTGGATGGCTTATAACTTTGGTGCCACTTAATGGAACTGCATGGAATCTTGCATGTATATTTCTGAGCTGATTCTGAGTGAGTATGCAATGTTTGGTGTGATTCTGTCATGAGGGGGCAAAATTAGAGGGTGGGGTCCCAAAATAATGTAAAGGCTTACAAATGAGGTGCCATTTGACGAATCTACATTTAATTTGGGAAACTTATAATACATTTGGATATGAATGTTTTTCTGAAGTTTGGTGGGATTTTGTGAAGAGGGGGCAAAATTAGAGGGGGGTCCCAAAATAATGTAAAGGCTTACAAATGAGGTGCCATTTGACAAATCTACACTTAATTTGGGAAACTTATAATACATTTAGATATGAATGTTTTTCTGAAGTTTGGTGGGATTTTGTGAAGAGGGGGCAAAATTAGAAGGGGGTCCCCAAAATATTGTAAAGGCTTATAAATGTGGTGCCATTTGACAAATCTACACAATGGTTTGCAAAAAGATTATAGATCTAGATTTACATGTTTTTGTAAAGTCTGAATGGATTTCGTCAAGTGGGGGCTAGGTTATATGACGATTGTATGTGCATACATTTGACACTTTTGAAAAAATGAAATATGGGTGGATTTGCAGAAAACCTGCGTAAGGAGCATTGGCAAGGACCTACAAGCATGGTTTGCAAATGTGCCAGTGTTTTATTATTTGACAAGTGTCATAATGTAGCTACAAAAAAATAGTGGTATACCTTTAGTGACTGAACGGTAGCCTGTGGACATGGGCAGTGGCCAGATTGTCCGGGTCATGAAATAAGGTCATGATCCGGACAATCTGGCTACTGGCCATGACCACAAGGGACAAAACAAAGGATTAAAGTGACCATGTCCACCTGGGACTGGCTTTGTGGTAAAGTTAATCGAAATTAGGATAGTTCTGAAAGGGAAGGAAAATGTGCTTGTGGTAATATGATCATAGGGTTTTCTTTTTTTTCGCGAAGAGGGGCCCTTTATGGAACCCTCGCCTTCCCTTTCCATGGTGGCCATCTTGGAAAAGGATTTTCTTCCTACACAGGCATCCCTGTATAGGAAGACAAATCCTCTTTTTTAGCACCTCAGGTTCCCGCTTTGGGAACCTAGGGTGCTAATGGCCTTCATCCCCCATTTCAGGGGCTGGAATGGGGGGATAATGGTCCAGAGACCTCGTTATCGACCCTTGCTTCGCTTGGGCTGATAACTTGGGCTTCTGGTCCGGTATCCACCGTCCCAGTCCCTGGAACGGAGGATGAACGCCACAATATTTCCATTAGCATAACACAAAATGCAAATGGAAATGTTGGAAAGTCTTATTGAGTCTATGTACTTTTCTGAGAAATATAAATTAGATGGATTCTATACATGTTTTTTTCAGTTCTATTTTTTAACTGTGAAAGGTGGTTCCTAAAGGAATATGTCTTCTGGCGTTTTGGATGTAGGGGGCAGTGTTTCACATGCTCCTTGATTACAGCAGTGGTGGTGGCTCTTGGGGAGGAGGGATGGCATTAGCTGATGCCATTTTAAGATAAATAGGAGTTTTGCTAAAATGATGTACTGTGTACTAGATTGTTAATGGATAATGAGTATGAATAGGTGTTGGAGCTGTGCAAGGGAAATTTTGAAGTTGAAAGTTTGTAGATAGAAAATGCAGTTCTGAACTGTCTGTGAAGCAGAGATCTGATCGTGAAGTGTGGACAGGTTCTCGGACATGTCATCATGCTGCGTGCCAGCATATGGTCATGTGGCACTGTCCGGAAAGTCCGCTATGAAGTCAGATGTTCGTAGATGTCCACGGATGCAAAACTAGCTGAAATAGTTGCAAAAAGTGTATGGAAGTGTTAAACATGATTCTAGAAGGTGGGAAATGGCAGAGTTTTAAGGTGACACTTTGTAAATTGGGTAAGTATGATATTAGTAACTTGAAGGAAATTAGTATGCACTGGTAAAAACTCATGATATTCAATGAAAAAACACAGTTTAAAAAACATTGTTAAAGGACGTTATGGTTACAAGTAAAACCATAACGTCCTTTTAACAATGTCTTTTTACTGAATTTCATAGGTTTTTATTACTGCAACTTAACCATAACATCTCTTTAACAAAGTTTTTTCAGTGATATATATATATATATATTTTCATAAAAAGAAAAAATGCCCTAAAACAGGGCAAGATTCGATGGATTGCACTCCCAAGAGCAGCTGAGAAACGAAATCCAGTTTCAGCAAGGAAAAGGCATGACAGCAAGTCCAGGCAGCACAAATGTTTCTTTATTGATAAAAAGGTGCAGCAAAAAGGGAAAGCCTGGATACAAAACGACACGTTTCGCGGTACACTGACCGCTTGTTCACATAGGTAGGGTGTTTCATGGAAGAAGGACTTCTTATATATGCTTTAAAAACCTCTATGATACAAGTGCATAGAATGTCCCCATTCACAAGGTGGTACAAATTGATGAACACATGGCAGCCATCTTAGAACATTTAAAGCACTGCAACATGCAGTGTATTAAATAAAATAAAATAAAATAAAAACACATCGTTGGTGTCAATACATCAACCAAATATTATATGATGAAGAATATAGCAACAATTGCACAGATGTGCTGGCTGCGAGGACTGTGGAGGAAAATGGCAAAAAGAAAAATGGCAAAAAGAAAACCTCAGGTACATAACGAGTGTCTAAGGAAAAAATATATATAAAAAAGGATATATAAATATATATAAATACACATCGTTTAAAATAAACGTGTGTTTTCCAATTATATGTCTGTCAACAAAGGCTGGTACCCAAGATAAAAATAAAGTAAAAAAATAATGCCATTCTAGGGCAACCGCCAAATATGACGAGCCCTGCCTTGTAGGTCTGTCCACGTTATAACGTCTGAAACAGCCATTACCTCAACGGTGTCCAAGCAGCCCCACAACATGATGTGTTTACTAGACAAAATGTAGCCATTCTAAGTGTCCAACGTTAGTCTCGAATAAACAAAGATATATAGTCATGTAGGTCTAAGTTTACGCATACATATGCGAGGTGTAATACAAATCGAACATAATGATGCAGTCTTGAGACAATATAAAGTGCTTAGTGCTTTAGCAGCAATGTAAAGTGCTAAGTGCTTTAGCAGCAAATTTAAAGTGCTTAGTGCAATAGCAGCAGTTGTTAAAATGCATAATATTTAGCAGCAAAATAGGGAAAAAGTTTAAAGGAGAGAAATGTCCAGACAACAGCAATGATAAAATGCACAGTGCTCTACGTCCATGGATGCACAAATATGTTCCTAAATGTGTGGTGCATATACTAAGTCACATAATACGATTTAACAATCAAATAGATAAAAGAATGAAAGTCAATAAATATATATACCTCACAAATAGATAAAATAACAATGCGACTGGAACAACAGAAAAACGTGCATCCATGGACGGCTGTAAAGTAGACAACAAATTTATCCCCAATAAAGTACAAGTGCAAAAAACTTTACTTAAAATTACCTACCATGAATGGTAAACTATTCCCTATAAAAAAATCCTCAAGACCCTTTCCGCTCGATGAGCCCAGCAAGGAAAATAACATCACTGGGAAATGATTACCTTAAAAAGACTACATACCAAGCTACAAATAATCAATCGACAATGAGACAATGCGAGACAAAAAACCAAGATTTGGGGACACAGTAAAAAAGCAATTGAGAAGCCTAAAACCAAGCTATACAAAACTATTGATCAAAGTGATAAATATCAATGGAAAATACCCTCCTAAAAATCATGTTAAAAACAATCATATGCAAGATATGCTTCACAATCATTTGGAGAAAGAACCTGTAAGATGCATCAATAAAAAAGAAGAAGAAAGAAGAGTTAATGTACATTAATACATAAGAGTGTGGACCGGAATAGAAAAGTATTCAAATATTAAACACACAAGGGGTCACTCTTGAACATTGCAGGTACCTAGTATTGCATAAAGGTGCAAGAAAATTCACAAAGTATACTTAATTGGTACCTAAAAACGTATATAACTCTTCATCAAGATTGTGGCCCTTGGGTTTTTTTGTTTCAAGGTCGAGAATGGACCTAGTTTCCAGTTGTCTCAACATTAACTCCCGGTTACCACCTCTGGGTGATTTAGGCACTGTCCGAATACCAAAGAAGGAAAAGCCCTCCAATTTACCTTCATGTTGAGACTGAAAATGCAGAGCCATCAGATAGTTGCGATCAACATTTCTTATGCTCTTATGTGTTGCAGCATTCTCAGCTTCAATTTACCCTTTGTACTGCCCACATACCACATATTGCAAGGGCAATTCAAAACATAGACCACAAATTCTGTATCGCAAGTGATTCTGGATGCGATTTGAACATTGTTACCCAGGATAGGATGTATATAACATGTCTTGTTGACTGCATAAGTGCAGGCTTTACATTTGGAACACTTATGAAAGCCTCGTGGTTTGGTGTTTAACCAACCATCCGTCAATGCATTGTCGATAGGCCTCATAAAGCTGGGAACTAAGGTTTCCCTAAATGAGGAGATCTGCGAAAAGTAATATTAATGCGATCTCCCAAAATAGTATTTAAATGCTCATCTGATTTAAGGATATGCCAATGACGTTGCATGACTTGTCGAATCTTGTGGGCACCCTCAATATAGTATAGTAGGAAAATCCATTTGAGCCGAGTCACACACTCCACAGCACCCCTAGTAGCCTTCTCTGGAAGTTCACCTCTAGTTCTGAGCCACAACAGCAAGGAATTGGGGGTATGCAAATGAGCCAAATTGCAAACCTTTTTTCCGGGAAATTGTCTTTGCATAAGACGGCAGTGCTACTTTATACATAACTTAATCATCCCAGGACATTGCATATGTTCAGGTACAATTTATGTAGGTGCTATTATCAAAGGCCACTTAATAGCAGTACCGCAGTACTTGAGAAATGCATGCAGCATGACTAATGAAAAGGCAACACTGGTGGCATTTGTAAAGCTGGTGAGCTATGGATGCTAGGTCATTGTAATTAGCAGAGTTCATGTTATGGGAAGACTAAGGGCCTGATTTACAAAGCATTTTTTAATTGGCGTTTCGCATTCAAAATCGCTATTGTAAATCAGGCCCTATTTGTTGTAAGTATTTTCTGAGACTTCTTTAATCTTTAATCTAAATTGAGACTTTTATTTGGGTGTTTCAATGCCAAATCACTTTGTTACATCTTACTTTCAAGAATATATATTGAGTATGAACAATAAGTACATGATGTGCGTGCAATGTAAGAAGCATGTGGAAGATGTTTTTTGAATGGATAGTGGTGGTTAGGGGGTGTGTATGGGTACAGGGATTAGTATGCAGCATGAAGGGGTGGATGTATAAACAAACAGTATACCACAGCTATGTGCCCCATTTTAGATATCTGCATTCTACCTGTGTTAAAAGGTATTATTTGTGTCCTACAGTTGGCATTACAAATGTATTTAATAGCAGAAAGAGTGAAAACTAGGTATGATACATAAAGTGTATGTTGTTACTTCAGAATTGTAGTATTGTGTGCTAACCATATCTTACTGCTAGTAGCTGCTACACTTTGTCCAATTACCAGTATTTGGAATCCATTTATTCTGTTAGTTAATTGCAGTTTTTGACTGCATACATTACACTGACTGTATATTCAATGCTTTATATGTGTGTACATTTGTGTTGAAGTTTAAGTATAAATTCTGGAGTATAGATCACAAATGCCTTCAAAGGAATAGACTACATGCTGCAAAAGAAAAGAACATTATTTGCAGGGAAGTATAGTTTCTATATATGAACATGTTGAGGCTGATGTTTCATGTTCTGAACAATGAACTAATGAGATTAATCTGGTAATACATGGCAAAGAGCAAGTATGGGAAAATGTACAATTTGAGAGAGAAGCCATGCACACAATTGAACCCAGTGGAAACACTCCGATTGAAGTAAGATTGTTAATACAAAGTGTGTATCAACATCATTAAAGAGAATTAAGAAACAGATACTGCTTTACTTTTAAGAGACAAGATTAAGGATGTGCATACAAAATGTTGTACGCTCGATTGTTCTCAAATCTTTGGAGAACTGTGAACTCTGATCGTGTTTGTATGAAGCATTTTGAGCAGAAACAAAATGATAGGCAAACATTGGAAATGCTTTTCATGTGAAAAAGAAATTGCTCATTTTAGTGTTGAACAATTAAAACAAGTTGACAAAGATCACAAAGGGATTCTATAACAAAATTCAATAAATGTGTCGACTCACACCAGAAAACTTTTGTAATGTGTGTGGAGGAGATTGGATAAACAGTTCACATACAGAAAGATTTTTCAGTGAAGCGATTTACATTAAAACATGCAACGTGACTCTTATTGCAGAAATAGGATGAGGCTATGAAATGAAGGGTAATGTGATTTCTGAAAGAGGAAAACTGCAGGTGTTACAGAATTCTGAGGTGTGAACTTCTACTAGTACATCTAGGAATGCACATATTTCTCTCATACTTCACATCTTCACTGGTTGCTGGTAGTCAAACCCATGTTAAGGCCCTATGCCATGTCCAATGTGCATTTTATAATACTGGTGCTGAATACTTACAGGCCAAGTTTCGTCCATAGATCCCTGCTTGGTCTCTTCAATCTATGAATGCATGTGTATTCAGGGTACTGTGATTTAAGCTTAACTGAGTTGGTAGTCGGTCTTTCTCTGTGGCTGCCACCCAGTTGTGGAATTCCCTTCCTTGTGCCCTATGAAGAATCATCTTTCATTTAGGTGTTCCCCGAAAACACACTTGTTTTAGCTTTCTCTCTTTGTTTCTACCTCCTGCTGAAGCTAGCACCAAGATGCCTTTGGGCATACGCTGTGCTTTATGCATTTTGGTAACATTATCTACTGGATACAAAAAAGATGAAATACTTGATAAACCCAATGTTGCATAGCTGAAGAACACATATTGATAACATAACTGATGTTATATCATATGTTATCAGAAAAAAGGCAGAATTATAAGTCATGGGAGGTATAGTATAACAAAACCCTTGACATTCAGTGAAAACTTCAGTTGAAGCACTGTTAAGGTGAAACCCAAGTGAACAAAAACATTACTTGAAGTGACTTTAATGTGCCAATTTAATGACACAAAACCCCATGGAATTCAGCAGGTGTTGGAAGCTACTCCACCTCAACTATTATGCACCATTATGCAGCTCAAAGCATATTGATGACATCACAAATGACATATCTGATGATATCACATATAACATCCACCAATAAACCGCAATAACCTATGTATTTATGCCAGATTGGATGTATTTGTACATGGTTCTTTGCAAAATAATACATAAAAGCACAATTCATCCGACAATACCAGTACAGACTCTGACAATGCTCAGAGTGATTGGGACACAGTAAGTAGAAGGAGATATTAATATTGCAGAACATAGCCTTACGCCAGGAACATCTTGTGAAGTTCCCCCTGCCTGTTTTTTACAAAAAAGGAGAAGAGGAAGAGGACTCACAGGGGGAGATGGAAAAGATCAAACAACCTGCCCACAGACTCGACAATACACCAATATCAACAGGAGTGTTAGATCTACAGAGGTCTAGATTTTACAGAAAGTGTTACATTTTGTTCCGACATATAGTTCATTCTTGTTTAAGAACAAGTGTGATTTACACAAATGTGTAAGGAAATTCAAGTTTAGAGCCTTGTTTGCAGAAATAGAGGATAGGACAGAGGATAGAATTAAATATACAGAATTTAAAATTAAAAGCACATTTGTTCTACCTATTCAGAACTCTATTATTAAACATTTTCACAGGACGGTACTCCAAGATTTTTCTAAATTATAACTCAAATATCTCAAAGACACCAATTTCAGCAGACAGGAGATGTGTTTCATCCAGAAAATATGACCATCAGAGCAGCCAACAAAGGGGGGTCTAGTTATAATTAATACATCCGATTATGATAATGATTGCCAGCAACAACTGATAGAGACGTCTATGTGCCTTAGGATAGAGATCCCTTACCAGTCATCAGTACTAGGTTAATAGATTTATTGAATGAGGCTATGAAGTTAAATTGGACAAATACTAAGACTGGAACCTTTCTGAATAATTTGCCTCCCACAACTGCTGTCTTTTACACATTACCGAAAATACACAAAGACATGACTTCAGCCGGGCTGTTGTCTGATAGTTTCAGCTACCAATATTAGCTTTCATGTGGATGTTTATATAGACTTCTTTTTACAACCCTTAATACAAAAGTCAGAAACATATGTAAAAAATACAGCACATTCCCTGACCATTGTGGAGAAACTAGAACCTGAGATCACTGACATACCTTTTACAGTAGATGAGAGGAATGTATACACCTCTATGCCAAACATAGCATGACAGTATGCTGTAGAATGGTTATTGCTACAGGAAGGGAAAATTGGTGCCTCGAACATTTTCATAATGGTGCTATTGGAATGTATAGCTCAGAATTCCTATTCACGGTATTTCCTACCAGTAGCCAGCATCTCATTGGGAGCTACCATGGCACCAGCATATGCCAATACCTTTATGTATTGTTTTGGGAAAAAACGTGTGCTAAATTTTCTGATCTGGCATAAATACATAGGTTATTGGAGGCGGTACATCGATGATGTATTAAGTATTTTGAAATTGAGTGTAGAAGACATGGCGCTTTTTTTTTTTACTACCTAAATGAAAATACTTTAAAAATACAATTTAGAGCTAATGTGGGGATCAACCAGATGAACTATCTAGCTGTTAGAGTAGAACGTATACCACAAGATTTGAACCCTGCAAACCGCAACCGCTGTCTTCGTCATTTAGGCTTTCTTCCACCTAACACTTTCAAGAGCTTACCTTACAGCCAGCGGTTTCGAGGTAAGCAGATTGCATGTGATCCAGAGGTATGTAACTGACAATTAGAAGAAATGGGAACCAGATTCATTAATCAAGGGTATCCTTCAGATGAGATTGAAAACAGTCATTAAGAAGGTTCACTATCACATGAGTAATGATCTGTTATATATGGTTTCAGAAAAAGCACATCCTGACATTGTAGCTGTATCAAAATTCTCATTACAGAGTTACAAAGTAAAAAGGATAGTTTGGAAACATTGGATGATTCTAACACAAGATAAGATATTGGGGCCTTTTTCACACAATCACCAAATTTTGCATACACTAGTAGAAATATAAAACAACTTCTAATACATATTGACACAGTGCCTAACAAGCTCACAATAAATAAATAAAATAAATGACACAATGTCACACAGAACACAAACAAAGAAGACCAGGAGATTTCCATGAGTACAATGCATAAATTGCAACATTTGTAACAAAAGCGAATATAACATGTCACCCCAACACAGGACTGGAAATAAGACTAAGTGTGGCTCACAGAATATGATACATTGCAGTTGTTACCCTAGGCAAATACTATGTAGGAGAATCATCAAGAAAAGTGAATATTCGTTGGAAGGAACATCATTCAAACCTGCACACTCGCAACATGATATCACACATGGTACACCATTTTTGGGATTTAGGACCCCAAATGTCCCAAATTAGATTCCAAATATTGGATGGATTACATAAATGACCACGAGGTGCAGCGATATCATGTCTATTAGACCAGAAATAATGTTTTTGGATAAACAAACTGAAATCAATTGCAAAAAGAGGGATGAATGATGAATGGAATCTCAATTGCTTTTTGTGAATATTATGTAATTGAACTAGTTACATTTCACAGATACTCATAATAACATCTTTAATAGCATAGTATCAAAATGCTTCCTTGTTTGTAATCTTTTATTTGTTGTTGCTACAAATGTTCTCAAAATACATATATTTGTTTATTGTTAACCTTATGAAGAATTAATAATGTGATTAACCCCATTTACCATCAAATGCACAGCAATCAGTCTCTTATTGATCATGTCATGTCATCCAATGTTAACAAATGTATTATAATCCTTTTCAGATCAATATAGATGTAGCACAACATGCCTAGTGTTAATGTATCTGGAACATGAATATAGCAATGAAATATCACATGAGGGGTCATTACGAGGTTGGAGGTAAGGGAAAAATGATGCCGGTAAAGGATTACCGGCATCGCTTACCGCTACGGGCTATTTCAACCATACAGACCTCTATTTACGGTACCGTAAAGTACGATGCAGTAAATAGCGGTCTTGGGTCGCGCGCGCGACACACCATGCAGATATTAGCGGCATGGCGTAAACCGGAGCTGATCACAAGTAACGCGCACACGTAAATAACGACTTCCTCAAGGCCGTAAAGTACCTTACCGGCATGGAGTACATACAGGCATCTCAGAGAAGGCGTAAAGAACCCTGAGCAGTGGTTCCCAGAGCCACAGGTCCACACAATCAGCACAGGTGTAGGCAATGGAGTCTGCCACAGCAGAAAAGGATCACACCCACACACCACACCCCCTCCCACACCAAGATGAGACCAATAATGGTAGCAGTACATGAACCAGGAGGCCCTGCTTGCAAGGCCACAACTACAAAAACAACACCAACAACACCAGGCCCCACCACAGAGGAGACACAGGAGGAGAAGGAGGGTGAGACAGGCCCAGCATGCAGCACCAGTGCAGCCACCGTCACCACCCCAGCAGCCCCCACTCCCATGCATCAGGTCCAGTCCCTCAAGCGAACCCCTGAGCAGATACTCACCCTCTAGCAGCTTGACTGTGCCACCATCACCACCATAGTTGCCCTGACTAATTACGAGAGATAAGTGCACATCATACAAATACACATCGCCATCCCTGCTCAACTGAAGGTGGTGCCTGTGCCCCACATCCATGCTACAGGCACATACCAGCACACAGTGGGGCCCATGTATGGCATATCACACCCGTCCATTTCATGGATGCAGAACCAAGTGCTGGATCACCTCCACAAGCACACAAGGGACTACAAATCCCTACCATGGACTACCCAGGAGAAATATGACACAAAAGTCGCACCCCATGCATTGGCAGTGCTGCCAAATTGCATGGGTGCCCCTGACTGCACCCACCTGGATTTGCTGGACCCGCATGGCATGCAGGTGGCGTATCGCAACGGCAAGCAATATCACTCCACCAACGTGCAGACGGAATGCAACGCAAGCAACACCATCACACATGGGTGGGCCCGACATCCAGGACCAACTCATGACTCAATGGGTCAGATGAACCCCATGCTGCCCTGCCGCATGGGGTGAAATGCAGGATGACGTGCCTGTCTGCATCTTGAGTCGTCTTGCTGCATCACCATAGTACGGATAAGAACAGTATGATGGATATGCCACTGTCTACAG
Source organism: Ambystoma mexicanum (assembly GCF_040938575.1). NCBI lineage: Eukaryota > Metazoa > Chordata > Amphibia > Caudata > Ambystomatidae > Ambystoma > Ambystoma mexicanum. The sequence goes on from NC_090923.1 coordinate 356,003,765, forward strand.
CCAACACACCCAACTACGGAATCACACAGTACACTGCAATTCATGGATCTAACCTCAAGACTGCTGCATGCATAAATGAAGCACATATCACGAGATGTGCGGACCACTGTTCATAGACAATCTCGAAGACCCTCCCCCCTACAGCATCCCATTGCACAGGACACATATTGGGGCCATGAATGGGGTAAATGCATCCATGGACATGTGCGTATGGGCATCAATGACCTGCTACCATGTAAGACAAGTTCAGTTCTCCACCATGACAGTCAAGACACTTACCTTCATTGGCTACTCATGCAGGTGTTGGTGGCTGTCCCTTGACACCATGGTACAGGACCCCTGTCCCAAACCCACAGAACAGGGCCAAGGAGGCCTACAATATTGCTCATACACATGCATGCGTGCAGATGAAGCAGCTACTTGGCTTTACAGTGCACAGATTAGTTGCCTAAACTGGTCCAGGGGGAGACCCAACTACTGCAATCAGTAGGTGTCCAAGAGCCCCATGTCATGTGTGATGCTGTATGAAATTGTGCATCCCTTGGGACGTGGCCCTGTCCCCTGACATGGGACTGCTAAGACCAGATGAAGTTGAAGTGAAGGAGGAGGAGGAAGGGGCAAGATAGCATCATTGAGCCGGTGCACAGGAGGGACATGTCGTGTGGCAAACATTGATTGGACAACAAAACCGCAACTCAAGTCAGCAGAGGGTGCCATGACATGAGCACACAGGGCACTGGGTGTGTGGATACTTGTAGACCATGCACTATCATACATCACAATAGGCATGCACAATGATGAATGTCCACACATGTTTAACTTTGCAAATCCAACGGTGTATTGTCGATTCAAAAACATAAGTGTGAACATTCCCTACACCACCCCACCCCCCCAACTCCACAACTAACCCTCACCCCCCTCCCCCAACTCCACAACAAACCCTCGCACCCCACCCCCCTCCCCCAACTCCACAACAATCCCTCACCCCCACCCCGCTCCCACCAACTCCACAACAATCCCTCACCCCCCTTCCCCCTTCCCCCAACTCCACAACAGTAGTCCCATGTTGTCCATCACGACCACATGTGGCAGCAATGCCGACTACTCCATGCTCCTGGGGCCCGGGGGAGGCATGTCCCGGCGCCGCTGAGAACGCAGGGTGCGTCGTGGTGGGCTTGCCGGGGTGGAGGGACTGGATGAGGGGGTGTCCTCCTGCTGAGGTGGCTGATTGGGATACGCAGCCTCAAGGGCATCTGCAATGCGTCCAAGGACGTCGCATAACCAGGTCGAGCTCTCCGTGACCACCTGACGCATTGCCCTGAGTTCCTCTAGCCACTCCACCCTGCCCTGGCGGTTCTCTTCCATCGCCTCAGTGATGTGGGCAGTGAGCTGTGGCAAACAAAATGCATCCAGTGGTTGTCTTTCATCCCTGCAGGGGATTGGGCCTACATGCCCTGACAGGTCCTCGACTGGGGAACTGGGCCCGGGATCGGCGTCTCCCTGTGCATCGCCATGTGCACTTCGGCCAGGTGCGTCAGGCTCCCCTGAGCCACTGCACAACACCTGGGGGACATTGCTGGGCTCTGGGGTGTGGACAGTGGGGTAGAAGTCCTCATCAGATGCCCCACAGATGGACAAGGGGCTGTCCACATTTACCAGTGGGGCCGTGGCTGCCACCTCCCCAGCAATGCTCGACTCCTCTGACATTGGGTCGGGCATTGTGGCAGGCGCCGATGCGGGAAGGGATGGGGGTGGTGCATCCTCCATGGACCTTTGGGTAGCCGGGGTGGGTGTTTTTGTCCGGGCTGGTATGCGGCAGACCCTCTCTCTCATGCTCAGTGCCTGTGGGGGTAGAAGAGAGGGACGGCATGAGTGATTGTTTGAGACGCTAATTACGTTAATGGCTGCATTCACATTTCAGTCATTTGGGGTTTGTGGCCTTTTGGGAATTGCAACATGTGTCTGATATGTACGCAGGTGTCGGAGTCACTCATCCAGGCCTGGTACTGTGCAGTCTGACTCCAACACTGCCAACCCATCTGCACGGTGTGCATCATGGGATGTGCCAGTTTGTGCACTGTGTGTGATGTGCGTTTTGTACTTGCACTTGGCACTTGCTTGGGTGGCAGTTCTCTCAGCATGATTTGGATGGGGGGAGGGCACCATGACAAGGTGCTTTGGACGGCCCTTGGGTGTGTGTTTATCATGTAATTGCCATTGGCGGTGTTGACTTTGGACACTCACCTCCATCAGCAGACGATGGTGCCCCACACTCCATTTGGCCGACACCCTCTATGGATGTGGTCCCAATCAGTGCAGCGCATGTCTCCTCCCATGGCTCCAGTCTCATTGTGGAACTTGGGTCCCCTCCGGTCTGCTGTGCCTAACTCCGGTTGGCAGAGAGGAGGCTGCGCACCCACATCCGCAAGTCATCCCACCCTTGCGGCAGTCACGGGGAATGCGGGGGGTGGTGCCTACTGCGCTCACCCTTTGGGCGAGTTGCTCCCAGATGTTTTTTTTGCGCAGCAACGCCTCCCGGCGCATGTCGCCGCTGAACACGACATCAGCGTGCTCCTCCGGGGTGTCGACCATGGCCTGCAGCTCTTCGGGGCTAAATCGCTGTTTGCGGAGCCTGTCCGCTGACTTCTTTGGTGCTTTTGGCATTGCTACCGGGTGTGTAGGCCTTCTCCAAACTTTAGATTGCTCCCAAGGGTGCTGCCTGAGGAGGATGGCAATGGATTGTGTTTTTAAAGATGGCCGCCGCGCTCCTTCCCGTTCCTGTGCGATGACGTTATTTCCGGTTCCGTTATTTTGCGGTGACCGTAATTTACGGCATCCGTAAATTACGGTCACCGTTATTTACAGACGTCGCTGCTTCCGTGGCGGTGTTGTTAAGTACGTCTCGTGGCATGCCGGTAGGGGTTTTAGGGGCCATTTAGCGGCATACTGCTAGGTGCTTTACCGGCATGACGGAAAGCTTGTGCCCGCGAGGTCGTAATAGGCCGCAATTAGCGGTCTGTGACGAGATCGGTCTCGTTCTTTACGCCATGCCGGTAAGTACCCGAACTTACCTCCAAAGTCGTAAGGAGGCCCATTGTCTATCTATTAGCATTCTACACTCCATGTTAAGACGAGCTACATTCATTTACAGTGCACTACAGCAATTTAGTAAAATGGAAGTAATGTTTTCTCATTCACTAATGACCTAGTTGACCTGTAAAGAACACTGTGGTAGATGACATTTGAATACAGTGAAGGTATGTGCATACAATCTAATACTGTTCTACACAATTAGCATAGAGAAGAGACACTTTTGTAATTGGTATTGGTTATTTATAACATGCTTAGTACCCAGAGGTTTCTAAACGCGAGCCCGGGGATTGAACCTGCATTGATCCACATCACTGTGCTTCTGGGATGAGCATGTTGCCCATGAGCTATCCTATAGAAATTATCTTCTGTTTTATGGATCGGTCTCAAGATTGTAATGCAACCAGCCCAGGCAGGGAGGAATTGGATAAGCACCAATTAATTTGGTAATATATGAGTGTAGTACATTTGCAAATATTTTTTTTATGTTTTCATGTTTTGTAATTTATACATATCTCTGAAGAAGGAGTTGGTCCAAAATGCATCGGATCAACAAATACTAATAAAAGCTTGTGTTTTTAAGAATCTGGAGAATAGAATCACATTCATTATCAAGAATATCACTAATACTTAGAAAAGACAATGCCTTTAAATGAGTTTAGCCGAAGAAGCTTACAGTTTATCCATTAAGGGAACACCCAGCTACTGACCAGGATCTGATGGGCAAACAATGTACTGTGCTTGTTCTAATGCCATGCCTAGTGGACACTTTGCCCAGGCTATATTCTTCCTCCATGTTCTAGACACCCACTATGCCTACTTGGCAAGGGCTCTCACTATGCCTTGTTAACCCTGTGCTTGGGGAATGTTAAAAGGCCATTCCCTAGGCACCACAAGACACCATATTAGCCCAATTTCCATGGGCACTAGACCATGCCCGTAACTACCAATTTACCCTATGTATACTATCCACTGTATATGGTCTGGAGCCATGCCAAGTTAACATTGCATGACAGCACCTAGCTTGAAGCCTGATGCCTATGCGACTGAGCTCAGTCTACAAGCAACCACCAATCTTTATTTCAGATCCAGTTGCCCATGGACTCCAGGCAGAATTAGCAGGCCACCAAAGGCCCAGCTGTGACTGAACAACATTCAGTTAGTTTCACAGGGCCACTGCAGCACCAGGTCAGCGTCTATGTACCAAGCCAGGTTGGTAGATCATGATAGACATTGCTCTGACCCCACTTGGCATCTACTGGCAACAAACTGGATATTTGTGCTGATTCACAGCCATCTCAGACCTAGTTTAGGGCCAGTGGGCTCATCCGGGACCACAGAGCAACACAGTCCTGCCTTGAAGCCTGTTGGTACTTAGCTGAGTCTGTAAAGCAACACAGATGAGACTTGGGCTCACAGGCCCCAAGCCAGCTCCACAGACCTGCAGAGACCCAGCCAAAGCCTAGTTCGGTGCCCAGGGGTCCAGGTTTGTTGGCCACCACAGATCTGACTTAGTCCCAGCTTAGTTCTGTGAGCCCCACATTGGGTCCAAGGGTTTAACTCTGTGGCTCAAGTCTAGGACCTACCACCACATCTGCTGTGGGTCTCAGAACTGAGTTGTCAGTAGTTATCACCATAAATAGCTATTTTAGTTTGTTATTGGAAATATATGTTATTTGTCTGAGGACCTCACTCTGACCTTGCCAAGAGTAGTGGAAGCCCCATGACCTTGCATATACTCATGTTTGTAAGTTTGAACAAAGATATCTGCAGGTTTCAAAAGTCTGCTTTTTCAGAAATGTTCAGAGTGGCTCTTTTTCATTCAGATTTGGATTTACTGTAGTTCACAGTCCCAGATGGGTACGCAGATGCAAAAACGCTTTCAGGACCTGTTAGGAAGTTGTTCTAAACTTTACACAAGGGACTTCATAAAACGATGCTAGGATCAATACAGAAACTCCAACTCTTAGTATAGACCTGTACCACCTGTTATCTTTTGGTAGCAATGACGGCAGCCTGCCTTATCTTAGTAGCGAAAGAGGGCTCTTGATAGGTACAAAGCACCTGTAGCTTAAATGTGTATCAAAGAAACACTTACACAATAATGTATCATATAAATAAAGGTTTATTTATATATACAAAGGCAAAGAGAATTCTTCAGAAAGGTAAGCCTTATTAGAAGTCAGAAACACATTATTAAAACCAACACAATGCTTATGGTATGTAAACCAAATCACATCTAGAATAGGAGTATGCAGTTCAAGAAGTGTAACATCTAGTTTTACACATTTAGAATAGCAGTATGCTATTCCTGGGGAGTACAACCACATTAATAGACTTTTAGAATGGCAATCGGCTATTCAAGATAGGCAGACTCTGCTAGTAATACTATGACACTTTCAGTTTCAGGAAAAAACTGTTAAACCAACATTACATTTAAGAACACAATTTTAAGGTAAGCAATAGCTTACAAATTACTTTTCAGAGGGACAGTATGCACTTCAAGTATAAGTAAGAACTCAGTATACACATTTACAGTAGCAATAAGCTTTTCAAGGTGAGTGAAACACTATTGGTAATAAACTCTCATACTATTTCTATCACAGGAATATGTAGTTATACCAATTTACCTTTTCAGAAGAGTGGGACACAATTCTAAGGTAAGCAAGAACTCTAGAAGACTTTTTCAGAAAGGCTGTAAGAAGTTCAAAGTAAGCAAAACCTAATGTTACACATTTAGAAGGGCATTATGCTTTACAAAGTGAGTAACACCCTACTGGTAATAACCCCCTAAACTTATTCTATTTCAAGAATATATAGGTACACTAATGATACTTTTTAGAAGAGTGGAACACAATTCGAAAGCAAGGAAACATACTTATCAGAGGGGCAGTAAGCAGCACATAAGTAAGTACTAACTTTGTAACATGTAATGTATCCTGTTTCAGGAATCAAAGTTACACCACTAACACATAGCAAGTAAGTACTTTGAAATACTTGTTATAATTTCTTACAGAGGCCTTCTACGTTGGAAGTCCTTCCCTATTCTGGGGCATGAGTGTTCTCAGAGACAGAAAGAAGACCCTAGTGATCCAGGAGCCAGCAGTAGGAAGGTCAAGGTGAGGCACAACTGTAGGAAACTTTAGAGTAAGTATAAGTGTTCAGGGACTTCATAGAAGACTCCCTATAGGCACTCTAGCATTAGGCCTGGGTGAACATTATGGGCGAATTCCCAAGCACAGGAATCACCACCCTAGCCAAACAGGAGCGACACAACACTTTAGGTAAGTATTACCCGCAGCCACACAGTACGTCAGCAGTGAAGAAGAGATTGCAGATGGACACCTTCATGATGCAGCAGCACCGGACCCGGTCTTGGGATTATTGGTCATGGTGACGAAAGAACGGACACTGGATGGGAACTTGAAGCAGCAGTCAACAGAAAAGGCTCCCAACAAAGGATTCTTCAGTGCTTCTCACAGCTCTGTGGATTTGGCACCCTTTTCAAGGTACCATATGAATGATGGTCATCAATGAACAGATTAGTCTCACAATCTCGGTCAAGCAGTTTCCTGAGAGGATTTTGAGGAGTGGAATCTTGCTTCTGGAGAAGCAGCAGGTGTCCAATCCAGCAAATATTCAATTAGATTAATTCTTTGGAAGACATTGCACAGGACTCAGGCTCGAGGTCTAGTTTGCATCCCAAGAAGGTCGCAGCTCATCATGGGATTGCTCAAAATGCACGTTTTCCTAATGCTGACTTGTCCAACCAGTCTATGGGTTGGCATCTCCGGTCGATGGAAGTAGCTAGGCAGTCTTCTCCTTTTATTCTTCATTGTATTCAGCTCCAGTGGTCAACTTGTCTTCAACTTCCAGATCAAGGCCATTCATAGAGGAGCCGAGCCAATCAACAGACATGCAGCATTCAAACTTTGAGGAGTGGCTGTCCTTGGACAGCTAGCCTATCAGTTGGTACTGGTTGCACGCAGGAAGGTCAGAAGACAAAGCACTGCAGATTTGTGCACTTCTCTCTCACTTACTGTCTTCACAGAAACTATGGAGCCTTGGTAGGTTACACAAGGGTTCCTGCCGAAGAGAAAAGAACAACCAGGACCTCCCCCACCCAGGACAGCAGCAGAAGGACCAAGAAAGAACAAAAACACTAAAAATGGCAAAACAAGAGAGAAGCCACCATTCTAGTGGAATGGTGGCCCTTCAGTGCATTATCGTGGCTGCAATGACAGCCTACAAGAACAAATTACACACAGGTCGGTAGAACACGTCTACTGCCACCAGCCATAATAGTAAGCTTGCCACTCTAACAGAAATGTTACAGGACCAGTGAGAAAGGGGATTCGGAGTAACCCCCGAGAACTCCCATAAGGTGGGGTGTGCTGGTCTTACAATATAAAATGTAGAAGGGATAAAAATCATTCTGTACCCTTGAGAACATAAAATAAAAAGGGACGCCCAAGGAGCACTTGAGCAACACTGCACCGGAAGTGCTGTGTGCTGCAATAATAAAATGTAGATGCCCAAAAAGTGGCAGGAATGTATAAATTCAAAAATAAACTATAGAGAGTCGAGATTCAGAGAAATGACACCCATAAAAAGAGTAAAAGAAAGGGTGAGTGGTGCAAAAGGTTCCCACTCACTCAGAAACATAGAAACATTGTCCACAAGTCTAGCAAAATGTGCTGCGAATCTCACATGTGAAGGTGATTTGGCATGTAAGTGAAAATCTAACCTTATAGGACCCACATGTGGGTCTGCCTCATATTGTGCAAGTTTGGTGAAATCCAACTTAACCATAACTACAGAGTCACTATAGCTGACTCTGTAATTGTTAACTAAGGTGACTAACAGGAAGCTGTGTATTATTGTCTAATAATACGAAGCGGCTCAGATGACATGTTAAACTACAAGGTAAAGGACTGTGATGCAGTCCTGACAAAATGCATCAGTAGAGTAGTGGTAATCTGCAGGGGATAGAGAAGGCAATATATATTTTTAATAAAAAATAACCCTTATCGCATTGAAAAAAAGATGTACCGTTGTATAATACCACACCTAATGTGAAACATGGAGCTGTAGCCCCATAAATAATTAGGAATTCGTTTCAAGGAAAAAAGCAGCAAGCACAAATCAGTCATACATTTCGAGGTAAGGGTTCCAGATCCTTCTGAAATATATTCCTGTGTGCATTTTCTATGAGGTACCTCGACCCATTATTGCAAGCTTAGACACCTCCTCAGGGCATTCATCTACACTTTGCAACCTAGTGGACTCCCAGGTTCAGATTACTATAGTTCAATTCCCAGAACCTTTTTGCAAGCATAGTGCAGTTTCTTTTCTCAAATGTATATTTTGGAGGTTGTTAATGAGGAACAAAGAAGGAGACACCTGGGGAGACTGACAGTTGGCCTGATAGATTGACCCTCTTAAGAATCTCACGCTGAGCGGGTGGGGCATTGGATCGCTGTGTTGGATCAATTCTGTATAGGTGTTTTTTTCTCTGCCAGTTCTATGTAATATGGTCGCCGGAAAAATCCTGCAGCCAAAAATACCGTGTTTTTGTTGTTGCACTTTTCAATGCATTTATATGCGAGGGAGGCCTCTGCTGCTCTCCCCATAACCCCTAACAATAAACTATTACCCTAACCCAACCCCACATATATGTGCATAGAAAAGTGCGTTTTTTAAAACAACATTTGTGGCTGCTGGCTTTTGGTGAGCGACTTCATCACTGGAAACCACTTTACCTCAGCTTTCTCATATTAAATGCGATCTGGAGTAATCTAGGAATGATCATCTAATGAATGGCTCCCAAAGCTCTTTTAAAATGAGTTTTCGGAACATCAGCCTCATGACCTGGTCACTGTTACCAATGACAAGACATCCCGTTTTATTGCTATAGCTCGGTCTCCACTTATTAAATAGAGACATTTCTGATATACCCGTTATGTTGTTCAACATTAGTGATCTCTATTTGTTTTACCAGGGGGAATCTTGTAACTAATGTCCCATTGTACCAAGGCACTACCTGGAAATCGAATAGGGTTTTGGAGCTCAGATACTAAATGTGTAGGTTATGGCTTAATAGTGTCACTAAGCTCTGAGACACCGGGGGTCATTCCGAGTTGGGTGGTATGGGGTTACCGGCACCGGTAAGGATGCCGGTGCCGGTAACCTCCTAACGCCCTATTCCGAGGTCCCTTAGCGGGTCCCACCAGGAACGGCTGGTCTGACCAGCTGTTCTTAGCGGGACCTGTTAAGGTACCTTGGAGTTAAGGTACCTTGTAGCTAATAATGGGCCTGCAATTTGCGGGCCTGTTATTAGCGCCTTCCCCATCCCATTGAGCCCTATGGGGGCTCGAATGGGAATGGGGCATGGTATTCGGCATGGGGACTTACCAGGTCTGCATAGGTCGGAATGTCCCGGTAAGTCCCCATTCCGCCTACCCGGACCCGAGTTTGGAGGTATCAGGTAATATTTTCTCCAGCAAAAATATTGCCGTACATATGGACGTCGGGAACGGCCATAGGCGATATTTTTGGTGGTGAAAATATTAGGTGCGGGGGTTGCGGGGGTGTCCCCCGCACATAAAAAAATTATGCAGGGGTTGCGGGGGTGTCCCCCGCAGGGTCCATGTGTTATTTTCGCCGCAAAATATGGCGATATTTTTGCATCGCGATATTTTTGCTGCGAAAATATCACATGGAACCAGTTTGGAGGCAGCCATGGAGCTATTAGCACCATGACTACCTCCAAACTCGGAATGACCGTCACTGTAAGAATTCCAGGGGCAATCACATTTCTTTCTATAATGTTCCCATCTTGTTTAATATAATGGCTTATACATAAGTAGTACCTGGTCATTCTTGAAATAACTGACCAAAGTACAGCCTTTGTGTCTGTGATGTGTCTAGACCATAGGGAATATATGTTCTTCTCTGGCATGTAAATTATATATCAGAATGGAAGCTGCTTGACGAATACAGACCTATTGTGCTTTAATGTACTATGCTGGTGAGGCATTAACTAGCCTGATAAGATTATAATGTTGCAGGGCCATTGTAATCAACGACACAGTGGGCCTCATTACACGGATGGCGGTAGGGATTTACCGGTACCGGTAAAATACCGGTACCGGTAAATCCTTACTGCCTTACTACGAGGTCCCTTTGCGGGTTGGGGGATTTAACGCCTGCTTTTTGCAAGCGTTAAAATCCAACCCGCTAAGGGACCTCGGAGCTAATTACGGCACCGCAAAATTGCGGTGCCGTAAACAGCGCCTTCCCATTCCCATAGAGCCCTATGGGGCAGGAATGGGAATGGGGAAAGCCAATGGCGGAAGGGGGATTTACCGCCCCTCCAACCTTTGAATGGGGCGGTAAATCCCCTTTCCGCCAAGGCGGTGCCGGTATTTTACCGGAATGAGCCATGGCGCTAATAGCGCCATGCACACCGTCTACCGTGTAATGAGGCCCAGTAGATTGCCTTAACCACTGTTACAAGGCCTGCCCATTGTCTGCCAACATTCCACTTGTAAAATGCTAACTCCCAGCTTCTAAGCAACGTTTCCAGTCGGTTTTTTTTTGTTTTTAACCTTTTTTATGTTTCTGTTATATTATAATGGCATGGCAGTCCTGAGTGGGATAGCTGTAACATGTTAGACACTTTGCTTCGGACCCATAGCTGGGGTGTGAGCTGATTCCCCCAGTCTGTAATGACACATGAGATGTCATTAGTGTGGCATTTGACCCTTTACTTGTACATGATGGCAGCACGTGTACATGTAAGGCCAAAGGCAGAACGCTGAGATAACAGGAACTGAACTAAAGCACACATCACCCTCTATGCGCTTTATATATCGCATGCAAAATAATTGTAGGATTCTCTTGAATTAAATCTCTAATTCTGGTGGTGGGTATTGTGCAATAACAACAGTAGTGCAACTAGTGATATAAAAATGACAATACTGATTTATAATACCCAAGGGCTTGACAATTATGTATAGTTAATATTTTAGTTTACTTTAGTATAACATGAATAGATTTGTTTCATTTGTTTTCGTTATATTTTTTATTTTAGTTTTCATATCTGAATATTGAGATGTGCTGCTTCCTGTGAGTTGACCAAATATGAGGTCAGACTTTAGCCGGGCATAGGAGACCTACAACCAATGTCTCCTCCATTTGCACTTTTATCTTGTGTTTCATGAACCTGATCATTTGGGACATTCCACTTACGAACAAGTTGTCTGTTAAATGCATAAGTGGATGGTTTACATTTTACGACATCTGTAAAAATGTTACATTTGTTTTCCAACATAACCATGTGTTTGTTCACTACAATGGTCATCATGTACTGTCTTCTATATGTATACACTTAAATACTTTGCAAAAGAGAAAGCATCAGCAAAATAATAATAAACAACTGAAATGTTCATATAAGTAAGAGATATGTGTTCACCAGCAGCAAATGTGTTGTTTCCTACAATGGTTGCCCTAGTTGTATGGGCACCCATAAGGGTCTAAAAATCAGTTTGCACTTGAATTACTGTTTGCATTCCTTTGATTCATAGAGGATAGGACAACCCCCTTGTTATGGCTCCTGTGAGTTGTTGGCTTTGTGTTCTTCGTATTGTCTATATTTCAATACTGTGGAATGTACTTTGTCCACTTCTCTAGTGTAATATTATTTGGAATGAAGGATTATTGTGATTGAATGTACAATATATTTAACAATCATATGTTTCCATGTGGACTGATGGTATATTGATGGACTGAAGGAACTCATGCTGTTGTTATACAGTGTTTCCTCTGTCATGCACATCATGTTTTTTGCAAAGCAGGGGCATAGGTTTGTATATATGGGCAGACAAGGATCCTTTATGGATTGCGCATGATTCTTTCACATTGTACATAGACATGGGTAGGTGCAGTTTAACGAGATATGAGATCATGTTATAATAGGTTACCTACATTAATATCAAAAGTGAGTTATTTTAAATATGTATTAAATGATGAGACAACGATTTGAGAGTCCTTGTGATAAAGTCAAGATATCAATGGATTGTAGGTGTGTGTATATATGTTGGTTTTATTGATTTAGGGCTACAAAGCCTGTGTTGGCTTTGGCTTGACCTTTTCTGTCCATGGAGGATGTATGTGCATATCTAGATTGCATTTACTGATTTACATGTGATCCCTCGTGTTGTAACATTGCTTGGCTTTACCAGTGCATTATACATGAGTGACCACAATTCTAAAATGGCTCACTGTGTGGAGCATTGGCTTGTGGTGCATGATCAGTGCAGGATGCATACACACTACAGTGTGATGTGTCTTGCCAACAGTGAGAGCGCTTGCAAAGACTTCACTATTACATTCAATGTGTGTGCAATGAGCTGTCCGTGGATTTTCCTTCGCGTGTGCGGTGTGTGTATTTCTATACACTTTGGGCCTGATTCAGAACGCGTGTTTCAATTGGATGCACCCATTGACACACGCTTTGTAAGTCTAGCTTTTTTCTTTTGCATCTTTTGTGCCAGCACAGCTACACCCAGGTCCGAGGTATAATACTTGCTTGCCAGGATCATGCTCTAAGCGCAATGTGTTTGTGATATATATAACACCAGGGCCTCATTATGGTTTTGCAGGTCCAGAAAAAATGCTGGTAATTCCAGCACCGTCATTATTTCGGGACTGGCAAAACACAAGTTTGCCGGTGGGGGTCACAGATATCCCGGCAGGCCTGACCTGCCAGTAGATCAGGTCCCTACCGGCAAAGAAATGCCTGAATCACCGACACTGGTAGTACTGGCGCCAGAGATACAGGCAACCATGGGAATGGGAACTTACCGGCTCGCCGCCGCCCATAATATCCCGGTAATAGCGGGATATCGGACGACAGACGTGGTAAGGGCTGTTTTCCGGTATCGTGCCAGTAATACCAGAGAATGTAATAACGGCGAATGTTGAATACTCTTGAAAGCTGGTGCCTCCCATGTGGATTATGCAGTAAATGGAATAATACGTACTTTAGGTTAAGTCAATTGATAAGTAAAGACTATTTTAATTTTAAAAATGTTGATTTTTTGATCGTTTCTTCTGCGTAAGTAGGGGATTTCCATGGTTTCTGAGCATGCAGAGCACAACTAACAAAGGGGAGCACCAACTGTTCCCAGTTTCTGTTTATTGACATTTCAAGTGAAGGTCACCAGCTGATACCTACACAGGGAATTCACACACATGATTCATATAGGTCCCTTCATTATGTTCAGCTAACAATGTGCTGCATTTTACAATTGCTTGAATACAGAGCAATTTCCATAGTGGGTTGAGATTAATGAAAGTGATCTTTATGCTTTACATTGGTGGATGGAATGCATAATTCACCGGTATGCTGTCATTCCCGTGAATTATGGCCACTGCTATTGCACAGTAGGGAATACGTGTGTGTGCGTGGTGTGTGTCTGCCTGTGTGGGAGCAACCAAACTAATGTTCCCTTTTTCCAGCCTTCACACGAGTATTAAAACTATTGACTGTCAAAACCAGATCATTTTCGTTACTCAGTTGCTTACTTCAGAGGGAATCGCATTTATAATATGTTGAGGAATGCCCATCACTATTATTATAATTAATGGTATTTTCCCCACAACACATTAGACACTGATCAGCCTTTGTGAAGCCCAAGGTGACCCCTTTTGGGCAATGTAAGTGTTGCTTTGTCTTTGAAACAAAGTACTTGTAGCTCGCACTGTTTGCCAAAAGCAAGTCTATATTGTCTGTCACCTCAGAAAGCAAGGTTCCATACTATCACTTGTTGGAACAGGAAGTGCAGTAGTTAAAATATGTCCACATCACACCACTTGACAATTCTAAAATATGGCTACCGAGAAAAGAAACGGCCGGTCACTGCATTGTGCACAAGAAAAAGAGCACACACTGATCCCACTCGAGCTGCTTCGGTCCGTGTTCTTTGACGTACAATTTTGCATCGCATGCAGACTACTGGTGTGTGCTTGGTATTTTGTTAAGAAGAGCGTCTGGGTCTCACAGCTGTGAGAAATCAGCATGGGATACAGCTGTTGCCATGGCAACGTGCTCAATGCCGGGTACAGGCATAGACCGAGGCATTAAATATGCTTACAAATTATAGTGGTAATATATAAATTACTCACAAGGACATCAGTAACAGGAATAAGCCCAGCTTGGAATAATTGTTTTCCTCAACCCTCTTAAGTTCACCTACACAATAGATGTACTGTTCTGCGGGCTTTGCTTTCCATTGCTGGGTGAAGGAAGACATTTTAGATCGTCTCTTAGTTCAAAATATGCTAATTGTCAGTCACATAGCACCGTTAATTGTCTGTTAGTTTCAGCTTTCCTCAGAAAATGTTAATTTATTACATCTTCTGCCTTTCTGATCAAATTGAGTCAGGCGTGTCCAGCTAAAGCAGGAAGCCACCAGGAGTGCGTGTGTGGCACCACCACCTCTCACATCAGCAGAGTGAGTATCCTGCTGTGATTGGGCAGGTGCCAGGGCATTTCAGGGCGCACATATGATTATATTGGGCAGGTGCCAGGGCATTTCAGGGCGCACATATGATTATAGTGGATGGCAAATCAGCTAAGCTTGCACTAACATTAACCCTACTTTGTCAATCCCCATTGCCCAATGTATATTCGTTATTGTGTTCTGAGAACAAGCCATGCTCTGTCGAGTGGAAATGACTGTGTCATGCATGCTAACACTACTAAACAGAGGGCACGGATGCATGGCTGGCCAAGGAAGGTCACACTGGACCCTTACAACCCTTGGTATTGTGCAGAAGGTATTGCCATGTTAGGTCTCAATCCTTCGCTGAATTCAATGCCCTGTTATGGTGGAACACAAATGTATCAGTCATTTATAGGATTCTGTGTTTTTCGAGAGTGTAGCTATGAGCATTAGTCATCAGAGCATGATACAAAGTAGTGGTATGTAGAACTTTATCATAATTACAATAGTGGGTGTTTCAGTACATATAAGCATAGTATAAGAATCCAAGAACATGTCTCAAAGGCATTTAGGTGAAGACTGTATAACACTGAAAGCATTGCATGTTGTAACAAAACCATGGTCAATAACCAGATGAGGCCATGGACCTCAACATCAGGTGGCATACTCCTCGTTATGTTATGTTAAGAGTTGTTTATGTTATGTATGTATGGGGTTTATAAAGCGCACAGCTAGATCGGAAGCAACTGAATAACGTGATGCATAAATAGGACGGACCCAGGGGTTACGAGTAGGAGGTCAACAGGGTTGAATAGAGCGAGCTGTGATTGGCAAGATGCTCATTGAAGATTAGGGTGTTCTGGTCCTTCCTGAAGTGTGTGATGGAGGGGGCCCGTCATATCTGCATCTGCATTAGTAACGTGCTCCAGAGACAAGGTCGATAGCATCAAAATGCCTGTTTCCTTGTTTGTTTCCCTATTGCAGTTTTTTGTTTCCCGCCTGGCAATGTTGTGGCTTCTGCTGGTGAACGTGACTCTGGAGAATTTGAGTTGTATACTGTGTCTAAATTACCACCATAGTAGTGTAACATCACCAATGCTTGTCCAGAGAGTGCCATATTGTGGCCCTGCCAAGGCTATCCATACCGTAGTTTAGAAGCCTAAAGAAAAGGGTATCAGCAAAGGGAGAAGGCAAATGGGGTGAGGGATTGAACACACTTGGAGGATTTGCACAGGTAACAAAGAGAAAGAGAGATATGAACGAGAATTTCCAAACCGTTAGAGTCAGAGCATATCAATCAAAGTTCAGTGGTAATCAGAAAAGGGAAATTACTAAATGATGGAGAAACATATGCCTATATAGGCTGTTTTTAGTACTCACAGAGAGAACTGAAATTAGTCAGGGAGTGGTTATTTAATTGACTAGATGTATGCCTGAAGTGTGGAAGCTTGTTTTTGCTTTAAGTGTCACCGTCACCTGACAGACACAGAAGCAATACATCTGGGATTGCCCAGGTGTCTCACAGAAGTGGCAAAGCCCAGAGGGAACTGTGTGCAAGGCAAATAAGATGGACAGACAGGGGTAGACAAACCATGTGTCTGGACCATCTCTCTGTAGGTCATACTTGCGAGGCCACAAACTGAGGGACAGGTGCAGTGAGGGAATAGTTTCATACTGCAGTGATGTGTTGTAATACATTGTCTGAGTGTGCAGTCACTTCACAGCTCAGAGATCCTCTTCAAAGAGTATGTGCGTGTTATAAGAATGTCATAACATAACACTATGACATACTTCTGTTCTGGAGGAGAGGAATTCACTGATGGGCCAATAGGTCAGCGTTCACCTTTTAGAACTTGTAAGACAAGATAGCTGCACCTTGTGAGGACAGGGGGTGCAGGATTCACTTACTCCAACACGACTCAATAATGAGGACTCAGTAAGTTGGCAAAGGGAAGTCTGTTTAATGACAAGTACATCAAACAGAGAAACAAATTGAAAACAGCAGCATTGCGCTCACCTATCTCGCTCCAACTTCCTCAAACTTCAGTCAAACAGTCATTTTTATAGGCAAAACTGACGTCTAATTCTATAGAAAATCATCATGCCACATAATTGGCTAGGAAAGGTAACTTAAGTATGGGTGTTATATCTGTAAATGATAATAGGGCATGCGGATTGGATAACTCTTATCAGGTGGGCGTCTACGCCATCCCTCTACATCACGCGTGATAGACGTCACTACAACTACGACGTCTCATTGGTTCTTCTATCTATAGGACTGCAGATAACTTGGTCCATTGTGATTGGCCAGGTTACACCCCTATAAATACACTTCCACTTTTAATTAGCAGCATGCGGAATGGACACCCCTGTGCCTGGTGTCCCAAGGTTTACCCTGCCTCCCTTCCATCAATCAGTGTTTTAGGGCGATGTGTCAATAAGTTGGCTAAGGATGGCCTCGAAACTGTAGTCTCTTATCGGGAAAAGTTATGGCATCCTTGGGTCCTGGATGACATCAGGCGGTGGTACTTCTTCGCGCCTGGCTGGTCACGTGTTAGTTCACCATGAATCTGCTTCAGTTTCCAGCTTTTAGCGCATTTAATTCTGTTTCAGCCTCGCCACCTGCATGGGCCCCCCTTATCTTGACCATCATGAGGCAGGCTGGTATGCTCTGAAGTTTGAGTCTTGTTAGCTGACGCTCTCCTCCCTTTCTCTGGTTTAGCTTGATTTCCTAGGCATGAGCCGCTCTTTGTTAAGTTTCGATTCCGCTCCTTCTCTTGCCTTTGGCTAGGTTACGAAACTTGGCCTGTCAGGCCTCTGGCCGCCTGGGTACTTTTCTGCTTTTACAAAATGGAGTCGCACTTGTATAATGTGCCTTATTGAGGTAGATATATGGTTGGCGCTTGCCGCTCTATCTTCTACTAAGCATTGCAAGCAGTATCGATTTCTTAGCATCTTGCGTTTCAAGCCTATTTACACACGTTTAACAGGTCGGTTGCTTCCATCTTTTCTCGAGGCACCGTTTCCTTACGTTTTAACATTGTCTCTTCTCTGTGTTCATTACATTTATTTTTGTAGTTACTCGCACTGGCGTGCTTGTCTTCGATAGCCTCTTTTGGTCATACACAAGTCTGTTCAGGCCCTTGTGTCACTTCCACTGGCCTTCCATTAAGGCTTTCGGGGTCTCTTCGTGGACCGTATGTAGGTACTCCTCATTTCGTATCAGCGGCTGGTATGGCTGCCTGATAGGGTACCATGATGCCCAGGTTTGTCTGGTTATGGGTGCTTCAACAGGTATGGATCTTTTGATGTATACTGGTCAGAGTCCCAGTGCAGCTCTTTGTAGGTTCATTTGCTCTTCATACGTCACATACCTTGGCGAGTACGCTCGTGATACCTCGAAATGAGGGGAAGGAGTGCAGTCCATGTCTGGGACCTCCTCTAAACTTGGATGGCAGGGGCTGTTTCAGGCTGCAAGCACCAGCAGGCCCAAAGCCAGCAGTAAGGAGCTCCTCAGGCCTGGATGGACAGAAACGTCCAGCCCTATATTAGGGATAAGCAGTCGACCCTGAAAACACTTCCATGTTAGGGTAGTTTTAAATGTGCAGGCTTCCTGCAGAGGATTGAGCCAAAGGCAGCTGCCCAAACAGTCACTCGGCCCCGCCAGTGAACCTTTGAGGATTCCTAGGAGTTATGTTGGCCCAAAACTCCATTTTAGGCAGTTTTTGTCCTCTTCTGGGAATAATCTGCATATAACCCTGCAGCCCTTCTCCCCCATCCCATCCCAATCACTTCCCCGAGCTGTAGTTGCCATGGCAACGTGCTCAATGCCAGTTACAGGCATAGACCAAGGCATTAAATATGCTTTCAAATTATAGTGGATATATATAAATAACTCACAAGGACACCAGTAACAGGAATAAGCCCAGCTTGGAATAATTGTTTTCCTCAACCCTCTTAAGTTCACCTACACAATAGGTGTGCTGTTCTGCGGGCTTTGCTTTCCATTGCCGGGTGAAGGAAGACATTTTAAATCGCCTCTTGGTTCAAAATATGCTAATTGTCAGTCACATAGCACCGTTAATTGTCTGTTAGTTTCAGCTTTCCTCAGAAAATGTTAATTTATCACATCTTCTGCCTTTCTGATCAAATAGAGTCAGGTGTGTCCAGCTAAAGCAGGAAGCCACCAGGAGTGCGTGTGGGGCACCGCCACCTCTCACATTGTTATTGATATTGTTATTGTTATTTTGCATTTATGTAGCGCCTTATATACCATTGGTATGGTCTGAAGGCGCTGGTAGGTTGAACGCACTTGGGAACCGAAGTTCATATCAGTAGAGAGAGTAGAGATAGACAAAAGGGTGCGAGTGGGCACCAGGTATGTGTGCAGCTCGTGCGGTGTCCGTATAATAGCTGCATTCTAGCGGTAAGTGTGCTGGTTGAGAGGTCAGGAGTATGTGTTCGTTCTGGCAGGATTTGTCCAGAGCGGATGTGGCTGCGTTAGGCCTGAGGAGAACGCCTGGATGGGGGGTGTATTACCAGCAGTGATTACTTAGAATGATGTGGAGTGAGCGGCGAGTGTTGGTATGAGAACAGTTATACCGAATGGTGTCATAGTATCACTGTGTTCTAGTTGAGTGGTGATGTAATGAGAGTAAGCGTGGTGGTGGGATAAAATGGGTTATATACGCTTTCAGATAATCTATGCATTCCAAATCATACTATATACGTCGCGTGCTCCAGACCGTTCCATGCACACCTATTCACTCCATGGATTCCAGTCTGTTCCATATATTTAGGTCACACATTCATGCATTCCGACTTACCGCGTTCGTTTGAGTTCGTGCCGTGTGCTCCAGTTCGCCATGTGTACTCCAGTCATTGTGAATTAAATGCTCTTTAAGCGTTCTCTGCGTTCCAAACCATACTTTATATGTTGTGCAATTCTATGCACTTCAGTCAGTTCCATGCCCCCTATCCAGTCTTGTTTGCCCCACGCATGCACTCTTGTCTGCCTCAAGCATGTACCCACTCACCCCCTCTACCCACTCACCCCTCTACCCACTCACCCCCTCTACGCACACAAACCCTCGACGCGCTCACCACCTCTACGCACTCACCCCCTCCACGCACTCACCCCCTCTACGCACTCACCCCCTTTATGCACTCACCCCCTCTACGCACTCATCCCTTCTACGCATTCATCCCTTCTGCGCACTCATCTTCTCTACGCATTCTTCCTCTCTACGCGCTCGATCCCTCTACGCAATTCAAGTCCCTTTATGCACTCATCCCTCTACGCAATCATCCCTTCTGCGCACTTATCCCCACACTCGTCTGTTTTAATCACTCGTGTCTTTCACGCATTCAACATCAGTATTCTGTCCTATTTATTCATCTCTACACTCGTCTGTTCTATACCTTCGTCCATTATGTACACTCATTCACTCTGTACAGTTATCCACTCTGTACACTTATCCACTCATACTCTCTACCCCTCATCCGCTTTATCCGCTCATCCACTCTATTCACTCATCTGCCCCATCCACTCATCCGCTCAATCCACTCATTCTCTAATCCGTTCTATCCACTTTCCGTTCTATCCTCTCATCCACTCTATTCACTCATCTGCCCTATCCGTTCATCTGCCCTATCCTCTCATTCTCTCATCCGTTCTATCCACTTGTCCGTTCTATCCTCTCATCCGCTCTATCCGCTCTATCAACTCACCCACTCTGCGCATTCACCCCCGCGACGCACTCACCCACTCTGCGCATTCACCCCCTCGACGCACTCACCCCCTCGACGCACTCACTCCCTCGATGCACTCACCCCCTCGATGTACTCACCCCCACGATGCGCATTCACCCCCTCGACGCACTCACCCACTCTGCGCATTCACCCCCTCAACGCACTCACCCCCTGGACACACTCACCCCTACAACGCACTCACCCCTACAACGCACTGAGCCCCACGATGTACTCACCCCCACAATGCATACACCCCCACGACGCACTCACCTCCTCTGTGCACCCACTCCTTCTGTGCACACACTCCCTCTACGCACCCACTCCCTCTATGTTCACACCCCCTACACGCACTCATCCCTTCTACGCACTCATCCCTTCTACGCACTCATCCCTTCTACGCACTCATTCTCTACGCACTCATTCTCTAAGCAGTCCGTTCTATCCTCTCATCCATTGTATTCGCTCATCCCCTCTATCCATCCATTCGCCCTATCCACTCATTCTCTCATCCGTTCAATCCTCTCTTCCACTCTGTCCACTCCTCTGGTCTGTGCACTCCTCTGGTCTATCCACTTCTCTGGCCTATCCACTCCTCCAGTCTATCCACTCCTCTGGTATACCCACTCCTGCATTCTGTACACTAGTCCGCTCTGTACACTCCTCCGCTCTGTACACTCCTCCGCTCTGTACACTCATCCGCTCTGTACATTCGCTAGGTCCACACACTCTTCACACTTCCATATTCATGCATTGTCCATATTGATGTGCTCCACATACTCACAAGGGTCACATACCCGTCATTTCTACTCACTTATCCCGTATATGTTCATCCGTTCTGGACATTCATCTGTTTTACGCACTTCTGCGTTCTACTCGCTTCCTTGTATTACGTGCTCATCCGCTCTACATGCTTGTCCATTCTACACATCCAGCCGCTCTACACACTCATCCACTCAACACGTTCATCCATTCCATACACTCATCCGGTCTACATATTAATTCGATTCCCAGATTCATTGAAACAATATAGTTATCTGTTCAAAGTAATTCATCTACTCCATTCACTTTGTTCACTCCGCATTCATTCTATCCATTTCGGGAGTTTAAATCTCTTTCCGTTTCCCGTATGATTTACTCTTATTAACCATTTCACTGCTTTGATCTACTTTATTCATTTAGTTCTGTTTGCCCTTCTAGATTACATTGGTGGTCGTTAGCTGTCAGTTTCTCGCATCAGGTGGTTTGATGGATTGGTGTCATGGAGTTGCTGTTGGTCTGTTTGGGTTAGTTTGGTATAGGTTGGTTTTAGGGGAAGAGCCAGGTTTTCAGCAGTTTGCGGAAAGCCATTAAATCCTCGGTCTGGCGGATGTGCGGTGGGAGTGAGTTCCATAGCGTGGGGGCAAAGGCTGAGAATGATGATCCGCCCAACCTAATTGAGTTTGTCTTCAGAATGACTATGAGGCCGGCTGAGCTTGATCTTAAGGTGCGAGGGGGGTTGTAGGGTTTTAGCTTGTCTTGAAGATATTGAGGTCCGGTTTTATGCAGCGCTCGATGGGAGATGCACAAGGTTTTGAAGGTCACCCTGCGGGGTACTGGAAGCCAGTGCAGCGTCTTAAGGGCTGGGGGGATGTGGTCTCTTGGCCCAAGTGCAAGAAGCAAAATAGCTGCCGCGTTTTATGCCCTTTGGAGTTTATTCAGTTGGTACGCGTGGACTCCGAGGTATAGGGGGTTTGCCTAGTCCAGTCTTGATATAACGATTGAGAGTATCGTTATTTGGTACCAATCTTTGAGGAATGAAGCTATCCATTTAAGAACGGTTCCACGAATTCCTAGGGAGTGGATGTGGTCTAGGAGGATTGAGTGATTGATTGTGTCGAAGGCGGCGGATAGGTCAAGAAGGATTAGTGCCGCGCATCCCGCGGAGTCTGCAGTCATTTTAAGGTCATCCCAAATTGAGGTTAGGTTGGTTTCAGTTCTGTGACGGGCTCTGAAACCATATTGAGCGGGGCCTAGGAGATTGTTGGCTTCGACAAAGGCATTTAGTTGGGAGTAGGCAGTTCGGTCAATGAGTTTGGCAAGGAATCTGGTGTTTGAGATGGGGTGGTAGTTTTTGGGCTTGAGAGGGTTGAGCAAAGGTTTTTTAATTAGAGGTTTGACACAAGCCGTTTTGAATGCGTCGGGAAAGATACCAGAGGAAAGGGAGGTATTTATGATGGATCTTGCGTGTTCACCTGCGCAGGTGGAAGTGAACATTTCTTTGAGGGTTGTGGCTGGGCAAGTGTCCAGTGGCGAGCCAGATGGTTTATGGGCAGATAGAAGTTTGTGAAATTGCTCTGGTGATATTGGACTTAAGGATTCAAACGTTGGTTGCGTAATGGTTGCATCTGGTGGGGTGGCCGGTATGGAGGGGGTTTGGTTGGAGGATGTAAGAGAGCTAGGTTGGTGGCTAGAGTATTTGTTCTTTCGAAAGCTGTGGTGAAGAAGTGGAGGGAGAGTGAGTCGCACAGTGATTGTGAGGGAGTCGGGACGGTCGTGTTGCAAGCCGGATGGGTGAATTCAGAGATGATTTTGTGGAGTTCTCTGCTTGGGTTTTTGCAGTTTTGGATTCGGGAGTTGTAGTGGGCTTTTTTTGCTTTCCGGATTTCGGTCTTGTACTGATAAAGGTGTCGGGTCAATGTGGCCCTATTCACCTGGGTTTTGTCTTTCTGCTATTTGCGTTCTAGCGTTTTATATAGTTGTTTAGTGATCTTCAACTCAGGAGTTAACCATCTGGGGAAGAGGCCGCAGCGGGTTGATGGTTTGCAAGGGGGTGTGAGCTGCGTCAGAGATGCATTGAGCCATGAGTCAAAGGCGTCGGGGGTTAGTTGTTTGTTCAGTAGGCAGGTAAGTGGTGGAGACTGGAGGAGTGCGTCGGCTAGGTCCGGGATGATTATTAGTTTTTTCCAGCATTTGCGTAGATTCAGAGGTTCAAATTCGAGTATGGGAGGGCGGTCGGGTGAGTGAATGGTGAACGAGAGAATGAAGTGATCGGACCAGAGGATAGGGGTGGGGTTTTTTAAATGAATCAGGGTGTTGGAGCTAAAGATGGCATCAAGAGTGTGTCCTTTGTAGTGGGTCGGGTCGTTTGTGTGGGGTTGGAGGTAAATTGCGTCCAGACCGTCGACCAGAGAGTGTGTGATAGGGTTGGTGGGGATGTCGAGCCATATGTTGAAGTCTCCAAGAAGGGTGAGATTGGGGTGGTTTAGTTGAAGGGTGGCAATAGAGTCGCAGAGATTGTTTGCGAAATGTCTATTGTAGCCAGAGGGTCTGTAGATTATTAGGAAGCTGTTTGAGAGCGACGGGGAGAGGGATAGTCTAACGAGGAGAGATTCACAGGATGGAATGGAAGGTTGGCTGTCAATGATTGAGGCGTGGAAGAGAGACTTGAAGACGAATGCTATTCCTCCTCCTCTAGAAGGACGGTTCAGTGTGATGAGGGAGTATTCGGGGGGGGAAGGCTTCACTGGCGATTGGGGCAAAGTCGTCCGAGAACCAAGTTTCGGTGATGAAAACCAGATCTGGTTTGTTCGAGGTGAGGAGGTCAAAGATGCAGTATCTGTTTTTTGCTACGGAACAGGCATTAAATAGGATGCAGTTCACATCGGGAGGCGAGGTTGGTCTCGGAGCAGGAGCGGAAGGTGGTGGTGGCTGAGGGAGAGGAAGCTGGGGAGGGTGAGGGGTAGGGTGGGAGACGATCGATGGGAATAGTGGGCAAGCAGCAGAGTTGGTGGGTTTCGGGCAGGAATGGGTTGCTTTGTGAGTTGGGAAGCTCGGGGTTGGCTCGGGGGATTTCAAGGTAGGGTGTGGGTGGTTAGGACTTTCGGTTGTTGTTGAAGAGAAGTCGAGGGAGAGGGGTTTCAGGCTCGGTGAAGCTACGGGGGAAGGAGGTGATTGGGGTACAGAGGTTGCGGGTCGAGATAGGGGAGGCGAGGAGTGCTGAGAGATTGAGGGGGACCAGGTACAGTTTCTCTTTAGTTTCTTTATTGTGATTGGAGTGTGGGAGAGAGTAGGGGGTTCAGAGGGGGAGAGGGATGCGGCTTCGGTTCTTGCTAAGGCTCGGCGTGCAGTATTTAGGGAGGGGAAATGGTGTGTTCGGGGAGCGGAGGCAGTGGATGTTTGTGGGCAAGGTGGGTGGGGCGCTTGCCGGGCGTGGTGTGCTCGCTATAATAGTGAGGGGAGCGGGCATGGGTAATGTGGGCTGATCGGTGGTGATGTTCGGGGGGGACTTCTTAGGGTGGTTGGCTCGCCATCGTGCCCCTCTGGCTTGGTGTTTGGAGAGGCGAATGGTAGGGAGTGCAAAGGAGGGTGGGACAATTTGGGATGGGGGAGACAGGAGGGGAGGCATAACGGGGAGTGGGGGCAGATTATGGTGGTCATTTCTGACGGACTCTGGAGGAGTGGATGCACTCATGCCTAGTACGAGCTGTTAGGTGTAGTCTCAAGTGCAACTTTACAGTTTATTGGACTTTATAAATTCTGCTGTTTCACTGGCTGTTAGAAGTCTTGTAATCAAGGTTCCAAGAAGTTGGGTGATATTATTCACTTATTCTAGGTTTTAGTGTACAATTTGTGTCTTAACATGCAGATATTAGGCCGTTTGAGATATAGCTAGATCCTAGGAAATGTTAACTGGGCGGCCTATTTAGTTGTAGTTACAGCACAGTTAGCACAGTTATGCTAGATCCTAGGATATACTAACTGGGCGGCCTATTTAGTTGTAGCTACAGCACAGTTACACTGTTGGATAGGCTTTCTTTTAGTAAGCTATAAAACAGGTATGCTTATTATTATTTTAGGCGGAGTTTGCGAGGCTGTTGGGCAACTTCTAAATTCAGTTTCTAAATGCACATTTTTAGAATTACAGAGAGGCTGTTGAGTACACTTCTAAATTCGCACGGAGGCAATTGGACATACTTCTGACATTCACTAAGAGGCTATTGGGTACATTTCTAAGTTCAAGTTTTCACAGAGAGGCTATTGGGCACACTTCTAGATTCACGGAGCGGCTACTGGGTGCAATTCTATATTCAGTGAGGCTGTTGGGCACACTCCTGGGAACACAGAGAGGCTATTGGGCACACTTCTAAATTCAGCTTCTTAAATGCACATTTCTAGAGTCACAGAGAGGCTATTGGGTGCACTTGTAAAGTTCAGCTTCTAAATGCACTTCTAAGTTTAACTGTCACCGAGATGCTAAGGGTGCAATTCTAAAATCAACTTCTAAGTTGAACTTTCACCAGTATGCTATTATGTGTACATCTAAATTCAGCTTTCACAGAGAGGCTGTTGGCTGCACTTCAAAGTTCAGTTTCCACGTGGAAGCTAATGTGTACACTTCTGAGTTCACAGAGAGGCAATTGGGTACACTTACTTTTCACAGAGAGGCTATTGGGCACACTTCTAAATTCAACTTCTAAATGTGCTTCTAAATTCAACTTTTCACAGGGAGGCTATTGGGCGCACTTCTAGATTCAGCTTTTCACGGAGAGGCTATTGGGCACACTTCTAGATTCAGATTTTCACACGGAGGCTATTGGGCACACTACTAGATTCAACTTTTCACAGAGAGGATGAGTATCCTGCTGTGATTGGGCAGGTGCCAGGGCATTTCCTGGCGCACATATGATTATAGTGGATGGCAAATCAGCTAAGCTTGTACTAACATTGACCCTACTTTGTCAATCCCCCTTGCCCAATGTATATTCGTTATTTTGTTCTAAGAACAAACCATGCTCTGTCGAGTGGAAATGACTGTGTCATGCCTGCTAATACAACTAAACAGAGGGCACGGATGCATGGCTGGTCAAGGAAGGTCACACTGGACCCTTACAACCCTTGGTATTGTGCAGAAGGTATTGCCATGTTAGGTCTCAATCCTTCGCTGAATTCAATGCCCTGTTATGGTGGAACACAAATGTATCAGTCATTTATAGGATTCTGTGTTTTTCGAGAGTGTAGCTATGAGCATTAGTCATCAGAGCATGATACAAAGTAGTGGTATGTAGAACTTTATCATAATTACAATAGTGGGTGTTTCAGTACATATAAGCATAGTATAAGAATCCAAGAACATGTCTCAAAGGCATTTAGGTGAAGACTGTATAACACTGAAAGCATTGCATGTTGTAACAAAACCATGGTCAATAACCAGATGAGGCCATGGACCTCAACATCAGGTGGCATACTCCTCGTTATGTTATGTTAAGAGTTGTTTGTGTTATGTGTGTATGGAGTTTATAAAGCACACAGCTAGTTAGGAAGCATCTGAATAATGTGATACATAAAGAGGACGGACCCAGGGTTACGAGTAGGAGGTCAATAGGGTTGAGCAGAGCGAGCTGTGATTGGCAAGATGCTCATTGTAGAGTAGGGTGTTCTGGTCCTTCCTGAAGTGTGTGATGGAGGGGGCCAGTCGTATCTGCATTAGTAACGTGCTCCAGAGACAAGGTCGATAGCAGCAAAATGCCTGTTTCCTTTTTTGTTTCCCTATTCCAGGTTTTTGTTTCCTGGCAATCTTATGGCTTCTGCTGGTGCACATGGCTCTGTAGAAGTTGAGTTGTATATTGTGTGTAAATTACCGCCATAGCGGTGTAACATCACCAATGCTTGTCCAGAGAGTGCCATATTGTGGCCCTGCCAAGGCTATCCGTGCCTTAGTTTGGAAGCCTAAAGAAAACGGTATCAGACAAAGGGAGAAGGCAAATGGGGCGGGGGATTAAAAACACTTGGAGGATTTGCACAGGTAACAAAGAGAAAGAGGGACATGAACGAGGATTTCCAAACCGTTAGAGTCAGAGCATATCAATCAAAGTTCAGTGGTAATCAGAAAAGGGAAATTACTAAATGATGGAGAAACATATGTGAAGTATGCTCGGGAGACAACGTGATTGTAAATAGGACGTTTATTTACTTGTATCGATCCTGCGCATCCCATCCTCGTCGCCAAATGAAGTATGCTCGGGAGACAACGTGATTGTAAATAGGACGTTTATTTACTTGTATCGATCCAGCGCCCTGCACTGCCGCTCACACTCTCATTATGTCTCTCTCCCTTCTAACCCTCACCGTGGAATCCTTCTTCCAACCTAAACATTCCTAACCTCGCGGCAGGCAGGGACGCCGTAGCTAGGAGACCATCATCAAGGTGGAATACTACAATATGCCCATGTAGGCTGTTTTTAGTACTCACAGAGAGTACTGAAATTAGTCAGCGAGTGGTTATTTCATTGACTAGATGTATGCCTGAAGTGTTGAAGCTTGTTTTTCCTTTAAGTGTCACCGTCACCTGACAGACACAGAAGCAATACATCTGGGATTGCCCAGGCGTCTCACAGAAGTGGCAGAGCCCAGAGGGAACTGTGAGCAAGGCAAATAAGATGGACACACAGGGGTAGACAAACCATGTGTCTGGACAATCTCTCTGTAGGTCATACTTGCGAGGCCACATACTGAGGGACAGGTGCAGTGAGAGAATAGTTTAATACTGCAGTGATTTGATGTAATACATTGTCTGAGAGTGCAGTCACTTCACAGCTCAGAGATCCTGTTCAAAGAGTGTGTGCGTGTTATATGAATGTCATAACATAACACTATGACATACTTGGATGGCAGGGGCTGTTTCAGGCTTCAAGCACCAGTAGGCCCAAAGCCAGCAGTAAGGAGCCCCTCAGGCCTGGATGGACACAAACATCCAGCCCTATATTAGGGATAAGTAGTCGACCCTGAAAACAATTCCATGTTAGGGTAGTTTTAAATGTGCAGGCTTCCTGCAGAGGATTGAGCCAAAAGGCAGCTGCCCAAACAGTCACTCGGCCCTGCCAGTGAACCTTTGAGGATTCCTAGGAGTTATGTTGGCCCAAAACTCCATTTTAGGCAGTTTTTGTCCTCGCCTGGGAATAATCTGCACATAACCCTGCACCCCGTCTCCCCCATCCCATCCCAATCATTCCCCGAGCTGTAGTTGCCATAGCAACATGCTCAATGTCGGGTACAGGCATAGACCAAGCCATTAAATATGTTTACAAATTGTAGTGGTAATATACAAATTACTCACAAGGGCACCAGTAGCAGGAATAAGCCAAGCTTGGAATAATTGTTTTCCTCAACCCTCTTAAATTCACCTACACAATAGGTGTGCTGTTCTGCGGGCTTTGCTTTCCATTGCTGGGTGAAGGAAGACATTTTAGATCGCCTCTTAGTTCCAAATATGCTAATTGTCATTCACATAGCAGCGTTAATTGTCTGTTAGTTTCAGCTTTCCTCAGAAAATGTTAATTTATTACATCTTCTGCCTTTCTGATCAAATAGAGTCAGGCGTGTCCAGCTAAAGCAGGAAGCCACCAGGAGTGCGTGTGTGGCACCACCACCTCTCACATCAGCAGAGTCAGTATCCTGCTGTGATTGAGCAGGTGCCAGGAAATTTCATGGCGCACATATGATTATAGTGGATGGCAAATCAGCTAAGCTTGCACTAACATTGACCCTACTTTGTCAATCCCCCTTGCCCAATGTATATTCGTTATTGTGTTCTGAGAACAAACTATGCCCTGTCGAGTGTAAATGACTGTGTCATGCCAGCTAACACAACTAAACAGGAGACACAGATGCATGGCTGGTCAAGGAAGGTTGCACTGGACCATTACAACCCTTGACATTGTGCAGAAGGCATTGCCATGTTACATCTCCATCCTTCGCTGAATTGAATGACCTGTTATGGTCGAACACAAATGCATCATTCATTTATAGGATTCTGTGGTTTTTGAGAGTGTAGCTATGAGTAGTAGTCATCAGAGCATGATACAAAGTAGTGGTATGTAGAACAGTATCATAATTACAATAGTGGCTGTTTCAATACAAATAACCATAGTATAAGAATCCAAGAACATGTCTTAAAGGCATTTAGCTGAAAACTGTATAACACTGAAAGCATTGCATGTTGTAACAAAACCAGGGTCAATAACCAGATGAGCCCATTGACCGCAACATCAGGTGGCATAATCCTCGTTATGTTATGTTAAGAGTTGTTTATGTTATGTATGTATGAAGTTTATAAAGCACACAGCTAGCTAGGAAGCAACTGAATAAAGTGATGCAAAAAGAGGACGGACCAAGGGGTTACAAGTAGGAGGTCAATAGGGTTGAGTGGAGCGAGATGTGATTGGCAAGATGCTCATTGAAGATTAGGGTGTTCTGGTCCTTCCTGAAGTGTGTGATGGAGGGGGCCCGTCATATCTGCATCTGCATTAGTAAAGTGCTCCAGAAACAAGGTCGATAGCAGCAAAATGCCTGTTTCCTTTTTTGTTTCCCTATTCCAGTTTTTTGTTTCCCGCATGGCAATGTTGTGGCTTCTGCTGGTACACATGGCTCTGGAGAAGTTGAGTTGTATACTGTGTGTAAATTACCCTCATAGTAGTGCATCATCACCATTGCTTGTCCAGAGAGTGTTATATTGTGGCCCTGCTAAGGCCATCCGTACCTTAGTTTGGAAGCCTAATGAAAAGGGTATCAGACAAAGGGAGAAGGCAAATGGGGTGGGGGATTAAAAACACTTGGAGTATTTGCACAGGTAACAAAGAGAAAGAGGGATATGAACAAGAATTTCCAAACCATTAGAGTCAGAGCATATCAATCAAAGTTCAGTGGTAATCAGAAAAGGGAAATTACTGAATGATGGAGAAGCATATGCCCATATGGGCTGTTTTTATTACTCACAGAGAGTACTGAAATGAGTCAGCGAGTGGTTATTTAATTAACTAGATGCATGCCTGAAGTGTGGAAGTTTGTTTTTCCTTTAAGTGTCAACATCACCCGACAGACACAGAAGCAATACATCTGGGATTGCCCAGTTGTCTCACAGAAGTGGCAGAGCCCAGAGGGAACTGTGTGCAAGGCAAATAAGGTGGACACACAGGGGTAGACAAACCATGTGTCTGGACAATCTCTCTGTAGGTCATACTTGCGAGGCCACATACTGAGGGACAGGTGCAGTGAGAGAATAGTTTAATACTGCAGTGATTTGATGTAATACATTGTCTGAGAGTGCAGTCACTTCACAGCTCAGAGATCCTGTTCAAAGAGTGTGTGCGTGTTATATGAATGTCATAACATAACACTATGACATACTTGGATGGCAGCGGCTGTTTCAGGCTACAAGCACCAGTAGGCCCAAAGCCAGCAGTAAGGAGCTCCTCAGGCCTGGATGGACACAAACGTCCAGCCCTATATTAGGGATAAGTAGTCGACCCTGAAAACACTTCCATGTTAGGGTAGTTTTAAATGTGCAGGTTTCCTGCAGATGATTGAGCCAAAAGACAGCTGCCCAAACAGTCACTCGGCCCCGCCAGTGTACCTTTGAGGATTCCTAGGAGTTATGTTCGGCCAAAACTCCATTTTAGGCAGTTTTTGTCCTCGCCTGGGAATAATCTGCACATAACCCTGCACCTCTTCTCCCCCATCCCAATCACTTCCCCGAGCTGTAATTGCCTGTTTAGTGTAACTGGTGGTAGTAGGGTGAACTCAGATAGCTTTGAGAAAAGAGCTCAATAAACCAGTTTACTGGACAACCTTCTCTGTAAGGCTCAACATTCCAGGAAAGTCGTCGTGTCTCGGGAGGATTGCTCAGGGGCAACGTGCTCGCCTTATAAGCAAGACGAGACAGAGCAACACATGTTTGATCCCCGGGTCCGGGCTTAGAAACCTCTGGGTATTAAGCGCGTTATAAATAACCTATCATATCAAAGTAACGAGAATGGGATTGGAAAACAAATACATTTACTCCAAAACAGAGTAACAGACAAGAGGAATTCTAATACAAGCAGCTGAATTACTTGGAAAACCCTCAAAAACAAAAGTCTGTATTCCATAAAATCTATCAAAGCACACATGGCATTTCTCCAAAGCTGATTCCCAGGCTAGTCACTTTACCAGAAGGAGGTTAAATGGGGATTTGGCCAGTAGATAGGGTTGGGCATATTTCAAAGACCCTTTCAAAACACTGGCAGCATTACATTAAAATATATGGAAACACACATTAATTTGCACCAGCAATTACCCCCAGACGATCAACTTTTCAGGCAGCAATGGGAAATGTATTATAGTTCTAAATACATGCTTTCTTTAAAAGGTAACCGGGGCTGGGGGCACAAGGAGGAGCATGCAACCCTCTATGTGTATTACTTTTGAAACATGTTACTGCTATATTGAAAACATTGTATCTTTTCTAATGTTTTGCAGTTGTGCTAAAATATCTCTAGAGACACCAATTAGCTTTTTGGTTGCATGTCCTTTATAACATTTACCAGGGATGACGTTGCTGAAACCTATAATACAAACGGAACGTCTCTTTTTTGTGGTCCAAGATACAAATTGTTTATATTGTTTATGGTCGTTTGCAAATGGTTTACAAAGTATAACAATTTTAATGCATTCGTTGCCCTTTCTCTCCCTCCTTCCATCTATATATTTAATGCAAATAAATGGGATAATGCCTACATCACACAGTGTGAGCCAGACTTCCCCTTTGGACTGTTTATAAAGTAATTCTGCTGAGGGTATGTCGAAGCCAGTTTCCAAGCTTTTCAGTGTGCTGCTGATTTCTTCCTGTGTGAGCAAATCAATTATTACATACTATAATATTGTGAGGTATTGAGTGCTAAAATGAGGGCAATGCAAGTATACTTTAACAGAACGCAGAGCGCTTTAACTACTTGCTTGTGCATGATGTGGCCTTCAGTGGCCTGTACAATCCCTGTCTGTTGCACAGCACGTTGATGCCTTCATCCTTGCAGAACCCACATTAGCTGAGGTTGCTACATTTCAAGTCATTTCTATGCTGTGTTTAGATAGGTAAAATAAGAAAGATAGGAACAGACTGTTTCTAATTTCTCCCAGCTATATTTTCCTTCCAGCCCATTATAGTGGAGGTTGCTCATGCATACTTTAGGTTTTTCTTCTTTATTCCGATTTCCCAACACTAATCAAAAACACTCCCCCTAGACAGAGCATTCAGTGTATTCACATTCTTTCCCCTTTTTCCAATGCTTGAAAGCCCAGTCATAGAGGTTGGGGCATGTACGCATGTGCACAGTAAGGGGTGTAATGAATTAACGTTTATGGTGTTTGGAAAAGTAGCCATAGGCAATTCCGAAGCCTTTAGTGTATAGACATACCCCTGCTTGCAGAGACTATAACAGTTTGATGTGATAAAGCGTCATAATAGCAATCCCCATCTTATAATGCCATCACGGTTTGCCTAACTCCTCTTTAATAGATTCATTTGGCATTTAAAGCATCAAGATTGCCAGGTACTTGAGAAGATCAGGATAACATATCCACACACTCATCCTCTGAGCCACTAACAGACTTATTGACACTCTGAGGGGCATATACTTGCATTTTACCCTCATTCCTATGTGCTATTTATTTAGCTCTGCATATATCATGGATACTGGGATCACCTGTGGGAGATGCCTGTAAACAGTCATCTCGAATGAGACACATTTCCTCATGAGTGAAATGCTCATGTTCCTATAGAGTCCCGGGAGGATAGCTCAGTGGCAACGTGCTCGCCTTGGAAGTAAGACGAAACGAAGCAACACAGGTTCGATCCCCGGGTCCACACTTAGAAACCTCTGTATATTTGAGCGCGTTACAAATATGCAACTAAGATAAAATATTATTATTACACAATTCTGTAACAGCGCCTGGATGCCCCCGGGCTCTGTGAGCGCTTTAAAAATGCAAATAAATAAAATAAAATAAAAATGATTATAAATTGTTCTTGATAACCTCAAACAGTGTGGGTAGTTATCATTGTAAAGATGGCAAAATACATTAGTGATTGAGATACAGATACACAAGGTACCTTATGCCACTTTCTAGCCATTTTCAATTGTATTAAATAAGACACTAATGTATTCTCTTTCTTTAGTGTGTTCTCTTGAGTATTCATTCAAAATGTCCCTAGTGTGTTATATTCACTATTTATGATTCATTCAAGTGGGCCTATAGTCCCAAAATCCATTGGGGTGGGAGTGGGGTATTTCATTTTGTCCCATGGATGTGTTAATTGTGTGAGAAGAGTTTGGGGCTTGTGGAAGCCCTTTTTCTTAAGCAATAGTTCTTTGCTACCATATCCATGTAGCCAATGGTAATGAGTGGGGGTTTCAGTCCACCAACTTGCAGAAGGGTGTTTTATTGAAAATGTATCTGCGAGTAAGAGAGAGAAGCGAGAGAGAGAGAGAGAGCCGGAGAGAGAGAGAGAAAAGAGAGAGGTGGGAGAAGGGGCAAGCGAGGGAGAGAGTAAAGGAAAAAGTGTGAGCACGAGAGACCAAGTGAGAGGGCTTGGCAGTGGCAGTATAAGATAGTGAGTGAAATGTATATGGAACCTGTCTGCACGAGGACAGTGGTAGAAGTGCAGGGTTGCAGGTTGTTTTGTCTTGTAGGACCTACTCCTCTCTTTCCCTACCCAAAGATGGCTGCCACAGGCCAAACTGCCACCACGTAAAACTAATAGAGCAATGACTAATCTCTTTCCTATAGCCCTAACACTCTGTAGCTAACCACACCTTGAAGCACTGTAGTTTATCAGTTACTAGACTCTTCCCTATGGATAAAATATTACCAACCTGCACCCATCAACACCATAGGTTTCACAACTACATCTCCACTGCCCCACTAATAACCTTTTTCTTACACAGCCATGTGAAGCCACCAAATGTGACAGGAGTGTATCACAAGACAGCTTACAATATATTAGCTCATTCTGTAAGAAGAGGTTGAAATCCAGGGAAAGAGGTTTCCAAATGTCATGTAGACGGTAATGTCCAGAGTCTTCACAGGTAACTATGCAAGACTTGGTGCAGATTGGTGGAACAGTGTAGAATTGTACAAGGAACAAACTAACAGATGTTCTGCTCTATATATAGAAAGATTATTGTTCATGCTGATTTAACTGTTATGCATAATTCTGTATGTATTCGCATTGTGTTTTCAAATGCTGTATATTTTTTAACACTTTTCTGAAGAAAACATAACAATAAAACGATGGAAAACCTCATAGTGAAATGCACTTCGTTGTTCATGGTTGATCCTCTACAATGCTATGTAGAGGCTATGTAGATTTTAACATGTCCGTATTTGTATGCAAAGGATATGGGAATACGGCGGATTATATGATTAAATGTCCATCACATCAGATATGTATGCAATATCTAAAAATTAGGTTGAATCTGTGCTCTACCAATGAAATTTTGGAAAGAAGGGGCATTATACAGAAATATCACAATTACTGTCGTTTTTGTAAAAAGCTGGTACAAAAGGAAACTTTGATGCATCTGGTGGTCGAATGCCCGGCACTAATTGATATACGAGAAACGTATGTTAAAAATCCGTTTTATATTTGCTGCCCCTGGTCTAGCGAAGAAATATGGCAAACTATTTTTTCTAGCTCAAGAAGTTCACTTAAAATTGCACTTGTACAATATGTCAATGCGATCTTACCAGAACTGAAGAAGGGGGGTGGTTAGAAAGAATTTTTGAAAAGCATATGTTATGTACAGGTGTGCTATCTTTTGTATCGCATGTCTGAGTGAGTAATTATCAGCTCAAAGGTTATATCAAGATGCAGCTGATTTTATGGTATATTTTAAAGATGTAAGTTTGTATACTTAATCATGTAAAAAAAAGTGTATGTCATTGTTTTTTATGAAGTATTTGAGAGGTTGATTAATCAGCCAACCAAATAAAAAAAATATATAAAAAAACAATGTTATGTTGCTCATGCCACCTTTCCCTGTTGTCACCCACTGCACTGGCTCCAGGGGCCATCGTTAAAAGGGGTGCAAAAGTGAGTTCTGAGAGAGCCACAGCATAGATCAGCACCTCCCAAAGTTTACCAAACACAAATAACTGATTGCACTCTCCCACACCTCAACATTCATTTCCCTTGTGCCCAAACAACAGATAGTAGCTGGTTTCCTGCAACACTCCTCCACCTTCTTCCTGTTTTCCCTTAACTATCCAGCGCATTACCAGGTGTCCTGACTGCCTCCACCAACCTTTTGTTTTTGTTTTCCTCTCAAACCAATCCATTATCTGGCATTCCTTAAAACTCCTGCAACTTCCTCATGTTTGTGTTTCACTCTCCACCAAGAATAAAGGCAGTAGCTGATGTCCTGTTACCTATCTCCCCTAACCCCAGCCCTGTCCCCTGGCACTGCAAGACCAACAGCTTGACAACTACACAGAGTGACAGATCATGTGCTGTGAAGAAACAAGAGCTAGAGCTCAATAAACCTGACAGGCCCTTGACTGTCACAGCCTGTCAGATTTGGAGAGCCACAGCTTCCGCCCAACCCAAGGGCAATGCCTAGTGCATCAGTAGTGCTTGTCCCCACGGGAGCCACGGCTTTTGCAAGGGTGGCAGAGTGTTGCTTTAGACACCCTGCATTAGGAATCCTAAGGTAATATAGCACTCTCTGCTTCTCTCTAAGGGTAACTGTGGAGGCAGAAATAAAGCCATATTAAATTGGTGTTAGTTTACAACCATGGAATATAACCTTTAAATTCCACTGCCGTGATGACATTGTAGAATAATATTGCGTTTAGAAAATAGTTTATTTTGTAATGGCTTCCTAAGGAACATAAATAAAACAAACAGATATGTCAGATACACACTCTTCGTTCAAAAAAAGATTGAAGTAGTGATGCAATATGATCTTGATATTGTCTAACTAGAACAACTTTGGCATTCAATCGGTACATTTTTTAGCTGACTTCAAAAAGAACACTCTACTCCTGCCCACCACAGGACATGGAAGGCTCAGTCACCTCTGCTCTGTGCATGCCAGGCACCAGAGCTGGCTCCTTACTTGTATGGAGCATGGGAGCTAGGCCTGTCTGCAGAGGAGTTCCTCAGAGCAGAAATGGATTTGGAAAAGGTAAGAACGTCCTTCGTGTGTAAATGTGGGTATGTGTGCATGCATAAAGTAAAGGGTGTGTGTATATATATATAACTTAATGT
Organism: Ambystoma mexicanum; assembly: GCF_040938575.1. Taxonomy (NCBI): domain Eukaryota; kingdom Metazoa; phylum Chordata; class Amphibia; order Caudata; family Ambystomatidae; genus Ambystoma; species Ambystoma mexicanum. Next base: position 356,040,176 of record NC_090923.1, read on the forward strand.
GGGTGAGTGAGTGAATGATGTATAGGTGGCTGGGAGTGTGAGTGAATGTTGGATGGGTGCAGTGTGAATGAGCATGAGAATGATGTGCTTGTGTTCATTGCATAGATTACTTACCTGTAATCTTCATTACTCCTAGTCCTGATCTTCCTCATCCAAGTACTTACCTATGACACACCTTGCCTTATCATTAAGTACTAGAATGAGGAAGAGGGATGTGGAGGTAATGCTGGGCCAAGGGGCTGAGTATGCAGTTGGAGGAGGGTTAGAGGGATAGGGGACATATCAGGAGGGTGGGGAAGGTGGGGGTGCACGTAATGGGCATTCATGATAGATCAGACATGATATGTGTTATTAGTGTCTAGATTCACATTTTGGTACAGCAAGTCTAGTAATTTCTATACGTTGCATCACATTTTTACAGGGCATCTATGATGAAGTAAGCATGATAAGTGTTATTACCAGTGTAGACTAGCATTTGGGTTCAGCCAACAATGGCATGGCATTATTACAGGGCATCTTTAATAAAGTAGCATGATAAGTGTTATTATCTGTCTAGACTGACATGTGGGTGCAGCCAGTCTAGCCATTACTTACTGCATCATGGAATCAGTTTCTGGGCATCCATAATGAAGTAAGCATCATAAGTGTTATTATGTGTCTAGACTAACATTGTGTTGCAGCTAGATTAGACATTTCTTTCTGTGGCTTGATATTTTGTACTGGGCAGCTTTGATAAAGCAATCACAATAAGTGCAATTTCCTGGCTCAGCTGAGATTTGGGTGCAGCCAGTCCTTACTGTGACATTGTTTATTTTTCTAGGCAGCTATGATAAAGTAAGCATGATAAGTGTTATTACATAGTTAGATTGGGATTTTGGTGTTGGTAGTCTAGGTATGTTTTCCTGTGGCATGGCATTTTTTACTGTGCATCATCAAGGCTACAGCAAACATGATACATGTTATTACGTGACTGGCCTACTCTGTGCAGCCACTTTTGACATGCTTTCTTTCTTTTGACATTGCTTTTTTAATAGCAAAGTGATCAGACAGCTCAGCGAGTTGAGCGCTTACTGCTGGAATCTGTGTGTGATCTGCAGGTAGCAGGTTCAAATCCTGGAAAACCCAACTCAGTCATTCATTCTTCAGAGGTTGATAAATGGGTACCAACTTTGGTTGGGATGATAATTGTATGCAAATATGAGCTATGTGCAACAATTCGGCAAAAGCTCTATATAAAAATCTAATTATTATCATGAAAGCATTAATGCTCCTCTGCACTGAAAGCGACTTGCATCTAATGGATTTTAGGATACTGTATTATTGCAGCAGCTGGCAATGCAGCAGATCTTCTTTTCACATAATGATAATACCCGCCATGCAACTACAATGGCATAAAATGGAAGGTACTGGAGATACAATGCTGAAGTGGCATATCCATAGCAGTTCATCAGCCTACTTTCTTGTGTTTATAGTTTATTAAAAACTTTAACACATTGTTAATGATACACTTCACCACTCTTAGTTCATTACAAATGGCAATAAAGTAATTCAGGCACAGCATTGAAACACAGATTACATACAGACATTAATTCATTCAACCCAAAACAATATAATACAATATTCTATATACCTATCAGGGACTCCCTTTCTAACCCCAAGATTACATTTTCTACATATCCGACAACTTATTACCTTACCTACTTAATTATGGTGGACTAATTGAGAAAAACATGTTCCTCCAACTTTTTGTTTATCACTATTAAACTATTCACTAAAGCAATGGTCATTGAGATAGAGTATCCATACAAGAGCCCAGGCCCATCTGACCTCACTCTTTAAATCATTTAATCTCCTTATGAACTTTCCCAACCACATTTCCCTCAGCCCTAGCGTTGTACTCTAGCCAATCAGCCAATGTTTTAGCATTTCTGCTTCCCCAGGCTTTTTACAGAGGCAACAATTTATTTCTTGCCAAGGGATCCCTCTTATGCGACCCCACCTTTGTAGGGAGCCTAGTAAAGTGCGGTGAATATGCATATAAATGTAACAATAATTTAGCCTCGGGAATGTCATCACGTATGTCTGCATCTCCTTATATGTCCTTAGGTGTGTGGTTAGCTACCTTTGTAGTTTAAACAATAACATTCTCAGTACATCGTCCCCATTTGTATAATTAGCACATTGTTGTACATCCTTACCGGGCTTCCATCAATGTAAGCTTGCATGAGTCCATTTCAGAAAGATGGGGTCACAACACTCCCCAAAATTGGTCAATACTTATTTTTTAAAGATATATTCAAATCTTAAAATAACAAACATGATGGTGGAACCAATATTGCCTCGGCCTATGCTTTACTCTTGAGTATAACCCTATTATCTCATGACCTCATCAATGGCATATGTAGGTAGCACCCATGTTGAAATGTGGTTGGTATCTAAAATATTCATACCTGCGTCTGGGCGTATTTGGTATTTTAAATTGTTTACATTTACGCACTTTTTTAACTCCCGCAAGCCACTTTCGGGTATGACACCTGGGTTAAAGAGAAGCTGATGGGATCCAGGTCAAAGGTCAGGAGACATCACTTTGTGTGATGTAATCAGGTCCATGATGTCACTTCTGCTACCTGTGGCATCTTGGTGTCCCTGCTAGGAGGCAAGAATCCCTGAAGGATGATTGTGGGAAAGTCATGATTGCATGATGTTTGTGGGAGTGCTTAGCAGAGATTAAGTGAGGGGGTGATACACCAGTGATTGTGTGAATGACTAATTGGGAAAACAAATTAGCAGCACCCAAATGAGTCCAGGGCAGAGGGAGACATTTTGCTCATGGTCTTTTAACATCAGCAGCGGCACATGCTGTGTCCACTGGAGATGGAAGAATTTCACCTAGTAAATTGAAAGTATCATTAAAATCCTGTTCCACACCCTTGTCACAAGTAGCAATGAAGTACATGCACAAGTAGATGTGCATGCATAGGCATTGGACCACAGTGATGAACATTGAATGAGACTGACAAGGTAGGTTGAACTTTAAGTTCCTTCTACCATATCAGGGGTGGAAAGCGGATGGATACAGATCTGAGCTACTGAAAATATAGGAAGAACAACACAAGGTGCAGTTGGACAGTGAGAAGAGATTGAACTGATAAGTCTGACAATAATGATGCTGATGAAGATAACAGGGATGTTGATGAAGACAAAGATTCAAATCCATCAGAGTACGGATGAGTCACTGATGGAAAGCTGTGACACTGAGGAGTTTGAGGAGAAAGCCACCACAGATATAGAAGCTGTAGCAGTAATAGAAGCATGGACCAAATGTGTCAAATCCCTGACTGACTGACTGATTCTGTCCAAGATAGAACCTGTCACAGGCCAAAGCGCAACACATGATTATGTGAAACCCAGAATGCTACCACCAACGCCACTTCATCACACAAGTTCCTTGATGAGCCCAACCTGGGTGTTGCTAGCCAAAAAAGATACAAAAAAATTAGCAGAATAAACATCTACAGAATGTAACCACTTGTACACTCTGCTAGAAACCATTTTTCTAGAGTACGACAAGGGCCCACTTGATTAACACCTGTATGTGGTCTCAAATTCTCCAGCACCATACACAGATATGGGAAGAAGTCAAAAGTTCTGAAGTGCATATCACCATCACTAGACTGCATAATCTCCCCTGAAAATACTGCAGCTGTGTCACCTATTGAGAGTGGGATATCACACTAACACCCATCCTCTAGCTTTGATCCTCCATTGTGTCAGGTCAGTGTTGTGTTGTGGAAATGTTTGAATGTCACCAGAAATTTCAGACAGCACCTACTCAATGCTAGCCTTCCCATAAAGTTTGTAGTAGGCCTCTTGCACTAGTCATTTTTGAGGAAACCCTGGTATCTGGTAGCTTATGTGAAAAGAATACATGAAGGGGCAGAGAACCCTCTTTTTTGTATATGGGGGGCCTGACTCAGGAGGGTAGGTATAGACAACAAGAAAAAGGTTATGGTGTCAACGGCTTCATCTTTCATAGACGCACAGGCGCACAGGCGGTGCACCCTAGCTACTTACAGGTTATATTAGCATATTCTAGCCCAAGGATCACAAAGGAATATTAAATATAACATAAAACAAAGTTTAATTGCAGATTCAAGAAACATACAATTAGGAAAAGGCCTATATAACACAAAAAATACCAAGTCAACAAACTACTTTTATGTGGGTTAGTCAACATAAGTGCAATTTCCTAAAAACTGCTGAGTATGTAGCAGTACGGAATCATTGTCAATTGTCAATCATTGCCTAATTTTACGTTTCTTGAATCTACAATTAAACTTTGTTTTAGATTATACTTAATATCCCTGTGTGATCCTTGGGCTAGAATATGCTAATCTAGCCTGTCTGTGGCTAGGGTGCACCACCTGTGGGTCTATGAAAGGGGTGGCCGTTGACTCTATAGCCTTTTCTCGTAGCTTATGTGAAAATGCCAGTACCAATGGGTAGTTTCCAGCAACCATCTTCTCATTTGCGAGGCAGTGCTGCAATTTCACAATGTGTATCTAGTGACACTTTGGTGGGTGTTACAGCAATCTATGGAACATAAAATCCACCCCACCATTGAGGTGTGGACCTTTCGTCCGAGCATTGACTATATGGCTCCTCACAGCACACTGTGTGGACTTTCCTTTCATTAACAGCCGTGAGAGGTCCCAGAGCAGTGAATGGTGGCAGCAGTTGTATGTGATTCAATACTAATCACCTTTGTGCATGCAAGCTCTTTAGGGTAGAAACGACTGGATAGTTGAAATCTGGGAGAAGATGTAAGTGGATGATCTCGGCAAGATAGCTCAGGGGCAACAAGCTCATCTTGGAAGCAAGATGATGCAAAGCACACGCTTAGAAACCTATTGGTATTAAGTGCTTTATAAATAACCAATTACAATTACAATCAGTTACTAAGGCCTTGTAAGTTGCATTTGGGCTTTGCTGCATCAGACAAAATATCAAATGTCCTTGCTTACTTACGAATTGGCAAGGCAATGCACACACTCTGTTTGCTGCATGTCTTTCAAGTCGGAGTTGCACGATTTATAAGCAATTGTGGGCCTATAAAAGAAATTGTGACTGTGGATCAGACGAACAGCTCATATTTTAGTGTGTTTATCATGCCAAAAATGCACTGCACTAACTGCATGTGTGCCACAAGTTGCCACTGGACAACTTGAAGGTCTCAGTGGACAACTTAGAAGCTCTACTTTGCAGCCTATGAGAGCATTGCAATGCCATCGCAAGTTACAGCACCACTCTCAGAAGACCATTATAGTAGTCATTTTTTAAGCAACTGCTCGCTAATGTCTGCTGAATGCTACAACCTTTTGTGTAGGCCACCAAATGTGTTTGCTGTCACAATGCATCCCTCAGAGGGTTCTTCCTATGGTGTACCCGCTTGGGCCCAATGTAATCAACATGTCAAGGGCTTGTGCCTTGGCACCTGTTTCCAATGTGGCACAGCTGGTGGGGACCTGCTTTCAAGATTGTGTGGCTGTCCACAGTGTTCGAATATAGAGATAAATGCAGGGCTGATTTTCCTTATGGACCTATGTTTCAAGGTAAAGGTTTCAACTTATCATTCAGATGTGTCAGGGAGATAGACTTGCAGCAAACGTCCCAATTGGGAGGCATTGTCCAAATGTGCATGGATGCTTTCCTGCACTGCTTGCAAAACCATTTGGAGAAAAATCACATTCAGCAGTTAAGCACATCAACAATCCCAAATTCCACCAACTACACTGTGAACGGCGGATAGCACCGGGCAACGCCTGGTCTTGGAAGCAAGACCGCGGAGGGCAACAATGGTTCGAATCTCGGATCCGCACTTAGAAACTAAACTCAAGTATGGTAGTAGGTGTGCTATAAAAACACAATTAAATACATACATTAAATAAGTAAATGCCACGCTCAAGACTGATGGCATCAGACATCTGTTGAAAGCATTGTGAACACTGCAAAGGGAGGAAATAAGCGTACAGACTTCTGAGTGACTCAGCATCTTGAATACAGGCATTAACAAGAGAAGAAAATGGCCATCACTCACACAGATGTTTGATAACTATCCACTGGTCACTTCATTCTGAAGAAGGGATAATGGCCCATTACTGGACTGGCATTACGAATTGTCCATCTGGCAAGTGGCACATGTGCTTGTTGCTGTTGCATTAATTAACAGTCCCCTGCAAGTATGTAGTCATAGAGGACTTTTAGTGCATCCAGGGTTACTGTCTCTAATCTCAGGGAAGCCTTGTAATGCCGAATGTTGTGAGCATGAATACAAATGAATGGTGACTTTATTTCAGAAGACTATGGAATGATATCAACCAATAGCCAACATACCAGCTTGGTTGATGATGATGATTTGATACCGGGTACAAGACAGATACCGCACAGTGGAGTGGGGTGGTTTGTGGCTTGTGTGGCTGGGAAATAGACAGCGTCAGATGTGTGTGACTGAGGCCCTGACCAGATGATGAATAACACATGCCACAGCCTATCATGTCAGTAATGTGTTTTAATCTTACTGATGTCATAATCACAAGCACCAATGGTCAAATGCACTCTGGAACTCTGAAAGAGTGCATCCACGCGCTGACATCCTCAGAGGCATTGCTAGGGGGCATGATGGGTTATAGCCCTGATCATTTGGTTATAGCTATGGATAGAAACGCAGGGGCTACAACCAAATGGCTGGCTAGCCCTGAGTCCCAACAGTCCCGACATTTGTGTAGCCCCAGATCTTTCCCAGACCTAGCAACACCTCATCTCAGGCTCTTACATGGTGCAGCCAGCTGTTAAAGTTCTCATTCTCTCCCAGAGAGACCAGCCATCTTCTGATGTGCTTAGGCTCTCTTACAAGATACAGCCACCTGTTAACGTTCTTGAACTCTTTCAAAGGCTGCAGACACCCACTAAAGTTTGAATAGTCACTCACAGTGCAGCGCCACCCCTTAAAGTGTATTGCCTCGCACACAGGTAACAGTCACCCCTTAAGTACAAAGGATCTCTTTCACAGGCACAATCAGTCACTACAATTTGTGGGCTCTACCACAGAGCCATTCCAATGTCATTCACCAAAGATCACAGGCTCGCCCATATAACCTTGATTATAACTAAAGTTACACATTTCTTCCACAGAGTGTTGCCTCCCACTAAAGTTCTCACACTCTGCCACAGACTGCTTCCAATCCCAGACCCATGGCTGCTTCCTTCCTTCCCATATACAATGGCCTACAGGTGGGAATCATTGTACAGCTGTATTTGTCTCTTCATATTGGCCAAAACTACTGAGTAATCTTGCTGCCCTTAGCGTGCAGGTGCCAGGGGTATCTAGCCAAAGGTGGGTGCTGCAAGTGGCACACCATATCAAACTGCTTGTTGGGTTTGCACCAAAAACAGAGCACCTTCCTCATTTTTGTTTTCAGAACCCAAAATGTTTCAACCTCCCTAGACATCTGAAAAATACGTAAACCGTTCTTCCATTTTACCCTAATGCAGATACATTAGCTATATTGGCTTTGCAATGTGTACCCTCTGTCCCCAGAGCCTGGGGGTTGTATATGCATTGTTTAAGATGTCACCATCAGTTAGCTCTCAGCTTGAAGTAAGAAAATGAAGCTGTCAGTATTTATGCCATTGGTCCCTTGAGAGGTTTGCTAAACCAACTCACTAACTTGGTAAATATTATATTTTATCAGAACATCTCTGAGTCTCTCCTGTTTCTTATTACTGTGTGCATGGAGATTATGCACTGATGGAGTTTCAGCAGGCAATCAGACGTTAAGGTTTGGCTGATTTAGGAAATCCTCAAGCAAATTTGACACCAAATTCAGCAAATCAGCCTAGAGCCCCACTTCCCCTTCTAACAATGGAGATGTTGAAGATTAATCGGTTACATCTTTGTTTCTAGTTGTTCCACTGCATGTTACAATTATTAATATGATTAGGTGCCTTGTTACTCCGCAATGAGCTGTGTACAAAAATAACATTCTTGTATTATGTTAAAAAGATTTTACACTGTGCCCATCATCGTATTATAGTACAGTTACGTGTCTGGATAGTAGTGGATGTTGACCCCTCTTCGGGAGAAAACAAGCCATGGTCTGTGCTGAAAAGCAAATGACAAAAATGTTAGAGGGTAATAGGAACAGGAGAAGGATAGACTTGAGACAAAGAAATAGGAAGGTATAAGAGTATTCCGGAGGAGTGGTTATATTTGTGGTAATAGATGTGCATGATAAATCATTGGTATTGGTTTAAGCACATTTTTACTGTAAAAAATAAAAGGAATAAAACCAACCTGTGATGTTGAGCAGTTTTGGTGTGGGCAGTGTAGTGAGTTGGAGTAAGTAGTCGGTAAAATGGGAGGCATGTTTCAACGGTTTTAATTTGTAAAAAAATAAAGAAAAGGTCCTACCACGCCATCTCTAAAGAGTTATCCCTACCTAAACAAATATCAACTAGGGTGCTCAGGGTGTTTGTCTAAATGAAAAGAGTCCATCCTCTGTCCATAAACCTACTCTAGCACTACCACTAGTTTTGCAAAAGGGTACAGCATCCAAATGAATGTCATACCAGGAGAATGATTCCCTTCTCCTGGTGAACTGGCTCAGTCTTCATCTCTTTTCCAACAATCTTTTGCACTAGCTTCTGATTCAGCAAAGTGATTGTGGTCAGGAGAATGACTCCCTTCTCCTGAATCACTTCGCACAGCCGTGAGGGCTGTCTTGAGATACTCATTAGCAATAGTCCTCAAAGGTGTCCTTACTTCTTTCCAAGGGATTCTGAAAGCTTGCTTTACAATTCCAGCAATTCTTCCCTGTCCTCTGATGTTATGAAGATTATCTCCAGATAGCTCTTGTCGTCTAGTGTCCTCCTTTATTTTAACAAGATTACCACTGTGATGATGGAGATTCCTCTCGATGTACTCTTGACTCTTTATTCTCTGCATATAACTAATGTGATGAGGGAGATTACTCTAGAGGCTTTCTTGACTCTTGGTTGTTGGGGTGTCACTATTGTGATGACAGAGATTATTCCTGAGGCTTTCTTGGCTCTTGGTTCTCTGAATGTCACTTCTGTGACAAGGGAGGTCACGGCCAAGGCTCACTTGACTCTGGAGCTACTCCAAGTCCCTACCGGGTCTCCTGCTACTCCTGTTACCTGTTGTGTGTCGGGACTGCACCTCCAGTTCTTCCTGAGGTGATGGGCTGCCCCACGTTGCTTCACTGCTTCGTTTTTTCATTCCACTCTCCGATTCATCTCTAAGGCTCTGCAGAGACTTGTCCCATGTGGCTCTGGCTTAGTTGTAGGACCACACGGTTTACTCCCCGCGGTCACCCCATTGCTGTTTTCTCATCCACTGATCAGAAGCTTGGCCACTGATCAGAAGCTTTGCCTCAACAACAGAGCTCGCTGACCCTTTCTGGATGTCTCCGCTACCACAGATCAGCGTATCTGCAGCCTTGTTTTCCCAGGTTCAAACTTCCCTGGCTGGGCTGGCTTCATGCGGGCTGCTCTCTCTATTTGCCAGTCCTTCCTCACTCTTTATTTCATGTACCTGGATCCTCCCCAGCGTAAAGTTAGACTCCTTCTTTACTATTGTTGTTGTAATCTTTATGCCTCCATTGGGCTGATTCTTCTCAGTGATATGGCCAGGCAACCTGTTATTACTCTGCAGGTTTTTTCGGCTCTTCTTCATCTGGGTTATATTTATTATTCAAAGACTGATGAGACATTAACATAACAGACAGTAATGTTATCAGGGATTTTCCGACAGGAAATTGGTCCCAAGGAAAAAGGGGTTAGTGAGTTCCTTCATGGAACGGGAGTACTTATACCAAGTTGGGGAGTCTCTCCCTGTTCGGGTCTGCTTCCTACCACCCTTAGGGGGACAATTCAGTAGTGGCCACACCTCCCTCGCCTCATAGTGAAGCGCTCCCCCGGGGAGAAGTGACGAGATCCTGTGAATCATCACAGCAGTTTCTAATATAATGATTTTGTGGTATTAGAACTAGTCAGCACAGGCTTCTGTGACGCACTTAAGTTGTACTGAAACATGCTGATGAACTGTGCAGGATTCTTTACCAGAACGTTTTTAAACAGCCCTCCTCGGTCAGTCCAGGAGAATAAAATATGGATGCCAAGCTTTATGGCAGAATTACCTGAGCCAAGTGATGGTAGCATAATGGTAAATGAGTGTAACACTAAAGGGGAGGAGTAAGGGGAATTATATCACCCAAGAGTTAGAGCTTCTTAGCAATCAGCTGAAAGATGATATTGAATGATCAATGTTAGGTGATATGAGAACGTGTGGTGACTTACTTAGGAGTCGGTGAATAAGAGTAATAAATACCCACATAAAGTGGGAAGATATCCCCTGAACTTCCTATCTAGGCTGTGTCTGTTCAATACAATGTGTAAAAAGACAAATGTGAATATGCAGTAAAGATGGTAGGTAGTAAGCGAATGGACACATATGCTTCATCTGCTTTATACCATGACAGCCTGGCAGCCTTTTTTGTGAAATAATCTCATGATGCAAGTATGTCTTTGGATCAGGCTTTTGAGTCGTTCACAATGAAAGATTTTCACTGTGAGGCTAAATCATGCTTACGGGACAGGAGAGCGAATGCCATTCAATTTCCTCCCTAGGCCTGGACGGCCAAGTTCTTGAGGCCAGCTAGGAACTCTATGCAGATGATTTTACTAGGGTCAGAGGCAGGATTCCGCCTGGGATGAAATGTGCCTCTTCTTGGAGTTATTCTATATGATCCAGCCTTGACTAGCCTCTCAACTGTACTCCAATTACCTTATCTTGTTGGAAAAGGATTGTATGGATATATTATGTGCAACAGCGACAAGGAGTGTACTTACCAGCTGAGAAACTTACTGCATGAGACACCTAAACTGTTTCTCAAATTTCGCCTGGTGGAGCGGCTATGTTGGATGGTGGTGTCCTAACATCACCCGCTTTTGGAATGATAAGAACAGTGTTACCTATGTTACTTCCGCACTCAGTCAGTCTTGAGGAGTATCGTGATAGTAATAGGTTCCAACAAAATATGATGTTTTGATTACAGAGCTAAACATACACTTCAATACTGTATATTTTCTTCAAAATGTCCTTTAATTTGAATATTAGTATCTGTGACTACGTCACCTATAGCCAACACATGTTTCGACCCACTCAGATCTTTATCAAGGCCAAAATAGTGTGTTTATTTCTTAACCTAATAATGTGCATTGTATGGTAGAGCCTGTTATGTCATTTCTCATGGCTCCCTTAGTGGTGAATGTGAACTTCCTCTCTTATGATGAAGAGATACTTCCCTGTTCTGCATTGATTTGCAACAGCCAATCATATTCATACCTATTCACACACCAGTCACTCACCATACACCTTCTCTCACATTCATTCACACTGCCTTCTACACGTAGGCACCCACCCAGAACATTCACACATACACATAATCACATACGTATCCATTCACCCACCAGTCTCTCACCAATACACCTTCTCTCACTATCATTCATATACACCCTCAGGACATTCACACTACATTCGCCACATAGGCACACACCCATAATAACATTTATACCCATTCACCCAGTTACTTACCCATAAACATTCGCTCACATTCATTCACAAGTACTGATAACATTGCATTCTCCATTGGGCACCCACCCAAAACATACACACACACACACACACCCATACACACACACGCACACACACACACAGAAACACACATAGATTCATACCCATCCAACACACACCTCATGCATGCGTGTGTCACGGTTTCCTTCCCTGCTCATGTGTTACCAAATCTGACCAGACGCCGACATCTCCGAAGGACAGACCGCTCTTGGAGATTGCTGTGGAGACTCCAGGATAGCTACATGGACGACAACTACAATTCCCAGCACTGCGCGCCTCTGTCCACCCATGCAGGTGATGGAGTGTCTTGTCGCCCCTGTGACTAGAACGCAACACTCTGTTGTTACAAAACGTGGCTGTTTCTGCCTTTTACTGCTTCTTAGCTGTTCGGATACAAGTGACTGGCTTTACCTGTTCCGTTTAAAGCATCATTGTTCTATTCTTGTTTCCTTTGACCTCGGCTCCCTCATGGACTACCTTTCTCTACACTCCCTTTTGGCTTTGATGACACATCAGATGGAATAACTTGACTTTCGTATTCTTGGAAATATTTTGGATTGCCAGTGGTTTGAGTTTTTGAGACTTTAACTGGATATCATTTTTCTTTGGTTCATGACTTTGTATTTTGTATAGTTGGGTTTTTCTTTTCTTGGAGTGCAGTACTTTGGATCTATTTTCTTGCTTATTGGATAGTAGTCCTCTGGATGTATACCTTCTACCTCATTTTAACAACAGGAATCGCACCTAGGACACCACCTCTAAAGCTTTTGAGAATAGTAACAATAATTTACAGGTAAGTGGAATTCGAGGGGAAAGACGTGGGTAAGTTAGCATTACTACATAAAGTAACCCCAATTGTATCTGTTTACAGCAACCGATGGATCTGGAGGTGCTTCCTGCTCCTGCCATCCTTTTCCCCCAATTATTTGGTCATTAGAGTTTTTGTGTATCGCTCTCTGACTACTTCATTGGGGTAAAGGGCATTAGTTCACCTGAGATCCTGACTGTCATAGCGTGATACATGCATACACACATTACCCATACCCAATAATCAACAGAAACAAAAATGAAGTGCACAGGATGTGGAAAGACACTTTATTTATTGCAATGCAATATGGTAAGAAGGTCATTGAATCAGGAAACAAAAACTCAAAAGACCATCAGCCCACCCACATTTGGGTTCAATATTTATAGAGTAAAATCACATCATTGTAATACATTTAAATTGGTAAAAGAAACATTTCAGATTACCCTGTAAAAACATAGACCTCTCTCCCTACTGCCTACTGGCTTTGGCCAGGGTTACACCTAAACAATGGCCTATACAATTCTACATCATTGGTCAGTACCTATAATTTACATCCTAAGAACAACCCTTAATAATGTTTTTAGAACAACCCCTAGGAAATGTCCTAACTTGTCACATGTCATCCTGAAAATATCACCATGCAGATGAACCTATCATAATTAGTGAGATTAGCTAAATCAGCGACCTGTAGCAACATTTAATTGACACTTCCTTTATCCGCTCACATGACTTAAGCTATTTGGTGACCCAGATGGTTCTCATGTCTTACTATTCCTCACAGTAACATATTTCTGCAACTATCGTATTGAAACATTAACTTTCTGTTCCGTGGGACAAAAACTGGGACTGAAACCATTTATCTTGCAATTAATGTCTTATGAAAACAGTGTCTACATGTAGCCTGACTCTGGTCACGATTACTTTGATTTTCCATATTACTAATCTTTTCTATATGCAATGACTCAGAGGACCACCAAGGGGCAGTAGTGATTCAGGCCTGCTTCAGTATTTTGGCAGTGTTTAACTGGGGTTGCAGCCTCGTCCTTCATTAGTACAGGCCACTAGCAAGACATGTGTTTTACGTCTATCTGCTGATCAGGACACGACTCAATACTTTCAACGTGTTCAGTTTTCTTGTGGACAGTTCTTTGAGAAAGGATGGCAGATTCTGCTTCTTGTAACAATGCGGACATGACTAATGTTGGCACTGCTTTGCATCCTATCATGTACACTGACTGTGTGGCTTAGCTCTCTTTGAATGCATCAGGATTTTCTGGCATAATTTGAAGTGAACGTGTTTTTTTTATTTATTTATTTTTACATTTGTGTAGCACACTAAGCCCAGAGGCATCAAGTCATTTACAAGATACAGCTTAAGATCAGTTCAGTTACAATGGATGCTTGTTACAGAAGAGTCACAGTACACAGACAACGTTGAGTGTCAGGTGGAGTGGATAATGCCTTGCCTGAATAGCCAGGTTTTCAGGCATTTCCAGAAGGCCAAGGAGGATTGTTCCGCCTGCAGGTCATGTGGGAGGGCATTCCAGAGTTTGGTGGGCATGGCAAGGAAGCTGGATCTTCCAGCTTTGGTGAGTCTGAATTTCAGTGTAGGCAAGCGGGTAGTGTAGGCTATTCTCATAGGTCTCGTTGATTGTGATATAGCAAATTTTGTTGGGAGGTAGGGTAGTGCTGAATTTGATGGGCTTCAATGAGTGATAGCAAGTGTTTTGAAGGCAATTCTGTCTCTTATGGTGGCCAGTGGGCATTTCTTCCTGCCTTGGAGATGTGTGCTTGCCTAGGGATGTTGAAAGCGGCACATAGGGCATTGTTCTGTATGACTTGCATTTTCTGAATGTTGCAGGAGGAGGTCCCCACGAATAGAGCATTACAGTAATCAAGTCTTGCTCCAATGATTACTCTTGCGATGGTTAGACAACTAGCAGGGAGAACAATGGTCTTGATGCATTGAGTTTTGATATATATGCTGCTTATAATGCAATGGCGTTCACTCGGTGGGTTGAAGGTGAGTAATGTGTCTAGGTACAAGCCCAGTGGAGAGGAAACAGGGATTGTGTACCCATCAATGGAGAAGGAGCTGTAGTGGGAGTCAAGGATTTTTTGTATGGCTGGTGAGCCCACAAGTAGGATGCATGTCTTGCCTTTGTTAAGACATAGGCAGTGTGTGGCCATCCAGATTTGGATGAATTGTTAAACTGAGTTTATGGTGATAGAGTCAGTATCATGGTTACCAGCGAGTGGGAGCAGGATTTTTGTTTTGTCTGCATAGTTAGCGTAAGAGATGCCAGAAGAATATAGAAGGTCAAAGAGGGGCTTTGTAAAGATATTGTAGAGAGTTGGTGAGTTGCAGGATCTTTGAGGATGCCACAGGAGATAGTTGCTTGGGGGTCCTATACGTTGTCTGTAAAGACTTTCATGCTCCTTCCTTCCAGGAAAGAGGAGGCTGAGTCTGTTGCTTCCTGTGAACAGTTAGCTGCTGATGAAAGGTGTTGGCAATGGATCTTATGGTCAACCATGTCGAATGCAGGTGAGAGATCCAGGAGCAGAAGAAGGGCAGGTTTGCCAGTGTCTCTAATCTCATCATTCTGGTTCTTTAAGTCGAGAAAAGCTGACTCAGTACCATGCCCAGGTTGGAAGCCGGATTGTTGCAGTTCGAGGATGTGGTGGGTTTCTAGGTATTCCTGAATTTACAAGTAGGTGGCTCTACCCAGAATCTTGAGTAGGAACAGATCTGTGGTGATGGGTTTGTAGTTTGTGCACGTGGCTGCATCTAAAGTGGGCATCTTGAGCAGGAGTAGTAGCCAGGCTTCCTTGAGGGATGCTGGAACCCAGAAAGATGAGAACGATACATTAATGAACTTAGTGATGATGGACGCTTGGGAGTCAGCATAGTCTTTGATGATGAGATGACAGCTGGGCAGATGTCCTCTGGGCATCTGGAGGGTTTTAGTTTCTTGATGGTAGAGACTTCTGCTAGGATGACCAGATTAAAGCTTGAGGTGGCATTGTGGGAAGGGGGGTGTAGGTTGTGGGCAGTGGAGTAACCTTGCTGAAAAAGATGGGGGGGGCATGACATCTGAAGAAAAGGTGTCCCAGCCAAATGAATGGGGACAAAAGGGTGTGCCATGAAAGTTGGGGGGGAAAAACACCTCTGCCCCCCCCTCAAATTATGCCCATGGTTGTGGGGAATAGATGATTGTTTCACCTTGATTTTTGATTTGGAGGGTGGCTACTTTATCAGGTAGTGCTTTTTGGATAGCTGTGCACCAGGTTTTATCTGTGGAGATGTTAGTGGGAGTGGTGACGGGGGATTCTAGCTCCCTGAGGATATTGAATAACTCATGAGTGTTGGATTTGGCATTGTCATTTCTAGTGTTGTACGTGAATGATTTGGCTTGGAGGATGGCTAGTTTGTAGGTCTTGGCAGCTGTTGCAAACTGCTGCTTCGTGGTATCGGAAGGAGTGTTTCTCCAGTTGGATTCAGCCATGCATTTTATGGTGCAGAGTTCTTGGAGGTCAGGCATGAACCAGGCATTGAGGTGGGTGGAAGGTTTAGTTTTGCGTGGGGCAAAGGGTGCTGCTGTATCTACTGCTTTGAGTAATGCTGTGGTGAAGAGTTTCAATAGGAAGTCAGGGTCTGAATCAAATGGCATTTCTTCTTGTAGTGAGTCAAGGAGGGGTGAGATGTTGGTTTTTGTTAGCTTGCAAGACTTCTCACTATTATCGGAGGCAACGCAGAGGTGGAGTGGGAAAGAGGGGTGGCCCGAAGCTATTGTGAAGGTAATAGCGTGATGATCAGAACAGGGGACAGCCGGATTGATGAGAACGAGATATGGCAGTTGAGGCCTATAATCCAACCCAGTGTGTGGCCTTTAGAGTGGGTGGGGGTGGCAACGTAGTGACTGAATCCTAGGGCACAAAGTGAGTTGTCTAGAGAGTTAGGGTTTTGGTCAGCAGGGCCATTCAGTCCCAAGTTAATGTCTCTGCGGGCGGATTCTTTGAGAGGTGAGTTTAATGTTGGTGCTTAGTGTGCGGATGAGAACTTCAAAAGAAAGTCTAGGGACAGTCGGGTGGTATAATATGTGAAGCTCGATTGTGTTTTTTTGTGAGAGCGGCAATTTAACTGTGAGTATATGACAGTGGGTAGATACTGCAGCATGGTTTTCCTAAAGGGGAGAGAGTCTCTAAAATGAGTGCTACTCCACCTCCTCTAGAGTCAGTTATGTCACTCCACATGATGGAAAAGCCGGTGGGTAATGCCATGGACAAAGCTGGGCCAGATGTGGCATGGAGCCAGGTCTCTGTGACTGCCAATAGGTTCAGGTTATTAGCTATGATCAGGCCATAGATGTCCAAGAGATGTGCCTGGATGGATCAGGCATTCACTAGTGCACAAATCAGGGGTGCCGCTGGCTTAGCAGGCAGTTCTTTTGGATTAGACTGCTATGGTCTTTGTTCGGCGAGCAGGGTGCAGAGGGATCCTTGCCACTGTTATCCAAGATTGTATTCTTGGGAACAGTATGGTTGTCTGTGGATGCTTCTGGTGAGCTGTTATGCCATGGAAAGGGATCCTTAACATGTTTGGTGTAGGTTTTACGTGAGTCTGGGCCACTGTTTTGGTGCTTGCTTATGTGGAGGGGGTACCTACATTTAGAGTGTAGGGCTAGGGTGCAAGTACTGAAGGTGCGGGACCTTAGTTTGACATTTTGATGGGAAGTGGCAGGGGGGATATATAGGGTGGAGGGAAGACGGCAAGGGTTTTGTGAGCATTGTGTGCAGAGGCGGGTGCAACTTGCCAGACCTAGTACTGGCATGCTGGTCATTGTCATAAGGGAATGTTTAAGTTTGGTGGGGTAGTCATGGCCCTAGTTTGAGTAGTGTGCTTGGCATGGTTAGTAGATAAATGAGGGAGTGGGGATGGGCAGGATGGGGGAGTGGTACTGCTGGAGAATTCTGTCCAGAGTTTCTTAAGGTGTGGGCTGGGGAGGCAGATGGGTTTGGTAGCCGAGGACGGCATAGTGGTGTACGAGCCACTGAGTGTCGTGTATAGGGATGCGTTAAAACCGATAAATTGAGGTCTTCTTTGGGGTGGTGAGCTCTTAGTAGAGAAGGCGGACAGGTAGCAGGCCGGCAGCTTCTCATGCTGGGACACTGCCGGCTGCTGCGCGCTGTGGCTATTGGCCACAAAATGCAGCAGAAACAGAGTCGGGGGAGGCAGGCACTTTAAAGATTGGATGTGAGGGCTGAGATGCTGGCACCCAAAAGTCATAGGAGGTAGCCTCAAGACGTTGCAGAGCTTAAGAGTCCTGGCCTTTGGCTTGAAGGAGGTGCCAATTTCAAGGGGCATGCTACTTCTGGCAGTTACAACAGTTTGCTTGGCTACGGGGTGCGGGTGTTCCAGGAACAGAAATGAATAGAGGTGATATTTTGCATTTGGAATGGTGGCGGGAGGGGTTTTATTTTTATTTTTATTTTGTGGATTTCTAGTGCGCACTGGACCGACTTAACTGTATTAACGTCAATCAAGAATGTGACAGGGTTGTGGACAATCTATAGCCCATCTAAATTATCTAAATAAGAAGGTTTTTAGCTTAGCTCTCAATGCCTCCATAGTCTGGCATACCCGAATCTCCCTTGGTAGCTGATTCCGTAGTTTGGGGCTGAATACCCCAAACCTTTTATCACCCTTGGAGACTTGTCTTGTCTGGGGTACACACATCTGCATTTCCCCTTCTGACCGAAGGTTTCTTTTGGGATGATAGTGACATACTTTAGCGGTGAGGTACTCAGGAGGCAAGTTATACACGCATCAGTACATCAGTCAAGCGACCTTGAATTTAATGCAGTCTTCCACTATAAACCAATGTAAAAATCTGTGTAGAGCAGACACATGGTCCCTTTTTCTTAAATAGCCAACCAGCTGGACTCCTGCATTCTGAGCCTCCTGTAGCCTATTAATTTGGCCTGTAGCGATACCTCCCAGCATGATATTGCAGTAGTCCGAATGGGAGTTGGTCATTGTCTCTATCACCACTGCCTGATCTTCCTTAGGGATGTATGGCAGTACATCTCTCAACATTCGTAGGGAGTAATGTACTGCCTTCACTTTGGCCCCCACCCGGGCCTCACTGCCTGGGTTTTTCTGCCAAAGGTACCCAAGATTGTTCTCTTTCCTTGAGTATTGTAATTCCTCGCCCAGGATATGAGGTGTCGACTTTTGTCTTTCTTTTGTCACCTTGCCCTCTGACCCAACTCTGTCTTTGTTGCATTCCATTGCAACTGATTCCCTGCATCCATTGTTGAATTTCCTCCATACATTGGTTTATCCTTTCCAGTGTCTCTTCCAGGTTGTCAATCTCGACATAGACATGAGTATCATTTGCATATGAATGAAACCCCACCCCATGTTTCCTCAGTATGTCAAGCACTAGGCGTATGTAGAGGTTAAACATCAGAGGTGAGAGGGCTGAACCCTGGGGGACTCCACACTTCAACCAATGTATCTCAGAAAGGAAGGCACCCAGAGTGACCCGTTGGCTCCTATCTTTCAGAAAGGAGCCAAACCAGTCCACCACTGGCTTTGATGCCCTCACAACCTTCTTTATTCGCTGCAGCATGGTCTGATGGTCCACTGTACCGAAAGTAAATCATCCTGGATCGCAAGCAGGGCTGTCTATGTCCCATGCTTGGCTCTAAATCCAGATTGTAATGCATCCAGAACTCCTTTTCTGTCATTAAAGGCCTAGAATTGGGTGAATATTTTAGTGGTCCAGCACAGGTTGGCTACCGGCCAATAGTTTTTTAAAACTGTGGGGTGATTATTAGCTTTTTTAAAAAGTGGTTTGACGAGTGCGTTCGTCAGAGCCTTGGGGACATAACTCTCCTCAAGTGATTTATTCACAAACAATGTTAAAAAGGGGCTAATGTCAGGTAGGGCAGGTAGCGCAAATGGCGACATGGGCAAACCATGAAAGACTGCAGTGGGAGGGAGGAGTAGGACCTTCGGCAATCTTAGTTTAGCATGAACATGCATCTATCACAGTTGACTGGGCAAAAAGGTGAACATAAGTGTGGGACAAGCAGGTTTTGCAGAGCTGATGAATGTCTCCTCTCTGATGCCACCTCATATGTGAAACTACCCCTTGAACCCATTAAGCGCTTACAGATAGATAGTCTCATCACACATGCAACATGGTTAGATTGGATCTGTGATGATGAAAGTAAGTTCTGCAAGATGGATCACCCTAAAACACCCACTTTCTATATTCTCCCGAAAGAGCATAAGAACATGACACAACTGCCTGGGTGACCAATATATTGATTACATTCTTGGGCCCTTGTCAGTGTACACTGAATTCTTCCTAAAACCATTTGTGGGGGATGTGATCTCTTATGTCAAAGAAAGACTCAACCAATATGATTAACATCCTCAAGACGATCCTGAGTGGCACAAATGATATCTTGGTTACTATGGACATGGAGGCCTTGTACACCTCCATCCCTAACCTAAAAAATTACGAGGAGTGGTTCTCATAATCCTCCCAGTTCATTTATCATTGACTGTGTTAGATTAGCCATGACTGAAACTGGCTTCTTATACAAAAAATAATTTTACAAGCAAACAAAAGGGGTAACCATGGGCACCATCTTTGCCCCCGATGTCACTAATCTGTACACATTTTGAAATGTAAATTTTTTTCCATCTACAATCCCCACATTAAACATATTGTGACATGGAAGTGATACATAGTTAAATGTTAAAAAAGCATGGGCAAGGCACGCACTCCAATTCCTGGCCAATATATTACAAGTGTCCATTAAAAATCACAGAGTTAACTCCCAAAGTGTCCAAAATATTTACAGGGTTAATCCCAATTACTGCCCAATAGTTTACAGGGTTGATTCCCTTTTTGCACTGTTGTGCTCCTCCAAGTGTCCAAAACATTTCACAGGGTTAAATCCCAATTTGCTGCCCAATAGTTCAGAGGGTTGATTCCCTTCTTGCACTGTTGTACTCCTCAAGCGCTTTCGTATCTGCAATACTAATCAGGAAGGCTAAGCTGTCATTCGATTCAGGTGAAACCAATATAAAGGCAGTTGCAATCTCTAGGAATTATGGTCAATGTAGTGAACCAATTTAAACAATTCAGGTGACCAGTGAAAGACTCCCCTCTAACACACACATCATACTCTTAGCAGGGGGAGGGGAGAAAACCATGATTATGGCTCTCCAGTGTAGGGCAAAATAACCCTGGTGATGCAGCCTCTGGAGTCCAGACCTCCACAAGTTAAAAGTTTAAAAAAGCAGGGGTGAGGCACGCACTCCATTTATTGCCCAATATTTCACAGGGTTTATTCCCTGTTTTTTGGGGAAAACCACTAATTTTTCCTATACGAAACCCCCCAAAAAAATACATTAAAAAAAAAGCAATCAATTTTTTTTTTCTCGATCCTTTTGTTTCGAAAGTATTGCATTTCGAAACTATGTATTCGAAACTTTGACTGGACACCCTAATATCAATAAATCCCGAGCAGTGGGGGCATTACCACTTCAGGTAATGCCCCATGGCCTTCATTAAGGACCTCGCTTCGCAAAGGCCTGTAACTTTGGGCCCCGGGGCATTACCTGAAGTGGTAATGCACCCCCCTGCTTGGGGCTTATTGCTTAGTAATCACTAGAGGCCTTGTGAAGCTACAGCAATGTAGTATTTTATTTCAATCTGTTGACTGATGGGTCGATCCAATGTAAATCCTTTACCAAGGTATGCACCCTGTCAAGAACTATATCTATCGATGTTACTGGAGGAAACCAAAGAGTGTGGTATGGTAACATCTGCTGTTGTTGATTATGTGGTTCATTTTATGATTTAAAGCACCAGATTTTCACTGAAGATGGGTTGATCTAATGTTAAAACCAAACAGAGTTATGCACACTATCATGTATGTACAAAAACACCTGAATGCTATTGCACATACAGATATTGCAGTAGGATATGGTAGTTTTTCTATTGAAAGTCGTCTGTTGTTGTGTTTTGATTAAAAGCAATGTATTCCACAAGTCTGCTGTTTGGGACTCTATATAGCGTCCCCTGAATCTCAGTACTTTGACAAACTAATATGGCAAATGTTCTATTGAAAGCTGCTTCTTGTTGTGTTTTGATTAAAAGTAATGTATTCCATTGTTCTGCCGGTGGGTCTCCTAGTAACAGTCTCGGGTTTGGACTGGGTGGGGTCTAGGAGCTGCAATAGAGTTCAGTGTATGATTAGTTGTATTGCTTTCATAAATAGCAAAATCATCTGGCCCGGGCAGAGATTCCTAACATACAGGGCCAGCCCACCACAGTCGGAGGCAGTAATAGTTGGGCTTGTTAAGATGGTCGCTCCCATTGAGGATTCTATCCAGATAATCCTTCTTCTATCAGAAGCCAAACTGCATGGCCAGTGCACTGCAAATGTGATTTAGCAACAGGGACGTCATTTAGGGGTCGCCAGAGGTCACAACTGCGACCTCTGTGGTCTCCCTTGCGACTTCTGTGGACTCCCTTGCAACCTCTTAAAAAAAATAATAATAATTGTAGTGCAAGTTCCTGGGCTGTGGCCAGCACCACGTGCCTCTTTACTTCTGGAGTGGATGGCTTTCTTGTTCAGGCCCCTTAAAAAAAGAAGAAAAATAAGAACAGGAGTGCCACACGTCTAACACTTTCAGCACTGACCATAAATAAGAAAGAATAGGAATACCAAATAATGTATCTTTCTGGTATTCTATACAATAATTGCTAGACTCATTAAAGGTTTATTTCAGGCACACTTCAGGGGGTGAGTCACTGATTTAGTCTGTTCTTAAACACCTCAACTCAGCCTTTCATCCTTCTGAGGTCGATAAATGAGTACCAACACATGTTGGGTGATATTGGGTGTATATTTGTTCTATATAAAGCGCTTAAGTGTAAGTGCTATTTAATAACACTTCATTACCATTTGGTCATGGACGTCTGCTTGCATTCACAGTAATTTGGTAATATGGGCCTATACACACTGATCTTAACGATGCATATGGCGATTCATTCTTGTATGAAATGTACCTCACATTATAGTGAAATCGTAACCATATTTTTTGTAGTGTACAATGCTATGTGATGACACTTCCTGTTTTGTTCCATCGCTTCCCATGATATCACTTCGGGGTGGGCTCAAATGACATTACTTCCTGTGATGTCATCAGGGGGTCAAGGGTTGTGTGATGTCACTTCCGCTACCCCTGGCATTTTGGTGAAATGACGTCCTTGCTTAGCAAACGTTTGCATTCCTGGGCCAGTGTTTGAACGTTTTAGAGATCTGCCACTGGCAGCTCCTGGGATTTTTCACATTTATTGGAGCCAATGACGGTGAGTTCTTATCGAATGTAATTGCAAACCCATACTCGTGGCTTAGATGCTGCCGGGGGCAGTGGTGTGACCAGTTTCCATGGTAACGGTCCGCCTGCAGTTAACCCACATATACATATATACACTTGCATTATCTTTTATGGGCTGAAATTGCAAATTGGTGCCCGTCAGGGCATAGGTGTTGTGTCCTCTTTCCATGTCCCTCATTGTTTAGTTGGGAACTAAGTCCCATTTCTATTGTTGTCTATGTTGAAGTGGGCTGTGCCCCAGGCAGAGGGGAAGAGGCGGGGCTACCGCCTCAGGCACCAGTTTCGCGCCGATCAATAAAGAAGTTAGACGTCTCATATTTCGGCTCCCGTGTTTCATTGTCTTTTACTAATTGCTTGCCCTGCTAATGTGATTGCTGTTTCCAGCACGTGTCGGATTATAACAATAGGGCACGTGGTTTGTACTCTACTTCCCTGTACATCAAATAAAAGGCACATAGAGATTTGTTTCAGTTCTGCGTCATTCATGTGCTATAGTGTAACAGGTACTGCTAATGTTGCAGAGATGGCATATGAAGTGTTTTGGCCAAGGTTATGAGTTTTTTTTTTTTAAACTCACATGTCGTGATACACAGGCAATGAGGAACGTTTTGGCTGGGCCACAATGGTCGAGCTCTCAAACATTTAGAGAGGGGAGCATTGTCTCATTGGTATTACTTGATCTTTGGGGGCTCCCCACCGAAGAGCCCCTTTCTGTGTTACAGTCGTTTATGTATGTTTATGTTAATAACTGGTAGCATCATATTTACTTTTGGCCATGTATATAATGTAGACATTTCTACACCATAGGAGAGAGGCAGCTGCTTGGATTTCTGCACCCGTTCTGGGACGCATTAATGAGGCTTAGTAAGCCACCACGGGTGAGTGCATTTTGCCAAAGTTGCTTTGCCCGCTCATATAGTGGTCATGATTAAGGAGAGTGTCATTGTTTGGTTGTCCCCTCATGCAGGTCCGCAGGTAAGCTTTTCAAACGTGGTCTAGAGACAGCAGCAGTCCAGGGTATTTCAGATGCAGGGTAAATATTAGTTCCTTGTTGACACAACCCTGAAATATATACTATATTGAGTTATAGGGGTATGCAGTGATTATACCGAAAAAAAAAAAACAACGAATGCAATAATAATGAAAACATACCGAAAAATAATGATATGGGGTTGGGGTTAAGGGGTTAAAAAGTGTGAGGGATGGTTTGGGGTGGTGTTTAAGGTGTCGGTAAAGAGGGAGTTTGGGGGGGGGGGCAAGCCTCCCCAATTAAAAAAAAAAAGATAATATTTTGTTGCGCTGCATTACGACAAATAAATAAGTGGGCCAGATTTACCCCACTAGTTGCCTGACTTCTGCCACAGCATAGGGAGGTCCGTATTACATTACATTAAATGACAACTGGAATAGCTAATGATGCAATAAGATGCCTTTTTAAATTACCTATCACACTCCACCATTTTAGAATTCATGTACATATACTGTATTTTATTTGTAGACTCAGTAATATATTTGATGTTGAAAATAACCAGTTTTGTCCTGATGAAGTCTGCGATTAGCCTAATGCTTTGTAGACAGCCAAAACACACTGTGTCGACGTTTTATGAAGCAATCACAAAACAACGGGCAGAGCATTGGAAAAAAGGACCAGCAAGACCTGTATCTCCTGATGTTCCTGGGGATTTTCTGAATGTTATACATACATGTAGGATCTATGTTTGCTTAAATTTTATGTTGAAAGCTGATGATATTTTGTGTCTGATTAAGTTGATTTATAACTATGCTATGTCAAATGTGAAATTGGCCATGTGTTTTCTGTGGAAACATGCACATTACATTTTTAGCCTTTGATATATGAATTCCTAGAGGAAAAAGTAGATGGAATACATGTGACACGGAGGCCTTGATTACTTTTGTGTATATGCTGATTACAGGCTGGGGCTTTCAATCAGGCTTACCATGATGGGGCTTTCAATCAGGCTTACCATGACGTTGCTGGAGTCGGGTTAGCGCAAGGTAACCCAAGTGGGCAGTCAGACGCAGAGACACATTGCCTTGGCAATAAGGATCAGCTGGGACTCGGATTGCATACAGATTTATACTCGATCCTTGTTGAATCGAGAAGAGTGTGCTTGCTGGGTTATCCATCAGGAGACAAAGTGACAGTGATGAGTGAGGGGCAGGGGGGCATAGGGGAACAGGAGGATGGACCGTGCGCACCTCAATGCCAGGCAGGGCCAGAGAGGCTTTCTACTCCTTGGAGGTGGTCCTGTGAGGGGGCCAGCTTCACCAGCTGACTTGCCGGGCCATC
This sequence comes from Ambystoma mexicanum, assembly GCF_040938575.1. Lineage (NCBI taxonomy): Eukaryota > Metazoa > Chordata > Amphibia > Caudata > Ambystomatidae > Ambystoma > Ambystoma mexicanum. The sequence continues at coordinate 356,065,440 of NC_090923.1, forward strand.
TTCATTTGGTGCTGCTACTGGCCAATCGCACTTCAGTGAAGTCGAGATCAGGGGCACACAGGGCTCGGATGAAAAGGATAAATCACTGGCAGCCATTTTAACAGGGAGCTTCAGCTTCTTTGTTGAGTGGAGGAACCCAGCTACCCTGGCCACAGGCAGACAAGATGGAAAAGCCTGACGGTCGGAGCAGGGCACAATGGCAAAAAATGGAACCCCATCCAGTGAAAGATGGTTGCACTTTTAAGGTGTTAGAATAGTATTTTTGTGATCAATAACTAATGCACTATGCTGTTATGCTTTCTATTATGTATATGGCAGCATAAAATTCATGAGTGTTGGCCTAATGAAATCTAATTAAGTAATAACCAAGACACTGTGACATCGGACTGTTAGATCTTCAGACTAATGAAATGTGCACAGCTTGTACTTTTGTCTACATTCAGAGCATGATGTTTGTCTTTCTACATACAAAATAGCTTTCTTACCTGTTTCCCAGGAGAGCTTCAGTCCATCGGTCTACTCCCGCACTCCATGCCTCTGTCTCCCACACTCCATGCAGCGGAAATGGACCAGGAAGCATGGAGAGCTTCCTGGTTCCTGTCTGATACAGCAAAGGAGCCGGAGGCGGGGCATCTCTTTGCTGCATCCATATCTGTAGTCAGCACCAGCTCAGCCTAGACCCTGATATTAGTTATGGTGCAGGCTGAAGCATGGCCCCTCTGGACATGGGGCGGTAGGGCTGTGGGGTGCCCTGCTACACCATTGAGCTGAAGCCTTCCACCTCTGTCACCCCAGCAGTGGGCTCACCGCCTGACAGCCCCCATCAGCGGTCACACATAAATGTGGCACACACACAGGATGAACAAGCTATCATGCCCAACAAGTCATATAAATGACACTCTAATATATATGACACTTCTACCAGGACTGAGGGAGGTGGGTGGGCACAGGTGTTTATAGCAATGCAAATACAATCACCCATACACTTTAACAGATGTGAGCACAGGCTATATACAATTGTGTAAGGCAGGGTTCCTCAACATTTTAGTCGACACATGTTTTGGACTACAACTTCCATCAGCCTTATACAGCATAGTCGATAGTGAGGAAGCATGGCAGTTGTAGTCCAAAACATCTGGATAGCTAAAGGTTGGAAACCTTTGGTGTAAGGTAAGTGAATTCAAATGTTCTTATCAGAGGTTCTGAAGCAATTATTGCAAACAAGACATCCATCCCTGCTTTAATCGTGGTTCCTGCATGGCAGCAAATGGCCACCAGCATGTGTGTCATCATCATCTGGTGGTAGGTGTGTTGACTTCTGAAAGGCAGGGGAACATTTCTCTGAATGCACATGTTGTGCAACATTGCACACACAATGAAGATGTATCGCACCTTCTCTGGCGTGTACTTTAAGGTATCACCTATCTGAAGGTCGAAAGCAGATCTGTCCTTTCAGCAGGCCAGAGGTACGCTCTATGCAGAACCTGATCATTATATGTGCCTCAATGTAGGCCTCCTGTGCTGTGCGTGGATGCTGGACAGGTGATATTAGTCATGGGAGATGAGGCTAGCCAATCACCTGCAAAGGCAATGTGTATATGTGCCGGTTAACGAAATTTGAGCAAGTGTTACTATTAGTCTTCACATAGTGGTCCTCATGTCTCCTACTACACATATAGCACATTGGTATATTCCTACATTATTAAATGCCACAAGGAATATGGGGGGAAATGGGCAATCTTAAATGGGAAATCCCCCATTTCACACATTACGGATCCACCAGATGTAACAGTGATACAGTGCTACTGAATTTGCAATGAACATGTTATCTGTGGTTGTCCAGTACTGGGCACTCATGCATGTGCTCTGGTAAGCGTACTGGTATTCATGTGCACTTTGTGATAGTGTTCTTGCTATTGGTAAATGTCATTCATGGTATATAGCATTCATGCCATCAGTTTTGCGATATCATTGTGTACAGGAAACATTACTGTTTCCTGTGCAGGTATGATTTCCCAATGCCTAGTTCACTCTTAGTGAATTTCTTAGAACATTTGGGATTATGCTTTCTGTCCTGCTGCAATGTTGTCCTGCAGGGCATTGTGCGGTTGGGTATTGCTTCTTATGTATTGTGTCATAGGGGAGGTTCTTCATCCACAGGGCTTTGTCACGACATGCATTACTTCGACTTGAAATAGTTGTTGCTACCCCAACCCGCCTATTGTTGGTACATTTTTGACTACGGATGCATATGTGTGTTGTATGATGACCATTGTACTTATCTAGGATCCAGGAACCTGGAAAGCAAATGCAGCAGTGTGTAATGGTGAGGTCTGCGCCACAGGTCACCTGTGCATTAAGGGAATGCTGTTCATTCCTGTATCCCTGTTCCAATGACTGGGGGGGCCACCATTGTCACATATGTGTAGTTCAGAACCATTCACCCTTGTGATCCTAGTAATGAGTAAGTATTTTGTCTATCCCGTTTAACTGCGCTAACCTTGCACTATTGCCTTCTATTGCCTTCTATATTAGTTTGCAATGCATTCGCGATCTCCTGAGTTCACTATATTTATATTTATATTCACAAATGTATTATACTTACGTTACGATAAACCAATCAGCCTTGTTTTTTAGGTGAGTCCCCAAATTTCTTATTGCCATGTATAACACACCACAGAAAAATGTCCAAATTCTTTCATTCTCTGTAAATATAAATGTACATATCATATTTTCTAAATATTTGACTTTGAACTTCTTATCTCATAATATATGTTTTGGCTTTCCAACGTATCTCTATTTTTTCAAGGTTATGTCAAAAAAAGTAAAAATGTATTATTCAATTAGTAAAAATTATTTTACTATTATTTTACTCAGATGATAGAGGCATGTGGCCTATAGATCATACACATTGTAGGTTCACAGAAGATTGAGATTCCAAGTTCATCTGGGTGATACCTGCCTTTGTTATAAGAGCCATTCAGGAGGGATTTCCTAGTGATTCGGGGGCATGTACTAGATTTGTACTGACAATATAACCTCAAATTCATATTATCATTATATTATTTCTGTAAACGTAGTGTTCTTACAAAGTGTGAACATGTAATGAAACGGTTATACTTATACAAACTTTCAATTGTGTACTTTCTCAATCTTTAATTACACGGGCACGGTAGTGGCTGTGTAGTTATGGTTAAATTGCTAATCCCATAGGAAGAGCACTTTTTGGGCAGCTTATAATTTTGCTCCCCCTGGACGAATCCTCACTAAATGTGGCACACACACAGGATGAACAAGCTACCATGCCTTATAACTTCGCTCCCCCTGGACGAATCCTCACTAAACTGTGCAAAAAAAGTATATGGCCCACTCTGAATTTTTTTGCAAAGTTTGGTGAGGTTTGGTCCAGGGGGGGAAAAGTTATAGGGGTGGTCCCAAAATTTTTTTTTTCCCATAGACTGAATGGGGGAAAAACTTTGCGCACGGCTACAGATCAAACCGCTGGATGTATTTTCACCAAATTTGAAGCAGGAGCAGCGGTTTGGTCCCGAAAGCGTGCATTTGCAAATTTGGTGAAAATCCGTCCAGTAGGTTTTTTTTAAATGATCAAAAAGAAGGTCTAAAAAAATTTGTGATATCTATGTCCGCTCCACGGTCACACTTCCCTGTTCGCTCCGCGGACAAGATAACGATTGGCTAATCAGGCGCGTCAGGTCCGCAGCCATGTGACGCGTTCGCTCATTGAATGGTGAAGAGCATGAAGTGCGTCAGATTCTTCCGATGCGTCCGCCATCCATGATCCGTGTTTTGATGTCCGCGGATATCGCCGCAAAAACATATAAAAAACAGAACATTGCACTTGTTAAAGTTATCAAATACTGTCTCGGAAGGTGCGGGTAGATGAGGCTGGGATGGGATATGGCAGCAAGAAGTAAGAAAGTGGTGTTTTTTTGTCACTAAAGTTATACCGTACATTTGGAGGTGTTCCTCAATATAATGTGCGTAAAGTACAGGCGAAGGACTAATGTGTCTGTGTTACAATGTATTTAAAATAATATTGGAGTACGACTGGCGCCCACTAGAGTTTAAAGTACAGACGAAAAACTAATGTGTCTGTGTTACAATGTATTTAAAGTGTTTGATGGAAAGAGCGGCTCTGCACATATATGTGAGTACCAGTTCTCATGAATGCGTTGAGCCATGTTGTTGCAAAGTGAGAATGTATTTGGATTCTGAGTGAAGGTCACCAGCTTTGATTTTTTGGTTGCGATCTAAGGAAGCCCACGCATGGAAATGAAACTATAAAGGTCAATTGTTTTTTGACCTTGAGGGAAAGGGAATATTCAGTAAGAATGCAGGGAGAGGAGGTTTGGAATAATGATATGATATGATAAGGCATTTGTAACGCGCCTATACACAAGTGTTTCAAGGCGCGAAAATAATGGACATTTGATAAGGTTATGCATTCCAAAGGTTTGTAAGGAACATGTAAAATCAGTTCATGTTGATTCTTTGATGCAAGCGCATTGAGCATTGCAGTCTGAGTTACACAAAGACAATGGAGACGGTGAATATCATGTAAGTTTGCTTTTGACAACTGTACACCGGAACAAGCTTTAATTTATTATTATCTGAACATTAATTTTGGCAATGTAACTGAAGTACTATCTTTCTGTGTGGTTGTCATTTATTTGTGGTTATGGGGAGTGCAGAATCTACGTAGACTATCACTAGATTCACCCATGTTCCACGCTAATATTTCTTCCAAATGTCATATATGACCATATCGATTTGTGTATCAGTTTCTATGTTCTTTTTGTCTTTTTTGAGATTGTTTGCTGTGTGTGCTAATCGTTAGTTTAAACTGTATGCCAAATTAAGTAATCAATAGATGTATTGTAATAAAGGTTGGGTATTGATACATATTTTCTGTTATGTTTTCCAAATAGCTACATGCTTCCTTACTGCGATTGCCATGGATTCCAGATGCCTACTGATGGCTTCTTCATTCGCCAGGTGCACGTAGTCGTCAACGGCTGGATCACCGTGACTGTTTTGTGGGACGATCGCCCAGGGCCCATTTGTCCGTACGCTGCACTAGCGATTAGGAGTAACATAACATCTTTTATGCTGGTCTACGCCCACGTTCATGCCGACGCCCTGGAATTCACTGCGCAACCCAAGCGGTTCCTTTATCGAAAACGAACACTTTGTGTATAGGAAAAGAACAACATGTGCCTCATGATTAAGATTTCCGATCACGAGCGAAGAAACAAATTTGCAATTTGATTGAATATGAGAATAGTCGGATGTTCTCGGAGAGTTTATTGTGAAATGAAAGTACTTTACAAATTGTACAGTGTTACTGTTTCCTTTTAAAGTCCGGTTTAATATTTTGAATTGTGAAGTGCTATGTTGTTAGTCGATGTGTGTTGATTTTTGGGTTGCGCTCCACTGCACGTAGGTGATTATGGGCGCATTTGGCTACGCTAAAGAGGAAAGTCAGCGAGAAAGGTGTTGAATATCACTAGGTTTGGTTACGTGAGGGTCAGGGGTGGAGCATATGATTTAGAGACGTCAGGATAGTTTACCTTGGGCAGATGCAGTAATGGATAAGAATAGCACAAGATGGATGTGCCCTGCTGTCACATTTCGTATGTTTCTAAAAGAGGAAAAATTAGGTAAGGTGCATTGGAAATGCTTGCCATAGATCAGCGTGTGTACAAAAATACATGGTCGAACCCTCAGGACAATAATATTTTCTGAGCGTTGCACTTGTGAAACTTATGCAATAATGTTTGGGTAGGTGAGGGTGATGATGATGGGTGTAATATTTCTGACGTGAATTCAAATGAGTTTACAAAGTTTGTTGGGATTTTATGCACACCTTATATGACGAATCCTTTGTGTATTCTTTTGACAGTTTTGAAAAAATAAAACGCGGGTTGATTTCCTGCAAATTTGCGTAAGGCTCATTGGCAACGATCGAAAAGCATGGTTTTGCAAATGTGGCAGTGTTTTCTTATTTGGCAAGTGTCATAATGTAGTTAAAAAAAATTGCGGTATAGCTTTAATGACTGAGGGGTAGGCTGTAGCCATGGGCAGTGGCCGGAATGTCGTGGTCATGGTATGAGGTCATGATCCGGACAATGTGGCTACTGGCTATGACCAGAAGGGACACAACATAGGATTAAAGTGGCCATGTCCACCTGGGACTAGGTTTGGGGTAAAGTTATTCGAAATTAGGATACATTTGAAAGGGAAGAAAATTGTGCTTGTGGTAATATGGGCACAGGGTTTTGTTCTTGCCTTTTGCAGGCTGCCATGGAAAGCGAAGAGGGGCCCTGCATGGAACCCCCACTTCCCTTTCCATGGTGGCCATTTTAGAAAAGGATTTTCCTTCCTAAACCGGGATGCCAAAGGTGTCCCGGTATAAGACGAATATCCTCTTTTTTAGTAGCACGGTTTACCGCTTTGGAATCCTAGCCTGATAATGGCATTCATCACCCATTTTAGGGGCTGGAATGGGGGGTAATGGTCCAGAGACCTCGTTATCCACTCTCGCTTTGATTGGGCTGATAACTTGGGCTGCTGGCCCTTTATCCACCGTTCCAGTCCCTGGAACGGAGGATGACTGCCACAATATTCCCATTAGCATAACACAAAATGCAAATGGAAATGTTGGAAAATCTTATTGCGTCTATGTACTTTACTGAAAAATATAAAGTAGATGGAGTCTATGCAGGTTTTTTTTGGTTCTATTTTTGAACTGTGAAAGGTGGTTCCTAAAGGAACATTTACTTTGTTTTTGAATGGCTTTTTTTGTCAACAGTGATGTTAACAAAGACATTTGTGATGTCATTTATAATGCCCTGGGTGTTAGACTTAGCAGTGCACAGTGGTGGCGCGAGTTATGGTTGCTTAGCTTACCATAACTGGCGAATTTCAAGGGTTTTTCGCTTTTACTTGGAACCATAACGTCCGTTTAACAACGTTTTATTTTACTGAATTTCATAGGTTTTTAGTAGCACAACTTAACCATAACGTCCCTTTACCAAAGTTTTTTTTTTACTGAATATTGATATATTTATTTCCAAACTGTTTTGCTGTGAACCCTAATAGACAACTTCATGTTATTTTGATATGTTTCACATCATACAACACAGAATAAACCCACATGTGGCAAAAATAACAATTACTTCATGCATTCTACAGGTGATCTCATTGCATATTCTTATCTTTGCAAGTTTTTTCTTTTCTTCATGTGCTATACATTTTGTGTATTACATTTATGAATACACATGGATTTGCTAGAATAAGTAAATGTGAACATTCTTGTCACTTTCTATGGTGTTTCAAATAAAAGTAATGATCTAATTAAAGGGAATATGATTAAAAGTTATTGTCAAAGTAACCACACCATAGCCCATCAGTACATACAAGTGTATAAATAAACACGCTATTAGTACTGCGTCGACTGCATTACCCATCATACACTGACTTCATCCTAATCTACCCCACCACCACTCCATTATCAAAAGCATTTTTCACTTTGCCCATGTGCTCTCAATGCAGATGGCTGCTGTGGCTGCACATTCTCACAGCCAAACTCAATGGGGTTTTGCATCTGGCGACCCTTGCACACATGTCCCTCTAAAACCTGGTGTCTTGATACTCCCCTTTGAAGACCCTGTCCCTGCAATCAATAAATGTATGTCACTGTTGATGAGGATCTGGATCGATTGAGGTTACTTCAACCTGATCCCCGTCCGCTCTTTTACTTTTCAAAGGAAATTCTCACTTTGGCCATGTTCTCTGAATGGGAGTGCATGTCCCCAGATCTGAATTCAAGGTACAATGCAATGTGTTCTTGCGTCTGGCAACCTTTTCCCACATGGCCACACCAGTAGTGGTATCTCCATTCTCCCCTTTGAAGATCCTGTACCTGCAATCAATATACGTTTGTCACCGTTCACCTCTGGGGCCTGGAGTTTTTTCTGCTGACGTCTTTCACATCCTCACCCTTCCAGTATCAAAGGCAGTTTTAACTTTGTCCATGGGTGTCCCAGAGCCGAACTTAATGTGCAGCACAATGTGGTCTTGCATCTGGCAACCCTTGCCCAGATGGCCTCCCCCAGACCTGGTGTCTCCATACTCTTTGAAGACAATGTCCAGGCTATCAAGATATGTATGTCACCTTTGAGGCGGGCCTGGCACTATTCCACTTGCTTCATACCCTTCCCTTATCAAAGGCAGCTATAACTTTGGCAATTTGCTTGCAATGTAATGAGGTCTGGATTGGCCTACTATCATGCACGTCCCAGATGCCAAATAAAATGTACACCTCAAAGGGTCCTTGCATATAACAACACTTTCCTGCATGTCCACCCCAGACCCTGTGTCTCCATACTCTCTTTGAAGACCCTGTCCCTGAAATAAACATATGCGTGTCACCGTAGATGAGGGCATGCACCTATTCCACACACTTCAACCTTATTCCCACCTTCCTTAGTTAAAAGCAGTTATCACTTTGGCCACATGCTCACAATGGGGGTGGAAAGGTGACCCCACTATCATGCACATCCCAGGTGACGAAGGCAATGTGCACCTTAAAGGGGTTTTGAATCTAGCGGAACTTGCCCACATGGCCACCCCTGGCCCGGTGTCTCCATAATTCCCTTTGTAGACAATGTTAAGGCAATAAAGATATGTATGTCACCTTTGATGAGGGCTTGGACTTATTCCTGTTAGGGAATGTGTGTTGTATTTTCGTGTGTAGTTTAACATTTGATACTAATACTTAGACATAGGGGGTAACTAGACTGATTTAGATTTAATTAGGCCACAAAAATGCTGGTAGCCGCAGGTGCACAAACTTGGATTAGGCTCAGAAAAATCAAACAAAATTAAAAGCTGAAAAGCAGTACTTCATAGAGGAAAGATTCATAGTCAGCAGAGCAATGTTACAGAAGCGAGATGGTCCTTGAAAATAAATGTGCATTGTGCAGGGCAAGTGAAGGAAGGACAGAGTGAAGTGCAACATTTCACTCCGGGCCGCAGGATGTTGTGCTAAGCAGAATACTGTCCAAAGGTCGCCAAAACCAGGGGCTGGAAAATTACATCAGCTGAATCGGGGGTGGGGACAGACAGGGGAGTTGCTAGGTGTGGAAAAGACCCGGGGCTACGCTGATGTCGAAACTGTTGGGACTGGGGCTAGCTGGCCTTTTGGCTGTAGCTCCTGATATTCTATCCGGGGCTACAACCAAAAGATCAGGGGCTAAAGGCCCCTTAGCCCCCCCCCCTAGCAACGCCCCTGGGGACAGATGACATCATGAAATAGGAGGGGAAATGATAATGAAATGTACAGAAACATATAGAGGATGAGTTGTTGGGTAAGGGGTTTGAAATAGAGGCAGTACCAAGGGGGCTGTGTCTTTTGCTGGTCTTTTTGGATGGCTTTGGTGCCTGGCTTGAGCTTTGCCAAGGATCGCCTGCTGGGCTGCTGATCGGTGTAGCTGGGAGAGGGAGTGCAGAAGAAGATCGTTGAAGGCCGTGATTCAACCCCGGGGCAGAGTCCTGCCAAAAGACGGGCTGAGGTGTACCTAGATGCAAGAGAGGAGATTGTGAGAAAAAAGAGAGAAAGGCCCTCATTACGACCCTTGCGGAAAGCGACTGACCGGAGCGCCACAGCGTAAATAGCGTTTCCGCCATTGTACGAAGGAGCAAAGTGCGGCCCATTCCGACCCATCGGGCACGAGCACCACGCCACGGCGGAAGTGCAAAGTCTGCGATGGCGGAAATGACCCCAAAACGGCCCACACCGCCGCCGTACGGCGCCCTAGGTGCAATACCGCCACCCCACTTAGCGGTCACCGCAGTGTGCGCCTACCGGAAAGTACGGTGCCCGGAAATATACGGAAACGGAAGTTAAAACATGGGCCCGGAACGGGAAACATCCCGGCGTACACCTATAAAAACACCAAAACCACACAACCACTAAAATCACTACCCTGAAACACACCCCAACCCGTCAACCACCCTAGCGAAACCACGAAAAATGGGAAAAGTAGCGAAGAAAGCGTGCGACCGCAAGCGGCAGGTCCACTTCTCCCGTGAGGAACTCACCGTGCTAACAGAGACCCTCCAGGAGAATGCAGCCGTCGTCTTCTCCACGCAAATGACCAGGACGGCACTTGCAAACAAGAAGGCCATATGGGCTCTGGTGGCACAGCGGGTAAGTGCGGTGGGGACCGCACCCCGCACCCCACAGCAATGCCGCAAGCGATGGGACGACCTGCGGATACGCGTCCGCAGCATACTCTCTGCCAACCGCAACATTGCCACAGCCACCGGGGGAGGTCCTGAATCACCCATCAAGTTGACCCCCTGGGAAGAAATCTGTGCCTCCACCATCGGAATGGAGAGCATAGAGGGAGTCGGAGGGATGGAGAAAGGAGTGCAGACATCCGAAGATTCAGGTAGGTGGGCCAGATAAAACAATGCCAAATCCACAAAGTCCAACCATGTGAAGTACCATGCGTCCACATAGTGCAACAGAAACACATGTCCAGGAGAACGTCCACACACATCGGCCTGAAAGCGCACGTCAAAACCCACAATAAATACATAAATAATTAAAAACCCCTAATACACGCACTACACGTGCAGCAGGCACACCCTAACTGCAGGCTGCCAAACAACTGCACCCTCACTCCACACACAAATCAAAGCACCTCCAAGACCCCGACCCAAATCACCCTCAGGTACCACCCCAATGCATGTGATACAATGCCATTCCAATTCCCACTGACCCATCAATAACCCTCGCCCTCCTTTACTCCACCACAGGGTCCGATCCAAACGACGAGCTACAGGACACCCCTACCAGCACACCTGCAAAGAGGGCCAAGACCAACGGCCAGAGACCCTCCACCTCAGCTGCACGCATCAAGACACGGCAGCAGCACAAATCAGGTGGCAGCACAGAGGAGGGAACATCAACAGGCACCCCAGCAGCCAGCATGGCCACAACACCACCACCACAGGTCCCCCCAATGGATGCCACAGAAGGCACTGCCTCTGGTGGCAGCAGCACCATAGGTGACACCCCATTGATGGCAGCATGCTCGGACACAGAAGACGGGGATGTCGAGGTCAGATCCATCCATGACCTGTCCCAATCCCCCTGTCTGTCCCCTCCCGTACAACATGAGGATACCACGCAGGTGCAGCCACAAGACGACGACTGGCCATCCCCCACAAGCCCTGTGGCAAGGCAACATGAGGACAACAGCCCCTCTGTGACACCACCGCAAATGGCCATGGCCCAGCAGAGGCAACAGTCCCTCGACAAGTTAATCGTCCAACAGCAGCAAATGGCCACACTCCTCAAGGGCCATGCCGATGAATGTGGGGGCACCAAGGCAGACATAGAAACATCAACAGAGACACTTAGGGCAGAAATGGAGAGAGGTACAGAGACGCTAAGGGCACAAATTGAGAGTAGCACCGAGAGCCTGAGAGTCCAAATGGAGAGTAGCACCGAGAGCCTGAGAGTCCAAATGGAGAGTAGCACCGAGAGCCTGAGGGGGGAACTGCATGCGACGTCCAAAGACGTATGTGCCGAACTTGCCGCAGTGCGCCGTGTGCTCACTGAGCTCTCGCAAACCCTTAGGGACATGCATGGACGTGAGCAGGCAGACACATCATCCGTTGCAAGTTCCGTCCAGGGCAGCCCCCAACGTAGATCTGGAAGGAACCTGCGCTCCACAGGCAGGGGTGCCCCTGATACCCGCAGAGGGGGCATGCAATAGCGACAGCCCACTGACAATGAGCATCTTTGGACACTGGTGTTCGGGTGGGAGGTAGGAGGGTGGAGGGGGTGTGTTGGGCTCACTTGGGTGGCGGGTCGATAGGGTGTTCAACATGATATCACATATGCCATAAAAAGTGCACGATCAACCAATGAGAAGTGTGGACATTGATCTTTGTGTACTAGGCCATCATAGGCGTACAGTCCATATTGTGCATGTCCCAGACACACGCAGTGCCACGAGTCCCGTGTCCATGCATCAGCCACCAGGCGTGAGTGCTAGAAGCATACATCAATGAGATGCTGACGAATGTCACGGCCCTCCGGTGCCTCGCAGACTCCATGAGGTGCTGCCACATCCCCACCCTCATCATGACCATCATCAGGTGCTTGCAGTTCTGCGTCAGGGGGCATGGGCACATTTCTACGTACGCACATGTTGTGGAGCATGACACATGCCATCACCATCTTTGCAACCTTCTCATGGCGGTACAGGAGTGCCCCGCCAGACCTGCTGAGGCAGCGGAAACGGGTCTTCAGTAGGCCGAATGCCTGTTCTATGACTACACGGGTACGTGAGTGGGCATGGTTGTAGTCCTCCTCATGCTGGTCCCGTGGGTTCCGGACTGGTGTGAGGAGCCATCTCTTCAGTGGATATCCAGCATCACCTGTATGTGGACGAGAAACGTATGATGTGGAATGCCATTGATACGTACGCACACCCCCCCCCCCTTCCTGGCAGGTCAATGCCAATTCACATACCCCACATCATCATGCATGTAATGGAACTCACCGAGTAGCCAGGATCTGTTCCCTGCGTGTCGTTCCATGTAGCGTGGTATTGTAGAGTTCCTCAAGACCATAGAATCATGGGTTGATCCAGGGAATCGGGCACAACAATGTGTAATGATCCTGTTGGAGTCACACACCATTTGTACATTCAGAGAATGAAATTGTTTTCGGTTGCGGTACTGGGCCTCCATGGCATGTGGGACGACCAATTCAACATGGGTGCAGTCGATGGCACCAATGCAACCCGGTATGCCGGCAAGTACATGGAATCCCACTTTTGTGTTGGTTATTTCCTGCTCCGAGCGTGGTAGAGAGATGTAGTCGTCTGCGTGCTTCAGGAGGGCATCGAGCACTTGCAATAGTGTCCGTGAGAACAGTGGCTGAGAAATGCCATGCAACTGTCCGACTGTGTGCTGGTAGGTGCCTGTGGCCAGGAAGTGGAGTACAGACACCACCTTCAGTAGGGGTGGGATGGCGGTTGGGCTATCTATCATGCTGACAAGGTCAGCCTGTGTCATGTCCACAATGGCGGCTATGGTGTCCCGGTCCAGACGGTAGAGGGTGTGGATCTGCTCATCAGTGAGGTTGAACGGATGTGCTCGGAGGCGTTGAATTGCGGGCTGCCTGCGTGGTGGTAGTGGCTGTGCTGGTGGGCCTTGTTGGCCCTGCCTTGGCCTCCTCCTCCTCCTGCGTCTCCTCCGTGCGGCTGGTTGTAGTTGGTGTTCGTCTACTTCTTGGAGTCGGAGCACTTGCAGTGCTATCAGGTCCCCCAGGGCCAACATCGCGAGTCCTGCCGGTAGCATTTCGGTGTGGTTGTGGGAGGAGACTGGCTGTGCAATTTATGTGTTTTCAGGCTGTATGGCCTCCACCTGTGGTGATTGATTCCACCTGTGCAAACTGCTCTCCCCTTTGGCCGAGCACGTCCCGCGCACAACGCTGCAATTCGGGGAATTGTATCTTGCTATTGCAATCATGTATTAGTACCCGATGGCCGTGTAAGATTGGTTGATATGTTCATTCTGCTGTGGTCCCATTGTTTCACATACTATCTGTGCAGTCGCGAACAGATTTGTGAGGGGTCAGTGGGACGAAGTACTCGAGTAACGGTGGGCCCTCATGCATCACTGTACCGAGTTGCAACGACGGGCGGGGCGTCCCATTCGTGGGTGAAGGCAGTTGCCATTTTCACACACAGCCGCACTCGATGGGATGATTAGTGATTTCAAACGGCCACAGATGCCTTTTCGACGTGATGTTGCAAATGAGGAATTCGAAGGGCGGCGCTTTCGGTTTCCAGCTAGCGGCGAGGAGATGCCCACAGGTCTGACTGCAAATGTAACGTTCTATTGTTCTATGTCCTTGAGACAGGGCCCATGGCGAGGGAGCAATGATTGATATGAATAGTTTGGGATGCGCAATAGCTACGTGGGCGATGAGGCCGTCCGTTCCCAAATACATGTTACTTCACAACACTGGAATTACGGGCTGGGGCACTGTGGATTTAGCAGGCTGCATAACGCACAGACTCAATGGATGTTTCTAATGTCATGTGAGTAATTATTCAGGCATTTTGATCCCGGGATGAGGGAATGATGGATGGATGCATGGGCAGGTGATTTGATACAGAGTTAGCCATGTACAGGGCTTCTTGGGATCTATCCGCCTCCCCTACGCTATGTGATGCAGGGCTGCCATAGTGGGACCATCGTCCATCTGGCCTTGTTGAGCCCTCCCTGTCTCGAGGCGCCCTCAGACACTCGTTTGCGATGGTGTTTGCACCTCGATATAGATGGTTATGAGTCGCAAGTGGTTTTGGGGTGGTGATGTTCCTTTGGAGTGGGCTAGCATGCATATGGCTGTGGATTTCGTGTGATCATTGAAGTGAGTTGTTGGTATGTAGTTCTGATGGCCATTCTGTTCTTTTTCTTTTCTTTTGGTTGACAGGTATCTCCTCCCCTTTTGCCACTGCCATCTGTATGCCACTCCTGCAGATGGATTTTACTCCCGACACCTGCTGCTTCGTGTTAATCAGTGGAGCAGCATTACGATCTTATGGGACGATCGCCAATGGGCCACATGCCCTTACGCAGTACTGGTGGCTCGGAGCAACATTTCGGCCTTTCAGCTGGACTAGTGCCTCCCCATTGGGACGGCCCTGCGGTTCTGTGCGCTTCCATGTTGCCTTATCGGACGTGAATGTGGCTCTGTGTACCATGGGGGAACAGGGCGACACACAGGTAGTGGCTGGTCATTTCTTGCGGAAGCAGCCCACAATGGTGATTGGTGTTTTGGATTTCATGGCCTGATGGCTGTATGTGCTTGGTGATTTTGATGTGCATAAATATCTATTCTGATTTGGCCCGTGTAGCGTTTTTCTTTGCAAGTGATGTGGCATATGCCTATTTGGGGGGCGATGTATTGTGAGGAGATCTGCATTGGGTTCCAGCTTCGGGGTTTCGTTGCGTGGTACTGTGCTGTGCGCGTTTGCCTACGAAGCCCAGTGAGGTCAGGGATGGGGGCTGCCAATATGCCAGTTTGAATGTTGTCATGCTCAGGGGCGGGGGATTGGGTTTTGTGTAACAGATGCCGGTCAGCCAGGTGGACTGGTTGAATGATGTGGTTTTCGGTATATTGCTGGTCACAGGTGCCTGTGTTTGCGTGCGTTTCTTGGTGGGGGACTGCTGTGGTCATGTCCATTGGGATGGCTTCTGTATTCGTGCCATCTGTGCCCTGCAGCTCCCATTGGCCCCTGTTGTGTTTCTTTTGTTCGTTGGCATGCATGGGTGACTTGTACATTTCAATGGTTGCATTGTGGCTTCATTGCACCTACGGGGAGTTGTACTTTGTGGGCAGGGAGCGGTGTACAGGCACTCAGTGGGGCCGTTTACGGTTGATTCGCGATGCCGTACTTCTCGCCATGGCGGAATGGTACATTCCGCCATGCCTGATGGCGTTAGGTACATGTCCGCTAGGGTCGGAATTGGCGTACCGTTGCACCATGGTGGTGTTTGCGGTTTGGCATGGCGCGCGCGCGCGTGCTTGGTGCAGTTAGCGTTGGCGTTCACTACGGTGTCGCTAATGGCTTCGTACTTTGCGGTGACGGGTCATAGTCGCACCGAGCGCTATTCGATGGCGGTATTGCATTTCCGCCATCGTTTTTCGATTTCCGCCAGGGTCGTAATGAGGGCCAAAGTGTTTCTGAAAGACAGTTTAAGACAAGGATCAGTTGCATGGTGAGTGTAAATAGGCAGATATATAAGAAGGAACACACTGCAGGGTAATAGGCAGAGTGTCAGACTGGACATGAAAGGCAACAATCCCTTAATCTTTACAGTACCAAAAGATTAATGGAGTAGCCTGACTTCAAAGTCTGGGTGGAGGTTTGTCCATTCACACAAAGGGGGTCATAATACAATGATAAGCAGGAAAAGGAGATTGACAAAGATCTGAAATCCTAATGCTGTTATATTGCTGTCATAACAAGTGATTCTCTGGGACAATTTCCCAGGTTAAGAACGTGAAATACATGCCATGCCAAGGATGAAATGTGTTCTTGCACATGTGCCTAATGATAGCTGTTTATTGTGATTGTATTCATGCTTAACAAGTGACATAGTTGGGTTGTCTGTTTCATGCTGATGAAATTGAAGTTATAAAAGTGCCTAACTGTGAAAGTGTGTAGTGGTCCTTATTGTGTCTAGAGCCTGACCTTTTTCTTGCATGTAAAGGTAAATGGACATTATGAATGAAAGGCACAGTATGAAGCCTAAGGATGCATAGTTAAGGTCCCGAGGTATACAAATTGACAGAAAAGAATAGTCAGGCTATTTCTTCTTACATTCCACTCACTTCTTCCTGATCCATTCCCTTAACTTATCAAAGGCAGTTCTCACTTTGGCCATGTGCTGGCAATGGGGTAGGTGGGTGAATGTGCGGTTGTGCTCACTATCATGCATGCCCCAGTTGCCCAATATGATGTATGCATTTGTATACAATCTTGCATTTAGAGACACTTGCACACATCATCACCCAGGACTCAGTCTCTCCATAGTAACCTTCAAATACCCTGCCCCAGCAATATATATATATATACGTATGTAACCGTAGATGCGGATACCATTCCAGGAAGGTGGGGAGTTAGGATGAAGTGAATGGATTTCCATTCACTTCATCCTAACTCCCCACCTTCCCTTATCAAAGGCAGTTCTCACTTTGGCCATGTGCTGGCAATGGTGTAGGTGGGTGAATGTGCGGTTGTGCTCACTATCATGCATGCCCCAGTTGCCCAAGATGATGTATGCATTTGTATACAATCTTGCATTTAGCGACATTTGCACACATCATCACCCAGGACTCAGTTTCTCCATATTAACCTTCAAATGACCTGCCCCAGCAATATATATATACACGTATGTAACCGTAGATGAGGATACCTAACTCCCCACCTTCCCTTATCAAAGGCAGTTCTCACTTTGGCCATTTGCTCGCAATGGGGGTTGGTGGGTTGGGGCGTGGGTCGGTCGACTATCATGCACGTCCCAGGTGCCGAAGAAAATGCACACCTCAAAGGGGTCTTGCATCTAGCTACACTTGCCCACGTAGCCACCCCAAAACCAGTGTCTCCATACTACCCTTCGAAGACAATGTCCCCCTTTGAATATCATGTTGCGTAAATCAACATATATAAGTCACCACTAACCAGGTGGGCCTGGAGCTTTTCTGCAGACTTCATCCTGATCCACCATCTTCCGTTGCACATCCCCCTGAGCCATACTCAATGTAAAATGCAATGTGGTCTTGAGACTGGCAAACCTTGCTCACATGGCCCCCGCAGACCTGGTGTTTCCATATTCCCCTTTGTAGACAATGTAGGCAACCAAGATATGTATCTCACCTTAGATGAGGGACTGGATCTATTTTGCTCACTTCACCCTCATCCACCTCCTTCCCTTATCAGAGGCAGTTCTCTCTTTGGCTATGTGCTCGCAATGGGGGTAGGTGAGTGAAGGTGCGGGTGGTCCTACTATGATGCACCCTCCAGGTGGTGAAGACAATGTACCCCTCAAAGGGGTCTTACATCTAGCGACACTCGCCCACATGGCCACCTCAAACTTGGTGTCTCCATACTACCCTTTGAAGACCCTGCGCCTGCAATCAAGATAGGTATGTCACTGTTGATGAGGACATGGACCTGGTCATTTCACTCCATTCTGCCCCCTCAACCCACCCACATTCTTTTACAAAATGTTACAACATCAATCCTGCGCCTACCTCAAAGTTTACCGATATTTATATTAGGGTATGCCCCAATTGTATATCACTCCCAAAATGTAAGGGCAGTCCTTGTAGTTGACAACTTCTCATACACACACACTTTTTAAGGGTTTATAAATGACTTCAAACTCTTGGGAAGAAAACATCTCTGCATTCTACTTATTAGGCTTTATTTGATTCTAGAATAGAAAACCTTTTAGCCTTGGTATTTTACATTAAAAAGTCTATTACCCATAAAAAAAAAACAGTTTACTTGTTTAGTGAGATGTTTCTTCCCATCAGTTGTTTACATCACTTATCCTTTTGAACATTTCTAACAACAACAATTTCTCCAATGCCAGAAAAACCGGGATTTGGTTTCCCCTGAGAAGTTCCAACCACCAGTCCTCTATGTTCCTCCAGCAGTACTTCTTGGTAAATTGTACCATGAGGTGGATTCTCTTATCCTTCATTGTTGGACAATGAAGGACCAAGTGCTTTAATGACTCAACACAGGACCCTTCATGCCATAGTCTACGGATGGCGATGGTGGATGTTTTTTTCCTGCATCTTAGTATCTTGCCTGTTGGACAGGGATTCAGTTTAAATCTCATATGTTTGTCCCTGAAAAACCAATTAGGGAATCGGTCGAGATACTTGGGTAGCGAATTTAGTTTTCTTGCTTCAACAAACATTTTCCCCTATGATTTCAGTCCCTGTCTTTTGTCTTCCGTTACGATCCAGTCTTTTATGTATAGTTTCCGTTTAAGCCTGTCAGGATTCTCCTTTAATGTTTGATTGTTTTCCCCCTTCTACGATAGCTTGACATATCCGTTTCCATTCGACGAGGGTCACTTCACTGTGCTAGGGCTTCTTTAAGTACTGTAAAACCTCCTTTTTCCCGAGCATCCAGACATTTTCTATATAGTGCTAGCGATTTCCAGAATATTATGGTCTTCATGGCAGTGAAGCCCAACTCCATTTGGGGTCTCTGTATAGGAGTGCTCTTTGGGACCTGCAGGACTCTTTTCCAAAATATCCCCTCAATCTGGGACCAGTTTTCTTCACGGAATGAGAATACACTTTCCACCCCGTATGCGAGAATTGGGAGTACTGTCATTCTGTAGAACACAATAAGGGGCATCAGTGAATACCCACAGTACCTCTTCATGAGAAGTCTGCCCTGGCTAGCCAAGTTTCCTGCTTTGGATTTCAGAAGATCTAACCTGGTTGTGTCGATTTTGCGCATGTTGAGGCATACCCCTAGGCATACAAATGAAGACACTACTGGAGTCTGATCCAGAAGGACTATATCGTCAGCATAAAGCAGATATCCTATTTCTATTCCTCCAATGTTTGGTGGAAAACATCTGGTGTTGATAAATGCCTCATTGACGTCTGAGACAAACAGATTGAATAGATCTGGTACTAAAGAGCAGCCTTGTTTTGACCCTTTGTTTGTTTTGATTTCCTTTGATAGTGCACCTGATCAGTCCGATCTTATCCGTATAGAAGTGCCTGAGTATAGATCTTGGATAACTTCTTGTATAAAAGTTGGGCAGCCCGAATGCTCCATTTTAGCCCACAGCCGCGACCTATTTTCTGTGTCAAAGGCTTTAGTAAGATCGATAAATGCCATGTACATTTTCTTCCCTTTATTTTGGTCCACCTGAGCCTTGAAAATGTTGACTAGGAAGATGTTTAGGGAAGTTGCGATTCCCTTGATGAACACGTTTTGTCATGGGCCCTGATGATTAGTTGCAGAGCTCCACTTGCCCAGTATGATATGATATGATATTTGTATTGCACTTGTACACAGGTGTTTCAGGACAATTGAGGCAAACACCTTCCCTACAACATTCAACAGTGCTATAGGCTGGTAATGGCTTGAATTTGATCTCAATCCTTTTTTGAAGATCAGGATAATCACTGCAGTCTTCCAAGAAGTTGGAATCACTTGTTTATCCATGATGTGAGCAAATAGGAATGTCAGAATCTCAGACCATGGGGCCCGGGGCTCTGGACTTGTTCAGTTTATTTATTGCCTCTCTAACTGACTCGTAAGTAATGTTTAATTGATTCCAGGCACCTTGTTTTCCTTTTTCTTTAGGTGTTTCACAAGATTTTGGGTCAAAAAAATTGGAAAAATGGGAGGTCCAACTTGTGGCTGAATTGGAATTTGCCACCAGACTTTCCTGGGGAGTAACCAAGTTGTTAATAATTGACCAAATTTTCAAGGTATTTTTTGATCTGATGTTATATAACATTTGTTCCGCATCTTGTTGGAGAATAATGTTTTTCCTGATGTTTATGCCAATTCCTGTAATATTCCTTTAATTTGTATACTTTCATTATTCTTTGCGGTAACAATTCATTCTTTAATTCCCATATCTGTTTTCTCATGCTTTTCTTGGGTACAAATACATTTAAAAGGCCTTTATAGTCTATTGTTTCCATAGATCTTTGTTCAGATTTGAGCTTTATTGCAGTTTTGAGATTTTCTATGAGGTCGCTTAGTTGGTGCGGTTGGATTCTCAGTCGATTCCGTCCCGGGGTCACCTCAGGGTCAGCTTTGTATTTCTGATCTGTTCACAGTGTTCGACAATCCCAACTCATGCTTAGCAGATCATGGTCACTTTGAAGCTTCACTTCAACGTTCAATGCCATGGGCTCTCTCATTATATTCTGGGAGAAACAGATATAATCCATAATATGACCCCCCTTCTTCCTTCTCCATGTTGACATTCCGGGCATGTCTCCTCTGATGTCATCTGTCAAGCTGCGTAGATTTCTTGATGTGACCACCCTCCTCCATTCCTTACCCCTTTGCCTGGATACTGTCATTTTAACGACGTCATCCTCAGTATCTTATCTGTCGTTTTTCCAACAGTGTGCATTCAAATCTCTGCACAGGAAAAGTTAGGGTCTCTCCATTTTTCCCTCAGACTATCTACCAATTCAGTGACTAGGTCCAGTAGATTATCCAATTTCTTGTTCGCATGGTTCCAGTAAAGATTTATGATGACTAGAGTCTTGGTTTCTTTATGGAGCCCAATGAATATCCTACCCACCACCAATTGAATATAATGGTTGGGATTGTTCAGTTTCCAGGATTTTGAAATTTAAAGTGTTCTTAATTGCTGTTAGGAGCCCCGACATAGGTCTTCCTCTGGCACCTTAGAAATCAGGATTCAAGTGAATGTTGTCTCCCTCTATGGTTGGGGGGCCCTCAACCATGTCTCCTGTAAACAGTTGATGTCATGCTTCTTAATTGATGAATCTACACGGAGAAAAAAATGTGAGAACCCCTGTGTGTTCCAACTTGCCAGAGTTAATAGAGCTTCGATATCTGTTAGTGGACTCTGTGCTTTGTTCAATTGTGTGGCTAATAGCCCTGCACGCCATTTCCAATTTTCTGCAGATCCATTTTCAATAGTCTTAGGATTTACCGTGCTTTCAGGGTGTACTCGGTTAGACTCACGTCCCCTTCTCGAGTACCCCTTTCTATCCATAAGTTGTGTCCTCTCGGTCTTCCAGTTACTACTGTGTTTCCTCGAATAAGTTGGTTTTGACTTTAGTCTTGCTACTTCATGATTTTGTGAGGCCACAAGTGTCAGCTCCGTTAGATCGAAGCCCATAGGTCTCAATCGACGGGCTTCTTCTAGTAATAGATGCTTGATGAAAAAACTGGATAGATGGATAATTACCCTATCTGTTCTGTCATCCTCAGGGAATTCATCTGTGACCAGATCTTCAATCGTCAGTGGTCTGAGAGCAGGTAAGTGATGGAACAGCCTAATTACATTTCCTCTGTTTAGAATTAAGCTATCCTCTGATGAAATCACGCGTTCTAAGGCTATCTCTAGTGTCGGCTTGTCTTGCTCTCCCAAGCTGCTCTTTGTAGTTCTGTCTTGACCGTGGTCTAGGGGACTCTCCTTTTATTCTTTACTTGCCATACAACCTCTTCTCTTCTCACAATTCTTAACGGCGATATCACATAGCCATCGTAAATGGAAGGGATGGTTCTTGTATTTAATTCTTGTTTTTTCATCTCAGGTCCTGTTCTAAGGAGGTGGTTATTTGATTCTGCACCCTTGCTCGGGTTACCCTCTATGCCCTTCCTTGATGACACTGTTTCAATGTTGTTTCTGTTTCTCCTTACCTGGAGTTCATCTCTGTCAGCTTGTTCTACTCTAGCTGGAAGGTTTTGAAATTCCTGTATTGTGATCGTCAGCATCAGTCTTGGTTGCTCCTTGTGTTGCTCCCTGAAGGCCTCTGTCTGTATTCTTTCTAAAGTATCCTCGACTGGGCCACCAATGGTTTTGTCCTCCAGCACCAAGGTTCTTAAATGATTGATCAACCTGTCTTTGCTTTAGGGCTGCTGGTCTACTTGGTCTCTTGGTCCATCCTAAATTGCGAGCCTCCTCAATCTCCTGATCACTGTCCGATGTTTGGGGGACGCAAGTGGAATCTTCGTTTCTCGTGCTGTTTGCATCATTATCCTGCAACGCTGAAATTGTATAGGTTGTGTAGCTTGACAGTTCATCAAATCTGTTGCCATGATATCTTGGTGCCCCACCTCATATGTGTTATTAACAGCCCCCAAGATCGTTGTTGTCACCTCTGGCAATTTGATTGCTGTTTTTGTTTTCGTTGATGTTTCTGTTTGAACCTTCAGAAGCCAGCTAAACTTTGGCAGTGAAAGTTTTTCACAAAAGTCTTACTACCATTTCATTTCAATCTTGTGGGTGGAGCTTGCTTCTTGGTTTTCTTGATTTGAGTTGACTTAGCCTTAGGACCACTCTGTTTGCCTGTCAACTTATTGCGCTTATCGCTCACACTCGCTAGAAAGAGAGATGATTTCCCTATGTTGCTCTTGTTTACTTTATGGAAATTGCACATATCTTTTTGGTCGAATCATTTGTATGGATTTCAGGTAACTCCACTGGGCCAGATGAGGCCTTTTTTTCTGCGGTAGTTTCTACCCCACTCTTCCTTTCATCTCCAACCTTTGCAATAGGGTATTTCGTAGAGTTCGCTCCTGCGAGTCATCTCGAACTAACTTCCGCTCCAGTTGAAATTGAGGCAGTTGAGATGGTTGAGATGATTGATTGATGGAAATCACCTTTTGTTGTCTTATCTGCCCCTGTGGCTCATTCTCCTCGAGTATCGTAAACACCTCCGGTTCTGGGGAGTTCAGTATTTGGTCTATTGATTCAGTTTGTGATGTTGTTGCTGATAGTTTAAAAGGGGGTGTAGTCAGTAGCTTTAGTTCTGCCACCTCAAATGCACTAGAGAGTCTACTTACTTGTTTATCCTTAATGATTGGGTCCAGGATTGTGTGTGGTAACGAGGAAACTTTGGCAGTACTAGTGTCCAAATCATGTTGAATTGCCAAGACAAAACCCTTGACGTACACCATCTTTGAGTATAGTATAGCGAGGACTGTGGTTTGGTCTTTTTTTGATACCCCATCTGTTTATAAAGTTTCATGAATGGTGCTAGAACTGTTGTTAGGGTTGAAACAACTAAAAAGTCAGTTTCTTTAGCCGTCTCACCAGGGGGGGCACCTATTTGATATGTTCCGTCCATTTGTGTGCCTTTTGAGCCATTAGTATATTGTTTTCCTTTTTCTATCTCAGAAACGTTTTTTGTTGAATTATGTCTCTTACTCAATTGCCCAATAGGATAGCAGGTCCCTTCCTTCCATATCTTAAATTCATACTCATAGGTTCTTGGGTAAGGCGCTGGCTCCACCTTCTGTGGGGAGGTAATACAACATTGTGATGTTAATTGGGCTGATGTCAATCATTGTATACTTTTATCAGTGCCATCCAGTGTGTCGCATTGATCTAACTCCTCCCCCAGTTCCACTACCAATGAGGTTTCAAGCAGGAGCTGGTTGGGGATTTCATCATCAAAAACGTATGGTTTTGATTGCTGTAGTGGTCCAAACCCTCCCGACTCTCCCAACGTACCCCACGATGAAACTTGGTAAGAAAAGGGCTTTTCTGTGTTGTATCTTTGTGGCATTAAGCCCATTGGTTTCCAAATGTTAGGTCTCGTAGATTAAAATGTCTTGTTAACATGTCTTCCTCATTTATTTTGCTTTTGTATGTTCCTGCTGTTCATGTTTTGGCGCGACATATCCACAGTGAACGGAAAGGGATTTACTTTTTTTGATGTATCCCAACTGGGAATTTCCCTATGTTGGTCAGCAACTTGTATGCCTGCGATTGTTTCTCACTTGCTATTGCAGTTGGGGGCTCACACTTGTTTGTGGGGCCCCCCACATTGTCGTGCTCATTCTGCTGATGCGACGTTACCGGTTGAAGGGTTTTCCGATGGCAGTGAATTTCAATGTCCCTTTCCTCGCCTCTTTCCACTGGCGTTCGTGGCTCAGGGGAACACAGGATGCTTGAGCAGGACTGTCGTATCTACCATACAGGTCTTCCCTTGCCTCCCGAGCTCCATTTTTACTTGTTACCTCCGTCACCTCCGTCATGAACTAGTCATCTTGCAAGATGTTTAAATGAGACTCTGTACGGGCCAAGACAGATACCACCGCATTGAGCACGGGCAGAGGCGGGGGCAGGAACCTTTGTGGGGTCTTTGGCAGTGGCTGATAGGAATGCCCCTCTGGGTGTATACGCGCAGTACCCATGTTGTTCTCAAGTATATTTATTCCCCCGTCCATCGCGTCAATAATTTCAATGTCAGTAGTCTCTGGGTCAGCGCTCCCGTAAAACCGTACATCGCTTACATCCGCTCATTCACCTCCTTGTCTGGTAACTTCCTCCATCACGTCCCTTAGCCAAACAGTAAGATTAACAGTTATTTCAGCAGCCATGGGGGATCTCGTCCGACCATTTGCATTCTCAGTCCTTTGTCCACTCAGATTGCTAAAACTGCACACCTCTGCACAGCTCAACACTGCAAACGCTCCACGTTGAGGTTTTTGTTTTTAAAGTCTTGTCCTCTCACACAGGCAGCAGCAGCAGAGGTAGAAAGACTTCTCAGCCACAGCCAGGGTTTGGACAGCTAAGTCTGCAAACCTCTCAACAGCTCAGCACTGCGAACGCTCCACATTGTGGTTGTTTTTTTTAAAGTCTCCTCCTTTCACACAGGCAGCAGCAGCAGTGGTAGAGAGACTTCTCAGCCTCAGCCAGGGTTTGGACCGCTAAAACAGCACAACTCTGCGAAGTTCTACTACAAATATTAGCATCACACAGCTATTTTTATTTGCAGAATAGCTGCATTGATTGTTCAAACCATAGATAATTGCACTCTTGTTTATTATAGTACTCTTAATATTATTGACAAAGTGCATGTACTGTGCATTTTAACCTATTTTCCCACCATATATCTCAATTAGTGATCTATTTTCAACTGCATTTTTATACCTTTAAAGTCTGCATTACATTATATGTTCTTTTGTAACTATCCAATAGGTTGTCATTGCTCTCATATTTCTGTGGTACCAGGGAGGTCCAAAACACCCAGCTTTGTTTTTTGTGGATGAAAGACCATTACAAGGCAGGTGACTCCCTCTAAAGTGCATTAGCATTGAGAGGTATTTATTGTTTTATACATTGTTTGCATGCTGTGACAATTATTTTTTATTACATTTCATTTTAGAACTTCTTGAGCATCCTGCATTGTTTTCATTTGTCCGAATTTCAGCCATGCTAAGACTCCTGGTACAGTGTTACACATTTTCCTGAAGGGTATTTCTTTGATACATTTATGGTTGCTCTGCCGTGGCTTCCCAGATTTCAAGCTTGACATCTGGGCCAAGAATGTCTTTGAGTGCATGAGGGGCAATTGATACCACATGTTCCGCATCCACTTCTTTTTAGATATCTATCAAACCCCACTGAAAAGGTTCAACCCAGACTCACTCGTAAGTTATTTATATGGGCACACATGGTATACAGATAGTGGGCACAATATATATATATATATTCTGCCCACTATCTGTATACCATGTGTGCTGATTTCTACTGTGATGTTTCCCGCTCTTAAAACTATACAGAATGAAGCTTGTTATATTGTACATTTTATTGAATACCCTCTTCTTAAATTTGTAATTGTATTTATGTTTATATACCTAACTTTGTACAACAAAAAAAATTCATAGCAATGTCAGCATTTCTGTTATGAAGTAATTGTAATATCTGTTGTTTTACCAGTTATTTTATAGTCCATTAATTTCAATACCTTTATGTATGTTGACACAGCTAATGAGTCCAGCCGGGTACTTTGGAAGAAACATCAGACACTTCTGCTACCAAACGGTGAGCCTTTATGACATGTGCAGAAATTGCAATATGTTGCATTACATTGACCATGTTTTATATATATTGTTTAATGAATATGTTCATGTATTAATCAATGTTCAACAGGATCATATTCAATATTGACCAATTTTATGCGATCAACCTCACTTGTCATGCAAGTGCACTTATTTTAATTCCTATTTTGTCTGTACGTAGATTGTAGATGTATACTGTCACATGATTTTTCAATCAATTATCCTGACTTGGGATATTTAATTGGTTTTCCAAAACTTGTAATTTCATCTTGTTTTATATTGTCATCTTTAGTTGTATGGCTTTATTTCTCTTATTTGTCTTTTAGACATTTTCTAATGAATGTGTGTCAAATTTGACAATTTGTTTGTATTTTTTTTTTCTCAAGATATACATTAGAAGAGTCTATTGGTGTTTGGATTTGATTCACTGTAGGATGTTGTATTTTCTAAAGTTTACAATTGGAAAGGTTTGAAAATATGAATTCTTCAATGTTGTGTCATACACCTTGCACTTTGTATCATTAGCATTAATACGTACATGCGTAAATCAAAATGTGAGTTTTGGTTGATTTCATAGATTATGTTCTCCTCTCAATGGTCAACTTATGTCTTTCTAAATATTTAAATTGCAAGCCAACTACACAATCTTTCTACTACTACATAGATATATATATAGTGTTCATAATCATTTTAAACTTTGATTTGAAGGAGGAAACTGTTGTGCTAACTTTGAAGTCTATTTCTTATGACACCAGGAATGTTTAATTTGACACATTTTCTACATGAAATATTTTGATTAATGATAACACTATGATGTTTAATATCATTACTTTATTAGGGTCTTCCATCACTGCTAGTGGTAACTCCTGATGCTGGAAATGCCACAATTCATTATTTAATGTATGACATCATTCATTCTTAACTTTAGGTGGTTACACATAGTGCTGTGTTTTCTTTGTTAATGTTGAATACTCCACAACCAGTTACTGTAAAACAAATGCAGCAGTGGGACACTGTAACTATTGTAGACCATGAATCTTTGACTACACTAGCTACACAGGGCCTCTACTGCAAGGGCTTAAGGGAGCGCAGAAGGTGAAGGGTATGATTGGATGGTCAGATTGTTTTCCAGAGCTTAAGGCTCCGTTCAGCAATGCTCCAGTATTGGCGACCCCGGATTATCAAAAGCAATTCGATTTATTTTCACATTCAGATGGAATAAGCTCTAGCTGTAGCAGTTTTTTGTGATACAAAAGACTTTAACCATTACCATTGGTTGTCTGATAACTTTCTATGTGGAGCATGCAGTTGTTACAATCTTGGAAAGGTTCAAATTGACCTTGACGACACAACCAGTCTATCAAATGCTTCCATACATCCAGTACAGTGTCACCTAGTCAATCCTGCAACATTCATGGCTGAATCAGTGAAACCTCATGACATTGTCCATGACTGTGCGACATATGATGGAGAAGAGGAATAGAGGACAAATGTTAAGGAGAATGCCTTGGTGAGAGGTGAGGTACACTTTTTCAATGGTTCTTCGACAATGTATCAGGACACTGGTGAGAAGCATACAGCTGCAACCACTGGGCCTTGTGGATGCAGAATACCAGGACGGGATGAAGAAACAATTACCTTCACATTACTCTGTGTAAGCGGTAGAACTACAGGCACTGGAAAGAATTAAGGGGAAGAAATTCACTATTTATTCAGACACTGTGCATGTAACCTCCACGGTACATTCAGGCTTGATAGGATGGCAGAGAAGAAGGTCACAAGATCTGACGGGACTCCTGCCAGCATGCTGCACAGTTATCCAGACTAATATAAGCATTAACGTTGTCCACAAAGGTTGGAATAGTTAAGTGCGCTGCACATACTAACCATAATGATTCAATAGTGCTTGGAAATGATGCCGCTGACAGACAATGTCCAAGCAGGTACAGTTGCCTACCTTGTACACTGCAGTCCATTTGATTCAGTTTGTATAGATGCAGGAAAGGGCATTTAAAGAAGAGAAGGAGCAATGGGCAAAGAGGGGATGTGCCCTATAACCCATGTATTTGCTGTATAGACAGGAGCTTATGAGAAAGGTAGTAATGCCTCTAGAGCTGCTTTGTTTGGCTCTAGAGCAACTACACTACCCGTCACACACTTCTGGGTGACAAATCGCAGGAGAGCTCCAGGAGAAATGTTTTATACCAAACCTGCAAAAACAGGTGATCGCATTTGTAGGGAACTGTATAGTTTTTAGAGAATTCAATCCTGAAAACACCATGAAGACGGTAAGAGGAGTTTTGCCCCGGCTCTTAGGGATTTTTCGTGAGGTCCACATAGATTTTGTAGATATGATACAAAAATGTAATAATTTTCAATATATCATTGTGGTCGTTTGTCCATTCTCCAGAACGCTTTATGTTGGTCCCTGCGTACAACCTGATGCTAAGTCTGCATTACAATTTTTGGTGAGGAAGTTTTTTCCACGGTAGAGAATTTTCGAGGTCCTGAAGTCTGACAATGGCACCCATTTCTTTAATGCTATATTTTCAGAAATTACTTCGCTCTTAGGGATCAAGCCAGATTGTGTTCAGTGTTCGCCTCTCATGCCAATGGGATGGTGGAGCCTTTGAACAAGCTAATTAAAGCTCAGTTATCTAAAATATGTAGTGATTTAAGTAGGAATTGACTGAACTGCTTGCTGCTCGCCCTATTTTATTTGAGAAATCAGCCTGGGAGGGAGCATCATCTCAGTCCTCATGAAATAGTGACAGGGTGTAGATTACACACACCACTTTCAACTGCACACACAGTATCACACGTACACAAGTCAGAAGAGATTCTTGGTGAGGAGTTTAAGGAATACCTTAGGGTTTTAAATAAGAGTGCCATACTTGTATCTTCACAGGTGTGTTCTTTCATCACCAGTCAACAGGAGAAAACGTTAAGGAATCCGAAGATCCACATCAATTGCAGTTGCTCCGCAAGAACCTGGTTTATTTTTGTTTTTCATACAACGCTGGAATTAGAGGTGTTTCCATGTGCCACAACAAGTGATTTTTGCTACTCAGCATGCCTGGAAGTCGGAGCGCAACAAGAGCTGGATTCATATTGGTGACTGGAGGATGCCAGTGCCCCCCTTCCCCCCACAGGCACAGGTGCAGTCTCAAAGTATGGCATAAGGATTTGTAGATTATTACAGTATAGAAGGGGGGAGCAAATGGAAACCAAAGACTGTTAGTGTAAATGTAAAGGAGAACATTGGACTGAAAATGAATTTTGGGATATTTGAGTATATGTTTTTCTTATTTTTCTTGTTATTTGGTTCAGGCATGGCAGACAATATGAATGGACATGGTTGGTAGCAAATAATGTCTGGTACCGGCATATGAAGAGGGTGGGGATCGAGAGATATGAAGGATTTGCTACATTTGCTCTCTCATCCCCTATGCTTTTGGTGTCCATAGACCATTTATTACTCACATTATAGGGTTAGTAGAAGCACGGTTCCTGTTAAGCATAGTCCTTTGCAGGGTTCAGGCAGTTTCAAGGGCTGTCAGTCACAGCTTCTGGCCTCCCTATTGACGAGGAGTGTGCAAGCATGCATTTAAAAGAGCAGAAGGATGTATGATGTATGCAAAGAGTCCAATTGAATTTGGAAGAGTCCATTATTGTGAATAGTAGATGGGAGCAAGGGGTAAAGAGTTGCAGAGCTGGAGGAATGAGGGGATTTTCAAAAGAAGGGGTGGCACAAGTCAATCGAGAATGTGGAAATGTCTGGAATAAGTATTGACATATTGGACATCGCACAAATAGCCAAAGATACCTGTTAAGATCCAGTTACTCATAGGTTTTTTCTCTGAGTTGTAATCGTGATGACACAGTGCATGTTGGAACAAATTGGAACTGCAGCCACATGCTTCACTCGCATTGCTGATCTGGCTGGAGGTACATCATCACTTCTTGGTGTGCTTTGGTCGTGTGGACAGTTTTCGTACCACCAATTACCTCTGGCCTAGCAAGGGGTGTGCAGTCTCACTACACTGCACGTGCCTATTCTTATTGTTCCCCAGAGTCATTCAATATTTGCCAGCTTGACACCTAAAGCCACATCTGTGCTCATGTTGCCCCCTTTAACCCCTTGTGTCATCAGATATGGACCATTCATTGACTTTGCCTAAGCATGAAGTAGTGGAATCATTGAGACAGACTTGAAGATCTAACTATGTATCACCAGCATCTACAGAAGCTCTGATGAACATTTGTGAGCAGTACCGGCTGTGTCGCCGAAATGAGATGGTCTTTGCTTCGTGGGAGGTGAGGAGCTTCATATGCACACGTTAGAGAAGAGCTACAGGGAGGGTGAATCCACTGTGAGGGGATGTGGTGGTCCTGAACACATGTACACAACATACAAGGGGTTTTCAAAGGTGATGTGTTTTGGACATTTGGGGAACAGGGGATGCATGGTGAATATATGGGTAGATTGTGCACTGCAAGCCCTTCATAGCTGAGGTTTATGTAGGCTGCAGAAACCTGGGTTTGTGAGATGAACTCTGTGCCCTGGAGAGAAGGCTGATCTGGGTTGAGGGATGAGGAAGGAAGCTAACTGAATTAAACCAGCTGTGATAATATCAAATGGTCATTCACATTCAGTCATTGGTTTACGACTTCATTCTGGTGTGGATAAGAGATGTAATTTCCCAGAGAACATGGAAGCGTGTTATTCAGTGACCAGGGAAATCCGGCCACATGGCAGAGTTGACTTGGAGCCAGTTAAAAAATCAGGTGCAAGAAGTGCTTTAGGTCAGAGGTGGCAAATGGTTTATGAGTTTCTACTAAGATGACCACGGTGTTGACAGAGGCTATTGGGGTTGGAATGGCAGTCACAATAGATTTACATTTAACAAGAAATACCAGAAACACCAGTAAGTCTTGGTAGGTAAAATATGGTAAAATATGTACTGCTGGTTCAAAGGAAACTTGTTTACTTCTCCATCTCCTTATATTGATGAAGTGTTCTTGTAAAAGCCGTGTGCATCACACCCGGAGTTGAAGGTCCCCGGCCAGATGGAACTTGTAATAAAATAGGATTGTTGTAGATGAATAAGTAACTGCGTGCTGATGTCATGATCAACTATGGGAAAAGCCCAAACAGGTTGGACTTGTAAATAGATACTAATGTAAATGAATGTTGAAGGGAATGGTGTTAGAAGAGTTTTTCTAAAGTCCAACTAACGGCTTCATAAAACCATACATCTGAAGCAGTACATAAATCCACTCTTAGTATAAGACTGTACCACCTGAGAACATTTGGTAGCATAGACAGAGCAGCCAGGCTTATCTCAGTAGGGAGAGAGGGCTGTAGATTGGTGCAAAGAAATTGCAGCATAAATCTGGTTCCAAGAAAAACTGAAACACTATGTATTATAAAACTAAAGGGTTGATTTAAACACAAGTAGGCCAAGATAAATCTTGGGTAAGTAAGAACTGAAACATATCATATAAACACAATCATAAAAAAGAAAAACTCAATACCTATGGTATACCAACCAAGGTATAACCTTATTTAGAGGAGCAAGAAGCAAGTCAAGGTGAGTCTAACCCAAGGTTATACATTCAGGATAGTAACATACTATTCTTGGGGCAATACGACCAGGTTAGATATACTTTTATAATAGAATCAGTATTTCAATGGAAGTAGACCCTGTCAATCATGCAGCGACACTTAGTTATAGAAATCACATAATAAACTAACCCAGTTACAAATATACCTTGCAACATGTGTAACCTTCTTCTTTTATGAATGGATACTTTTAAGAACACAGTTCAGAGCTAGTAAAGTAACTCATATACTTTCTGGTGGGGTTTTAAGCTGCTCATTGATAAGTTAGAACACTCAATGACTATTCTAGAATGCACTAAGCAAATAAGGGAAAGCAAAACCCTATTACACTTTAAGAAATACACAATGTATTTTAAAGTAAGTAATTGGACTTATGACTATTTTAGCAATGCTCTAAACAGTTTCAGGGAAAGACAACCAAGTGTTACATGTATAGAAGAGCAGCAGCTATTCAAGGTAAGTAAAGAACTATATTCTTTTAAGAGGTGCTTCAAGCAACTCGTAAAACAAGTATTAATTTCTAGACTGTTTTAGATCTGTATAAAGCTGATCAGGGAGAGCAAACCCTATGATACAATTTAAGAATGACACAATCTTACTTAAGACATGTAAACCTGATTGGTAAGCTTTTACACTCATTTATTTAAGAATAATAAAACATCACCAATACTTATTACAATTTAGAAGGGGGAAATACCATTTAAACATAGTAAAGCAACGTATAAACTTTTTAGAGGCGCAGAATGCAACTCAAAGGTACACATAAACTTAATGACACTTCGTAACTTCTTCTTTACCAGAGATACAGTTACCATACTAACCTCTTGAGCAAGTAAGTATGTTTCCACGTGTTATACTTTCGAGGCAGAATCCTTATCTTATAAAGACCTCCCCTAGTCTATAACATGAGTTCTCTCAGAGAGAGAAGAGGCACCGTAGTTGACTAGGTGCCAGCTGTAGGCAGGTCAGGACAGGGTTCATTTACAGGAAAGTCAAAGTTCCCAGACTTCTCAGAAGGCTTCCTATATGTGTTCCAGCATTAGGCCTGGGCAAGAGGTATGGGCAAACTCCGATCCAAACAAATCACCCACTCAACCTCACAGGATGCACATCAAACTTAAAGTAAGTATTACCCAAAACCACACAGTACCTTAGGAAAAAAGAAGAGCTTCAGAGTAGATGCCTTCAGTATGCAGCAGCAAGGGACCATGTCCCTGTGTTCTTGGTCTGGAGACCAAAGTACTAGACACTGAATGGGAACTTGCAGCAGCAGTCATCAGAGGAGGCTTCCAGCAAAGGTTTTGTCATGGATGTGGATTTGGAGCCTTTTTACAGCAGCCAGATTAAGAATAAATATTGCCGGTCAGATTCTCTTCACTAATCTGGTCCTGCAATCTGGTGAGGGGACTTCAAGGATTCAAATTGTGTCTCTGGAGATCCATCAGGAGTCCACCAACGTTTCATATGGATTCAGACTTGGGAAGACCATGCACTGCTCTCAGACTTGAGGTCCCAGGGTATTGGTGGTTTGCCTGTGAGCGAGGTGGCAGCACATTGTGAGGTATTTCTGAGACTATTGGATCCCACTAGCCTGTGGGTAGGAGTCATTACGTTCAGGGATCCCAGGTCGATTGGAAGGAAAGGTTGCATCAGTCTCTGGTTACACAGCAGACTCGCAGGTCACTGTAAACTGCTACAGACATCTTTTCTACATCTTCATCTTTGGAATTAGCTCCATTGGTTGACTTGTCAGCAACTTCCAGTTTCAGAGTATTTATCAGGAACTGCTGCACAACCTCTGAAAACTCCCCCTGCAGTTTACAGAAAGGGTTGGTCTGGCTGTCCAATCAGGGTAGCCAGCCCCCCATTGGGACTTGGTTTCTTTCAGGCAAGGTGAAAGACAAAGGGCTGTGGAGATTTGGACTCCTCCCTCGCTTCCTGCCTTCTCAAAGGCAGAAATACAAAGGATTCCCACTGAAGAAAAAAACTTCTCCTGAGGTTGTTCCAACCTATAAAGGCAGGGGAAGACCTCAGAAACACAAAGTACATGGAAATGGCAAAAAAGAAGCAGCCTACCATTCCAACAGAATGGTGGCCCTTCTCTGCATTACCAAGGCTGATTTAACAGCCTGTGAATAATAATGACTAAAAGTCATAAAAGTAGTTACACTGCCACCAGCCATTCAAGTAAACTTGCAATTGTAACAAGCATGTTACCAGGTAAGTATCCCACCTGCATTTCATAAAAGCTGGGGTATAGTGGCTCACTATATAAAAGGAAGCCACGGCCTTTAAAATGTTGTGTGCTTCTATAGTTCATTACAATTAGTCCAAAGGTATAGGAAACTAAAACTCTAATCATACACTATGCAAATACATTAAGAGTTTAATTCATAGAAGCAGAAGTAGCGCACGCGGCTGGCACAGAGAGGGAGAGAGGGAGCGTGCGCCAGCTTGCGCCAGCTGCGTGCGCTAAAACCCTTTTTGACACACTGCGTATTCATGGAATGAAACATCCGAAACCATCAGTGGCGCAGCGTGGTGCAGCGACCCTGCAGCCATGCCAGTTACGCCCCCAACCCCACCCCATGCGCCAAAAACATTGCACAAATCCCCTACATGGTAAACAGGCCAGTGGACCAGCATACAGCCCCCCAACCATGAAAACGAGCTAAAAACGCCACTCAGCCCTCACGCGACAACCCAATCGCGTGTAAAACTCCACGCGCACCCTTCGGAATATGAGTATCCCGCTCGAACCAGCGAAATTGCGTGTAAAACTCACTGCACACCTCTTGGAATACGCGTATCCCACTCGCGCCAGCGAAATCGCATGTAATTCTCACTCCTGTACCCCCAGATTCACATAGCAGTGCGTTGAGGAGCCACATGCACCCCCTGCAGCCAGACCATGCCACAGGGGTTCACCCTACACCCCCCCATGCCCCGCAGGCAGCTCATCACAACTCCCCATGCTCCACAGGCAGCCCATCCACCCTGACCATGCCCCACAGACAGCCCATCCACCCTCCCCATGCCCTGCAGGCAGCCCATCCACCCTCCCATGCCCCACAGGCAGCCCATCCACCCTGACCATGCCCCGCAGGCAGCCCATCCACCGTGACCATGCCCCACAGGCAGCCCATCACCCCTTCCCATGCCCCGCAGGCAGCCCACCCACCCTCCCCATGCCCTGCAGGCAGGCCACATGACACCATGCACTTGGGAGCCCTGACTTATGATCCCCATTGACGGGCACCTTCCAGCAGGCCCTTGCTCATGTCCCCCCACCCCACCCCCATTGATGGGCACCTGCCAGCAGACCCCGACTAATGTCCCCCCCAATTGACAGGCACCTGCCAGCAAGCCCGACTCATGTGAAACGACACCTCACCCCACCACCATTGATGGGTACCTGCCAGCAGGCCCCAACTCATGTTCCCCCACCCCACCCCCATTGACGGGCACCTGCCAGCAGGCTCCAACTCTTTCCCACCCCAAACACCACGTCATAACTATACACACCCATGGCCCTAATGCCAACCCAAATCCCATCCCGTACCCCCAGTACAAACACCCAACGATCCACTGCACCCACTCCCTAGTAAATTACCCATTCCATGATAGTCGGAAAAGAACCAGCATGCCCATCAACAAATGTCCTACAGAGCCACACAGTGGCAACATATGACTTAGCCAATGCTCATGTAGACATGCACAAAATAAATCACAGTACACCACACCAATAATGTTGAATTATGAAATGTATTAAAAGTAAAACAAATGACAAAATGAAAACCACACATGCAAATGAAGAAATAATTAGTGCAATAAGAAAACGAAAGTCAAATCCAAGGAAAAAAACAAATCCAAAATAAGTGGTCCATACACAAAGTCCATAGAAAAAAATCATAAATTGAAAAGCATACAAAAAATTAATCCATGTAAACATCTAAAAAAGAAAGTATATACATGTCCGGAAAAATTGTAAACGAAAGTCTGAAGGGTCCATTATCCCAAAACAAAAGGAAACCTACCTAAAACACTATCTAAAATACAACTAAATACAAAAAGTGGAGCAAAATCTGTGGACTCCAAATCATAATAAAAACCAAATGAAACCTAAACCTAAACCTAAATAACTATATACAAAGGTGGTGGGCTACTCGGACGGCTCACTTATTGATGTCCGGGCCAAGGCATCATTGAACTCCATGTTGATGTTCTGGAGGCAGGCCTGTTCACTGGTCTCGAGGTCTCGCTGTGAGTTGCCTCGAGGTACTCAGCCCGCCTCAAAGCCCGGTGCATGGAGTTCTCCGCCATGACCATTGTGAGTTGTGCCCTCTCCGCCGCCGCCACTCCGCATCTATTCGCTGGCCCAACCGCTGCCACACGGAAGACAATCCCAATCCTGGGTTCTCCTGCCTACCGATGCATGCCCCGATGATGTAGAGGGCCCTGAGGCCTCATGCCTCCTATGCCGAGCCTGCCGCCGTCTTTCTGCTGCCTGCCGCTGCCACCACAACTGCCTCCGGGTAGATGGCCGTCGTGCAGGTGTCCTGCTTGTATGTGCCTGCACATCGTCTGTTGCCAGGGGCCCAGTTGCTGGGGTGACCACCTGTGCTTGAGCTCTGACTCCTAACTGTGGCAGGGATGGGATTTCCACCATCCTGGCTGTGTTGGTCGGGGCAGGTCCACAGGGGGCCTTGGTGGCATCTGGGCCGGAAGACGGCATGGAGAACGACTGGCGTATAGTGTGGGGGAGAGGGCCGTAAAACAGAGCGACACATGGAGGAAACCCCCAACCATGAGCCCTCCCAGCTGGGCCACGTTGGCACACATCTGTTCGTGATGACGTGCGTGGTCGCTCCAGGAAGCATGCACGTCATCACAAATGACATGTGTGCGCAACGTGACACAAATCGGGATGGGCTCAATCATGTCACAGGTCACCACGTCCTCAGGTAGAGGAGTGCCAGATGACGTGCTAGGGACAGTGACATGCACAGGCCGCGCCGCAGCAACCTGTGCTGCCTCCTGCCCTTGGACTGCACCACTTGCACCAGTGGTACCACCCCCACCAGTCCCCATGTGAGGCTCAGAAGCGGCCTCCTTCTCCGTACACACCACCAATCTGGATGGCTCTGCATCATCTTCTGCCATCGCCAGCCCCTGTGGGGGCTCACCCACCCCTTCCGCCGCAGCCGTAGTGGCGGACGCGGCACCAGTCCCCTTGCTCCAGGATGATATAATTACCTGGGAGGGTGACTGGGCTGTGCATCACCTGCCAGTGGAGGCATCCTTGCCGCTTTCATCCACAGCGCCGTCTCCACCCTCTTCTTCACTCGCCGCTGTGTAAAGGGAGACATTAAACACAAGCATCAAGGTATTGTACAGTAGTCCCCTAGACACAAAGCAATAGCACATGAGTGGCACTAGCAAACATCACTTCCATGAAGTCCCTCCACAACACATGGATCAGTGCAGGCAACACACATGCAGGAGCAGGCATGGAACATACAACAAACATGTGCATCCATGTCCAAGGCACCGTAAAAACATCCAATTGTGGGCTGAAACTCACATGCATCATGGGACATGCTGATCACATACACACACATCACCAGAGGGTCATGCATCTGGCCCTGTATACCCCCAGACACAGTGGATACAAGGATGACTAGTCTGCATCAGTGAATCAACACATCAACACAGGCATGTGTCATGCATCCATGGCATTTACCAGTCACTCACACACTACTCAGACACGCGGACATGTACACCATGCATCTCCATGACAGCAGCACCCATCTCTCACATCCCAAACATGTCCAAGTACAGACACAGGCATGCATACACGTGTGCATTCCGCATGCTGCTCCGCATGATGCATTGTAACACATACACCATCCATGTGGGTCACGCCTGACTGGATTCATATGCAGCACCATCATGTCCCTGCACACACACAACCATACATGACCCATGTCACTCATACAGCCAACTACCACCACACTGCAACATGCACTGTTTTAAACGGGAATTCATGGGCACTTACCCCTCGACTCCAGACGGGCCTGCATCCTGAGGATCTGGTGGTGAAGAACTGGGCGAATGCGCTCCAGGACCATCATCTGCTGGGTGGTGCGGCCAAGAGGCGCCAGGCCTTCTTGAGGGTCCTGGACCTGTAGTCCTCCCAGTGCTTCTGGACATGTTTGATGTCGCGGGGTGCCACCCCCTCCGTGTTGATGGCACCCACTATGTCCGTCCAGATCCTCTTCCGTCCTTCCATCACAGCGCCCGATGGTGAGAAGAGGGCATCATAATGCCCCAGGACTTGCTCCACCAGGATGCCAACTTCATTGGCAGTGAAGGTGGCAGCCCTCTGCCTCTCTGCTGGGGGTTTGGCACTGGTGCTGGATGATGTTGCATCAGACATGGCAACCCCCAAGGCAGGTGTGGGTGGGCAACTGGGTCCTGGGGCTGGGCTGTGGAGCGATGGAACAACAGACCCCTACAGATGGCTGATGTGCAGGCACCAAATGGCAGGGCACTGTTGGTAGCAGGCAGGCAGCAGCAGATGGCTTGTAAGAGGCTCCTCAGGGCTCTCGGGGGCAGGAAAATGGCCTTTTGGGTGGGAGCGTGGTCTTCCGTGTGTTGTTGCATGGCCAGCTTGATGCAGAGTGAATTGGCACGTGAAAAAAAAGCATGTCGAGGAAAGGGCCTTAGCGCGTAAGTGACGTGATGCACGCAGGCGTTTCCCTCGTACGGGTGCAGAATGAATCTGCATGTGCAAAAACAGCACGTCCGTTTGTGAATGCGTGTAATTTGAGGAAAGGGCCTTAGCGCGTAAGTGCACCAGTGATGTTACGCGCAAGGGCGTTGCCTTCAGTACGGGTGAAAGGTCCAGTGGGGAAGCAGTCCACTGTACATGCTGTTCGTGGACACCGACGCATCTGTTTACTCTTCTGGATTCACACGCGATCACTTCACAGCATTTGAAGTTCATACCTCTTCTTTTGGTGGGGTGTTGCCTACGCGCACAAGTGCGTGTGTTTTTCTTTTTCTTTTCCACGCAAGGCCGGCGGTGAGTCGCGCATGCTATTTTTCCCACTGTGGTTCCCCCGTGCATCCCGTAACATTGTCGGGGTCATAGTAGACTGCGTGTTCCACACGTATGTGTTTTTGTTTCCCTGGGTGCCACACCTTACTACTGGAGGTAAAATCCATGCACGTGGGCTACCGGGGTCGTGTGCACGTTTTTTTTTTAAAATTGCACTATTTTTTAATAATTTTATTATTTTTTACATTTATTTTATTATTATTCATTTTTTTGAGGGGCCTGAGCGTTGCGTGACCCGTCATTTTTCCCTAGGGGTCACAGACAGCCTTGCAGGAGCACAGGGGTACCTATTGCATCCAGTACCCTGCCCCCTTCAACCCAATTTCCCAGGACAATTGTTGAGTGCACCTCCCATCGGCTATTTACCATCTGTGGCATGGTTGGGAGGCCACCAAAGCTGTGCGTCCTTCCAGGGGTGTGCGTGGTCATGCACGTGGATGCGGAGACCAGGGGGGACAGGGAGTCCAGTGTGGCCAGGGTGGCTACAGAGGGGGAAGAGGCAGGGTGCCCCACTGGGTCAGGATGCCCAGCCACGTGCTGGTGCAAACATGCCACCACCCCCTGTGGCTCCTGGTGATGCAGCTGTTGTATCACAACCTGTGGCCCATATGACCCAACAGCAACTTTCATCTGCTGTCACGGCCCCACCGGTGGCGGTAGCTGCAGGTGCTACTGTGGGGACCACCACCCGGGCTCGGGGTCGGGCAGCGCATGATGCGTTGCGTGATGAGGACTCCTAGGACGATTTCCATCTTGTCAGGAGGTGCGGGTCACGTGTGTCCAGTGTAGCTGTGACCGGGGCACACGTATCTAGGGCAGTTATGACATCTCCTGCCCAAGCAGCCGGGTGGTGGTAAATGCATGGGCAGATACAGCCAACACCACCCCGGCAGTGAGTCAATGTTAGGGAGAATTTTCATAAATGGCCGATTTCACTTACCTTAAGAGTCCCCAGCAGCTTTGATGAATTTCTAGGATTTATTTTTTTCACCTGGTAAGAGTGTGAGACTTTCTTCCACTCTTACATGTGTTTTGCTGTGTGTGTTTTTCACTTTTTGTGTGATCTTGGGACTGGAGCCTCACCTACTCCATGTGCACCACTTTTTGTGTGTGTTACACAGCACCTTCAGTGCAGTGACACAGGATTATCTTTGAGACTTCCCACTGACTCCATTTTTCTGGGGCTGACTACTGTCCCCCAGAAGGAGGTAAAGTTGCCATTAACTTTATATAGTCACTTTAAACCACAGACACAGTACACCACATCTTACATGGAGTATTGGAAAGGGTTAACTCTTATCCCATTTTGTCTGTGCCTCTTGGAGCCTTGTTTCGCTCCCTTAACTTTAAGACTTAGCTGGTGGCAGTGGTAACTACCCTAACTTTCTTACCGCGATTATCTTATATAAACGTGATATTGTTCCAGGCTATTATAGTAGCCTCAAACATAAACCCTCTTGACCACTGGAATGAAAGAACCAACGAGGAATTGGAAGAAGAGGACCACTACCACGACTGAACCACCCAGTGAAGCCCTGCGGCAGGTCCGAATCTCTGAATCCGATGACAGAGAAGATCCTCCAGGAAACGTCTTCCCTTGAGCTGGTGGGACCAACCAGTTTGTCCAAACTACAAGCCAGGACCCCATCTCCGGTCCAATTCGCTGTACAGAGCTACAGTGGGCCGGATAGCCAGGAAGGTCGGACCCTACTTCGGTTTTAAGGAGCGCACCTTTTATTCGTTGTTTTGCTCAGTTGCTGGTTTCTTCCCTGGGTGGCGCAGGACCCTCCAGTCTTCCTACTTTGTGTCAGTCCGACAGTCGCTTCAGGAACCGTGAGTCTGCAGGAACCACGAGGAACGTCCGCTTCAGCTACAGCTCTCTCTCCGTTTTAAGGTACTGTGCAAATCCGGTTGTCCGTTTGGGTCAACCGCGGTGAAAGTGTTTGAAATCTTTCTCCAATCCGAGGGCTTGTCCTTCTCTTCTCTTTGAACTAACTTTTCTACCAACCAACCTCGTCTGGAATCTGTGCCACAAACTTTACCACAAACTACCCTGAACTGTGTGATCTTGAGCAAAATACTTTTGCCCTATTGACTTTGGCCCTAAGCCTTTTCTATCTGATCTCCTCACTGTAGTCTCTCTTGGTCTATTGCCCTGATCACTTACCTGTTGGTTTTGCCTAAATTCTAATAACTTTATCTTTCCCTCCCTTTTAAATTGCTGGAGTGCCATTTTGCTCCCACTTCAGTTGTGAGCTTAACTTGTCTGGAATTTAAGGGAAGTGGTGTGGTGTATTTATGATTGTGATTTATTTTACTTGATTAGAAATGTGAACTGTTATACAACTGATAAGGAAATAAATATATATTCTTTTACTTAGAAACCTTGAGTCATTGTTTGCCTAAATCATAGTAATTGCTCTCCTTTGTGTAACTATTTGTACTGCTCACTTACTCTTGAGATAAGTCTGGCTGCTCCGCTACTGCTACCACTATAACTGTGTAGTACAGGCTTGTACCAAAGGTGAAATTGTACTGTCACTTGTAGTCTTAATTGTATGTAGTGTTCCCAAAGGGTACTGCATATAATTCTGCCTAACAGTCAGACCCAAGCCAGACCTTCCGTCCTCATTCAAACACCCACTTCCTTGGTCCAGTCCACCAGCGCCACTGCCCCCACTGATCAGGGCCACATTGCCCTCTCAGGGTCAGTACCACCGCACAAAAGGATGAAGCGTGCTCCTGTGCAATAGGCTGAGACCCCAGACACGACTCCAGCCTCTGGCACATCGAGGAAGAATCCTTTCGTCAAGCAGGAACTGGACTTCCTTGTGGACTATGTGTCGGCACACCAACACGATATGCTTGTGGGCCCACAGTGCCATACAACGCATCACCAGCGTTGGATCCACTGGCAGCATGTTGCGGATGGTGTGACATCCATGGGATTCCAGGTGCGCACAACTCAGGACTGCTACAAGCGTTGGAATTACCTCAGACGCAGTGCAAAACAAAAGCGTGCCTCCAATTATTCCATGTCTCTGGTGACTGGTGGTGGGCCAGCACCAGAGGAGGATGAACTCACTCAGCACGAGGAGATCGCTGCAGAGTTCATCCCGGAAGAACAAATCCGTGGAGTGGGAGAGAGGATGGATTATGATGCATCGTCCGGTGAGTATTGATGCATGTTACTCAATGACATGTGTGTTTGGCATGTTTGGCCCTCCTAGCTACAACTTGGGTCCTTCCTTTCATCATTCTCCGTCTCTACCTGTGGTGTTCACCAGGGGGCTGACCTCTCAGCCTGACTTTCCAAACAGCACCTGGAAGCTCTCGCCTACTGCATTTTCATTTTCTGCTACAACTTCTATTGCTATGCTGATGACACTCAACTCATTTCCAGGCTGCCCTCGGCCACCTCTTCTCCCTCCCTCATTTCTGATTGCCTCATTGACATTGGAAATTGGTGTACTGCCAACGATCTCTGTCTAAATGCCAGCAAGACTGACATCCTCCTCATCAGTACACCTTCACCATCCTTCCCCCTCACCCTCTGGCCAGCCCCTCTTGGCCCTCCTACTACCCCCACCTGCAAGGCCAACAACCTCGGGGTCACGTTTGACTCCACAGAGTCCTTTTCCGCACACATTTCTGATGTCTCTTGAGATATATTAACTTCTTGCTTAACCTCCCCAGGGGTACTGTGCCTTTCCTCTCATTCACCTACAAGCTCACAGTCTCTCAAGCTCTGGTTGTCTCAAGGTTGGACTACTGTGACAGGCTTTTTCAAAATTCTACCTGCCTCCACACTCTGCCCTCTACCACTAATCCAGTACAGGACGGCGAGACTTGTCCTTGGCCTCAAGCCCTGGGATCCTATCTCTCTAGCTCTGAAATCCCTTCATTGGCTACCAGTGGATGCAAGGATGAAACTTTAGACCCTCTGCATTGTGCACAAGGATTTATGGAGCCTGGGTGCAAAATACCTTCAACTATCCCTCTGCCAATACCTCCCCTCATGAGTCCTTTGCTCCTCTACCTCACTCTCTTTGGGTCAGTCGTTTATCGAAGATAAAAGCTGGGGAAGATCTGTGTCTATGGCTGGGATCTCCCTTTGGAACAGCGTACCTGCCACGTTGAAACTTGAGAAGAAACATCTCTGCTTCCGGAAGCATCTCAGGACCTTCCTATTTGCTCCTGCATTAGCCCCTCTTCTCCCCAGCTGAACTGTTTTCTCTCTTGGCACTGTGTACCTGGACAGCCTCTGTCCTTCGGGCCAAGGTACCTGCTCACCCTGCCTCCCTGCTGCACTGCCTCCAGGCCTCCCATTGCAATGGGTCCTGTACGTGTACCCATACAGTCCCCCACTCTTCTTCTGCACTCATTAGATTTTCCCTATCCAAATGATCTTGAACTTGCCACTTGCTGACTGCACTACCACCTTTTGAATGCCGATTCTATCATTGGACTTCATTTTCATTCTTTGGTCTCCTCTGTTTGGCAAGTTCCACTTCTCCCCCTTCCAGGGTCTACAACCCTTTATTCCTTCTCCATGCACTTGCGTGTTCTCAATGTCACTGTGCCCAGTATGATTGTTGTTTTCATTTCTT
Organism: Ambystoma mexicanum; assembly: GCF_040938575.1. Classification (NCBI taxonomy): domain Eukaryota; kingdom Metazoa; phylum Chordata; class Amphibia; order Caudata; family Ambystomatidae; genus Ambystoma; species Ambystoma mexicanum. The sequence goes on from NC_090923.1 coordinate 356,108,970, forward strand.
TTTCTCCCTTGTTCCCCTGCTTTGTTGCTTGCACTCTGAGGGCAATCTTGATGAGATGTCATATCATGTCATATACATCCTTTGTCCTTGGTGCAGTGTTTCACTCTGACTGTGCTGATGGCAGTGGCTCGTCGTGCACATATGTGCACATTCATGTTCCATTTCCATTCCATGTATGCCCCCTAGGTGTCCTTGACAGCCTGCTCATTGTAGTATGTCTACAGGATGATCCAAGTGTCATGTTATTTGGACAGCCATTTCATGCTCACTCTGGGTCTGTGTGTCATCATGCACAACTTTAGGATGTCCACATTTGTGTCGTGCACATGGCTCCCCCTGTTACAGGTCCACTGCCTCTTTTCAACTGGTGGTGTGTCTTCTGCATGCATGGGTGTACTATTGATGGTTCCTCATCTGTGCTGCATCATGTCCACTTCTCATCAGCTGTTGTGACATTTGACTGACAACATGCAATAGATGCATGCCAACACTGCCTGATAATGCAAAGTTCTGTGGTGAACCTTTCATTGCCATGCAGTGCCTCCCTGCTATTGCCCAGAGGGTGGGTGTTTCATGGTATCCATGCTACATGGTGCATGTCATTTGCACATGATGGCTGCAAATGCCTTTACACTGCCGTCACGTTTGGAGATTGAGATCACCACATACATGTTGATGTTGGAAGTTGAGGGGGTACACATGCACTGTACCGCACACAACCACTCCTGTGCTAAGTTCAGCCCTTCAACATGCCAACACAATGCTGCTGTGTGATAGTGACCTGCCATGTATGTACCCATGTCCCTACTTTCACTGTATCGAAACACAGTAGCGTAGGTGCCTCCTGTGACACATCTAATCTGCATAGTCAATGGTTTTTGAGTGCTGCACGTGAACATGCATGTTACATGTGCCATGGTGTGTTTGGTGCGATTGCCAGATGTGAATATTTATGTGTTCCCACATGTGTGTTCCCACATGCTTATGCTACATGCCATCTCTTTGTTGCCATCTCTCATTTCTGCCTTGGATATGTGCCTGCGAGAGGTTGTGTGTGATGCAGGTGATGGGCAACATGCAAAACATGTGTTGGCTTCACATTCGGGATACCCTTGCATTGCAATGCCACTGGATGCATGTTGGGCTTTGAGTTGCGTGTGACATGTCTGTTTCATGTGTTGGCTGTCAATGTTGTGATCTGTATGTGTGTGGTATTTTATTTATGTTTTATTTATGTTGCAGGTGATGAAGCACTGGAGGCAGAGGATGAAGATGTCATCCCAGACACAGTGGTCAGTTCACATGACCATTCAGGCACCAGTGGTGGTCGTGGGGTGGCAGCCCACGAGAACCCACTGGTGCTCCAGGCCATTGTGTCCAGAGCGAACTCTGAGTCAGTCTCTGATGTATCCTCTGACCACTATGTTGAGCGGGATCTGCATCATGACATGTTGTCGCCGGTAAATGATCCTGTGTTGGATGATCTTCTGTCCGTGACACCTGCACTAGAGGGCTAGACGGGGTTCAAATGTCCGCCTGTGGTGGTTACCGGTGCACGGTCAAACTCAACACCAGTTGGCCATGTTCCTGGGGCATCAGGTCGATGGAGGGATGCAGTCCTGCAGCCACGGGCGGTACCAACCCAGCAAGGACCACAGCTCCTTGGGCCCAACAGGTGTTGTGTTCGGCAACGCGGTGGCCGTGCGCTACTGAGGTCTACTAAGTGGGAGCATGCTGTTATTGCCATAGCACAGAAACCGTGGGGAGCAGTTGAGATGATGGCTCAAGTCAAGAATGAAAGTCAAGTGCAGCTCCAGCAGCAGGCTACGCGGTCCACATGCCGCTCACTCAGGCTGGGTAGGGTGGCCTCTGACAGGGCGCGCTGGGCTGAAATTGTGGCTCTGCATCAAGCTATTTCTGCCCAGGCAGAGGCACACCGTGAGGCCCTTAGGGTCGAAAACCAAAACCTCTGATCTACTCTGGGTGCTCTCATGATGGACGACAGTAGGCAGGCAGAAGACAGGATGGAGCGGCTTGAAAGAACCATCTCAGCTGAACTCTTGCAAGCCGGGAGGTACTCCGTATGTCATGTGAGGCCATGCAGGCTGAACTTCATCTTACACATGAGTCCTTCTAGGAGGAAGCAGGTGTGATACGTGAGGTAATGCATGCAGACCTACGTGTCATTGCCATGCAGGACCTGGCTTACCAGACCCGCATGCTTGCTGCCGCTGATAGGCAAGGCGCGTATAGGCATGGTGAGGCAATTGTACCACGTCCACCGTCCGATTTCCTTCCAGAGGGTGACAACGACAACCTATTTCCCACATAGGTCGGGCCGTGCAGGCGCTAAGCCCAGTGAGATTTGTTTTTAAATCTCAACATCTACACATGTGGGTGTTGAGGTGCACCCTGTACCTCCCCCCTCCTGGGTGCCCCCACACCCCCTGGGTCACATGTGGGTATTTTTGTATTTTTTTTCTTTTTTTTTGTTTCCTACAAGTAATTTTCTTTTTTGTCTATTGTGATCCTGCAAGTAATTTCTTTGTGTCTATTGTGACAGTGTGGTTGTAACGCTCACCTGGCTCCCACGGAGGCGCTGGTCTGGTCTGGGTTGCTGTGGCCTCTTCAAGCGTGATGCGCAGAATTCGGACCACCGATTGAACAAGAACCCCAAATCTTGCTTGTCTGGCCCGTAGGAATATCCTTCTGCAGATGAGAAAGGGGATTAACTGTCTGCTGAATAGTGTGCTTGCTCCCCCCTTTCCCCCTTCGTTCTTCTCTGACTTCCTCCAAAACCCCCGGTTTAAGCTCACCTTATGGTTTGGAAGGATGAACTCTCCATCCTGCTTCTGGTGCAGGGGCGCGCGTTCGTCCAGTTACTTCACTGGTTTTCAGAATGGCGCTGGCACATCCACTTGACTTTTCTAAGCGATACGCCGTAAGTATGAAGATGCAAAAGTTCAAGTGTGAGCCTCCTTTTATGTTGTTTTTTCTGTCCTTTATTTCAGGTGCAGAACAAAGGCGATGCGTTGAGGGGTTAAATTGCCGGTGGTAAAATCAGGTGAGTTAGTGATGAGGGCGACCCCTCTAAATGTCTTTATAATTCCCCAGTAATGTCTTTTGTCCTTTCCCCATAGGGGCCGGGGTGCGGTACCTGCCAAAGATGCGGCGCCGCCCCGAGATGTGGAATGGTTCACCAAGAAAAGCCGGTAAGTAATATGGCTGAAAATTCGGCTTTCCTCTTGTGTTCCCTTGCTCACCTTTTGTCTCTTCTTCTCTCCCCTAGGTGCAGAGATGTGGCGACCGGTGCTTAGAGCCGCGATGGAGCCGGGCAGCGTCTCGGGAACAGGTGAGTGAAGCGCGGCGCTGCAGCGAGCAACGCGGTGCTTTTAAATGGAAGTCTTCCTTCAGGAATGCTGGCGTGAAGATTCCGGATGCAGGTAAGAAGGTTGAATAAGTTCTTGGTTTTCACCTTTCTCTTCTCTTATTCCCTTACAGGTGGTCCAGGTTCGAGGCGGGCGTGGCTGGAGTCCAGGTGCAGGAGCACAGTGGCCGTTCAGCTGCTGGGATGCAGAACAACGCAAAGCACGTGTGGCTGTCCGGGCGTGGCTTAAATAGCTCCAGGTGAGCATTCTTCCACAGCCCCACCCAAGTAACAAAATAGTTCTTCAGAAAAATAGTCCCTCCTAAGCCTCATTTGGCTTGGTTCTTCATGCAGCATGGTCTGCATCAGGTGAGTGTGCAGCAGGGTCTGCTTCAGGTAAGTGCACCAAACACTTCCCCTTATGAGCCTGGCGCCTATGGCGACAGGACTGATGTCCAACATGAGCCTGGCGCCAACGGCGCCAGGACAGAGTCCAAAGAGCCCCTATAAAGGGCTGCTGGGCTTTTACCCGGGGGCGTGATGCCTGCTCCCGGGGGTGCTGGGCCTGGCCTGGTGCTCCGGGGGTAGGCATCATGACAGCACTCCCCCCCAAGGCCCCTCCCAAAGTCTTTTCCCCAGGAGGTTTCGGTTTGTTCGGGAAATTCCGATGGAACCTTTTTACTAGCCGAGGTGCATGTACGTCGTCGCTGGGTTCCCAAGATCTTTCCTGAGGCCCGTACCCCTTCCAATCAATTAGATAGAAAAGTTTGATTTTGAGATCTTAGAGTCCAAAATGTTCTTCACCTCGAATTCAGGCTCCCCATCTATCTGGATTGGTTCTGGTGGCTTTATTAATCTGGTTCCTGGTTGCACTGGTTTCAAAAGCGACACATGAAAAACGGGGTGAATCCGCATGCTAGCTGGTAGATCTACCTTGACTGCCACTGGGTTAATTATAGCTTTGATCGAGTAAGGGCCTAAATACCTTGGATTAAAAGTCTGAGGTCCCTTGAGCGATAAGTGTTTGGTAGCCAACCATACTTGATCCCCAATTTGGTATGGAGGCGCCTCCTTTCGATGCAGATCCGCATTCTTTTTGTATTTCCCTTTCGCATGTTGTAAGTGTGCAGTAGCATCCTTGAAGGCTTGAGTAATCGTAGAATGCAAATGGTCCACTGCGGGCATTTCGAGGCTCAAAGGTGAGTCCAAGTCTGAAGTACGAGGGTGATGTCCATATAGGGTATAAAAGGGGCTCTGACCAGTTCCAGAGTGTATCGAGTTATTGTATGCATATTCAGCCACCCATAAAATATCCTTCCAATTACCCTCCGATTGGTGCAACATACATCGTAGATATTGTTCAAGGGTCTGGTTCGTTCTCTCCATCTGACCATCGGTCTGTGGGTGGTGGCTGGTTGAGAGTCTTACGTCGATTTGTGCCAGTTGACAACACTTTTTCCAAAAATGAGAAATAAACTGGCTTCCCCGATCGGAGATTAGTATGGACGGGAATCCATGCAGACGGATGATATTTTCGAGGAATTCCTTGGCAAGAACAAAAGCTGAAGGTAATCCTTTCAACGGAATAAAATGGGCCATCTTGGAAAATAAATCCACCACAACCAGAATAGTATTGTATCCATTACAAGAGGGCAGGTCCGTGATAAAATCTAGTGACAAGGTGTGCCAAGGTGCTGGTGGAATGTCTAAGGGTTGAAGAAGACCGGCGGGTTTTGTTTTTTGACCTTTGTTTTGGGCGCAAACTCCACAGGACATCACAAAAGATTTAATATCCTTTCGCCAGGACGGCCACCAGAATTGTCGTTTAATTTTTTCCTCTGTTTTGGCAATGCCAGGATGTCCTTCCATCAGAGTATCGTGATGACAGGAAATAACCAGTTCTTGCAATTCCTTTTCTGGCAAAAATAAACGTCCTTGGAAGTAAGGTAAGCCATTGTTGATTGAAAAGGCAGACCTCCTTTTGATCCAATCCTGCAAGGCTGCAGAGTCCAGGAATAGTTTTACCCGTGCTTGAATGTCTTCAAGGGTTTGTAAAGTGGTTATCCCCAAGATTCTTTGTTCGGGAATTATCGGCACAGGTTCTGAGTTTGTGTCCATTTCTCCCATTCCAATTCGAGATAGCGCGTCCGCTTTGCCATTCTTACAGCCGGGACGGTAGGTGATTACAAAATCGAACTCAGCAAAGAATAAAGCCCATCGGAGCTGTCGTGAAGACTGAGCCTTGGCAGTTTTTAAATATTGTAAATTTCGGTGATCAGTGATCACGTGATGGTATGTCTGGCGCCAAGAAGATAATGCCGCCAAGCCTTAAAGGCGGACTTAATGGCTAATAATTCCTTATCAGTGATTGAATAATTTATCTCCGGCGGCGAGAACTTTCTGGACCAAAATGCTACGTGGTGCAGTTGGTTGGTTTCGGGGTCTCTCTGAGACAGGACAGCTCCCATGGCTAAGCTGGATGCGTCGGTTTCGACTATATATGGGAGATCAGGACGCGGGTGTTTCAAAATAGGTGCGGACGTAAATTTAGCTTTTAATTCGTGAAAGGCCTGTTCAGCTTCCTCGGTCCATTCAAAACGTTTATTCTTCCGCAAGAGTGCAGTGATGGGTTGCACCACCCGTGAAAATTCCGGGATAAACCTGCGATAAAAATTGGTAAAACCAAGCATGCTTTGGACACCTTTCACCGAACTAGGTGATGGCCATTTGAGGATGGCATCCACTTTCCGTGAGTCCATTCGGACCCCTTTAGGTGTCAGGATGAATCCAAAAAACTCAACCTCGGTGGTATGGAAAACCCATTTTTCCAGCTTTGCAAACAGTTTGTGCTGGCGCAATTTCTCAAGGAGGACCCTGACATGTTTTCTGTGATCAGATTCCGAAGAGGAGTACACCAGAATGTCATCGATATACACCACAACACAGACATCGATGAGTTCCCGAAGGACATCGTTCATGAAGAATTGGAAGGCAGCAGGCGCGATGCACAACCCGAAAGGCATCACCTGGTATTCGAATAGTCCATATTTTGTACGGAAGGCCGTTTTCCATTCGTCGCCTTCTTTTACTCGTACCAGATGATAAGCCCCCGGAGATCTAACTTGGTGTATATGCAAGCGTCCTTCACCTGGTCAAGGAGTTCAGGGATCAAAGGCAGAGGGTAACGATTTTTAACAGTTATCTGGTTCAATGCGCGGTAATCGATACAAGTTCTAAGGTCGCCTTCTTTTTTTGGCACGAAGAACAAAGCCGAGGATGCCGGAGACTTTGACGGGCGAATGAAACCATTGGCTAGGTATTGATCTAAATATTTTCTCAAATGCAGATTCTTCGGCTCAGTAAGGGCATAAATCCTGCTACAAGGGGGTTGTGCACCGGGCACCAGATCGATTTGGCAATCGTACGATCTGTGAGGAGGTAACGTGTTGGCCTGTTCCTTTTGGAAGACGCCCTGAAAGTCTTGGTATTCCGGAGGTAGTTGCATGGAGACAGAGGTTACTGATGCTAGACTGATCTTCAGATTTTCTGGGTAGCAGGTTCGTGCACACTCCGGAAAGGTTATTCTCTTCGCTTGCCAATCAATTTGAGGGTTATGTGTCTCTAACCAAGAGATTCCGAGAATAACCTGAAACTGTGGAGCCTTGATTACATCAAACACAACTGCCTCCCGATGGCCGTCCGGACCTACAAGTGTCACCTCAGCTGTGGAATGTGTTACCGGTCCCGAGGCAATTTCGGTTCCATTAACTGTGGTGATGACATCTTTGCTGGTTTTAGGACGCAGGGGAAGGTTAATCCTGGAGACCAATTCACGATCCACGTAGTTTCCTATAGCCCCACTATCGATGTCTGCCTTTATTGCATGCAACCGCTTAGGCTGTTCCGGATCTACGAGGACCATTGGCACAGTGAAATGCGAGGTCTGAGAGTTTGTTTTCAAGCTCGGCAAGCGGACCCCTACGCTTGTCGGGCGGGGTCGTTTCCCGATACAGAGGTTTCATGGATTTTATCAGCGGCTCCTACCACCTGCCTGGGCGGCCTTGCCGGGCAATCTCGTAGAAAGTGTCCAGAGGATCCACAATAAAGACATAAGTGCATCGGCCGTCTTCTTTCACGTTCCTTTTGCGTTAAAGGTCCTTTAACTCCTCCGATTTGCATTGGCTCAGAGGCTTCAGCCCCCTTGAGGTTAGCGTGGGTCTTGACTAACACCCGGGTCTCAAACTTGGACCGATCTGCTTTTCTGTTTTGCAGTCTGTGATCCAATTGGGCCACTAAGTCTATATATTCTGAGCATTCTTGGGGCTTAATTACAACTTGGGCCAGGACATCTTTAAGTTCTCCGCGTAGACCTCGATAAAATAACGTGATTCTTTTATCCTCTGGCCACCCAGTTTCCACAATTAGTCTATTAAAGGTTGCAATGTAGGAAAGAAGGTCTTGATTGCCCTGTCGCAGAGATAGAAGTTCGTCATCTAGAGCCTGCCCCTGGGAGTGACGAGCAAATGTCCTTTCCATGCTTGCTTGAAATCCTTGAAAATCACGAAGAATCGGGTCATCTTGAGTTACCAGTGGAACTGACCAATCGACAGCACTGCCGCTGAGATATGACAATACAAAGGCAACCTTGGTCTGGTCATTAGGGAAGGCCCCAGGTCTGCACAGGAAATGCAAACGACACTGATTCATGAATACAGCGAATCGTTTAGGGTCCCCAGCAAAGCGTTCGGGTGGGGCCAGCGGCATGTTTCCAGGTAGATTAATCTGCACCGGATTACTGGAAAGCACAGGAGCGGGGTTCCCTCCGGAACCGGGTAAAGGAGTTTGTCCAGCTTGACCTTGCAAAAGCTGTCTAGCCAGGTCATCAGCTCTTTCCTTTGTTACAATCACTTCCCTCCTGAGAGCATTAGTCTCTTGACGAGCGGCGTGTACTTCGGCCCGTAATTCCCCCAGTAGTTGGGCCAACTGGTCAGTCTCAGAAGTTTCCATAGCGCCTGGGTGGGAATTTGTAGGAAGGCTTCACGTTCTGTAACGCTCACCTGGCTCCCACGGAGGCGCTGGTCTGGTCTGGGTTGCTGTGGCCTCTTCAAGCGTGAATTCGGACCACCGATTGAACAGGACCCCCAAATCTTGCTTGTCTGGCCCGTAGGAATATCCTTCTGCAGATGAGAAAGGGGATTAACTGTCTGCTGAATAGTGTGCTTGCTCCCCTCTTTCCCCCTTCGTTCTTCTCTGACTTCCTCCAAAACCCCCGGTTTAAGCTCACCTTATGGTTTGGAAGGATGAACTCTCCATCCTGCTTCTGGTGCAGGGGCGCGCGTTCGTCCAGTTACTTCACTGGTTTTCAGAATGGCGCTTGCACATCCACTTGACTTTTCTGAGCGATACGCCGTAAGTATGAAGATGCAAAAGTTCAAGTGTGAGCCTCCTTTTATGTTGTTTTTTCTGTCCTTTATTTCAGGTGCAGAACAAAGGCGATGCGTTGAGGGGTTAAATTGCCGGTGGTAAAATCAGGTGAGTTAGTGATGAGGGCGACCCCTCTAAATGTCTTTATAATTCCCCAGTAATGTCTTTTGTCCTTTCCTCATAGGGGCCGGGGTGCGGTACCTGCCAAAGATGCGGCGCCGACCCGAGATGTGGAATGGTTCACCAAGAAAAGCCGGTAAGTAATATGGCTGAAAATTCAGCTTTCCTCTTGTGTTCCCTTGCTCACCTTTTGTCTCTTCTTCTCTCCCCTAGGTGCAGAGATGTGGCGACCGGTGCTGAGAGCCGCGATGGAGCCGGGCGGCGTCTTGGGAACAGGTGAGTGAAGCGCGGCGATGCAGCGAGCAACCTGGTGCTTTTAAATGGAAGTCTTCCTTCAGGAATGCTGGCGTGAAGATTCTGGATGCAGGTAAGAAGGTTGAATAAGTTCTTGGTTTTCACCTTTCTTTTCTCTTATTCCCTTACAGGTGTTCCAGGTTCGAGGCGGGCGGGGCTGGAGTCCAGGTGCAGGAGCAGACACGGTGAGCGTTCAGCTGCTGGGATGCAGAACAACGCGAAGCACGTGTGGCTGTCCGGGCGTGGCTTAAATAGCTTTGCAAGAAGTTCCAGGTGAGTATTCTTCCACAGCCCCACCCAAGTAACAAAATAGTTCCTTCAGAAAAATAGTCCCTCCTAAGCCTCATTTGGCTTGGTTCTTCATGCAGCATGGTCTGCATCAGGTGAGTGTGCAGCATGGTCTGCTTCAGGTAAGTGCACCAAACACTTCCCCTTATGAGGACAGAGTCCAAAGAGCCCCTATAAAGGGCCGCTGGGCTTTTACCCGGGGGCCTGATGCCTGCTCCCGGGGGTGCTGGGCCTGGCCTGGTGCTCCGGGGGTAGGCATCATGACAGCGGTGCTTTGTGGCATTTGAAGGCATCCACTGTGTGTTCCAGCAGAGCCCATTCAGGCTTATCTCGTGTATGTGTTTCGCTTGGGGTCCTGACACATATGCTACTCATGCTTCCTCTTTCCATGGGCTCACAAGGATGACTTGGTGTGACAGCATCTCACACAGGTTTAACAAGGGGGGGTCCTGGGAGTCCCTCTGCCAGACATTAGTCCTGGTTACGAGAGACTTACCCAGAGTCTTTAGCTCACTATCTTTCACAGAGAAGAAATATCCCAAACATATCAGTCTTTGTCCTGCCCTGGGGCAGTCCAGCACCGAAATGCGAGGCAATTCTCCTCTGAACAAGAGTACCAACAGAAACCCCAGACACGTGTTTCGGTCTGGTTGGACCTCATCAGTAGGGTGGATCTGTGCCTCTCTAAGAATAGTGAGCAAGGGGTCCACGTCTGGATTCCCCTAGTAACTTAGGGTGAGACCCAAAGTTACTTAAATATGCAGATTTAACAAGGGGGGGTCCTGGGAGTCCCTCTGCCAGACATTAGTCCTGGTTACGAGAGACTTACCCAGAGTCTTTAGCTCACTATCTTTCACAGAGAAGAAATATCCCAAACATATCAGTCTTTGTCCTGCCCTGGGGCAGTCCAGCACCGAAATGCGAGGCAATTCTCCTCTGAACAAGAGTACCAACAGAAACCCCAGACACGTGTTTCGGTCTGGTTGGACCTCATCAGTAGGGTGGATCTGTGCCTCTCTAAGAATAGTGAGCAAGGGGTCCACGTCTGGATTCCCCTAGTAATTTAGGGTGAGACCCAAAGTTACTTAAATATGCAGATTTAACAAGGGGGGGTCCTGGGAGTCCCTCTGCCAGACATTAGTCCTGGTTACGAGAGACTTACCCAGAGTCTTTAGCTCACTATCTTTCACAGAGAAGAAATATCCCAAACATATCAGTCTTTGTCCTGCCCTGGGGCAGTCCAGCACCGAAATGCGAGGCAATTCTCCTCTGAACAAGAGTACCAACAGAAACCCCAGACACGTGTTTCGGTCTGGTTGGACCTCATAGGTAGGGTGGATCTGTGCCTCTCTAAGAATAGTGAGCAAGGGGTCCACGTCTGGATTCCCCTAGTAACTTAGGGTGAGACCCAAAGTTACTTAAATATGCAGATTTAACAAGGGGGGGTCCTGGGAGTCCCTCTGCCAGACATTAGTCCTGGTTACGAGAGACTTACCATAGTCTTTAGCTCACTATCTTTCACAGAGAAGAAATATCCCAAACATATCAGTCTTTGTCCTGCCCTGGGGCAGTCCAGCACCGAAATGCGAGGCAATTCTCCTCTGAACAAGAGTACCAACAGAAACCCCAGACACGTGTTATGGTCTGGTTGGACCTCATCAGTAGGGTGGATCTGTGCCTCTCTAAGAATAGTGAGCAAGGGGTCCACGTCTGGATTCCCCTAGTAACTTAGGGTGAGACCCAAAGTTACATAAATATGCAGATTTAACAAGGGGGGGGTCCTGGGAGTCCCTCTGCCAGACATTAGTCCTGGTTACGAGAGACTTACCCAGAGTCTTTAGCTCACTATCTTTCACAGAGAAGAAATATCCCAAACATATCAGTCTTTGTCCTGCCCTGGGGCAGTCCAGCACCGAAATGCGAGGCAATTCTCCTCTGAACAAGAGTACCAACAGAAACCCCAGACACGTGTTTCGGTCTGGTTGGACCTCATCAGTAGGGTGGATCTGTGCCTCTCTAAGAATAGTGAGCAAGGGGTCCACGTCTGGATTCCCCTAGTAACTTAGGGTGAGACCCAAAGTTACTTAAATATGCAGATTTAACAAGGGGGGGTCCTGGGAGTCCCTCTGCCAGACATTAGTCCTGGTTACGAGAGACTTACCCAGAGTCTTTAGCTCACTATCTTTCACAGAGAAGAAATATCCCAAACATATCAGTCTTTGTCCTGCCCTGGGGCAGTCCAGCACCGAAATGCGAGGCAATTCTCCTCTGAACAAGAGTACCAACAGAAACCCCAGACACGTGTTTCGGTCTGGTTGGACCTCATCAGTAGGGTGGATCTGTGCCTCTCTAAGAATAGTGAGCAAGGGGTCCACGTCTGGATTCCCCTAGTAACTTAGGGTGAGACCCAAAGTTACTTAAATATGCAGATTTAACAAGGGGGGGTCCTGGGAGTCCCTCTGCCAGACATTAGTCCTGGTTACGAGAGACTTACCCAGAGTCTTTAGCTCACTATCTTTCACAGAGAAGAAATATCCCAAACATATCAGTCTTTGTCCTGCCCTGGGGCAGTCCAGCACCGAAATGCGAGGCAATTCTCCTCTGAACAAGAGTACCAACAGAAACCCCAGACACGTGTTTCGGTCTGGTTGGACCTCATCAGTAGGGTGGATCTGTGCCTCTCTAAGAATAGTGAGCAAGGGGTCCACGTCTGGATTCCCCTAGTAACTTAGGGTGAGACCCAAAGTTACTTAAATATGCAGATTTAACAAGGGGGGGTCCTGGGAGTCCCTCTGCCAGACATTAGTCCTGGTTACGAGAGACTTACCCAGAGTCTTTAGCTCACTATCTTTCACAGAGAAGAAATATCCCAAACATATCAGTCTTTGTCCTGCCCTGGGGCAGTCCAGCACCGAAATGCGAGGCAATTCTCCTCTGAACAAGAGTACCAACAGAAACCCCAGACACGTGTTTCGGTCTGGTTGGACCTCATCAGTAGGGTGGATCTGTGCCTCTCTAAGAATAGTGAGCAAGGGGTCCACGTCTGGATTCCCCTAGTAACTTAGGGTGAGACCCAAAGTTACTTAAATATGCAGATTTAACAAGGGGGGGTCCTGGGAGTCCCTCTGCCAGACATTAGTCCTGGTTACGAGAGACTTACCCAGAGTCTTTAGCTCACTATCTTTCACAGAGAAAAAATATCCCAAACATATCAGTCTTTGTCCTGCCCTGGGGCAGTCCAGCACCGAAATGCGAGGCAATTCTCCTCTGAACAAGAGTACCAACAGAAACCCCAGACACGTGTTTCGGTCTGGTTGGACCTCATCAGTAGGGTGGATCTGTGCCTCTCTAAGAATAGTGAGCAAGGGGTCCACGTCTGGATTCCCCTAGTAACTTAGGGTGAGACCCAAAGTTACTTAAATATGCAGATTTAACAAGGGGGGGTCCTGGGAGTCCCTCTGCCAGACATTAGTCCTGGTTACGAGAGACTTACCCAGAGTCTTTAGCTCACTATCTTTCACAGAGAAGAAATATCCCAAACATATCAGTCTTTGTCCTGCCCTGGGGCAGTCCAGCACCGAAATGCGAGGCAATTCTCCTCTGAACAAGAGTACCAACAGAAACCCCAGACACGTGTTTCGGCCTGGTGCTCCGGGGGTAGGCATCATGACAGCGGTGCTTTGTGGCATTTGAAGGCATCCACTGTGTGTTCCAGCAGAGCCCATTCAGGCTTATCTCGTGTATGTGTTTCGCTTGGGTTCCTGACACATATGCTACTCATGCTTCCTCTTTCCATGGGCTCGCAAGGATGACTTGGTGTGACAGCATCTCACACAGGGGCACTGGGCTTCCATCATATCATCCACTTCATTTTGGTGAGTATTCTGTTGACTGTGCATTTCATCATGTTGCTTATGAGTTTTTTATTAATGACTGTCTATGTTCATGCACTTCCTGCTGTAGGCAGTACCATGCACCCTTTGGCTGTGTAACACACACTGATGGTGGGAGGGGTCCATGTGCTGACAATGTTGCATTGGGACACTTGGCCTACAGTGATTTTGATATGTCACAGGAACGCTGCATGCTGAGTTATCCTTGTCACCACACGTTTCAACTACCCACATTTCCTTGCTTGCCCTGCTTTGGCCATCTTGCAACCCTGCCTGGTGTTTTGTTGTGCCATTGGGAATATGGCCGCATTGCTTTTGACTTGACTGTCATGTTTGTGGCCTGGACCTGCTCCCCCCTCCCATTAGTTGCACTTGGCCCTCGTGACAATCCGGCTAACCAGGAGGCTGGAGTCTGCCACCACTACTAAAGGCCCACATGGAGGCCCGGTCTACCCCTGTCCACCCCTGTCCACCACCCTTCTGGGTCCCATGATTGTCCCCCTGTCTCCCCTGCCCCCGCCTGTCTCTATCTTCCCCCTGCCAGTCTCCCCCTGTCTCCCCTGCCCCTGCCTTTCTCCCCTGCCCCCTGCCCATCTCCCCCTGTCTCTCCTGCCCCCGCCTGTCTCCACCTGCCCACTGCCATTTTCCCCCTGTCTCCCTTGCCCCCTGCCAGTCTCCACCTGCCCCGCCAGTCTCCCTCTGTCTCCCCCTTCAACATCACACCATTCCCCTTCTGCACTGTCTACTTTCACTCTGCCCCCTGTGTGTGCTTTCTTTCCCCCTATCCCCCTTCCTGCCTTTACACCTTGGCCCCCTCCTCCCTTCTCTCCTCCCTCTCCCTCTCCACCACCCTTTCCCCTCCTCCTTGTCCTCGGTCTGTCTTTTTCAGCACTACCCCAATTGCCGTTAGGCATGGTGATACATAGCCGCTTGTTCTTTGCAGACACTTCCCCCTCTGCCTCCGTCCATCCACCCCCCACCTTCACCTTTTTGAGTTTTATTTTGGCACTTACTTTTATCATCAGTCCCTCCACCACTGATTACAGGTTGTCTGTTCCCCCTTTCCCTTCTGTGTTTCTTCTCCCCCTTCCCAGCACTATCTTGATTCTTCATCGACCTTCCAACGTTTGTCACTTGTTTTGTTACTCTCCTCACCTCCTCCCTCCTCTTCCCTTACCGTCCTCCCTATGGACTCCTGCACTGCAACTATTGCCATCAGGCATAGCAATGTTGATGCTAGTTTTGTTTTCCCACATTCCCTCCCTTGACTCTCCCTTATTGTTACAAGCATTTGTACTATGTACTTTGATTTGATAGTTAATTTTCACATTCTGGACTGTTTGATGGACTTGTGGACCTGTAGGAATGTACTGCTATTCTCCCTTGTCCCCTCCCTCCTTGAGGTACTTTGATGCACTTTGTGTGTAGGCCGTATAAGGATTTTCAATGAATCAGTGATTGCTCACTGTCTGCCATTGTCGATGGCGGGTACTCTGTACATGATATGTTCTGCTGGTCAATGGATGATCCTATGTTGAGTTTTATTTTGAGGTGTCAGGGGATTGGTGTGGTTTAACACACAGGGGGGTCCTTGAGTGCAATGTTCACATGTTCTGTGTACAGGACACAGAGGCTCACTTCATTTCACATGCATGTATTTGATGCATGTCCCTACTGACACAAACACTTAGGCAACGCCCCCCACACCAACTACGGTGACACCATGCACACACGTGCACCCAGATTGCCTTCGCAGGCATGCTGTGTCCCTACAATCCATGTTCACTTCCGATTCATTGATCATCTACATGCCTGACAGGATACTATTTGGTTGATTGTACTTATTTTTCATGATGCTCAAGGGGTTTCCCCAACGCAATGCACACCCACTGTGCTGTCTGGTGAGCGGTGTGTTGCAGGGGGCACACATGCAGCACACAGTGTTTGTAATGCCAATTTGCTATTGTCCAATGTGCATGCCAACAGGTATTCTGACTTTTGTTGCTTGCACAACTGGTGGCATACATTTGTGCCACCGATTTCAGGGTCTGAGGTTTTGGTCAGTCATTTCTTCAGATTCCATGTCAGGTATAATTGTCTGATATGATGTGTATAGGCGCGTTACAAATACCATATCATAAGTGTTTCAAGGCTTGACGAGGCAGGGAGGGGGAACAAAGGGAAGATAGACAACGATCCTACTAGGCCAGATGTCATTCAGATCGCGCAGGTGCATGGGTAGAGAGGAAGGGAAAAAGTGCAAGGGGAAAGTGCAGTAGAGGGGGAGTAGAATAACAAGATAAATAATAAGGGCCAGCCTGTGGCAAGTGCAAGGTAAGTGCAGACAAGTGCTGTGAAGGGGGGCTGTAGGGATACAGAGACAGTCCCGCAGTGCAGGGGGAGAGTGGCTGGGCCAAGGACCGAGATTGGTGAGAGTGGCCCAGTTGCAGATTCAGTGCAATTTCAGTGAGGAATTTAGCAGGGGAGAGGGGGAGAGAAAGCAGAAGCAAAGAGGAAGGTTTTGAGGTGCTTCCGGAACTGGAGATGGTTCTCCTCAAGTTTCAGGGAGGCAGGAAGGCTGTTCCAGAGGGAGGCCCCTGCCGCGGAGAGAGATCTACCCCCAACTCGTTGCTTGGAGAAGCGGCTGACCCTGAGGGAGTTGGAGGCGGATGAGCAAAGAGCTTGAGAAGGAAGATATTTAGGAAGAGAGAGTTGAAGGTATTTTGGCCCCAGGCCCCAGAAGGCCTTCTGTACAATGCAGAGGGTTTTTAACTTAATCCTTGCAGCCACTGGGAGGCAGTGTAGAGATTCCAGTCCTGGAGAGATACGGTCCCTGGGCTTGAGGCCAAGGACAAGTCTCGCAGTCCTGTTCTGGATGAGTTGCAGAGGGCGGAGCGTAGAGGCAGGCAGATTTAGATAGAGGCTGTTACAGTAGTCCAGTTTAGAGAGAACCAGGGCTCTGGAGACAGTAAGCTTCTGGGGGAAGGAGAGGAAAGGAAGGATACCTCTGAGGAGGTGCAGCTGGTAGTGTGACTTCTCAGAGACGTCAGATATGTGAGGAGAGAAGGAGAGTGTGGAGTCGAAGATGACCCCAAGGTTTTTTGCCTTGCAGGTAGGAGCAGGAAGGCCGAGAGAGGCCGGCCAGAGAGCTGCAGGGAAGGATGGAGTGGGTGTGCTGATGAGTAGAATCTCGGTCTTGCTGGCATTAAGGCAGAAGTCATTGGCGGCACACCATTCCTGGATAGCAGAAAGACAGTCAGAGATGAGGGAAGGAGAGGAGGAGGCTGAGGGTAGCCTGAAAATGAGCTGGGTATCATCCGCATAGAACTGAAAGTTGGGGCAGAGAGCGGCGATGCGGTGGGCAAGGAGTTCCAGATACTGGTTGAACAGCCAGGGAGAGAGGTTAGATCCCTGGGGGACACCACAGGTAGAGAAAAAGATGTCAGAGAGGAAGGAAGGACCCCAGTTGGACCTGGGAGGGTCGATTGGAGAGGTCAGCCAGGGCAGGAGCCAGGGGGTCAATGTGGTCCTTGATAGTTTTGGAGGAACAGGGGTGAACCTGTTTTGACGAGACTTTCATAGATCGGACTTGTCTGGAAACCTCGACAGCATAAAAAAGGAGAAAGGCAGAGAAGGAGGGAGAAGGGGTGGCTGCAGAAGGGCCAGAGGAAGAGCAGGGAATAGAGGGAGGGAGGTGTTAGGAGGAGAGGGAGGACAGGATGTCCTGAGTTTTAGAAACAAAGTGAGAGGCCAGTACTGTGCAGAGGGTCTGGGAGGGGACAGGTGAGGTTGAGACTGCAGCAGGGTTGGCCAGTTCCTTGCAGATTTTAAAGATTTCAGTCGAATTGTTAGATGCCGCAGAGACGCAAGCTTGGATAAGGGCTCTCTTCTTGGTGAGAACAAAGAGCCGGTATTGCCTTTGGAGCAGGCGGCAGGCCAGTTTGTCAGAGGATGAACATGAAGCACGCCATTTCCTCTCAGCCACCCTGCACTTGCGTTTTAGGGTGACGAGATCCGAGTCATACCAGGAGTTACATTTGGCTTTTGGGCTTCAGGCGGATTCTCATGACAGGGGCAAGGATATCAAGAGTATCAGATATAGCAGAGTGGAGAGTGGAGAGGGCTGTGTCAGGGTGAGAGTCAGCCAAAGAGGTGGCGGGGTGAGAAGGTGGCGGCGAAAGCCTCAACTGACACGCGCTTCATGGGTCGGATGACCGAGAAGGGGGGTGGCAGTGATGAAGGGGGCTTTGTCTGAGGGGTATGGAAGGTGAGGTGGGAGGAGAGGAGAAACTGATCACTCCAGGAGAGAGGAGTGGTGAGTGGTGAGAGGGATAGAGAGGGGAAGGTCTGAAGAGATCAGAAGATCGAGAGTGTGCCCTCCGGAATGAGTCGGGCCTGTTGGGTATTTTGTGGATATTTGGGGCTCTGCGGTATGAGTGAGAGAGAGTCGCAGAGGTCGCGAAAGAGTTCAGTGGGGGGACAGGAGGCATCCAGGTGGATGTTGAAGTCTCCATATTTTCTGTAGCACCAAACCATCCGATCCCTGTCTTTGTAAGATGTCGTGTCCACTTTTGACAGAATTCTGCCCTTTTCATCCAGATAACGACCTCTAAACTTTTCCAGATTTTACACAAATGTGCACAAGGGATATGGGTTTCAGATGATAAAATGTCAGATTTTTAACATGCATACATTTGGAGTAACAACCTTATTTTCTGCTACTACTCCCCAGAACATACCACAGAGTCCTGACACCTCTTAAAATGTGCACAGAAAAATCACAAGAATGATGATATTATTTATATAATTTTTACAAGTCCGCACTATGAATTATCCATCTTTTTAAAATGATGCTCTGGCCCCAAAGGGGTGTGGTTTTCCAAAGCACATGGTGGAATTTCTGGTTTGTCCACTTCCCCCAAGCTCAGCTTGCTCACAGAGGCACTTCTCCTCCCACTTCTCCCAAGAGGAAGCTATTTTATGACCCCCCCATATAACATTTGCCTGAGCCCAAGACAGTGCTTTGTTCAGTTTCCTGCAGTCCCCAGGTGCCACTCCCCTAATTCAATCAGAGAGGTGTCATCTCCTTTTGGCAGGGGCAGCAGAATGCAACTAGGCCTGGGAACACAGCTGCTGATCAAGTTTCAACTCCTGTCGGGGGTAGTTGTCAAGCAGAATTTAATCTCTTTAAGCCAGGCTTCAGCTAAATGTCACTTTGGTTCCCAGTTTTCTACATTCAAACCAAACTTGCAATTTTTACACATGCAGCTAGAACACTGATTCTAAGTTCAAAACTATGACATTTAAACAATTGCAACCAATGTGACACTCAAAAGTTGGTCACTCATTTATTCTAAACATTTTGATTTTAGTGGCTTTAAACCCAAATTCACTTAAGCTGCTGACATCCCCAGCTATTTTCAATACATACATTAGACAATTACTTCCTTCAAGTCATTTCAGAATATAGTTTTACATTGTACCCACCTCTTAGTAAGTCTTTCTTTGGCCTGGTTTGGTTCATTTGTTCAGTTTTACACAAGTGTCTGGTGGTTTTAAAACACCGGCTTTCTGGTAGTGGTGAGCACCAGTATTGCACCCCTTTTTGACATTAATAACAACAGATTTTGAACAGCACCATATTCCTTAGCACTGATTTCGCTCATGGCGCTTCTGTCCCTCACGCTCACACTGGTGGGTGGCAGGTCAGGCGACCATTTTGTTGTGCGCAAAGACTGCGCGGTTCTCCAGGATTCTAGCGCAAATGTGGGCTTTTCCGCCCTCTTGGATTTCCTAAGCCCACAGCACCAAGTGTTGCAGCATAATAGTCCAAACGTGGGTCAGGACACCCAACAGCCAGAGCGGTGAAGGGAGTGGAAGCGTGACTTCAGCACTCCGAATGTGCGCTCCACTATGCCCCTGGTTGCAATATGGGCTGCATTGTTTCTTACCTGGGGAGGTGTGATGGGGTTCCGTATTGGCTTCATCATGTAGGTGCTCAGAGGGTAGGCACTGTCCCCTGGTAAGGTGATAATGGTTGTCATTAGTTGGGCTTGTGTTTTTGTCTGTGGTTGACATGCATGTGCACAGGTATTTGTATTCACCTATGAGCCATGTGTCACCATGCTTCCCAGATTCCAGGGCCTGGCTCAGGGCGGACATTCTGTATATGAAACTGTCATGGGTGGACCCTGGATAGTTTGCAAAGACAGAGGTGATGATTCCCTTGGCATCGCATACAACCTGCACTTTGATGGAATGCCAGTGCTTGCGGTTGCAGTAGATCTTTTCAGTGGCCCTAGGTGGACGTAGGGCCACATGGGTGCAATCTATGGCACTGAGCACTTTGGGGAAGTGTGCCACCCTGTATAAGTCCTGGACCACGGCCTGCCTTTCTGCTGGTGTTCTGGGCATGTATATGTGCCTGCCGACTGAGGGGCATGCAGTGCTGATTGCCAACACCCGGTGTAGGCAACATGACTGCGTAGGCTGTGGGACGCCCCCAACTACTGCAGTTGTCCGCCGAAATGACCCAGTGGCCAAAAAATGCAGTACATTGAGCACCTTCTCCAAAGGGCTCAATGCTTGGGAGCAGAGGGTGGGTGATGTGAGTTCATCCTCCCACTCAGTGACCAGCTCTAGGATGATATAAGGTGGAAACCTATACCTGCCATAGACCTTGTCATCAGGCATCCCAAAAAGGCTGGTCCTGGGCAAAAAAATGCGGGCCCTGGCTATTCTCCTCCTCCTGCGGTTTACCACGATCACTGCTGCGAGGAATGGGACATTCATCTTAGCTGTATATGCTTGTTTGTTGTTTGAGCGCACTTTTATGCTGCGCGCGGGCGCTTCTGCCTGCTTTCGTGTGGCAGATGTATTTGTGCGCGTGCGTGTGTTTTGACGTGCACAGGTTTTCCCTGTTTGATTCCATGAATACGTGTTTTTCACTAGCGTGTGGGCGGGCGTTGCGTGTGTTTCCCAGTGGTTCTTCCCACGTTAGGCCTACATTTTCACGCGTTGTTCCCCATTCCCCATGTTCCTCCCCCTTTTTAGGTGTGTGCGCGAGTAGTTGTGCGCTTTCCCCGTTCCTGTCACGCACTCGTTTGGAAAGTCGCAGTGACGCGTAAGGTAAGCGCGGATTTGGAGCCCTTCCAGGGAAAAACACGCGCAGGGCCTTCCATGAATCGCACCCATGTGATTCTCACGCGTGCGATAGCTTTTTCACGCTTGCGCCAGCTTGCGCCACAAATTTCAGCGCACATTTATTCCATGAATTACCCCCTAAAAGGTCAACAATAAAAAGAGTAAAAGACTGTCTGAGAGATGAGAGAGGAAAACGATTTCCCTTCACCTAGGGATAAGGTAAAATAATTACCAGGTCCAAACAAAAGGTTCTGGGGTTGACACAGTTTTATCACTGAAATGGAATCTTACCTAACAGATGGTGTTTAGATCGCTGTATCCAATGAGAGCATGGGAACCTGAAGGAGATTCGATTTACGGGGTTAACTACTCATGCTTGGCATGTTATGCTTTGATTGGTTTACTAGCAATGTACAGGTGTCTTTGCCAGACTCGGATTCAGCCTACTTCCAATATTAACACAATTGGGCAGGTGACAGAAGCAGAGGGAAATAATTTGATTTGCCTTTGTGGTATGGATCAGGAATCCTTACAACAATCCTTTGTAGTTTATAGTCAGACATTCTAAGGAATACTTTATTTGTACCGTGGAAAAAAAATAAAATTAAGGAATCACAGGGACAGCATGGAGAACATATTTTTTAAAGCTGCCCTTAACTTTGCAAGATGGTACCATGGTACATTTTAGTTTAGCTAGAAATAAAGAGAGTTGTTCTAATGTAAGTCAGCAGAACTTTCAGAGGTAATTGGTTTGTGGCCATTGTTGGTGTAAGGACTAGGGATGTTGAATAATGATGTCATTGTCGTAAATATTCTACAAGTGAAGATACAGCTTACTTGTGTTTTTTTACGGTTTTACGTTCCATATGATTGTATATATTGTATGGGATTGTGTCTTTTTTATTCGAAATATGAACTTGCTGCTGTACCTTTACGTGGGGCCATTACACTACGAAATAAAGTATTTAAATCATTCATTAAATAATTTGGTGTTGTTTATTTTGCTGTTCCATGGTATTAACTGATTTCTCCTACATTGACAAGATTGAAAACATCTGAACAGTTGCCTCATATGAACAGTTGCTTCATAAAACCGCATCAATGGAAAAGTAGCAAAATAAAGCAGTCTTAACAGATTTTCCAGTGTTTCAACAACCACTAAAAATCCCATGCAAAGTGCATGTTTGGCTGCTTTTTTTTATCCTGTGCATCTTAACTCAAAACTTGATGTAGTGGCTTGGTTTGATGCATGTGTCACTTGTCCACCATTTCCAATGCAGAAGAGGATTCTGCAATTGATTCAGTGTCCCTCCGACACAACTAAAGTAAGACTCCTACAGCGCAGAGGCACTCCAGCAATATTTGGGCACTATGCCTCTGAATCTGTATGTGGTCACTCTACTTTGCCTGGCTGTTCTGATCCTCCTTCCCAGTTGTGTACAAGTCGATGGGATGGTGTTGGATCATGTACCACTGCACAGCTCCTCCACTGCTCTTGACTCCAACTCCCTCTTGCTGATGGTCATCTGTCAATGCATAGCACTACATACCTGCATGATGCATCAGTCAGTCCCTCACTGACCGCCTAAATAGTGTGATACCCACAACGGTACAACCACAGCCAAGCTGCTGTGGTAGTTGATGGTGCAACTGGTGACTAGAGGGCAGAGGTGCTTCGGCAGTGTCAGAGGGTGGGAGACTGAGGGCCAGTTGTTCCATTATGCCTGGTGAGGAGTAGGTGTCTCCTTCAGAGAAGAACCTGCAGACATTCCCTAATTGCAGTCACAACCAAAGGAGAGTGCTGTGGAAGAGGGCAACACTGAAAGATTATGGGTAGAAGCTTTGGCATTAATAAAACACTGTGTTAAAGATCTGGGTAACCCTACGGACCATTGTCTGTGTACACGCCATGCGATTAGAGAATGGGTAAAATCATTTGATTTGCATATGATTTTACCCATTCTCTAATGGCATGGCGGGTCCCACTAGAAAAATGACAGTCCAGCCCAAACTGCTAGGTCACATCCCCACTGGATTGGAAAGGAAGCAATTCAGACATGTCCCAGTCTCATCCAGCAAAAGAAGACACGTGAGATCTGTAGACATGTAGACAAGATGCCACTGCTAAATGCTTTTGTGATTTTCCCTGGTTCCCAAAGCAAAACCCTCACTCTGTGTATTTCCTATGTGGATCCTGCTTGACTAGCTGCAATAAAGGCTGCATGGGTCTGTGAGAGTTGCATTGCAACCCTTGGGCTGCCTGTACACCTCGAGTGATTCTTCACTACTGCCATGGTTATTGTATCTAACCGCAGGAGAAGCATGGTGGTATGCTGTTAATTGACATTCTTAAAAAAGAACCAACACTAGATTTATTTATTGGACATTTTTTTTGCACCTATAAACAAGTGTTTCAAGGCACCACGAGACAAAAAAAGAGGGGGGACAGAGGAGAAACAACAACAATAATAATGGTCCTACTAGGCCTTGTGACATTCGGACCATGCAAGTGCAGTGACAATAAGTGCAGGCGTAGGGGGGAGGCCGGGCTGGAAGGGCTGGGATAAGGGAAGGCGATGGGGGAGAAGTGCAGACAGGCTGAGGCCCAGGGGCTGGGCAAGTGCTGAGAGGAGCCTTGGTGGGCGAGTGCCAGGGGAAAACAGGTAGGGGTCAAGTGGTACGAGGATTGAAGGACCAGAGTCAGGATAGTCAGGGAAGGGTGCCTGAGGCCATGTGCTGGTTACAGGGTGCTGGGGTAGACTGAATGAGGAGGACCTACCCCCAGTAAGGCAAACAATTGACCAGGTGCCAGTTATAGCAGCAAGGGGGCGTAAGCTAGGGAGGGGAGAGGTAAGGAGGAGGATAAAAGGAAAGTCTTGAAAAGTTTCTGGAACTTAAGGAAATCTGGCCCAAGTCTGAGAGGGGCAGGAAGCCGTTCCAGAGGGAGACTCTTGCCAAAGAAGGAGCTCTACTTCTCATCCTGTGCTTGGAGAAGTGTCTGACCTGCAGAGGTTCGGAGCAAGAGTACAGAAGGTCTCTAGTAGGGGGGTATTTGAGGAGAGAAATGTGGATGTAGCGGGGTCCCAGGACCCAGAAAGCCTTGCCAGTGGAGAGATTTTTGGGCTGGAGAGATGCAGTCCTTTTGCTTAAGGCCAAGGATAAGTCTTGCAGCTCTATTAAGGATTAGTTGATGAGGACAAAGGGAGGAAAGAGGAACATTGATGAAGAATCTGTTGAAGTAGTCCTGCCTAGAGGGAACCAGCTCTAGGGACATTGAGCTTCTGGGGAAAGGTGAGGAAAGAGAGAATGCCTCTGAGGAGGTGAAGCTGAAAGAAGAACTTCTTGGCAAGGTCCATGATGTGAAAGGAGAAGTAGTGAGAGGCGTTGAAGAGGACCCCAAGGTTTTTTTGCCTCACAAGAGGGTGAGGGGAGGGGGCCCAAGGAGGGCAGTCAGAGAGTGGAAAGGAAACAGGGAGCAGGCACCTCAATGAGAAGGATCTCGGTTTTACTGGCATTAAGGCAGAGATCATTAGCAAAGCACCATGCCTGAATAGCAGTCTTGTATAAGAGAGCAAGAAGAGGAGGTAGAGGAGGGAAGCTTAAAGGAGAGATGTGTATCATCTGCATAACACTGCAAGTGAGGAGAGAAGGTGGAGATCAAGTGGACCAGAGGGGCAAAGTAGCTATTTAAAAGCCATGGCAATAGGATAGAGCCCTGAGGGACATTGCAGGTAGAGAGTGTGGTGGCAGAGAGGAAAGGGCCCAGTTCTTCTTGGGAAGGTCGGTTTGAAAGTAAGGAGGTCAGCCAAGCCAGTGTCCGGTCAGTGATGCCTAGGGTTTCACAGAGATGATTTATAAGGATGGCATGATTGACCGTGTTGAAGGCAGAAGAAAGATCAAGAAGTATCTGATGGAGGGAGAGTAGGAAGCAATATCTGAGAGCAGGTTTTCATGGGTGTTCAGGAGAGCAGTTTCATGCCTCTGGATGCTCTGAAGCAAGACTGGTGGTAGTGGAGACAGCCAGCAGATTTGCTGGGGTAGGTCATATGGGGAATGACCAGCTTCTCCAGGAGTTTGCCCAGGAATGGGGTGATGGAGATAGGATGATAGTTAGCTAGGCAGGAGGAGTCAGCAGATGGCTTTTTTAGGAGCGGGTGCACAAGGTACATTGAGGAAGATTAGACAAGACACTTCGCCACAGCCAACACACCTGATCGGAAGATAAATACTTGTCTGCTTCAAGTAACACACCAGAAAGTGAAGAGTGTTCTTTAGAAGGGCTTTCAATTGTGAAATATGATATGATATGATATTAACTGTTTCTAGGCCTGACAAGACAAGGAGTGGGAAACAAAGGGAGGACAAAATAAAGATCTTACTAGGTTTTGTGTCATTAAGATTGTGCAAGTTCAGAGAAGAGGGAAAGGGAGAAGTTCCAGGGGGGGAGGAGGAGGGGTGCAGTTAACTCACAAGTGCATCCAGCGGGTGTCTCATAAGTGCAGAGAGAAGGGAATGTAAGGTTGCAGATACATACCCTTAAGTGCTGGGAAGCAATACAAGGGCAACTGGACCTGCAGGAGCCTGGGCCTGAGTTCAGAGGGTGACCAGCTGACCAATACAGGGAGCACTCATGTGCATCAGCAGGGGAGAGCAAGAGAGAAAGCAGAAGTGAAAAGGAAAGTCTTCCATTGCTTCCGGAACCAGAGGTGGTCCTGCTCAAGTTTGAGAGAGGCAGGGAGGCTGTTCCAGAGGGAGGCCCCAGCCGAGGAGATAGACCTGCCCATAGATCTCTGCTTGGAGAAGTGTCTGACCCTCAAAGAGCTCGAGATGGAGGAGTGGAGAGATAGAGAAAGAAAGAAGATGTTGTGGAAGAGAAAGTTTGAGGTAGAGGTGTCTCAGGCCACAAAAAGCCTTGTGGACAATGCAGAGGGTCTAGAACTTGAAGAGGGCCCAGAGTGGGTGGCTAAAGAGAGAGATGAAAGGGGGTAGTGGCTGTCCCAATGAGAAGGATCTCATTCTTACTGGCATTAAGGCAGACACCATTGGCAGTACACCATTCCTGAATTGTGGCCAGACAGTCTGGTATGAGAGAAGAAGTAGAGGTGGCTGATGGGAGCCTGAAAGAGAGCTGAGTGTCATCCACATAACATTGAAATTGGAGCAGAAAGTAGCAATGCAGCAGGCAAGAGGTGCCAGGTAGTATTTGAAGAGCCAGGGAGAGAGGTTAGGTCCCTGGGGTACACCACAAGTAGAGAGAGAGATAGAAGAGAAGAAAGACCTCATTTGGACCTGAGAGGGTCGGTCGGTGAGAAAGGAGTTCAACCAGGCCAGGGCCTGATCAGTAATACTAAGGTTGTCACTGAGGATAGAATGGTTGACCGTGTCAAGAGCAGAGGGTAGATCAAGGAGAATGAGGACAGAAGGAAGATTAGAGTCAAGATTGGAGAGCAAGTCTTCACGGGTGTTCAAGAGCAGTTTCCATGCTTCTGGCAGCTCTGAAGCCAGACTGGTGGTCATGGAGGCAACCAACAGATTCAGTATGTAGATTAAGCTGGCCAGTTTTTCCAAAAGTTTTCCCATGAAAGGAGTGATTGAGATTGGGTAATAGTTAGCCAGAGAGGAAGGATCAACTGAGGGCTTCTTTAGAAGGGTGTGCACAAGAGAGTGATTAAGAGATGCAGGCTTGGATGTATGCTCTCGCCTTAGAGAGGACAGAGAGCCTGTACTGCCTTTGGAGAAGGTGTCAGGCCAGTTTATCAGGTGGTCCGCCCAATGTCCACTACTTCCTCTTTGCGCCCTACAGTTGGGATTAAGGGCAGCGCGGTCGCAATCGTACCAAGAGTTGCACTTGGATTTGGGCTTATAGTGGATCCTAATGACATGGGCAAGGACATCCAGAGTTTTAGAGATAGACAGATGAAGGTTAGATAGGGATGGGTCAGGGTGTGAGTCACCCATAGGTGCAGGAGGAGGAGAGATGGCTAGCTTTTCCAAAAGTTTGTCCAGGAAAGAAGTGATAGAGATCAGACGATAGTTAGCCGGAGAGGAGGGATCGGCCGAGGGCATCTTTAGAAGGGGTGCACAAGAGAGTGCTTAAAGGTGAGGGGAAAGTTGAAGTGGCAATGGAGTGATTGCAGAAATTGGCCAAGGCCGGAGCAAGGGTGTTGATGTGGTCCTTGATGGTTCTGGATGAGCAGGGAGGACCTGCTTTGACAAGACTTTCATAGATCGGACTTGTCTAGAAACATTGTCTCAGGTGAACTGGTGAAAGGAGGAGAAAGGAGGAGGAGAGACAGCCTCAGTCAGACCAGGAGTGGTAGGGGAGGATGAAGAGAAGGTAGAGGAAGAGAGGGTGGATGGGATGTCCTGAATTTAAATAGTGAAATCAGAGGCCAAGGCTTTTCAGAGGGCCTGGGAGGGAACAGGAGAGGTAAAGACTGCAGCAGGATTGGCCAGCTGCTTGCAGATTTTGAAAAGTTCAGCTGAGTTGTTAGTTGTGACAGAGATGCGGGCTTGGATGTAGGCTCTCTTCTTAGAGAAGACATTGAGTCTGTACTACCTTTGGAACAGGTGGCAGGCCAGTGTGTCCCTGATACCCTCCACTTGCTCTCCATCACCCTACACTTGCGTTTAAGGGTGGCAAGGTCAGAATCATACAAAGAGTTGCACTTTGATTTGGCCTTCAAGTGGATCCTTATGACAGGGGCAAGGACATCCAAAGTGTTAGAGATAGATAAACGAAGGATAGAGAGGGCTCTGTCAGGGTGTGAATCAGCCATAGATGGTGGAGAGAAAGTAGTGGCAAAAGCCTAAACTGACACACGCTACATGGGTCAGATGACAGAGAAGGTAGGTGGCAGTGCTACAGTTGGCCTGACCTGGGGAGAAGGTGTCAGGCCCTATGGGGGCTCGAATGGGAATGGGGATGGGTTCCTGGAATGGGGAAATGCCGGGCCCTCCAAGGTGGGAATGGCCCGGTATTTCCCCATTCCAGGAACTCGGACCCAGTACCTGGAATGGGGGTAGCCATGCCGCAAATAGCGGCATGGCTACCTCCAAGGTCGTAATGACCTCCAGTATGAGGATAAGTCAGTCCTTTCCACTTATTACGTATTTTGTATTTTCCTTTCTACCTGAGAGTCTACAACAATGACATTTTGAGGGTTCTCCCACCATTTGAGAGCCAACAACATGAGCATTTGTTGTGTTTTCTCCATGCTATACAAGAGGGAACCACACATAAAATGTTCTGAAATACTCCTAAAAAAGTAATAGTTTGTTCAGGTTATCGTTGACTGATCAGTAAGTTAGTGTTATAATTCTTTAGACTACATCTAGTCTGGGTATGTACCTCATTTGGAAGAAGGGTCACCAGGAAGTATCCACATGTCTACATTGTAATGTAGGGATGCAGTTAATGCCTGGTCCAGACTGAGACTCAGATACCAGTAGGTTGTTATGTGAAAATGTGTTTACAATCTGGTAAAATGCCTTTTCTTTCTGTAGCTTTATTAGATTTCAGGTATGTATGATGATTCTCTGAAAGCAAAAGAGTCTGATGCTTTGTCCACAATAAACCTATGAAGGCATAGTTAACTCTACATATCCAGAATCTCATCATCAGAATGAAATGGCTTCTATAGTTTGGAAAATTGGCAAAAAGAATCAGAGAGGATTCAAAAATGCCCATCTGGCTTCCGCAAGCATCTTGGAACTCCCCTGAATGGATTTTTACTCAAAGTCATTCTAAGTCACGTGTGGCATAATTACTACGATTTGGTTTATCTGGCCACAATCACCCTCTTGGCTGCCTTTGACGCAGTTAATCAGGGTCTATTGTGGGCAACATTGCAGAGGTGGGGACTCCCATATGGTTTATTATAAGTAATTTCCTTGTAAGCATCTCAGAAAAATATACATGAGATTCAGATTAAACCTACTAGAGACCAAGGAGATCCTGAAATTAAGGCATGCACCCGGGATTGGAGACGATCAATGTCGTTTCTGCATCGACTCTGAGGAGACACTGAAACATCTTGTACTAGAATGTCCCGAGATGAAAGACCTAAGAACAAAATATCTAGGAGAAGAACTGGCAAAATTCACTACATATAGCTCAGAAGAATGGTGGATTAAATTCCACAACGATGACTCACAGAGACACACCGTAACTCTGGCTCGCTACCTAGAAAAACTACAGAAACTATTGACAGAAGACAAAGGTTGTCATTGACCGTAAGGATTGTAAGCATCTGTAGAGAAAGAAAAATGTATGAAAGAGAAGACACGGAACATTGAGAAGAATCCAAAAAACCCTGTAGAGAAAACCGAGCGCTCATTATAAAAATAGGAAACATGTATGTAAGAAGCTGTTACTTAGTTTAAAGAAGAAAATAAAAATAAAATTTTAATGGGCGCTCGTGAGGACAGAATGAACGCAAAACAAAAAAATGATGGGTTCTATCTCATTGTTTTTTTTGTTTTTACTTTACTTTTAAAAAGTCTGTTTCCTTTTAAAAAGTTTGTTTCAAACTGTATTAAATAAAAAATAAAAAAAATAAGTAATTGTTGGACTCTATTCCAATTCCAATTTATAGATATTACTTATTCAGCAAGGTATTCTGTCCCACAAGATTTGTACCTTCAGAGGAGTGAGGAAGGGTGGTGTTCTTGCACCCAGCCTGTTTAATCTCTACATGAGTTTAATTGGAGTATTTCTGAGTCCTGCAGCATTTGCCACTCCCAAAATGCGTAATTTGAAACCTGTCTGGATCGCCTATGCTGACGACGTTTTCATCTTTTATTGTACACAGATTGGTCTGCAGCGCTTGGTTGATGCTTTCTTACATTTTTCCATGGGACACAATCTCAAGGTAGATGTTAATAAAACACAAATTATGCATTGTACAACCAAGAGGAAACAAACAACATTCCCTTGACAAGTCGAACGTTTTATCTATTTGGGATTCCCAACCTTTTCTACTCAGTATAACATTCAAATGAAATCATGGGGGATGTCCTAAGGAGTGGCACTTTGTAATCAATTGATTTGAGTAGATGTAAAATATGGCACATTTTGTCTTCTTCCTTGTTTGTGATTTTACGACGGAAAGATTGTGCCAAAAATCTTGCATGGCTTTGAGATTCTACCACCCTGGGCTTTGGATTTTTTAACTGTCATTGAGGGGATTGTTGGGTGTCCTGACCCACGTTTAAGCTATCCTGCTACAACATTTGGTGCTGTGGGCTTAGGAAATTCAAGATGGCGGAAAACCCACATGTGCGCCGAAATCCAGGAAAGCTGCGCAGTTTGTGCGCCCACCAAAATGGTTGCCTCACTTGCCACCCACCAGTGCGAGAATGAAAGGCCGGGTTGCCATGAGGGAAATGGGTTGCCAAAGGAAAAACAGTAGCGCCGGTTAGCTTCAAAGCGCTTTAAAACCACCATTGGACTACCCGCACAGTAGTCTGAAACCATTGGGAATGGCAATGCTGATTGCCAAATGCAACCTAGAAGTGTGGGGAATTCATTTCTTAAATCCCAAAAATGAGTGCAGTACCAGTACTCACCACTATCCAAAAGCCGGCGTTTTAAAACCACTCTGTGTGTTTCTGAAGGCAAGTCAAAATGCCTATTTCTAACAGTGCAACATGTGCAAAATATTTACTGAACACCAGCAGACATTGGCAGAATGGAATTTTGTGTGCCTACAGAATCTGGGAAATGAAGATCATAAGACAAGGTTTATAACAAGACTGGCTGAGCTGTAGATTGCAGCAGTTTAAGTTGCACTGGATTTAAAGACACTAAAATCGAAAATGTTTAGATTAAATGAGTGACCTATGTTTGGTGTCACATGCCTTTGTAACTGTTGAAATGTCATAGTTTTGCACTTAGAATCAGCATTCTAGCTGCATGTGTAAAATTGCAAGTTAAGTTAAAAAGCAACAAAAAACCTGCCAGTTAGCTGAAGGTCTGGCTTAAGGAACTTGATTTTGCCTAGCAACTACCCATCAGGAGTGAAACTTGAGTCACCACTGTGTTCCCAGGCCAACCTTCCTTTTGCTGCCCAAGCTAAGGATATGCCATCTATCTGATAATTGAATTATCTGTGCTCTGCAAGAGAGTGAACAAAGCCCTCTTCACTCAGGCAAAGGTTTTTATTACCGCAGTCGTAAATTGTAGCTTCCTCTTGGCAGGAGCTGGGAGGAGCACTGCCTGTGAGAGCAAGCTGGCTTGGCAGAACTGGAAAGAACCAGAAATTCAACCTTGTGCTGAGGGTAAACCACACCCCTTTGGAGCCAGAACATAACTTTAAAAAGATGAATAACTCATAGAGCGGACATGTGAAAATTTTATAAATGATACCATAATTCTTGTGATTTTTCTGCCCACAGTTTAAGACGTGGTAGGAACCGGTGGTATGTTCAGGGGGGTTTTAGCGGAAAAGTGGATATTACTCTAAATGTGTGCATGTTAAAAATCTGAAACTTCATCAGTTAATGTCCCTACCCCCTGCACACATGTATGTAAAGTTGGGTCCATGTCGGAAATTGAAAAAGCAGTTAAAAAGTCAATTATGTACACTCTTTGAATGCAAGCTCCGAGAATGAGCAGATTTGGACATAGACATGGCTAAAGTCAGCCACACCATGTATATGTAATTTCAAACAACTGTGTAACTCTGAAGTATGGATTTTGATCATATATATATTTGGGTGCACAGATGACAAGGGAGGTTGTTTCAAGAGATCATAAAATGACATCAATCTGACTCACAGTTCAGTTTGCCAATCAAGCGGAGGAATGGAAGCCTGACCAATGACGAATGAGAGGGGCAAGTCTAGTGATGCAACACACACACCCATTCTCAAGAAACAGATAAAAGCAGAGAGTCAGGACACATAGAGACATTCAATTTCATCTGCCGCTGGAAGCCCTGCCGGAAAAATCCATACTTGCCTCCATCAAACTCCAGAAAGCCAAACTAGAGACTTCAATCTATCCAGAGCAGAGACCAGACCAGAGAGAAAGCAGTGCTGTGCCTAGCAGAGACCAGACCAGAGAGAAAGCAGTGCTGTGCCTAGCCGAGACCAGACCAGGCGCTGTGAGCAGAATCCGGAAAGACCTGACCAGACTGAAGATCGTGACCAAGTCGCTTTCCTGTTCAAAATCTCTTGTGAGTACTTAGCAAAACTCAGAACACATCTCTTAGTTTAAATTCATCTAATTCAATCTATTTAACCTAAGTAGAACTGCCTCCTATCTGTCACCTGTCATTTCTAGTAAAATTTGTCATTTTGAAAAAGTGTGCGTTTAAAATTTACAAAACCAAAAACGACCTTTACTAAATTACTCATATCTCCGCAACCGTTTGGGCTAGAGACTTGCAATAACTTTCATTTGGAAGCTGAGATCCCAGGCTTTCCTAGGACCCCAAAACAGTAGAGATAGTCCTTGCGGTTCCTTTGTAATAGCGCTCGGCGCATCCGCGAATTTTGCCGCGATTTGCAATTTCTTCACATGTAAAAAAACTGCTGCTGTTTGCTTTCCATTTGCCAGAAATTCGTTTAACCTGTTAACTATCCCTGCATCATTGCTAGTGTGAGCCTGGACTAATATTAACTAGATACCACTCACCCTGAACCTCTGAAAGGGAATTCAAAAGCATTTCCAGCATATTTCTCATCCATTGCCAGCATCCACCTCGAGGGGCGAGGGCAGGAGCCCCCCCAGCCCTACAGCCCAGCAGAGGATCCTGTCGAGGACCGAAGCGTGCACCGGACCAGGGCCTGCCTGACCCTGTCCATATAAGTGCCTGACTCGCCCATGCCGGGCGCATCGCGGCACGAAATCGAGGCTAATCCTCGATTTGACTAGGAAGAACCGCCGGCAGGCGGATCGCCGGCCAATCGAAGGCCATACTAAGGCCCTGTTTTGCCCCTGTTTGGCGCATGTGAGCGCAACACCCAATCTACATCCCCACCATAAGATTCTGCCGTATTGAGTCCTACTGAAAGAGTCTAATCTAACCGTGGGACAGCCTCCGTGATGCCGAGGAGGAAGCAGTACTTTCTAATTGCACTATCTGGACTCAACCCAATGTGAGTAAGCATAACACCTTTAGCTGCTTAGTCTACCCACGATCCGCATGTGAATGTCTACTGCCTACTGCTAGAATATACACACACCTTGGTGAATTTACTCTTGCTAACTATTTGTTACTCATGTGCATCAGCCTATTGCTACTGTTCTCGTGCAACACATCGCGCCACGCCTACTAGTGCCTACTAGTGCCGCTGTAATCATGTTGTGCCCTTTGGTCGCTCATTGACCACAGTAATTGTGTTGTGCCCTTTGGTCGCTCATTGACCACAGTAATTGTGTTGTGCCCTTTGGTCGCTCATTGACCACAGTAATTGTGTTGTGCCCTTTGGTCGCTCATTGACCACAGTAATTGTGTTGTGCCCTTTGGTCGCTCATTGACCACAGTAATTGTGTTGTGCCCTTTGGTCGCTCATTGACCACAGTAACTGTGTTGTGCCCTCTGGTCGCTCATTGACCACAGTAATCATGTTGTGCCCTTTGGTCGCTCATTGACCACAGTAATCATGTTGTGCCCTTTGGTCGCTCATAGACTATAGCAATTGTGTTGCCCATGGTCATATATTCACCACACTGCCATCTGTACGAGCCCTATGATTACTGCAACTTAACACTATGTGCCTGACCTCATTTTCTAGATAACAACATAGCAGACTTAGCAGTTACTCTGCCTGCACTACACCATAACTAAAACTCTAGCCATCTATCCAGACACAGAACGCTTACACATTACACAATGCTCCTTATACTATCCTACCTAGTATACCTGGCCTCCTCACTCACCCCATGGGAACATCTCACCATGTCGCCGCTTACAGCAACTACAATACAACATTCCACTACACAATATAACATAGCTGACAGAAACCTAAGATTACGAGCAAGACTACCCAGAATCTTTGATCCGCTCATCAAATACGAAACTAACACTACTCGAACCAAAAAAGAACCTACTCGCAAACCATTCACCCATAACCACGTTAAGCTCAACAACTACCAAACCAATAAAGAAACAATTGCCGCTCCCAATGCTGCAAAAAATACTGCTACACATCTTAACCGCACACCTAAACTCAAAGGAGCCTTAATAAACGCTAGATCCTTAGTCGCCCACGCCATAGAAATATCGGAAATTATCCTGACAGAAGATTACGACTTCCTAGCCATTACAGAAACTTGGCTACATGAGGCATCAGGCCCAGCACTATCCCTAGCTGTGCCCAATAATTACACTATCCTCAGATCGGATAGGTGCGGAGCTCGAGGTGGAGGACTAGCCATCATCGTCAAAACTAAACTCCAGATGAGACTCACCCCCTCACCAACCATTGAATCTTGTGAGATAATGTCCACCAAGACACCTACAGCTAACTCACAAACCCTTAACATTCATTTGATATACAGACCTCCAGGTCCAATCAAGAATTTCATAGAAGACTTAACTACCATCCTATCAGAAAACCTTAAAGATACTACTCAATCAATATTACTAGGCGACCTCAATATTGGCTTCAATGATATCAACGACTTACAAGCCACAGCAGCCTCCAACACCCTAACAGAACTGGGCTACACACAAAGAGTGCTTGAGCCCACCCATATCAAAGGGAGAACCCTTGATTGGATTGCTGACCACAATTGCAATATAGCCACTCTCACCATCTCACCCCAAATCTGGTCAGATCACCATCTAATCTCATTCTCCTTGGACACTGCCACCCCCAAACTGCAACAACCATGTGCACCTCCTGCACTTACCAGAAATAAAAAAAACATGACACTAGACAAACTACTCCCCGGCATCATGCCCACTTTGGTCGCTCTACCTGACAACCTTAACCCTAACAGCCTAGTGGAAGAATTTAACAATATCATGAACAAAACTCTTGACAACATCGCACCACTCAAGCTCAGAAACAGCAAGCCAAAGAACCACCTGAACAATTGGTTCACCCCTCTCTTAAAAAATCTGAGATTAGAAAAAAGGAAATGGGAAAATACATGGAAAATTAACCCCAGCCCAGAAAATAAACTGAAACTAGCTAAAATCTCTTCTCATTACAAAAAAGAAATCATCTTAGCTAAACAAGAGACCTACAATAACAGAATCACACAAGCCAAATCAAGTACTAAAGAACTGTTCGCCATACTCAGAGAACTGGAAAACCCAATAACACCTCAAGACAACTGTCTTAAAGATAAAAAGTGGTGCTCCGAAATCCAGCAAGCCCTCTCTAACAAAGTCCGAAACCTCCAAAAGAAAATAGAACTAAAACGTGAGACCCTAGCACCCAACATATTACCGCCTATCAAGACACTTCCTAACTCCAAACCCACTACGCAATTCCACTTCTCCAAAGTCTCCATACTAGAAGTAGAGAAAGTAATACTCGGTCTAAAACCGTCCAACTGCAAAGGAGACTTATGTCCAGCACAACTCATCAAAGATGCCGCACGAGATCTAGCACCATTTATCACCAAGTTAATTAATGCCTCCTTTACCACAGGCATTATCCCCAGTAACTTAAAAGAGTCCTGGGTGCTCCCACTCTTAAAAAAGGCTACTCTAGACCCCACCATACCCACTAACTATAGACCTATTACTACGGTACCATTCCTTCTGAAGATACTGGATAAGGTGGCATATATACAAATCCAGAGTTTCCTGGAACAAAACCAACTACTAGGCTCCCGACAATCTGGCTTCCGCCCTCTTCACGGCACAGAAACTGCATTGATTGACCTGAAAGCCCAAATAGACAAAGTAAGAGACTCTGGAAAACCAGCACTCCTCCTGCTACTAGACCTATCGGCCGCTTTTGATTTAGTGGACCATAAAGTCCTATGTAACCACCTAGATTCAGCAGCACACTTCTCCACTGAGGCTATAGCATGGATACAATCCTTCCTCAGTGACCGCACCATGAGGGTTTTCTCACCTATAGCAGCTGCAGACCCCATCCCTATTACCTGCGGCGTGCCACAGGGATCATGCGTTTCACCAACGCTATATAACATATTCACTAAGCCTCTGTTTGATGATTTGGACCTTCTGGGTATCACGTATACCAACTACGCTGATGATACCCAGATCCTCCTCCCACTCACAGGGGTTTACGAAAAAGATCTAGCAATGGTGAACAAAATATACAGCATCGTTCAGGCATGGATGGCAACCCATGGCCTATGCCTGAACGATGATAAAACTGAGCTTCTTATCCTAGGCACCGCACCCTTCATCAAAAAACTAAGCACAAACTACTCTTCCTTTATCATAGATGGGAACTGCATACAAGTTGCCAAAGAAGTTAAAACATTAGGGATCTACCTTGATTCTACCCTATCATTTTCCAAACAGGTAAACTCCCTAGCTTCCTCGACAGCCTACACATGTAAGCTCATTAGAGCAGGAAAACAATTCCTTTCCCAGCACAGCTGTCTAACTTTAGCCAGAGCCCTTATCATCTCCAAACTAGATTATTGTAACGCACTGTACATAGGAGCCAATAAATCTATCATAAACAAAATCCAGATACAGCAAAACAAGGCCCTCCGAGCGGCATTGAACATCCCCAGGAGAGAACACATTACAGTAATAAGAAGGAAACACAAATGGCTCTCCACCCACGAGAAAATCAGACTCAAAACGGCATCTCTCACATACAAATCTCTACACAACAAAGCCCCCCAATACCTTAAGGACAGATTCACCAGAACACACCCCACAAGACAAACCAGACTTGCTTACACCAACCGCCTACAAGTACCACGCTTTAAACTGACCACCATAGGCGGAGCTAGCTTCCCAGTCAAAGCTGCTCAATTGTGGAACGAATTACCCATTACTGCGAGGCTAGAACATTCCTTTTCCAAATTCAGGCAAATTGTAATCAACTGGCTAACGACAGCAACTGCTAATTGAACCCATGATAATGCTCACGCCTGTTTGCTACACAGTATCTGCATCATACGATTGTAAACCTGTATTGTAAACTTGCACCTGTAACTGGTAATTTCTGTAACTGGTAATGTCTGTAACTTGTAACTGTAACCTGTAACCTATGCTCTAAGCTGTACATATTCTTACTTTTTGCGCCCTTATACTCCAGGGTCCGGTGCGCACAATAAATTCTAAACAAACAAACAAACATATCAAAGCATTTGGGCCTGTGTTTTCAAAACTCCTATCTGTTTTCTGTAAGCTTGCTGGATTGAACTGATTACATTGATTGCATTTCTGAGAACTGCGTGCTTTCCTCCCATTTCCTTGCATTGCATAAAGAGGGGGGGAGTGAATAGCCAGAGAAAAGTGATTACATTGTTTGGTTGAAATCATATTGAGTATTTTCTGTACTGCATTCATTGAATATTGCATCCACCTGAGCTTACATAAAGCATCCTCTACCACATTATACTTCTGTACCTATTTACCAGTGTGCTACCTTATCCATTTAATCTCAACTCCTTAGTAATTATAAAGAAGTGGGCTAGTGCCAGATTCTCTGTTGTTGATCTTTATCATATCAGATTAAGTGTGCTATTCAATTATTAATTTATTATAAAGTGTCATATATATATCTATTGTTTAAATTATCAAATAAACCTTTTAAACTTGCAAACAGAACTACTTCTTGGCTCAGTGGGGTCAGGGGGATTCCAAGAGAGGGGTGTTATATAGGGGTAGTCATCCAGAACGCATGAACTGGACCTAAAGATATATCAATAAGGGTTTTCATTCAGTATTATAGACTAGGCGTTGACTTAGCTGTAGTGTTGAATTGAATCCTCTTACAAAGTGGGGGCTCGAGCCGAGACGTTGGGTTAGATTTACCAGTTGTGCAGCTTAATACAGTGTGCTAACTGACGGGATACATACACCCGGTCGGATCACCACGCTGCATTACGCTGTGAAGCATTCCTCAAAAGGGACACTCCAAGAAAAGTTCTGTTCTGCAAAAATAAAATACTAACTTCTGTAAGTCAGGACAGAGACCAATCTCTAGAATGACGACCTTAGTAGACATGAAAATAGCCAGAGAGCACCTCTTGCATAAGCTATTTGTGAGAGGTGAATGGACCGAACAGGGCCAGGATGTGTGGTTGCAGGCCATCACACAACAGGTCACTGAAACAGGGTCAGATATATATAGAGATCAGGGTCCCTTACATGTGGCCCTGAGTGAACTATATATGGCTCCTAAAGCCAAAGAGGAACACAATAAGATCGCCAGGATAGCAGCATACCTGTACCTATATATGGGAGACATGCAGGATAGATGTGCTGAAAGCCAAAATCTGGCAAATAGGCAACAGATGGCATTACAGAAGGTCCAACCTGATCTGGACTCTTCTGAGCAGAGGCTGCAGAGGAGCCAGGAGTCAGATAATGACAGCAGACTGTACATCACTAAAATAAAGGAGGATATGGATGTGCTGCAAAAGGAAAAGGTAGAACAGGATACTAGATTTCTGGCCTTGCAGAAGGAGCACCAAGACAGTTTGAACTCCCTACTGCAGAGCCAGAAAAAGCTGGAGCAACAGATCAATTTCAACAGGGCATGCACAGAGCAGGTAGCCACCCTGCAAATCCAACTAGACAGAGAGAAAGAGGAGAGCAATAAACTGATCCTGAAAGACCTGGATACCCAGGCAGAGTTTGATCAGGAGCGCCAGAAAGCTGGTGCCTTCCAAAGGCAAAGGGACGACCTGGCGGCACAGATGCAGGCTCTTAGTCAGGAAAGAGACGCCATAGGCCAGGAAGTCTGCCACTTAAAAAAGGAAATTGAAGAAAATCACCTGGCCCTCCAGGGGCTGGGTGATCTCCAAAAAGAAAACCAGAACTTGGTAGAGCACACCAGAAGGGTGGAAGATGCTCTAGCAAGAAAGGAGCAGGCCAATAGGGACATTGCCCAGGAGGTAAACCTCCTGCAGCAAAGACTGGCCCAGTTCTCCAGGACCAACCAGGAAGCACAGAGGGAGAATGAGGCCCTCTGTCAACACAATGATAGGCTCCAGCAACAGGTAGCGATGCAGGAGAGACTGATAGAGTCGAGTAAGGCCTTAACTGAGGAACTGAAGGCACAAATGCAGGCTCTTGCATTGCAACAGGGAGCAGGGGCGGATAGAGATGAGGTTCGCTGGGAAATGGAAACTCCGGAGCATAACCTCAGGAGCCCTAGTACCAGAGGCCCTCATACCTCTCAGTCCCTGGACTCTGCCACCCCCATGTCCCCTGGCGCACATGAGCACAGGGCCACAGGGATGGCAGATTACTATCCAGCCAGAAGCATGGGGCTCATAGGCCAGTACCATCCAGGAATGGAGGGGTGGGCATCCGGGTATGGGCACCCAAGTACAATACAGTTCAGTGGGGAACCCCAGGAGAGTAGGCCCATTAAGGGCATCCTGAAAACCTCTGCCCAGTTAGGTCAGTGGAGGGGGTACCCATCAAATCCTGACAGCAAGGAGGAATCTGAAGACTCCTCTGAACTGCGCAGGACACAGGAGACCAGGTCCCCACATTCTGCCAGCCATTCCCAGGCTCGCAGAATCCGGGAAAACCTGGAAGAACAGACGGGAACCTCTGGGAGCAGTGCCTCTGAGTCCGACGAAGAATGGACAAGGGTTACCCGAACCAAAAAGACCAATAAGGCAAAAAGGGCCTTGCTCAAGGACCCCTTAAAGCAGATTAAGGCGATCAGGAGCGTCATCACGCCTTACCATAAGAACGCTAAGTATTCTGTTTGGGAGCACTTAGAGTTGTTTGAACAAATGATGGAGACTTTCCATTTGAAGGACAGCCAAAGCTGCATTCAATATGTAAAGTGGACCTTCTCCCCGGAATACTCCAGTTTCTTTGCGGGGCTGGAGGACCAAAATCATTTAAGATGGTCCACCTATAAGGCGGCCATCCTGAAACATTTTTCTGTTCACAGAAATCCTCAAGAGGCTCGCAAGGCAGCCTACAATTTGCAATGTGGGGAGGATCAGGCCCCACAAGAATTTGTGCAGGAGTTAAAGCGGGCTTTTGCACAGACCACAAGAAGGGTGCGCACGGATAGCCGTGAATTTATAAACACGTTTTTCCATGCCTTGCCCAAATATATCATGACCCAGCTCGTGAGGGATTTTCACGAGAAAAGATCTTTAGACTGGGTCATTGAACAGGCTACCCGCATCTATGAGGTGCAGAAGCCCATAGAAAATAAAAGCAATGCCCAGAAAAACCCCAAAGCCAACAGCACCCCTGCTGCTGCCAAGGTGGCAGAGGTAAAGGTCACCCCCGTTTTGGATTTGGAGATTGGGGGGCCTAAAAACCTACCTGCACCTAATAATGCTAGGCCCAGA
This sequence comes from Ambystoma mexicanum, assembly GCF_040938575.1. Lineage (NCBI taxonomy): Eukaryota > Metazoa > Chordata > Amphibia > Caudata > Ambystomatidae > Ambystoma > Ambystoma mexicanum. Next base: position 356,148,952 of record NC_090923.1, read on the forward strand.
AGGTCCTCGGGCCAGTCGCAGACAGGGAGCCAGGGAGGCAGCCCCACAAATGGGGTCCCTCGCTCTCCTGACTATGTAAGTCCTCGCTACAAAGGTAACAGACCCATCCTGGGTTATGTGTGGACTCCTCCAGCCCAAGGGGGGGGATCCAGCCAAGCACCTAACCCAGGGAACTTCCCTCCAAACTTCCCACAGGAGGGCAGAAATTTACCAAACCCTGGGCAGAACTTTTTCCCCAGATATCCACCCGACTTCCAACCCCAAAATCATCCATCCTTCTTTCCTCAATTCCCTGAGCCCAGACCACTGAATCCGGGAGAGGGGAGGCCAAGGGTGGAGGGGTACCAAAATCTTCCCAACCAGGGGTACTACCAGAGGAGGGACAGCTACCCTTCCCGGGATCAGCCCAGGGGAGAAAACAGGGCCCCGTATCAGCCTGAGCGGGTTTCCCAGTTAGAGCGCCAGGTTCAAAACATGGCGCGGGATATGGGTCATATACTGAGGGCACAGCAGAACCCTCAGATCAGCATGCCGGCGCAGAACGCACCCAACTCTGGACCTGGTGCTCCAGAACAATGACGGGGGCAGCACCCCGATAACTCACCGGTTCCCAGGGAGGAGGCACAAAGGGAAGGGGGGTGTAAAGCCTTGGAGGAAGCTTCCTTCCTCACTTGTAAACAGCCCCTGGAAACCCAGGAACCGGAAACAAAATCTCTTGCCCCTGAAAGTCTGCCTCCTAAGGAGCAGAGGGGGGGTAGGAGAAACAAAAGACCCAAACAGACTCAGTTTGAGGAGGAGGTACAGATCTTCCAATTTGAGGGAGAGGGATCCTCAGAGGATCCTGGGAAAAGGATCTTCTCCTTCAGAGAAGGGGGAACTCCTCCCAAAGAAAAATGGGTCCCTAGGGATGCAAATCCAGACTGGGGAGATGTGGAGACTGAGCTACCGCCGCCCACCATCTCATCCCAGAACCAACAGCAAGAAAATCCCCTGGTTCGAACCCATCCTGGGGACTGCCTCCAAAAAGGGGGGGGCGGCCCAGAACTGGAGCCAGGGGAACCCACAATGGCTCTGATCTCCAGTTGCCAAATTTTTCTTTCAGATTCCCAAGACTCTCCACAGAATGTTGCCCAAATCTCTTCGCTAGCAATGTCCAAAACCAGAAAGTTAGCCCACCAGTTGTCCAAAAATGTGCATTATCTGTGCCCCCTTGAGGAGAAGGAGGGAAGATATTATGCCCCGGTACAAGTACAGGGGCAGGGTACAATCTCAGCGCTGGTGGACACTGGATCTCAAGCTACCCTTCTGTCCAGAAGGGCCTTTGACGAACTGAATGCAGGAAGGGGAGAGAATTACCAAATTCCTCTCACCTCTCTTCCTGGACAACTGCAGAACTTTGACGGGAAGGAAATTCCCGTTGAGGGGACTGCAGACTTGGACATTAAAATTGGGCGACACAAGTTGAAACACCCGGTCATAGTTGTGACCCCAGAGGGCACCCCTTGTTTACTAGGGAATGACCTCCTGAGAAGGTTGTCACCCCTAATAGATTGCGTAAACAAGGTCCTCTGGACCCAGACTAGCCGACCAATAAAATTAAAACAGAGTGTCAACCATGTTAGTTTAAACGGCACCTGCCACATGGTTGAACAAAAATCTGACCAAGTAGAATTTCACTTCCAGAACAACCAAATTCCAGACGTGACAGTAATAGCAGTAGGACAACAGACTGGTGATGGGGGGTCCTCTCTATTTCTGAAAATCAACCTTCCTTCCAATCTAGTGGTATTCCACGCTGGAAGGAAACACTTTGAAATTCTATACCAATCCACAATCTGAAACTCCCACTCCTATAGTCCAGAAAGATGTGAAATCAGCTCAAAGCCTGGCTGATATTCAGCAAATTGGAGAGCAGTTGTTCATCCCTGTTCAGTTAAATGATGGGAAGGACTCTGTTCTCGCTCGAGTGTGTGTGAACAACGGTAAGAGCTTCATCAGCGAAGCCATGTTCCGCCAACTCCCAAAAGATCCAGCCATTCCCACCTTCAAACCGATAGACAAATGGGAAATGGACCTGGAAGCACCTGACTCCAAACATCTCCTGCCAAGCAGGTGTATGCTCAAAATCTCCATTGGCAACAAGAGCATAGTCCATAATTGTTGGGTCGTGCGAGACGTCACTGCCGCCTTTTACTTAGGCAGTGACATTCTCAATCGCTTTGCCATTAGTTTGGACCTAATAAACTTCAAAGCTTGGTCCCGATTAGCGGATAATCCCATGGGCTTTGATGATCCAGAAAAAGCATTTAGGTCAGCTCAATTGCTACCTTATGCAGTTGAAATTCAGGTTAAAGAGGAAGTCACCATCCCAGAAAGGACCCGACAATTCTCCCTGGAAGTGAAAGTTAAAAGGGGACAAGAGTTGAAAAACCCTGATGCTTACATACATCTAAATGCTTCTCTCCAACAGCAAGGGTTGGGGGTAAACCCGACTCCATTAGTCAACATAGAACATGACCCCATTCTAATAGAGGTGGATAACAGCGACTTAAAGAGTATTACTCTAGCCGCAGGCACCATTATTGGAATGGCGGTTGATGACCGACATTTCTCCATTGATCTTGTAAATGAACTGTTAGGACCCATCCCCAAGGACTGTTTTGACAGTGACAGTGATGACAACGCAACACCAGACAGGATTTTTACCCGGCATGGGGGGAACTTCCTGGTGTACACTTCCTGCCCCTATGGTAAGGAAGATGTGACCTGTGACTTCAGGAGGGATGAGGTGATTTTCCAGGTCCATGAGGGCTGCCTTTCCCACCTGAAGCCTCCGGTCCAAATCAGCACTCTGACCAGGGACTTCTCCACCCAGCTGGAGGAGGTCGCGGAGATAGCCAAACCAGAAGTCTTTCCAGGCTTCAGGCAGATGGTGGAAGAGAGAGTCAACCTAGCTGATGCCTGTGTGACTCTGGAACAAAAGCAAAAGTTGAAACAAGTTTTCTTGGATTTCCAAGATCTCTTTGCGGTAGACTCATATGACTGTGGTCGCACCGACATCCACACCACAACAATCCCCACGGACCCTGGCATGACTCCAGTGTTTGTGAAGCAATATCGCTTGCCTCTCGCATCAATGGAGTCCCTTACTGAAATAATTAAGAACCTTGAGTCCCGGGGAATAATCCGTCCAGTCCACAGCACCTTCAATAATCCGGTGCTGGGAATATTGAAGCCAAACGGCCAGTGGAGACTCTGCGCTGACCTCAGGGAGCTCAACAAACGGGTCCACACTTCCCGATGGCCTCTTCCCTACATTGACCAAGGGCTGGCCCAGATTCAGGGGTCACAGGTATTCACTGCAATAGACCTGACCAATGGATACTGGACCGTGCCTGTCAGTAGGGAGGACCAATACAAGCTGGCTTTTACCTTTGGGGGCCAGCAGTACACATGGACCCGGACTCCCTTCGGATACCTTAACTCCGGTAATGAGTTCAATATTTTCCTACATAAGGCCATGCCCGACCTGGGTACGAGGGGTAACCTGGCTTATGTAGATGATGTCCTCATCAAAAGTTCATCTGTGGAGGAACACATAGCAGAGATCCGTTATGTTCTGACACAGTTGAGGGCCGCCGGAGCAAAACTTTCCTTTCAGAAAGCACAGTGGTGTAGAACCCGTGTTAATTTCTTGGGGCATGAGATTACTCCTCAGGGTCTCTGTCCCCAGGAAAAGAAAGTGGAAGCACTTCAGAAACTGAGAGACCCCACAACTCTGCGGGAACTAAGGAGCCTCCTTGGACTGACTAATTACAGCAGAAAGTTCATTGAGGGCTACGCAGAGATCACCAGACCCCTGATTCATCTCCTGAAGGGGGGGGTCAAGTGGGAATGGGGTCCAGAACAAGCCGAGGCAGTAAAACAACTCAAAAGAAGCCTCTCACAAGCGCCTTGCCTAGCTTACCCTGTCAGAAACAAGGAGTTCTTCCTGGAGACGGGGTTCTCTAATACGTGCTTGATGGCAGTATTATATCAAAAGCATGACAAGGTCAATAAAGTAATCTCCTATGCGAGCAAAACTTTATCCTCTGTGGAGGAAAAATTCAACGACTGTGAGAAGGCACTCCTGGCAACGGTGTGGGCATTGAAGAATTACCGCCCGTTTATCCAGGGGGAATACATCATAGTGGAGACTCCACACCAGCCTCTGCAATATCTCCAAAGTGACAGAATCCAGGCCGGAAATGTGAGTAATTCCCGAATTACTTCCTGGATTCTGTCAATGCAAGGCTTTCCTGTGGAGGTCAGATATGGCCAAAACAAGAAGAGTCCCCTTGCGCAAGGTCTGGCTGACTTGCATGATTGTGCCAGAGAAAACTGTCTCGAGGACGAAAGTCTGAAAATCAAGGACAACATGGAGGCATACCTTAATTCCCCACACAAAGTCTTTGAAGAAGACAAGTGTGAGGGAATGCCCACTGTCTATGTGGATGGATGCTCTTACCATGTTGACAACAACGGGGAGAAAGAACTGGTGGCTGGCGTAGGGAATGCATGGGTGAATGAGTCCCCAGAACCCTCCGCTGGATACAAAATTGGTCCCCGAAGTAGTCAGGTGGCAGAATTGATGGCTGTGCATCAGGCCATCCTCACTGCTGTCCAGCATCAACTCCACGAACTGGTCATAATCACAGATTCGGATTATGTACGGAACGGGTTCGTGGAGCACCTGGTTAATTGGAAAACCAGAGGCATGTTATGTGCTAACAACAAACCCTTGAAACATGGGAAGTTGATCCAAAACATTGATGATCTGGTCACCTCAAATGAGATGACCATCTATTGGAAGAAGATCAAGGGTCATTCCAAAGTAGAGGGACCAGACAAAACTGGAAATGACTTAGCTGATCAGCTGGCCAAAACCGGGGCCATCCAAGGGGATCTAATTGAGATTGAGTCCCTGTTGGGGGAAATCCAGGTCACTGCCATCACTAGGTCCCAGACAAATGCTCACAACGACCTCTCAATTGCACAATGGAGTAAGGAGACCCCTGATGCTGATTTGATTACTGCTCAGAAGGGGGATCCAATAATTGGTAAATTTTACCAGCACCTTGAGGACCCTGAGAACTTTCCCCTGACGGATACCGATTACATTGGGAAAGAGGACCTAAGAGTGTTGATGAAATGTCCCAAAATGTTCCGGATCCAAGACGGTTTGTTGGTAAGGAAATCCAAAGCTGGCCACGATCAGTGGGTGGTTCCTACCTCATTCCGAAGCCTGATGTTAAGTCACGCCCATGATGCGGCCACTGCCGGTCATAGGGGGTTTCACACAACATTGGAAATCTTAAGAGAGGTTGCATACTGGCCACACATGGGGCAGGACCTCGACCAGTACCTGAAGGGTTGCCTTGTGTGTGCACAATTTCAGCCATCATCCCTCACACACCGGGCGCCTTTACAAAAGAGGGGAATGACACTGCCATGGTCAGATTTACAAATCGACTTTGTAGGCCCTGTGATTCGCTCGGCTAGGGGGAATAAGTACATGTTGACCGTGACATGCTTGTTTACCAAGTGGGTGGAATGTCTCCCAGCCCCAAATTGCAAGGCAGAAACTGCAGCGGCCTTGATGATTAACCACATCTTTTCCCGTTTTGGTCTACCTCAAAGGATTGAGTCAGACAGAGGTAGCCACTTCACCAGTGAAGTAATGACAAAGATGTGGGAGATACTGGGGGTCAAGAGAAAGCTGCATATTGCTTATAGACCAGCTTCTTCTGGGGCAGTAGAGAGATATAACCGGACAATTGTGAGCATATTAAAGAAGTTTGTGGCAGATTCTGGGCCAAGTTGGGATATCCGATTACCTCTGGTCCTAATGGCCATCAGATCTACCCCTTCATCTGCAACCAAAATGTCACCATTTGAGTTGATGACTGGGCGCAAGATGGTGCTTCCTCAGCATTTGCTCTATAGGACCCAAGAGCAGACACTAATAAATGCCTCCACTATTCATGAGTATGTAGAGAATTTAAGGAAACACCTCCAACATGCTTTTGCTTATGCTCAGCGGAATCTAGAAAGATCGACTGATAGCATGAAGACCCATTATGACCTGAAAACTTCCAGGAAGGAATATCACGTGGGAGACCGGGTCTATCTATACAACTTCCAAAGGAACCAGGCCAAGCAGCGCAAATTTTTGCCTACATGGAAGGGACCCTTTGAGATCGTCGATAAGATCTCCCCTGTGGCCTACAAGATCCGCATCCCCAAAGGTGGTTCGGCAAAGGGGGAAGACAAGTGGGTCCACATAAACCAGTTGAAATGTTGCCATCCCAGGCACACTCTGCAACAACTGGAGGAATCCTCTGGAATCCTAGCGGGTACTGTATCAGACTAATTCAGTTCCAATCATAAAACCTACCACATCTAGTCTCTAAAATATTGTGATTTACATGAAACTGTATCTAGTGATGCTGTTTTTTTTTTTTTCAAAATAAGAATGTAATATTTCGTTATGATAAAATGCATATGCTGCCCCACTATCTCAACAGTGGTGGAAAAAATCGCCTATGAGTAGATATTGCCGCTTTTGCTTTATCATCCTAGGAGAGATGAAACCATGAAGGATGACCAAGAAGGACGATCCGGAGACCGGGAGCAGAGACGCAACGGGCCCGGGGTACCGCCCAATACTCCCATCAGGACCGGCGAGGAGAACCGATCGATCAGTACCGGATGGAGAAGAAGATGCTGAACTGTGCCATCTACAGAAGAGGAAGAAGATTATGCGGACAGACCGGTGCATGGGTCAAAACCCTTGTGCACGCGACTCCCCATCGACTCAAATTCAAAGTGCAGTCGCGTGGGGGGGACTTGTTGGGTGTCCTGACCCACGTTTAAGCTATCCTGCTACAACATTTGGTGCTGTGGGCTTAGGAAATTCAAGATGGCGGAAAACCCACATGTGCGCCGAAATCCAGGAAAGCTGCGCAGTTTGTGCGCCCACCAAAATGGTTGCCTCACTTGCCACCCACCAGTGCGAGAATGAAAGGCCGGGTTGCCATGAGGGAAATGGGTTGCCAAAGGAAAAACAGTAGCGCCGGTTAGCTTCAAAGCGCTTTAAAACCACCATTGGACTACCCGCACAGTAGTCTGAAACCATTGGGAATGGCAATGCTGATTGCCAAATGCAACCTAGAAGTGTGGGGAATTCATTTCTTAAATCCCAAAAATGAGTGCAGTACCAGTACTCACCACTATCCAAAAGCCGGCGTTTTAAAACCACTCTGTGTGTTTCTGAAGGCAAGTCAAAATGCCTATTTCTAACAGTGCAACATGTGCAAAATATTTACTGAACACCAGCAGACATTGGCAGAATGGAATTTTGTGTGCCTACAGAATCTGGGAAATGAAGATCATAAGACAAGGTTTATAACAAGACTGGCTGAGCTGTGGATTGCAGCAGTTTAAGTTGCACTGGATTTAAAGACACTAAAATCGAAAATGTTTAGATTAAATGAGTGACCTATGTTTGGTGTCACATGCCTTTGTAACTGTTGAAATGTCATAGTTTTGCACTTAGAATCAGCATTCTAGCTGCATGTGTAAAATTGCAAGTTAAGTTAAAAAGCAACAAAAAACCTGCCAGTTAGCTGAAGGTCTGGCTTAAGGAACTTGATTTTGCCTAGCAACTACCCATCAGGAGTGAAACTTGAGTCACCACTGTGTTCCCAGGCCAACCTTCCTTTTGCTGCCCAAGCTAAGGATATGCCATCTATCTGATAATTGAATTATCTGTGCTCTGCAAGAGAGTGAACAAAGCCCTCTTCACTCAGGCAAAGGTTTTTATTACCGCAGTCGTAAATTGTAGCTTCCTCTTGGCAGGAGCTGGGAGGAGCACTGCCTGTGAGAGCAAGCTGGCTTGGCAGAACTGGAAAGAACCAGAAATTCAACCTTGTGCTGAGGGTAAACCACACCCCTTTGGAGCCAGAACATAACTTTAAAAAGATGAATAACTCATAGAGCGGACATGTGAAAATTTTATAAATGATACCATAATTCTTGTGATTTTTCTGCCCACAGTTTAAGACGTGGTAGGAACCGGTGGTATGTTCAGGGGGGTTTTAGCGGAAAAGTGGATATTACTCTAAATGTGTGCATGTTAAAAATCTGAAACTTCATCAGTTAATGTCCCTACCCCCTGCACACATGTATGTAAAGTTGGGTCCATGTCGGAAATTGAAAAAGCAGTTAAAAAGTCAATTATGTACACTCTTTGAATGCAAGCTCCGAGAATGAGCAGATTTGGACATAGACATGGCTAAAGTCAGCCACACCATGTATATGTAATTTCAAACAACTGTGTAACTCTGAAGTATGGATTTTGATCATATATATATTTGGGTGCACAGATGACAAGGGAGGTTGTTTCAAGAGATCATAAAATGACATCAATCTGACTCACAGTTCAGTTTGCCAATCAAGCGGAGGAATGGAAGCCTGACCAATGACGAATGAGAGGGGCAAGTCTAGTGATGCAACACACACACCCATTCTCATGAAACAGATAAAAGCAGAGAGTCAGGACACATAGAGACATTCAATTTCATCTGCCGCTGGAAGCCCTGCCGGAAAAATCCATACTTGCCTCCATCAAACTCCAGAAAGCCAAACTAGAGACTTCAATCTATCCAGAGCAGAGACCAGACCAGAGAGAAAGCAGTGCTGTGCCTAGCAGAGACCAGACCAGAGAGAAAGCAGTGCTGTGCCTAGCCGAGACCAGACCAGGCGCTGTGAGCAGAATCCGGAAAGACCTGACCAGACTGAAGATCGTGACCAAGTCGCTTTCCTGTTCAAAATCTCTTGTGAGTACTTAGCAAAACTCAGAACACATCTCTTAGTTTAAATTCATCTAATTCAATCTATTTAACCTAAGTAGAACTGCCTCCTATCTGTCACCTGTCATTTCTAGTAAAATTTGTCATTTTGAAAAAGTGTGCGTTTAAAATTTACAAAACCAAAAGCGACCTTTACTAAATTACTCATATCTCCGCAACCGTTTGGGCTAGAGACTTGCAATAACTTTCATTTGGAAGCTGAGATCCCAGGCTTTCCTAGGACCCCAAAACAGTAGAGATAGTCCTTGCGGTTCCTTTGTAATAGCGCTCGGCGCATCCGCGAATGTTGCCGCGATTTGCAATTTCTTCACATGTAAAAAAACTGCTGCTGTTTGCTTTCCATTTGCCAGAAATTCGTTTAACCTGTTAACTATCCCTGCATCATTGCTAGTGTGAGCCTGGACTAATATTAACTAGATACCACTCACCCTGAACCTCTGAAAGGGAATTCAAAAGCATTTCCAACATATTTCTCATCCATTGCTAGCACATATCAAAGCATTTGGGCCTGTGTTTTCAAAACTCCTATCTGTTTTCTGTAAGCTTGCTGGATTGAACTGATTACATTGATTGCATTTCTGAGAACTGCGTGCTTTCCTCCCATTTCCTTGCATTGCATAAAGAGGGGGGGAGTGAATAGCCAGAGAAAAGTGATTACATTGTTTGGTTGAAATCATATTGAGTATTTTCTGTACTGCATTCATTGAATATTGCATCCACCTGAGCTTACATAAAGCATCCTCTACCACATTATACTTCTGTACCTATTTACCAGTGTGCTACCTTATCCATTTCATCTCAACTCCTTAGTAATTATAAAGAAGTGGGCTAGTGCCAGATTCTCTGTTGTTGATCTTTATCATATCAGATTAAGTGTGCTATTCAATTATTAATTTATTATAAAGTGTCATATATATATCTATTGTTTAAATTATCAAATAAACCTTTTAAACTTGCAAACAGAACTACTTCTTGGCTCAGTGGGGTCAGGGGGATTCCAAGAGAGGGGTGTTATATAGGGGTAGTCATCCAGAACGCATGAACTGGACCTAAAGATATATCAATAAGGGTTTTCATTCAGTATTATAGACTAGGCGTTGACTTAGCTGTAGTGTTGAATTGAATCCTCTTACAGGATGATGAGGAGAAATACCTTGCAGGTGCTGAGTCTTAACTCGTTTAGCAGCAGTTAGGTATGAGCTCTGTTTATATTCTCTTAAATGTCACACCAATGGAAATATGTTTCTTTCTATTATAAGATGTTAGGCCCAGTGACTGAGTCTTCCCTGTTTGTTGATTTAAACACAGTACTCAGTGCCATTAGTGTGCATATTCCGATTTTTGCAATCTGCTCCTCTCTGGCATATGGTTGTCAGTTAATGACTTGGTTACTAACCTGGTTAAGGTTATCCAGAGTCTTTTTTAAACATGATTGGGCACCTACTATCAATTGCCTACATTCGTAGAGTCCCTGAAACACTTGAAATTTGATTACAACGCAGCTGGTGCACTTGCAGAATATTTTTCTATTTACCCTGACACCGGACTGCCTGACAAAAATGGGTAAGATTCAGATGGAATCAAGTTTCAACTAAGGAAGTGCTGCTTCGATATGGCAAGATGCTCAATAATTCAGAAAGGTGTAAACTGAGGTGTAAGCAATCTTTGTCAGAATTGGAGAGGCAGAGAGTTTGCCTGCAGTGTCGACGTTCTATGTTTCACATTCAGCAGAGGAGGAGGAGTCATTGTTTAAAACCTCCACCTTGAATGCAGAGAATTCACGGAGGTGTAAACTGAGGTGTAAGCAGTCTTGGCCAGGCCTTGCTGGACTGCGGTAATGGTTGCGATGACGATAGAAGACAGCTTTGCCCCCAATAAGCAACTGGATAAGCAACTGGAGAAGCAACCGGCCTTGGCATTCGATTTTCCTGGTGAGTTAAGATATCTGCCACCTAACGAGAACCAATGGCAACCTTAAATTGAAGGGGTGGCTGATCTTGCAGTTCTGAAAGTCTGAGAAGTCGGGGGGGATGGGGGAGGTGGGCGCCCAGGAGTGATATGAGTGCTGTGAGCGCCGACCCAACAGACTGGCTTTCCGGTTATGTTTATGTTTATGTATTTATACTGCGCTGCCATGACCCAAGGGCTTACGAGCGCCGACAATACCAACACACAGAAACAGCAAGTCTAACTAGTCAAAATCCAGAATGTCCGTAAAAAAGACTTTCAATTTGTCCAAACACCATTTAACAAAATAGAAATGTTTTAATCTATTTTTAAAAAGTTCAACTGACTCTATTTCTCTCAAATCTGCCGGCAGGGCATTCCAGGCCCTAGGAGCAGCATTAAAAAAAGATTTGCAGCCTCATTACAAGTTGGGCGCTAACCCCGGCCTTATTACTGCCGGGGCTATTAGCCCTACTGCCAAACCCCCCGGTGCTATTAGCGCCCGATCACAGGTTTGGCGGAACGGTAAGTCCCCTTTTGGGCCCATTCAGGAATTTCCCATTCCCCTTTGGGCCCAATGGGGAATGTTCGGTGCTATTACCACCGGCGGTATTAACGCCGGTGGTAATAGTGCCAAAAATCGCCAAAATCTCAGCGGATTTGCCCCCAGCTCAGAACTGGGGGTAAATCCGCCAAGCCTGTGATTTGGCAGACCCTTAAATGTGGCGGTAATAGCGTTACCGCCGCATTTAAGGGTTACTGCCAAACCCGTGATGAGGCCCTTGGCATGAGATTTTGTGGTTTTACATCTAGGAATATTTAATTGATTTGTTTTATTGGATCTTAAAGTCCTTACACTATATTTGATAGCCAGACATTCTGTAAGATACAGAGGCATGAACTTCAGGTGACATTTTTGAGTAATAAGCAGGAGCCTAAGCTGAAATCTGGCTCTCACCGGAAGCCAATGCAAAGAGTGTCTCGCATCAGAGACATGATCTCGCCAATTAAGTCCTGTGACAACCCTCACAGCACTATTCTGGATCACCTGAAGTCGATCATAGTCAGATTGTGAACCACGAATCAGCAAGCTACAACAATAGTCAAGTTTCGACCCAATAATTGCACAAGCTATTGTCTCAGCATTCTCCTGTGAGATGAAGGGTCTAAGTGATGTCAATAGTTTAAAGTGATAAGCGGATGCTGAAACCATCCCACCTATCTGAGCTCTCATCGTGAGGTTCTGATCAAGGATGGTACCAAGCGTTTTTTACTTTACGTTGTACCTCAATTTTTGGAAAAACTATTGTAGATCGGTCCCAGGTTCTGGATTTTCTTTGGAGTACACACAATCATTCACTCTCTTTTCTCCTTGTTGAGGGCTAAGCCATTTTGAATCATCCATAAGTGGATTATCTCATAGACCTGATTTACTTTACACTCATCCTCCTATATGTTCCAGTAAGCGGGTGACACATTGCGTGTCATCCGATTAATTCGTAAAGAAATACCATAACTTGTCAACATATTAAAAAAGGGACCATAAACAGATTGTACAGTGAGGGCGAAACACATGCCCCCTGCCGGACACCATACAGTAGAGTAACGGGATTAGCCTCTGCGTCAACCACTCACTACTCTACACCATCTGTTGGTTGAAAAGGAATTCATCCACAGGATAGCATTGCAAGAGAAATTTGCCACTTCCCTCAACCTGGTGGACAGTATTGAGTGGACCACCAAATCAAAAGCGTCCAGAATCATAAGAAGGGAGGTATGACCTTTATCCATAGACTCCAGCAATTTAGCCTTCAAATCAAGGATGGCTGTTTCTGTTCTAAGGATCTGTCTAAACCTGGATTGCAAATTATTAAGAATTTGATGTTGGTTAAGATGTTCTTAAATTTTCTCATAAGCAACCCTATCGAAAATGTTCAGCAAAAAAGAAGTATTTGTTATTGGTCTGTAATTACTTGCCATCAAAGGACATAACCCAGGTTTTTTTAAGAGAGGTAAAATCCATGCCTTTTTCAATGTATCTGGAACCAGATTTTCGGCAAAGGAGAGATTAACAAATTTACAAATTGCTGGTAAAAGAGGCAGAGGGCAGGTTTTAATGATCATAGAAGACCCAGAATTATTTTGATATTACCATTAAAGTTACTGCTAGTACATCCTTGAAAATAGGAGGTAAAAAGGCCATTGACAATGTGACTGAAGAAGTAGAGCATAGGCGAGTCGAATCACCGTAGATACCAAATTTGTCCCCTGATGTGGCATGCAATTTTCGTGAGCGGCCAGCAGTGTCTGAGGAGGTGAGCTATATAAATGGATCATCTGTGACAATTACGGCATGTTTGGCATCCCTGCAGCAAATGGCATCCCTGTTGCATTTAGTATTGAAGGAAAGGCCTATTAGCTAATTTAGTCATCTCTCCAAAGGGAATAATGATTTGGACTTGACTCTGCATTCAGTGATAAAGTTTGACAGCGGGAAGGAGGTGTCCCCGAAGAATAGTGTTGCCTTACTTAAAAAGGGTCACCCTCTCATATCCAAGTCTATCTGGCACCCTAAAATCTTGCAGTTGGGTTGAGATGTACCTTTGTCAAGAATGTTTTTTTTTTTACAACAAACATAATGCATCAGCAGGATTTGCCTTTGGAAAAATCTCAAGCGGCTAAACAAATTGGTGAAGTGGATGATGAAGCCCCTTTGGAAAGTGTTAAATTTGTAGAATGTGATGGTGATGTTCATTGTGAGTCATTGGATCATACTGACAGATAACGGCTGGATGGGATGAGTGCATTAAATATAAAAGGAAATCAAAGCCCAATAACTGATAGCAATAGAGATCATATCGATGGTTTGGATTTGGGGCATTTGATTAGGCTGGCAAAAAGTCAACCTATCAAGACCATACACCAACTGATTCCCAGAAGTGGGGAATGTGAAGGGGTGGATGATATGTCTGATTGTAGGAAAGAACCAGCCCCTAACCAAGGTCCTAATGCACAGATTATATCTATTACCAATAATGGGTGTGGACAAACTTTCAATTGGGAGGAAAAGTGAAGTAGCAAGAGGGCAAGACTCTCCAAGGGAAGCTGTGATTCTCAAGATTCAGGGGACTCATGTGGGTCGCATGAAGTGAGGTCAACAGACCAATTGGATGGACAACCAGTAGTGGGGAATCACAAGACGAAAGAGATCAGACATACATCTCTGGGTATTGATACAAATGCCCTGGCAACCTTAGCTCTTGCCTTGACTCCCTTTATGAAGCTGTATGAGACCATCAATGACCATTTGAAAGATCACACAACCTTGATGGCAATGATGCATTCCAAGTTACTGTTTGTTGAGGGATTTGTAACAGCCGTCCAAGGTAATCTGGATAACAATAATGCTCAAGTTACAAATATATTTCGCAACATTTTGGTTCCGATTATACAAGTGAAAAATGAAAGAAGGTCACATAAGTTGTTAGCAACAACAGAAACTTTGAACAAGGGGAGCAGTGTAAGAAATTTAAGTCAGCAAAGTATGATTTTGGGTGATCAAAATGAAAAAAAATCAATCTCCATGCAAACCGAGAAGATCAGGTGTCGACATAAGGAAATAATATTAGAGAAGAACTTTCATAACCAACTAGTGGCACATATAGGCTCAACCTCAAGTAATGTACATCTTTTGGGAGATGAAAGAGAGGCCCAGAAAAATGTCTCCTCTGATTTGCTGGGGAGTTGTGGCAGCTCTATGATCATTCAGGTAAAGGATGTGGCTGATGATGATGCTAATGTAGCAACTGGAGAAGGATCGACGATGGGTTCTTCAGTGGAATACAAGAGTTGGATAATTTGAAACTGGTGAAAGACTATTTGATTTATTTCAAAACAGCAGCCACATTCAAGGGGGGATTAAAAATAGTATCTCAAATTCAACAAGCAGCCAGAAACCTGAGCGTTGTGTCATTACCAGTGAATGTGCACGCAACACCTCAAAACAAAACAAAAAAAAAACTGTGGGAGTTGGTGGTAAAGATATTTTAGAAACCAGAGAAGAGGATTCCACAACTGAAAGACCACAGGTGACAATGAAGGATAAAGAGTCTGATGATGATTTAAGGGATATCTCTATCTATGCAATGTCCGATATTGAGGGCTTGGATGCTGAAAATGGTCTTATTATCGGGGATGATGAATGTGACCAACCCTCGTTTAAGAAAAATGTGGAAATTAAAGACTTGAATCTGGGTGGTGGAAAGATTGTGAGCAAAATGATTTGCCGATTCCGTTGAGAGCCCAATTTTAATGAAACTGATAGGGATACCTCAGTGGAAAGATTTAAGCAGGTTTCCTTCCAAGTAATACTTCCTGATGTATTAGAGGTGGAATAAAGAAGTAATGTTGCAGCGCCAACCTTACCTCTTGGATGTATGGAAGCAAACTGACAGACATTACAGCGTAAGGATGAAAATAGGATGTTGACAAAAAAGGTTCAGGTCTAAGTAGACATCCCACAATCGGCTGTGGAGAGCCCTTCAAAATCAACAGAGGGGGTGTCAAAGAGACCTTATAAAAAGGATTAATCAGTGTGGAGTGAGCTAGTTGTATACAGAGAAGATTTCGGGGAAATCGATGACAGCCCAAATGAGGTGCAGTGACGTGCACAATCTTTGAGCATGCAAAATGAGGAAATAAGCTTCTTAGACCAATCTTTGGTCTTGGCTGCTCAACTTTCTGAAAGAGCAGAAGTTGTTCTGTCGCAAGATCAAGAGGAGGACTCAGACAGGAGATTGAACCAATGGTCTGAGGAGCAAAACAGAAAATTGACTACAAAATCTAAGATGGCACGTTTGCAAGAGATCAAGATACAAGGAAAGAGCAGCAGGCATATGGGTCCGCGTAATCAGCAAAAAACAACTGAAATCCTCACAGATCATTCAACCTCTTCCCCTTTCCGAACCATGGAGCAAACGCATCAGGACTTAACGGTGAGATGGGGTAAAACTGAGAGTGTAACCCAAAAACAGCAATTGGTACATGGTAAATTTAAAAATGACAAGCAACTGAGATCTGTGGTCCCTCCAAGTGATGCAAAATGTTTATTGTTAGAAAGGATCCTACATATTGAAGATGGGCTTACAATGAACCAGGCTAACGTTTTAAGACTCTTGCATCATAGCCCGAAACTATGTTTGGTGACTATTAAAGATCTCCAAATAATTGAATTCCTCGAAGAAGAAAGATTGGATAAGGTGGTGATATACCTCTGCTCTAGTTTAGTGATGCAGAATCTGTTGGATGAGGCGCATCACCTTTTACTGTTAGGATTTGATTTGATTGACTTCCATAATGAATCAACTATTTGGAAAGATCGTCTGAAGAGGGGGCGGGCTGACATAAGAGATCATGCTGATGTGAGGGTTGAGGAGAGGTCACTAGTATATACGAAGACCCCGGGGAATCCACGGGAGAGTCAATGGGGAAGGGGGATTCATTGAGGTGTTTGAAACACTCTATGCCCATTATAGTGGACAGAGCGGAAAGATGTAAGGGAATTACTTTGAGAAAATGAGAAACAGAGTCCATTTTATATGAGGAAGAAGTTTAGAATTGGCTGCCAGGTGCATTGGCTCGGAATGGATAAAAGACTTAACTGAGCCAACCGGAGGAACTGAATAATTTTGTGTTTCGTGGTTGTAACACAAGAGGGTTTGGCCATCTATTTGGAAATATTGACTTGGAGTATGAACATTTTGATATTATTTGTCTCCAGGAGACCTGGCTAAGAGAGCCCCCAATATTAGATGGCTTTACCGTTTACTTGAATTCGGCCCTAAAAGGGCCTATGGGCAGAAAAATGTCCGGCTTAATGGTAGCTTTACAAAATAGAACCAATATAAAAGTAGTATGAAGGCATAGCCCAAATGCTTATATTCAAATTATAACTGTTTGCATTTGAGGAGGTAGGTTCGGGCCACACAAAATGTTGATTATATTAAATTTATATTGGAATATGGCTGTAAAGGAGGATGTATATTTTCAATCTACTATTGTGGGCCTCTTGAAAAGCTCTCAGGAGTTATGGTCAGATCCTCTGATAACAATGTGTGGGGATTTTAATGTTCAATGTTTCGATAAGGATAATCACCTGATAGAGGGTATTAATGTTTCTGGAGAGGGTTCGTTTCTGGGGAAGGGATTTTGAATCAAGAAATAGCCACTTATTAAATGTGAGGGTTATGTTCCGGCTAGATTCCCAGGGAAGAGAGGGTTAGAGAGGGGTTAGAGAGGGGTAGAGAGGGGGATAGAGAAGGGTAGAGAGAAAGATTATTGACTATTTTTTTGTATCATACAATGTCATCACGCAAGTTAAGATGTTAGAAATTCTGGAAACAATCAGAAGTAATCACAATATCAGGAAATAGACTACCGAAATTCTCCAATTAAATCTAGTGGAGAGGTACCCCATGGGAGTGGGGGTAATTCCGGAAGAAACAGACTGATTATGTATCCATCGAGAATAAAGCAGTTAATCAGGAGATTCACAAATCATATTGAGTTGGAGATCGATGATTCGTTTTTGCAGGTTTTAGATTATCCAATAATATTGATGGAGTCTAGGAAATGTGGGCTGAAAAGTTCATTTGTCCATAATCATATCTATGATGAACAAATGGTAAGTGCAAAGAAGAGGCTGAATTTAAAAATGAGAAGACGGAGAGGTAGTAAAATTGAAGATCTATGTCTTGGTAGGAAGAAATTAAAACAACAATATCGGAACTGGGTGAGGGCCAGAATAGGTTTGATGCTCCAGCATGATGCTGAGCTTCTGTAGAAACGTATTCATGCAAAACATATCAGTCAAATTTGGCAGTTGATTATTTCATTGAGTACTCTGCATGAGGCGATATTGATTAATGCAGTTTCTGAAGATGCATGGGTGAAGCACTTTACCTCGTTGTTTGCCTCTGATCAAGTTTAAGACAGTGAACTTGAGGACCTTCTAAGTGAGGGATGGTCATTACCTGGTGATAGAGAAAGAGATTGTTGATTTGATAGGGAAATTAAGCAATTCCTGCGTCCCATGGCCTGATGGTATGACAAATATGATGTTGAAAAAAGATCCAGAACTGTGGATGACATTTCTTTGTAGATTGCTTGACTATATAAAGAAAATTAAAAGAGTGGAAGGTTTCGGTGGTGGTTGCAATTTTCAAGAAGGGTGATAGGTCAGATCCTAAAAACTATAGGCCTATCATCCTTCTTGATATAGCAGGGAAGATCTTTGCAACATTTTTGTTGAGGGCCTTGTCAAGTTGGACTCTAATGCATGTGCCAAAAGGAGCTAAAATAAACATGTTATCGGGGCGAAGCCATATTGGACATTCATTCCCCTTAATACAATGGGCCTCATTACGACCCAGGCGGATTTCGCGGTGCTAAATGCACCGCGAAGCATGGCGGAAAGCCGCCGATAGCGCCATGGGGGTTGGCGGATTTACCGCCCCATTCCGACCTTGGCGGGGCGGTAAATCCCCAATCCCCATTCTGCCCTTCCCCATTCCCATTTTTGCCCCATAGGGTATAATGGGAGTGGGGAAGGAGTTAATTACGCCACCGTAAAATACGGTGGCGTAATTAACAACGAGGTCCCGTAGCGCCATGGTTTTCTCCGCCTGGTAAAACCAGGCGGAAAAGGCCGCCATGGCGCTACGGGAACTCGTAGTATGGCGGAGAGGTACGCCATGCACTACGCTGGCGTAAAACCCTCTCCGCCAGGGTCCTAATGAGGCCCAATGTAAGTTTATGCTCCTCTGAATTTTGTTAGACGATCAAGTTCTGCAACAGTTGTAATGTTTATATTTGGAAGCTGAGATTCACACTATAGAGGATAGTCTGTTTCCCCATAAGAGAGAGGGCATCCAGGTAGTAGATTCAGATTTGGAACCATGGGTTGAAGAAGTCTAGCTGAGAGGTAGGACGCTCCGCTCCAGACCCCGTTAGTGTGTGTGTTCTCTCTGCCTACCTGCCTTGGGACTGAGTAGTGTTGTGGTGGCCGAGATGAAGCTCTATTCTTCAAGGATCCTAACGGTGAAGTGTTTTCTCTATTCTTATTAATGTATATGTATTAACTGCATGCATTTATAGTGTGATGTGTATATCTTTCTTTTATATGGAAAAAAGGGCCTGTAAAGAGTCGATTATATTCTTATTATCAATTTGTGTGTGAGTTATTGCCCTTCTGAGTCTGATAACTTTTTGGCTGGTGTGGTAAGATAAGTGGTTTCTAAGGTAATCCAAACAAGAGAAAGCAAAACAGACTCTCAATGTGGTAAGCTTTGACCCTATGCAATCGGGGTTTCTGAAGGGCATGGGAACTGCATTGAATGTATTTTTGATCAATATACTGAAAACTCGTGCATTGGGGAAAAAAGATTGTAAGATTCTTTTTGTGTTTATAGGTCTGGCCCAAGTCTTTGACACAATAGATCATAATGGGCTTTGGGCAAAGCTTAAACATTGGAACTGTCCTAGTTACATTCTGGCAGCAATACAAGAACAGTATTTGGATGCATCGTTGAGAGTGAGATTGGATTTGAGGGGAGGCTTATGTGGTGTAATAGTAATGGAGAAATAAAAATAAAACGGGACTTGTGCGCCATTCTGCCCGCAAATCCCTGTTTAACAAATGGGGATTTGCGGGCAGAATGACGCACAAATCCTGTTTTTTTCGGCACAAATAATCCATGAATTATCCCCTAAATCTTTTTATCTCTGATTTGTATGTGTCTTTACAGGCTGTGAGAAGCTTCCCTCCGAGTATTGATGGAATGGTCATAGATAGATTGTTATGTGCAGATGATTTGCTTTTAATAGACCAAACACCAATTGGACTTCAAAGGCAGTTAAACGCGTTGCAGGAGTCTTTTTTGGAAAACGGATTGAAACTCAATGTGGCCAAATTTAGAATACTCGTGATGCAATCCGCAAGAGGGCCGAAAAGATCCAAGTACTCCTAGAGAGTGGGAGTTGGGGGGGAAAGCTAAGAATCTAGCTTCACAGGGAAGAATAATTTTAAATGAATATGGTGGTTATTCTATGTGCCCAGTTATATCATTTTATCGTTCGAAGGTAGTTCCTATATTGACATATGGAGCCAAGGTTGGGCAACGTTGGAGGGTCTGTTTTGGCAAAAGATACTGGATTTACGAAGTGTTCTTCCAATACAAGTGATAAGGATGGAGCTGGGTTTGATTTCAATGAATACAATGGTTGTATGGAAGAGCTTAACGTTGCATAGGAGGTGTATATTAATAAACCCAGTGCAAGGTTTTATAATGTTAAAGGAAGTAATAGGGGGAAATAATGAACTGACATTACGGTAATGGAAAATAGTTTGTTGTGCAATTTTAGCACAATTAGAGACCTCTGATTACTTCGTCTTAGAAAATCTGATGTTGGTCAAAAAGAGTTTCTGGACCCATGATTGAAATGAGACGCAGCAACAAAGACAGTCATATAGACTATTTGTGCCAGTGTATGGTATCGTGAGACTCGTAGCTATAATGTACTGTCAACTTACCCGAAATAGTTTTATAATAGACATTACCAGATTCAGTATATGCGATTTCGGCTCATTTTATATCTACAAGAGAGATACTGGGTGTAAGAAATCAGAATCACATGACGGAAGTAACATGTAGGCTCTGCAAGTGCAAGGATTCGATAGAAACCTTGCAGCATGTGGTACTGTTTTGTACCGCTTTAATGGAGCTGAGGACACAAGTGTTGGTCAGTTTGATGAAAGAACAGGCTTCAATATCTGCAGATCAATGGTGGTGCCTGTTTATTTATGGTGAACGAATATCATTCATTCTAGTGTTGATCAACTACTGGAAGGAGGTATTTTTGTTCCTGGAACAAATATTTTAGGGGAATGTATTTTCAAATGGGGTTATAAAAATGATTGAAATTGACTTAAAGATGTTGGTGAACATGTTGGGATGAACTAAAATGATATGTAATTGTTTATTCTGTATCATTTGGAATTGAGAATGGTAAAAGGTTTATTTAAGCCAATTAAAAAGAAATGCAACAAAAATAATAAGTCAACGATTTGCCGCTTTTGTAATACGTAGAATCTGGTTGAGACCCTTGAGCATTTAGTAGTCTCCTGTACCGCTCATCAAGGAAGATGAGTATTATTTGCTAGATGCTTTTTAGATCTATCTGCCTTGGGTATCTTGCAAGCCGATACCACTTCGCTTGTTTTGGCAGTCACTGTTTTTTTTTATTTATTACAACTGGAGTGAAACAGTGAAGACTACTGCATTAATTTAAGATAAATTGTAACGTTTTAAACAGAATGATTAAACTGTTTATATGAAATTATTGTTTTGTTAAGCCGATTTTAGCCTAATTGATGATGAATTTTAAATATTTAGCCTTCAAGTTTGAGATTAATTACTTTTAAGAATGATTTTCTGAATTAATTATGATTGTTTACTGTTGAGAGAAGCGTGGATTTCTTCTTTTTTTGTTAAAGGTTATTGTATATCCATACAACAATAAATAAAAAATATAACATACAAAATAAATATGACTGTACATAAACGAGTCAGTAACAGTGGACAGACAACACCTCGGCAGTAAGATATGAAGCATATTATGATTTTGTGGTCCTATTACTTACACTATCTATTGATATCTCATCTGCCAATTCCAATTAGGCCCAAATTCATGGAGTCAGTCTACAATGCATAATCTGAGATCACTAGTAAGGAGCAGCATTAGCAGGGAATCAAGGCGAGGTTTTATTTATCATAGTCCCACTCGTGATGGTGGGTGAAGGGTAGGGCATGCAATGGGGACAGGTAAAGACCAGGATCAAAGAGATGCTGGCCTGCACGTAAACAGTGACATTTGGGGACAGAGTGGACACGTGGTCTTTCTGGGAAAAACTGGGAGCCCCTTCCAGGTGTAGAAGAAGAATCAGGGAGGATTTGAAAGTGCATTTGTTGATGGCCATTTTGATGTGTCCCTGTATGCTGGAACAGATGATTATGCTAGCTACTTTTCTATGTAGGCACAGCCAATCTTTCAACCATACAGGGGTGACGAGCAAACTGAGGAAACATTGGCCTGACAGCTATCGATTGTGCCTCTGGCTGTGGTTGGGCCTCCTTTGAACACCGCCACGCTCTATGTCATTGTAGGAAATGACCTGCATCTCCAGACAGCTGGAAAACGCCCCCTCTGAACCATGGAACTAGGTTACCAAGGAAGTGGAAGATGGTACATGAGTCGAGAACATTGACATATGTCACCACATATGTCACCACAAAATGTCCTTACAGATTGTATGCCCAGTGTGTCTTCTAGCTTGCCGCACTCCCTTGTTGCAGAGCTTGCACACAACTGCACACACCACTTCCTCTCCTCTTCCTCTGACAGTGGAGGTATTGCAACCTCTAGGATGGGCCCAGATTAGAGAGTACTGGAGCAGAATCCTTTGGTTACCTCCTCTAACGTATTGCCCTTTTTCACAGGGCATGAGCCAACAGCATGCCTGTGATACCTACTACTCATGTCCCTCCCACTCCAGCTTTATATCTATATCTAACAACGGCTCCTCACCTGCCTGTTCTTCGCCCTCATCTGCCTCTTCTTGCCTTGTATCTTCCTTGTCTACTTTCTCCTCCGCATGTACCACCTGCATTCCTTAACCTGCCGTTTCATGTTCCACCTCCTGCTGTCTCTCCAATTCGCCACATTTAAGGGTTACCACCAAACCCATGATGAGGCCCTTGGTCTGAGATTTTGTGGTTTTACATCTAGGAATATTTAATTGGTTTGTGTTATTGGATCTTAAAGTCCTTACACTATATTTGATAGCCAGACGTTATGTGTTGTGTTCCAGCTCCTGCTGCCGCGCAATCTCTGCCTCCACTTGCTCAACATCCTGCTGACCAGCCATCTCCACTTCCTCGGGTTCCACCCTCTGCTGCTGACCCTCCTCTTTCCCATGATATGACATGCTCCTAAAAGAGATCCACTTGTTCCATAACTATTGGGTGAACATGGAGCACCAAGGGAAAGGTTTCACAAGGGATTTCCACTTGATATGGGACCACAGCAGATTTCCAGTTTGCTACATTCACAAAGGGTTTCACAAATCGGTTCACAAAGGATTTTTGTTCTCTTTTTTCATTTTTTGGGGTCAAAGGATGAAAGTTAAGGGAATGATATTCAGAAAGCAAAGGGCTTCACCATTTTTCTTCCAAAGAATTTTGATTTTTTTTTGAGTGATGGAAGACAGGGGAGTAAAGTGGAGTCAGAGAGATACAACTTGAAAGGGTTCCCAAAGGGTTTCTCAAAGGGGGAGCCAAACTTAAAGTGATTTCTCAAAAGACGCACAATAAAATGCACGAACAGGGAATCAAATGTTAAAAAGGCACACAGAAATACTATAAAAGCTACCACACGAGCTCTTCTGCTCTCTGGTTATGTGGATCCGCTTGTTTCTCCCACTATAAGCCAAGCACAACACACATAGAACCTTGACGTGAGTCAAGCCTTTTATCAGGCTACCCAAACCACTGCACCTCCAAAAGAATCAGCGGTGCTGATTACTCCACTGAAGCTCTACCAGACAGTCAAAGATGTTGATCGGCCTACTGGTAAATGCCCAACCACAACGACTCCCTCTTGGGGGTGCGGGTGAAATCTTGGGATGTTGGCAGGATCTAACAAAGACGAGTTTCGTCTCATCCCTCGCAAAAAGTTTAACATGGTTCTCCCACACTTAATTGTTACTAACTCCATGGAATAATGCTCGATACACCTGTAACTGAATTGGCATTGGGAAATGAGACAGCCTTTTGTTTTCATTCTCCACGCTCACACTGTGCATGACAGAATAAACAGTTCAATTTAAAAAGGTGCAACATCTAATGTTTTATTGCTTAGACTGTCCGTGTGAGGGCATATTTAAACTTTTTTCCTGTTCATGAAATTAGATGAAAGAAGTTGCAGGCACTCGATTGCCCTAACCTCTTAAAGTTTGGAGGCGTGTTTGACATAAAAGTGCTGTAAAAGCATTTATTTACAGGAAGAGTGTTTTTCTTTCAAGCAATTAGTGCCTAAAAACATCCAAATCTGTATGCGTGTGTATGTCTAGAAGGACCAATTTCCTTCAACTTGCTTATGCAAGCACTTGTCTGTTAACCAGGGATAAGACCTATCCCTTACAAGCAAATGCCTATTTTGCTTTAGCTTGAGAGATAATGAGCAGCTAACATGTTCTGCTGGTTCTCTAGAGGAAGCAAATCAGAACATGATGATTGGCCTGAAGACATACTGAGGCAACATCACTAAAGGGGCATCAGCCCCATGCTTTACCTAGCTGCAGAGGATGCATACAACCATTTGCATTTTCTTAAAATTGCTTCGCGTTTAATCATGGGGCTATTTATCCTTGTTTAAGTTGTTTATTGTTTTGTTCCAAGTGGAACAGATCAGCTGAGGTCTTGTGTTGCTGTGCAGCAAAATACCTCCCGAGTAGAAGGAACTTGGTAGGATGCTTGTGTGTATGGGCCCTTCAACGCTTCCCTTGGCATGGGAAAAGCGGTATGAGATCCAGGTGATCTAAATAAATATAACCCCGTAGAGAGAAGTCCTTTTTGTTGGATAATGACTGGCCCTTACGCTGGCAAAAGGGTCATTGTCCCAAGGGGAGGTCTGCAAGGCCATTAGCACATAGAAGCAATACATGTTTCGAGTTTTGGTGGTGTAGTAATAAAATTACTTTAATAGTAAAATGACAGCATTTCTTTTTTTTGTAGTGTTTAAATAACAATGCTGTCTCAATTTTTCCAGTTTAACTGGAGTGGATTTAACATGGAGCAAGCAATAGGCAACATGGAAAAGTAAATGCTTTATCGATAAGGAAAATAATGCATATTCCCATGTTTTAGCTCTCTGTCTGGTGGGTTTGCTGGGATGTTGCCGTGAAAAAGATGTCCTCTGCGAAGGACGTGTCTTGTTGACTGAAACGTCGCCTGGAAATTGCAGTGTGGTTTCCCTGTCTGCTTTTGAAGTCTGAATATTCAGAATGCCGTCAATACCAGTAGTTGTTATATGCACTCTGATCCTTCTGATTGATTGAGAGGAGGTCAATAATGAACTTTTGTGCTACTAGTACTTATTGAACTAGAAGGGCAAGATATTGAAATGTAGATCTGGCACACATAATTGTAGCTAGCAAACACAGTGACAATGGTTCTGGCAGCATATAGGTAAAGAAGAATTTCAGTGCCATGTGCATATTAAAAATCAAGCATTGACAATACCAACAGTTTGGGCTTTCCTGTAGGCATTGGGAAGGGATTTGCCAGAACTGCCGTAGGGCATTAACTGGCCATTGATGGTAGCAGGTTCAAAATGGTGCGAGTGCCTGGGCTTCTAATAGCAGTGCCTGGCAAATGCCTAATACATATACACAAGCCAAATCTGTTGGCTTTGTCAACCCTTGTTTTTAACCGAAGTTCAGTGAAGAACATAGTGCTTATAAATCGAGTGGCTGAAAGCAGATCTTTTTAAGAAATATTTTATTATACCTGTATCTGTTTTACTGCTCCAATTAAGTCTAACTCTCGGAAGACTGCTTTGAAAAAACATTGGCACGCACTTTGCGTGCAAAGTTTGATAGTAAGTCTTGATTAAAGCAAGCTCAAAGAGATCCCATGAGGAGGTGTTATGGGCTGGAAGAGGCCGGAACTGGGTGGGGATGAAGATAGGGATTGGCATGGCCAGGCAATGTGTGGTCAAATAACGATCTGTACTCTAATGCCAGCACCACCTAATGGCCCAAACTAAAAACATATTCCAGTGGTGTGTAACACTTTGACGAAAGGTTATAGGTACACATTGAATAATAGTGAAGCTAAGGTACAGCCTTTTAAAATACTGAATTAAACCTTGAATGCTTCTGTTTCCAATGGCTCTAACAAAATGATTTTAGTAAGACCTGTAAGATAAGAACGTATTCATTGTCAACTCAAAAAAGCATGCCAGGAGGAAGGCGTCGTTGACAGTGTCAAAGGTCACAGGGAGGTATACAAAATAACTTGGGTGGGTGAAATGATCGCAATTCACTCTATGGAAAAAGGGTCAAAATCTGAGTCAAATTCAATCTCTTCATCCGTTCACTCTGTGGAAAGAAATTGCCCTTTTCAGATGTTTTCCCACCCAAGCTCAATTCGCACGGTTTAGGTGGTTGCAGAATGTTTCTTGCCAAAAAACTGCAGAAGATTGGCATATGGGGCGAAACATCTTCCCCAACGAGAAGAGCAATTGGATGCAAATTTCGATAATTGTTTGTTTGTTTGTTTATTCATTTATAGTGTGCACCACACCCAGAGGTATCTGCTGGGCGCATTACAAGGACATGAATGTTCATGGTTATAGAATAGAATAGGCAATAAACACAGTAGTTACACTAAAAGGCATGGTAAATACATTTCAAAAACAACTTTAGCTGGAGGCATAGTATGTACATTTAGATATACAACATTACATGGAAGGACATAAATACATGTAAATACAGGTGAGTGATACAAGCAGGGACAAGAAGGTAAGAGAGAAGGGGATACACTCCCTTTATCATAAAACACAAGTGGGAATGCTTAGTCAGTCCATACTGGCAAAGAGGAGGGTGTAGCCAGGTATAGTGTAGCTATATATGGTTAGAATTGGGGGTCTGCTGTAGTGTGTTTTTGAAGATAAGCCAGTGTTGTGTTTTTTTCTGAATTGGTAGAAGGATTGGCCTGTTCGTAGTGTTGTGGGTAGGGAATTCCATAGTTGGGCAGCCATAACAGGGAAACTGCTACCCCCTGCTTTATTTAGTTTGTACTTAGGAACCCTTACGCAGCCAGTATTGGCCATTCTCGTCGGTCTAATGGGGTTGTTTTTGGAGAATATTTCTGCAAAGTATTGAGGGGCTGCATTATTGAGGCATTTATGCGTCGGGGGGCTGTTTTGAGCTGAATTCTTTCTTGGATAGAGAGCCGGTTGTTAATGCGCCTAAATGTTGAAATGTGTGGCCGTCTGGAAATGCCCAGGGCAGTTCTAAGGGCATCGTTCTGCAAGATCTGTAGTTTGTTGGTGATATATTTACTAGCACCTAGCTTTAGTGCATTGCAATAATCTATGTTCGATAATATTAGCGCTC
Organism: Ambystoma mexicanum; assembly: GCF_040938575.1. NCBI lineage: Eukaryota > Metazoa > Chordata > Amphibia > Caudata > Ambystomatidae > Ambystoma > Ambystoma mexicanum. The sequence continues at coordinate 356,176,048 of NC_090923.1, forward strand.
AAGCTAGGGTGATGCAGCTGGAGAGGAAGGGTTTGCAAGAATGAATAAGCTTGGAGGTGTATGCTGTCGATGAGGCTGCAGCACTGACCTGTTTGCGCAGACTCAGGGAGGAGTCTAGGTAAAATCCCAGGGTTTTTACTTCATTAGCCACTTTTATGTCTTTTCCATCAATTTTAAAGGATCAGTAAGTTTACTCCGTTTTTTCATGTTGGCAGGAGAGGCTAAAAGGAGTAGCTCAGTCTTCTCATCATTCAGGCATAGACCGTGAATGGCCATCCAGGCCTTAATGATGAGGTAGATTTTATTAATGAGGGCAAGGTCCTTGTTGTAGTCTCCTGTCAGGGGTAGGAGGATCTGGGTGTCATCTGCATAGTTAGTGTAGGTGACACCCAGATTGTCCAGATCATCAAAGAATGGTTTGGTGAACACATTGTACATGGTTGGTGAGACACATGAGCCTTGTGGGACCCCTCAGGAAATGGGGATGGGATCAGCTGCTGCCGAAGGCTGAGAAGACTCTCATGGATCTATTGTTTAAAATGGATTGGATCCAAGCTGTTGCTTCTGTTGAAAAGTGGGCCGCAGTGGGTAGGTGTCTGCATAGTACCTTATGATCTACCAGGTCAAAGGCGGCCGACAAATCCAACAGAAACAGAAGAGCTGGTTTTCCCTTGTCCTTCAAGTCATAATCTGAATCTTCAGGTTGATCAGGGCAGTTTCTCTCCCATGTTGGAGTTTGAAACCAGATTGGTGGAGTAGCTTGTTTGTCTCTAGGTACGTTTGAATCTGGTTGTCGGCTGCCTGGTCACTTATTTTAAGAAGAAAAGGGACAGTAGTGATGGGTCTGAAGTTGGCAGGGATGCTACCGTCTAATGAGTTTTATTTTAGTGGGGGTACCCATGAGTTCTTCAGGTTAGTTCAGACGGTACCTGTGTGAAAGGAGGCATTAATGAGAGTGGTGATAAAGGGGGCAAGGTCTTTGGCAGCATCTTTGATAACAGATGCTGGGCAGGAGTCACCTTGGTGGAAGGTTTGAGTGAGGCTATAATGTTAATTACTTCTTGGGTGGACACTGAGGTAAACTTGAGGCACTGTTGTGGTTTGGGGGGTTGTGGCCAAGTTAAGGTGTTGTAGGCTGAAGTATCAGATTCTGTTTCTTGGCTGCTATTTTCTTTTGGAGCAAAGTGATTTTGTTGGTTAGAGCGTCTTGAATTTTGGTGCACCAGATCTTATCCTTGATGCAGTTCTCAGTTGTAAGCATAGTGGCTTCACATTCTCTTAGAATAGTGAATAGTTCTCTGGAACCTGTGCTTGCTTTCTGAATCCTGTTGTTGTAGGTATCCCTTTTTGTTAGCAAAATGTCTTCTTTGTAGTTAGCTGAGGTTTTGCATAGGATGTCTTTTTTGACTATGGAAGGGTTATTTTTCCAGGTTGTCTCACATTTCCTTTTATCATTTATTAAAGTTTTACCGTTAGGGGTGAACCACATGTTTAGTTGTGCTTTAGGTTTGCTTTTGCACATTTTTAAAGGGGCAATACTATCTAGAGCAGTGGTGAGGGTTTTGTTATAAAGGTCCACCAGATCTGCTGGGTCAGAGGAGGCTAGGGACGGTTTAAGTAAGGGTTGAAGGAAAGGCATACGTTTATCTGCTGTAATATTCTTTTTGTTCCTGGTTTGCATAGATGGAGCAATAAGAATTACTTTATTAGGAAGAGTACAGTCTTGAAGATTGAAAGACAGTAGGGAGTGGTCGGTCCAATGTTGTGGCTCAATAGAAGTGATAGTTGTGATACAGTTACGGTCCACTACCCAAACAAGGATTCTACCTTTATCGTGAGTAGGGAGTAAGACTCTTTGGGCCTCATTACGAGTTAGGCAGTAGCCTTGGTGCTAGTAGCACCATGGCTACTCCCCTACCGCAGTCCGGGTCCGGGTTGTCGGAATAGGGACTTACCGGGTCATTCCAACCTTGGAGGACGCGATAAGTCCCCATTTCGAAAACCATTCCCCATTCCCATTCGAGCCCCCATAGAGTTCCATGGGAATGGGAATGGAGCTAATAACGCGCCCGCTAATAGCAGGCCCGTTATTAGCTCCCTGGACCCTTAGCGGCTCCCGATAAGTACACCTGCTAAAACCAGGCACCCATAGCGGGACCCGCTAAGGGACCTCGGAATAGGGCAGTGAGGGTTTACCGTCACCGGTCTCCTTACCGGTGTCGTTAACCCTTACTGCCCACCTCGTAATGAGGCCCTTTGAGTGAGGCCAAGTTCAGCCAGGGAGTTGGCTAAGGTCACTGTAGGTTGGTCTGTGGGGTCATTGAAACCTATATTAAAATCACCAAGTATGAGGATTTGAGAAGAAGGTTTCATGTTGGTGGATAGAAGTGTGTTGATTTCTTCTCCGAAGGAGCCCAAACGACCCGGGGGTCTGTAAATTAGATGCATTGTTATAGTTTGTGAGTTTGTGAGTGGGAGTTTCACAGTCATAAGTTCACAAGATTTAGTAGGGGTGTGTGAGACAAATCTGAGTCCCAAAGTGGTTTTGACCATGAAAGCCACCCCGCCTCCTCTGGAGGATTCTCTGTCTGATCTGAGGACCGTATAGTTGTCAGGGGTTGCTAAGAGGAGGGAGGGTCCAGCTGCTGCATTTAACCATGTCTCGGTAATTGCAAGGAAGTCTAGATTTTTTTCTACAATTAGATACGCAATGTCTACAGCATGGGTGACCAAGGACCTGGCATTGATCAGTGCCCCATGGATAATCGTAGGGTTGTTGCTGTGGGCAGAAGGTTTGAGGGTGGCAGAGACCCATCTGGTCTTCTTAACATTTTGGTTTTTTTTAGGGGTGTGTGCTGAGGATTATTGGAGGGTAATGGGACGGATGGTATCTTATGAGATTTGTTGAGTCTATTGCCAAGCCTGGCATTTCGGATAGTAGTAGGGCATGGGTGATTAGTAAGCAGTAAGGTGTGGGTAGCCTGGGGTTCAGGAGTGGTGTCAGGGTTGCAGGTCTTAATGGCTTGTGGGATGTCACACGGCAAGTTAAGGTTGCTATGGGAAATTGTGGCTGTGGATAGCGGGGAGGTTCTGGAGAGTAGCGAGGTGTGCGTGGGCTTCCAAGATAGAAGGAATGGAGTAGGTTTTATTGCTGCTGGAAGGCTCAAAGGTAGAAGGAAGTTGGTAGGCATAATGTAGCGATCAGGATTAGTTCGCTAAGCCATGGTGCTGTGGCTTCTAGGTGTACACGTATACATATTGACACTAGTGGATTGGGTTTTGGATGGGATGATGCTACCACTTATGATAGCGGCCAGGGTGAGAAGGCTAACCAGAACTATATTTCTAAAGGAGGCCTACATAGTCACAGGAGGATACTGGGTGACCCTGTACTGGGTTTTCAGCCGGGTAGGCTTGAGTCAAGCGAGTACAGGTTACGTAATTAGTTGTCGAAGGATGGTAGTGAAAAATCAGAGTGATACAATTTAATAGTGGGCAGAACTCAACAAAGTTGACACAATCAGAGCAGTACAGTGTTATAGTAAGCCGAAAGTACATACATAAATGTACAGTTTGGCAATGGGCAAATGGCGACAGTACGGATATCACACAGATGTTTTAGTCAACAAATAGCACCAAGATATAGAGATATACAGGATCAATGCTGTGCCTTTTGGTAATGGGTAGATAATGGCAAGATAGGAGCAATCAGTACAATACAGTGTTTTATGAGAGGATCAAGATGGGCAAGGTAGTTTGGGAGCTTGACCAAACACTGCAGATAAGGCAGGTATGGTGCAGTGCAGTCATTGTGGTCTGTCAAGGTTAGTTCTAAATTGTAGTGTCCCTCAATGGACAGTATTCAGCAAATGGGTAAGGCATGCGCAGTTGTGGGAACACATTAGAACACATATCGAGCAGTGAGCAGTTCCACAGTCGACATGCGTGCAGCGGCAATACAGAGGTGAGACAGTTACAAAATCGGCAATGTGTGACATGAGAGACAAGATATGCAATACTTTGATGGAATGCAATAGTCTATGTGGCAGTTGGCCTGAAATTAAAATAACACAGTACAGTATCAAAAAAGTTAGTTATGTGCACATTTTCAGAATGTACGGAGTGGGCTGTTTCGGACGGCAGCATCCGGTAAGCTAGGCAAAAAGTCTGGCCCGTGGCACACATGATGCGGACTGGCACTGTGTATTTGCCAATACGCAGAAGTGTCAGATTAACAATGCGGTCGACAGTAGTCCAGGCAATGCGATGATGAAGTGGCACAGGGTGTACAGCGTGCAGTTAGGAAGCAGGTGCAAATGAAGATTTAGAGGCTTAGCTCCAATGAGGCCGTATGCATAGCCATAAGCAGTTGGACCAGGTATACTGAGGATTCCATTAGAGTAATGATTCAAATGGCACTGAAACAAGGGGAGCGTTAGCATAGGTGCTCATGCTGGCAGTAGGTGAAACAAGGTAGTTGGGTAACCCTTTGAAGGTAAGAGTCCAGTTGGATGGGGCAGTTACGTATCCAACACTGAACCACGTGTAGTCCGTTCATACAGTGTACATTTTGAAAGATATTGTTTTATCTCCAGCGTGCAGGGTTGATTTGGCAGGCAGTGGCAATAAGAGTGTGGTTGCTAACAAAAATGGGGGTGCATATTTCATGTTTGGGTAGCAGACAAATGAGCGTGGCAGAGTTGGCTCTAGGATTTTATGATTGTGCAGTGCAGTAGTTCGTGAATCGGAGGGAGGGCCTTTCTTACCGAAGTGTAGGCATTACTCTGTGAGCGCCAGATGCATTAGTCTGATGTCCCGCAGTGATTGATGTGGTATGAGCGGGTGTAAACCGGCAGCATGGCTGGCCCCCACGGCTCCTGCGGCATGGACAAGCACAAACAGTGCCTTGCTGAGTAGTGACTTGGGAGATTGTGCCAGCTTCTGCCTACCGGCCACTACGATTGGCTGCTGTAGGGAAAGCTGGCCAATCCGATGTGGAGGCAGTTGGAACAAGTTGAACCTAGAAGGTGTTAAAAGGCAGTGGCCATTTTGTAATGGCAAAGTGTGGCTCCAGATTTTGGAAAGCAGGCAAAGTTTAACCGTTACGCAACTCGTACAGGGCTTTTCTATATGGCAATAATGCAATATTGCACTTAGGCAGAATTATGGAGTAAATAATGACGGAGGGTCAGGCAATGCATACTTCTCATTTCTCACTGTGCTTTCGATGAAGAAGGCTGTCAGACTCCTCGGAAGAGGCTGGATGCAGCTCATGGTGGATAGGGCTCCTGCCCTTCCGTTGTCGCTGCAGTCCGGATAGGAGTGTGTTTAACTGGCTTAAATTTCGTCCCTATCTCCAACATGGAGCTATCCACCATCCTCCTGAGGGCAGTCTGCATTGCACCTTACTGCCTTGGTTCTGAAACTCAGGTGAAATTCCACTTGAAAAGATTTGAGAAGATATTTGACTCTACACTTTCCTTCTCCGCACACATCTCTGACGTCTCAAAAAAGTCAAACTTTATTGCACTTCTTTAGAGGTACTCTGCCTCTCCTGCCCTCAAAAGCTCACTGTCTCCCAAGCTCTTGTTCTATCCAGACTGGATTATTGTAACAGCCTCTTTCTAAATCTACCTACCTCCATTCTTCGCCCTTTACAACTAATCCAGAACAGGACTGCAAGACTTGTCCTTGGCCTCAAGCCCTGGGATCGTATCTCTCTAGCCCTGAAATCCCTTCATTGGCTCCCGGTGGATGCAAAGATTACATTTAAAACCCTCTGCATTGTCCACAAGGCTTTCAGGGGACTGGATCCAAAATACCTTCAACTATCCCTCCGTAAATTCCTCCTCTCTTGAGCCCTTCGCTCCTCTCCTTCTAACTCACTCAGGGTTAGTCGTTTTGCAAAGGATCTGGGGTAAATCTCTGTCCTCTGCTGTTGACTCCCTTTGGAATAGCCTACCAGCCACCTTGAAACTTGAGGAAATCCATCTCCAGTTCCGGAAGCAACTCAAGACCTTCCTCTTTGCCTCTGCCTTTGCCCCCCCTTCTGCCCTGTTGATCTGTTTCTCCTCTTGGAATTGTGCACCTGGCCACCCTCTGTCATTCGGACCCAGGTACCTGCTCACCCTGCACCCTCCAGCACTGCCTCCAGGCCAACCTTTGCACTAGGGTTCTGTATCTGTACCAATACAGACCCCCTCCCACTTTTCTTCTGCACTTATCAAATATACCTTATCTTACCAACTTGCACCTGCAACTTGCTGGCTGCGCTACCATGGTTTTATCACATTTATTTATTTATTTATTTATTTATTTATTTATTCTGTTTTTCTCTCCTCTGCTCTGCACTTTCCACTTCCCCCCTCCATGCACTTTCCCCTTTTCCCTTTTCCATGCACTTGCGCTTTCTTAGATGTCACTGGGCCTAGTAAGATTTCTGTTTTATTTTTTGTTCCCCTCCCTTTTTGCCTGGTCGCGCTCTGACACACTTGTTTACGAGTGTGATATAAATAAAATATAATTTCATTTAATTTGTAATTTGTACATAGTTTCACAAAAAAAGGGCACATATTTATATCACAGAGATATGTGGGTTATTTGGATGTTTATTTAATAGCAGTCATACCACATAAATACAACGCAGTTGTGTTTGAAAACGCTGCAGTTTTTCTTTCTAAGTTTCTCAGGCTCGGAGGAGCCTGAGAAATTTAGAAAGAAAAACTGCAGCGTTTTCAAACACAATAACGTTGTATTTATGTTTGCGGTCACTTCAAAAGCGACCGCAAACATAAATACAATGTTTTTAAAGCTGCTTTTTATTTCTAAGTTTTCCGGGCTCCTTCAGCACTTACCGAGATGCAGCTGCAGCTTTTCTGCCTGTAGTCTCCAGTCCGCGTCCTCTGAGTCCCGGCACCAATGAAGGAAAAGCCACCCAGTGGTAGCTTTTGCTTACTACAGCTGGCTGGCTTTTCCTTCATTAGTGCCGAAAAAGCAAAAGCCAGCACAGGCGGGCATCCATTTCACAAAATGGATGCGCCCATGTGCTTGCTTTTGCAAATTTTGAGCTTGGATTGCTCAAAATGTTATATAGGGACTTGGAAAAAAAAATGCCAATCGATTTTTTTTATATTGCCTATCTATTTTTGAAATACATTTTTTTGGGCAAACCATTCTTTTAACAATTATACTATCCTGCATATCAATTTGAGTTATCAGTGAAACGAAGGAAGGATTTATAGGACATTACAATTTTTAGTCGAGTTATGTTATGCTGTTATATTATTATGATTTATACAGTGCACTGCTGCCATTTTCATGCTCTCTAGGCACCCAGGCAGATCGGAAAAGGAAAGGGGGTTGGGATGGGTTAGTTTGTCGGATTGAGAGGGAAAAGGGCAAGAGAGCTTTAATGTGCTGTTGGTGACTTCAGTTTGAAAAAAACGGTCACTGTGTGCTGGTATGTTTTTAGTTGATCCACGTTGTGTGGTGTTTGGTGGGTGGTTGTATGTGGATGTTTTATGTGCGTCTTGGGTGTTATGGAGAGCCAGTAGAGTGCTTGTAGTTTGCAATGTTATTGTTTTTGTGGCAAAGTTATGCATCATGTATCTTCAGAGTTGGATGGTTGGTATGCAGAGTACTGGAGAGTTTTAGTAGGATTAGTAGGGGTTGTCTGAGTCTTTTTCTGTGTGCGTTGGGTTGATCTAATGGGTTAATCTTATTCTATCGTGTTTGGGGTCGAGTCTGTTATTTCTTTGGGTGCTCTGGCTTCAGAGTTTATATTGTGTTGCGTTGGTGGTTTTCCTTTTCTGGTGAACTCTCTTTAGCTTGGTGTGTTAAAGGGCCATGTTTTTAACAGTTTCTGAGTTTGAGGCGATCTTCTATTTTTCGTATTTCCTTTGGAAGTGAGTTCCAAAGTCTCACCGCTATGCAGGAGAATGCTGATCCCCGAATTTGTGTTTTTCGTATTATTTCAGTTGGAGGTGAATATCGTTGCTGGACCTTAGTGTTCGTGTTAGTTTATAGACGGAGATGTTTCCCTGTATGAATACCACTCCTTGGCCATGGGTTGCTCTGTGTGTTATACTTAGTATTTTGAAGAAGATTTGTTTCATGATTGGTACCCACTGTACTGTTCTCAGTGCTGCAGTGATCCGTTCTCTCTTAGTGACTCTGAGGAGTAATCTTGCTGCTGCATTCTGTGTTTTTTGTAGTTTTTTCATAAGATATTCTGGCATGCCGAGATAGTTGCTGTTGGCACAGTCTATTCTTGACATGACGAGAGAGATGACAACAAATGCTCTGTGTGGTAGGGTGAAAAAGGGGAGTATCCTCTTGATTGAATGTAAGCGGAAGAAGCATTTCTTAACTACGATGTTGACTTGTGGCCCTAGTGTTAGTTCATTGTCCATTAGTATTCCAAGATTTTCGACCACTTTGGATGTTTCTGGTTGGTTTCCCAGTTCGGTAGGCCATGGGATGTGGTGATTATTCAACAGGTAGTTGCGGGTGATCATGATTTCTGTTTTGTCAGGATTAAGTTTAAGGCAGTTGTTGCTCATCCACTGCTTTAATTAAGTGAGGCAGTTGGTGTGTGCCATTTTTTTTCTTCACTGGTGCTGATTTTGTAGATGATTTGAGTGTCATCTGTGTAGTTGTAGCATGTGAGGCCATGTTGTTTAATCAGGTTGATTAACGGGCTCATGTAGATATTGAAGAGTGGTGGTGATATTGATAAGCCATGTGGGACTCCGCGTGTTGTTTTGCCATGTGCTGACTTGTATGGTGCTATCCAAACTGTTTCTGTTCTTTCTTTCAAGAAGGATTTCAGCCAGTCAATTCTCTTAGATAGTGAGCATAAAGAATTCTACTTGTTTGTCGAGGAATGTAGCTCCACCTCTTCTATTTGCTCTATTTATCATTTGAAAAAAAATGGTTTAGTGTTCTTTAGCCAGGTTTCTATGATGCAAAGAGAATCTAAGGCAACACAGTGGAGATCATTTCTATTTTTAGAGGCAGCATTTACTGTATATATTTTAAAAGTTGTTCATCAGTGGTATGCAAGTAGGGGGTCATACAGGTTAGGTGAAGTAAAGTTATTCTTTTTTAGTTGTTCAGACAAGTTATGAAGTTTTATCTTAAGCTAAACACACATTTTATTTGTGGGGCACAGATAGGCTTACCTTTGATGTTGCACTAAGACGCTAATGTGCAGGACACATCGGCAGTCGGTCTCATGGGTTTGGGGGGCCTACATCAGACGAAAGAGTAGATGAGAAACAAAAAGCTGACAGGTCTTGACAGATTGCAGCAAACGACTTCCAATTTGATGATAATGGGAGCTGTTTGCGTTTGGCCTGTCGGTCACAAAAGACCTACAGGCCAAATGCAAACAGCTTCCATTATCATCAATTTTGTGTTGTTTCTGTATGAAACACGATGTACCAGAAACTTTATTTAATTTGATCTCAGAGTGTGTTGCTTTGACAGATCTTAGAGTGATTCATTTCTCAAGACACTGCATTTTTAGGGCAATTGGAAATAGATCAATGTTGGTCTGCCATCGTAAGTTCTTCTTATGTACCAATGCAAATTGCAACAATACATTTTTTGCTAATCTTCAACTTAGACACATTGGTGGACACTAATATCACGAATCTATGAACTGCAAGTCATCATTTCAAAATACGATGAATGTAAAAAATAACTGTTAAAATAAATGTATTTGTTTATTTTTTATACTGTTTTTTACCTTTTGAATTGTTTAATTTATGTATTTGAAATGAATTGATATTGTGTTATGTTTGTGTATATATTTTGAAAGGTTGATTTAATTCATCTGAATCAAATAAAAATAAATTAAAAAAAAACTCCCAACAACATGATTTCCAAATGATTAAATAGATTTTTTGAAAATTAAGCGGTTTCTTTCTCTTATTGGAGGTTTTGCGGGACATCTGTAACTTTGTCAAAAGCATAACCACTCATTAAAAATGAATGAGCCAACACGAGAGTAAACAGGTTATTTTCAGGTCCCTGTAGAAAAGTTTATCCTTCATCGATGCTGATTAACTAATATTGTAATAGTACATGGACTGCAACCTGGTTCTGTGAACTCCCTTCTGGGTCTGAAACCTCTGAGTTCTTGAGCTGACTCTTGACTGAGGACTTTCCTGTTTGACTTCGTTCCACTGATTTATTTTTTGTAGGACTATTGTTCCACTTGTGTTCCACTCTTCCACTTTGTATCCCTTCCATTTATGGTGAGCCTCCTCCCGTTTACGCTGTATTTCGTACAACCAGGCGCATTCAGGACACTCTTCCTAAGGTATCTATTTACAAACTTTAGCAAATCGCTTACTTGTTATTATTGGTTTACTTTTGATAGTCATTATTATGTTTAATTATGCATCTTGTGTTGCAGCAATGGCAAGTATCGATGCCTGACCTGGTATTCTCACATCTTCTCCCTGTCACATTGAAGATTTTGCCCCTGATTCATGGAATTATTTCCGTGTAAAACAGAGATTTGCGTACCATTCTGCGAGCAAATCCCTGTTTCACGAATGGGGATTTGCGGGCAGAATGCATGCAAATCCCCATTTTACATGCAAATAATTTCATGAATCAGGGCCTAATTGTCTGTCAATTTTAGTGCATTAGCCGTCTCTGTGCTTCACAGGACTCTTGACAAAGTTCCGAGGAGTGTAAATGTATGTGACTAATATGTGGGAGCATCCGGGAGAAGAGCAGAAGCGTGAACCAGGCACGAGGGGTGGGGCGTCTCCCCGAAGCCCATATTAAAAGTCATATGTTAAAATGGTGTATGGCAGTTTCTGTGAATAATGTGGCAAAAGCCACCCAGTTTGCAATCAATTTTGTATGGTAGCACATGAAAAAACCCAATAGATGTAAATTAAATTACCAACAGTGCATAGGACCATTTCCCAATGCATTTCACTATGCCTTTGCCCATTAAATATGCCAATATTTTATGGGCAAAGGCATAGTGAAAAAAACAATATATACCAATATTAAACATGTCCATGCATGATGCACTAATATATGCCAGTATTTCAATATAAGGACTCCCAGCAAGTAAACAACGACATGCCACAGAAAGAAAGTATATACAGATTGGCTATAGCTAGACAGGACAGTGTACCAAGTAATAACACTTACCATGTTTGCGTTACTATTGATGCACAGTTACTGTGCATCAGGATTTTAGCAACCATGAGAAGTGTTAATATTACCTGGCTAGGCTTTCCTGCATTGAATGTAGGCCAGTGAAAACACTTGTCGTGTTTGCATTACCCCTGAAGTAGAGTACCTCTGCATCAAGGGTAAAACAAAGATAAGTGTTATTATGTGGATAGACTGGCCTACATTGAATGTAAGACAGTCTAGCCAGGTAATAACATTTGCCATGTTTGTTTCACCCTTGTTGCACAGTAACTGTCTATGTATCATGGGTAAAGCAAAGCTACGTTTATTATGTGGTTAGACTGGCCTACATTACATGTAGTCCAGCCTATACACGTAATAGCACTTCACTTAACATTTTTCGTTTAGCCATTATGCACGGTACTGTGTGCATCAAGGGTAAAGCAAAAAGAATGCCAGGACCAAAGCAGCCACAACCCCTAAATGCAGGAGCCCCACTCTGCAAGGTCTCTCCTGTCCGTCAGCATGTTCATATTGCGTGAGACCTGCAACTTGAACATGCTGATTGACAAAAGAGGGTTCCTATTGACATGCTGTTCCCACCTCCCCTTAAAACAATACCCTCATCCCCCCCAAAAGTTTGCCTGTCATTAATGTTCATGTCACATCAAAATATTAATGTCAGGTTTTTATCAGTTACATTGCATTAAAAGATAAAATCTGTCACTAAAAGGTACACATTGGGGGTCATTACAAGTTTGCCGGTCGGGAACTACATCATGGGTAAGCTTGCCGGTACCGTAGATACCAGACCAGCAAAATCCGAGTTCTGCTCACAGGTGCCATTATGGCCACCAGGTCTAACCTAGCGGCCGTACCAGCACCCAGTAGCAGAGCATGTCGAATGGACCGGCACCATTCTGAATGGTGCCGGTGCATCTGACCTCCCCATTCCATTCCGGTGCCCACAAATGGGCAATTACCAGGTCCGACAGGGCCATAATGACCCGGAAATTGCCCATTTGTGGGCACCGGAAAAATTTGCATGTTTGGGGTAAGCCTGCTGGTTTTACCGGCAAGGCTACCGTCAAACTTGTAATGAGGTAAATCCTTCTAAAGAGTGTATTACATTCTTTACTGTTTGGGTTGGAGAATTCATACATATAGAGGAATGCATTTTAATCATGATAGATTTATTTTGCCTGATTAAAATCTTTTTTATTCAATATTTCTTTTTGACTTTTGTTGAGGACATTTGATGGATGTCACCTAGATTGTGTTGCAGAATTCTCAATTTAAGATCATCTCCCAAATTGTTATGAAGGAATTTCCAGTGGTGATTTTATTGTATGTGCTGGATCACCATTGCCTATTATCTGGATATGTACATTGTTCAATGTCTCCAACTCAGAATGCCAGAACAGTATTTAGTATTAGATGCCATGGTGCCACTTGAGATACCCAACCATTTGATACAATAAGCCACTGCTGTTTTATGTTTTTAACCTAGGGATGTGTTGGTATAAATTCAAGTTCACCATTTCAATTGTTTCCCTCACACCCTAAACACTGCACCACGCACCGCCTCATGTCCATACATCAGCAGAGAGCATCATCATAATGTCTGTCAGTCTGTTCCTCTTCTTTTTTCCTACACAGTCCCCTCTTACCTGCCCACTTCAATATATATATATATATATATATATATATATATATATATATATATATATATATATACTCAATGAAAAAACTTTGTTAAAGGAACGTTATTGTTACAAGTAAAACCTCAGACATTCACCAGAAATGGTAAGCTTAGCAACCATAACTCGTGCTACTACTGTGCACTGCTAACACTCACCCAGGACATTAAAGATGACATCACATATCTGGGCTACTTCTTTTTGTTCGCTGACATATCTAGGCCACGTGGTTTTGTTCACTGACAGTCAGAATATTACAAAAGGTGTTATATAGCTAGACTTTAACATTGTCCTATGCTCTTAAAGTACTTTTCTTAGGGTTTGGTCTCAGCGTATGGTGCACGCACAGGGGGCAATAAGCAGGCCTCAAACACACAATTTATTTGTATAAATGAAGATAAACTTTTATGTTGTTAACATTTTCTGGTGATGCTGTTTCTTTCTTCCTTACTTAAGTTTTCCTGTATGTGACTCTGATTTGTATGCATTGTGGGTCTTCATATGTATTGTTTGTACTAGCACAAATGTGCAGTAAGTCTTTTTTTCACTTTCAAACCTATCCTGCCTTCGAATAACTTTACCACACAGCCGGTCCCAGGTAGACATAGCCACTTTAACACCATTCCCTAGTCATGACCAGTAGCCAGATTGTCCGCGTCATGACCTTATGCCATGACCCAGACAATCTGACTACTGTCCACGGCCACAGGCTATATCTCAGTCACCAAAGGTATATGACTATTTTTTGTACCTACATTATGACACTTGTCAAAAAAAAAACACAGGCCAGGCACATTTGCAAAACCATGCTTTAATGTCCTTTCCAGTGCTCCTCACGATTTTGCTTGAAATCTGCCCATGTTTTATTTTTTTTTAAAGTATCAAAATGTATGTAACTACAATAGTCATATAACTTAGCCCACACTTGACAAAAATCTATTAAGTCTTTACACAAACATTGAAGGTTGGGTTTACAATCTTTCTCATAACATTGTACACATCCTTCAAATAGCAACAAAGTTATAAGCCATCTAAAAATGTTGAGACCCTGCCTCTAATTTCGCCCCCTCTTAAGAAAATCCCACCAAACTTCAGAAAACCATTTATATCTAGATCTAAAATCATTTTGCCAAATGTTGTGCAGATTCGTCAAATGACACCACATGCATATGCCTTTACAATATTTTGGGAACCCCCTCTAATTTTGCCCCCTCTTCACAGAATCCCACACAACTTTGCGAAAGCATTCAGGATTAGATCTAGAACAAAATTGCAAAATTACATGCAGTTTCATAGAGTGGCGCAACAGTAATACGCCATCCAAAAACTGCTTTTTCCCAGCCCTGTAATGCAGAAATAGGTACAGATGTCTTAAGACATCTGAATTGTCTGTGAACACCACAGGAGTGTTTGCAGACTTTTGGGGGAGGGGGGGTGAAACAACCCGTTTTTTGGCTTATTATGGCCATATTCCATCCAATCCCCATCCCCCCACATCACCAGAGGTTGTTTGTTGAGTTTGAAAAGTGCAATGCTGCTTTTTTTTATGTATTCATTGCGCTGTCCGCGGACCCCAAAAAAGTCAGTGAAGCCAAGATGGCGGGCGTTTCAGTAAAACTGATGCATTTCACATTTTCACACCACCCAATCAGTGGCCACGTCCCGATGTCCGCGGACCACGCAAAAGTCAGTGAATTTTCTGGGCAATCAGAGGCCAGTCCACAGACCGAACAGGCAATCAGAGGCCAGTCCGCAGACCGAAAAGGGAAGTGGCCATATCCTTTTTTTGCAAAATTTGGTCACGATTCGTCCAGGGGGAGCAAAGTTACAAGCCACCCAAAAAGTGTTATTCCTATGATTTTAGCAACTTAACCATAATTACATGGCCGCTACCGCAGGTATAGTTTTGCATTGTTTTTTAAACATATTTAAACATTGACAAATCATAAAGTATGAGTTACAAGCAACAATGAATTACCCAGTGCCAGAGTCAGAAATATAGGCTGAATAAAAATGGAGACAACATGCAGAAGATGTTAGAGTGTAAACATGTTTGCACTATGCACTTCAGAAACAATGGGCCTCATTATAACTCGCCCGGTATGGAAACAACGGTGGCTGTAAACCCGCCGCCACCGTTGTTTCCATGCCGGGGGCTCATAATTCCTGCAGGCGGAGGCGTCAAACCTGCCAGGTCTGACCTGGCGGGTTTAGCACCGCCTGCCTGCAGGCTGACGAGGAAACACCGGCACCATCACGAGATGGTGCTGGTGTTTCCATGATCCCCATCCCCATTGAGTCCTGTGGGACTCAATGGGAATGGGGATTAACACCATTCCGCCTCCGGAATTCCCGGGACACCGGGGTTGTAATGCCCGGGAGTCACGGAGGCGGAATGGTAATACGAGTCCGCGGTAACCAGGAGGTTTTACCACCTCGGTTACTGCTGGACTCGTAATGAGGCCCAATGACAGATAATCAAGAATGGATTAACCTGTTAATACTTGCCATCTCTTAAATAGAATTACTGATGACTAAACAATTAATGTCGCCTCATTTCCACTTCGGTATGTTTTTTGAAAAATGCACTGATTTATATGTAAAAAATACACTGAGCGAAAAAATGCACTGTATAAGGCACTTTAAAGTTTAGATTTGATGTAAACTAGAAATTGTACCATTTGCAACATAGTGAGAATGTTTTCTCCAATTAAGAGACAACCAATAATGGAGAAGTGATCCAGTCCTCTTTCTATTTGTATGTGATCTGGGAGTCAGTAGTGTGTAAATACGTGCCTAGAACGTAGGGAACACCATGTGATGAAGCTATAGGTTGTAGCGAAACACGTCATCTTTTTGGTCTCCCGCGTTTGCATACTGGGCGCAGGGTGCAAATTGATTTTAACCTGAATATTTTTGATAATAAAGGAATATTTTTTAAATACTGAAGCATCGTTTGACTGCGGAAATTTGTTTGTTCCAGCAAGAACTCTATTTCACTTGGCGAGAGGCAATTCTGTGAGTGCGACTCAATGTTTACAGAGTGATCGGTGAAATTAGAAAGGATAGATTGGTCATCACAAGGCCTGAGAAGAGAATTTTTTCTTAACTTGTTGCCATTCATGCACTTTAAGCGTGGTAGATTTGTACTTGTATTTGTATTTGTATTATATGTCATATTATCATTCATGCACTTTATGCGTGGAACTCTTGTATTTGCATTTGCATTATATGTCATACTTTTACTCTGCCTTTTTTCTTTGATTAACTAACCACCATTATGTATACCAGCAGCCATTGTTGGTTCTCATGATGGAATGAAATTGCTGTAATTATTTTACATTATGAGGAGTGCACCTCTAGATTGTTTTTTCTTACAAACCCTGCTAGCATTTAATATACAGTATCGTGCTTCTCCATATACAGGACCATGTAACATTGTGATGCTTCATGTCTTAGTAGGGTTGGGTCCTTGTTTTTGACTCTTAACTGCAGGTATTAGTATAATTTACTTTTACCGGTGGTGATTTTATCCCCACCCTTGCTCTAGCACTTTAGTTATCGTCCTCCTTTCTGGTTGGAGTAGCTAGCTGACACTCCTGTTGCTTGTCTTAGATTGGGTTTTTAACATCTGTTTTATGTGCATGCACGCCCCATGTTGGTTATTTTATTATTACTTAAAACACGGCGGTTTTAATATTTTACATTTTTACCATCCATGAATTTGGCCCTCTTTACCATGAGTTGTTATTACATTGTGGAAATACATATTTTGCCTTATCAAATTTTGGCAAAAACATTCTTTTTATATCCGTCATCAATTTTGAGTGTGTACTTTACATAGATTTTTGGTACATTTGACAATTCTCCTGTATTTTTACACTGGTCAGCTTTGTTTTCCTTTTTTCAGCCGTATTGTCATTTATATGTGCCAGTATTTGTGCACTATGCACCTAAGTACGTGTCTCGTTGCTACATTTGGTCTGGCTTTCATTTGTTATGCATGCCTTTCCACTCCATTCCATCATGGCTGCTAGTGTGTTTACTCTACTGTTTGGCCTCTACTGAGTCAATCAACAGAGAAGAAGGACTAGTTTTTGTCTGATACTTATGTCAGTCATCCCACCTTCCCCCCTACGTGATCAAGCGCTCAGTGTAGCACAAAACGTGTTTTTTGCAGGTCGTGCACCTGGTGTCCTGCCTCTGTCTGTGTCTTTTTGTGTTGCTGCCTGTTGTGCATTTCATTTTTTTGCACAATCTTTTAATTATTAAAAATCTAGATCTGTACTTACTACATGGTGTTTGTTTTGTTATTTTTCTTGGAGTTTGGCATCCGCCATTGGCCCGCGAAAGTGTGGTTCACCCGCTCCTCCTTTTTCTTGATATATATATATATATATATATATATATATATATATATATATATATATATATATATATATATATATATATATATATATATCAAAGGGCCTGTAGTAGCAGCCCTGTAGATATGGTTAAGTTGCTGAATTCATCGTAAGAGCACATTTTGGGCTGCATATAACTTCTCCCCACTGGACCAATCCTCACAAAACTTTGCAAAAAAAAGTCTATCGCACCGTCAGATAGATCCTGCAAAGTTTGGTGAGCTTTCATCAAGGGAGGGAAAAGTTATAGTGGGGGTCCCAAAATGTGTGTGTTTCCCCATAGATGCAATGGGGAAAAAAATGTGCTCACACCTACAGCCCAAAACCGCTGGATGGATTTGCAACAAATGTGCATCCCGATTTGGTGTAAATTCGTCCAGTAGTTTTAAAAAAAAATAGCCAAAAACTGGGTAAAATTAAATTAGTGATATCTGGGTCTGGGCAGCGGACTTACTTCCCTATTTGGCCTGCGGACACCCCCCTGGTCCAGAGTGATGTCCGCAGACATTGGACTCGCTCGCTGATTCGACAGTAAAAAGCGTTAGGTCCGTCATATTTTTGGAAATGGCCGCCATGTGGGGTCCTCAGACCACATGGTGGGGGGAAAGCCTGGAAAACACATGTTTGGTTATTTGATGACAGAAAAAGGGCCTGGAAAGGGTGGGGGAGTGCAATAGAGATTATATGGGGCAGTTTGTCTAGGTGAAAAAGTGGGCACAGTGCCGGCCGCTCCGTGGACACTGCGTTAGTCCAGGGACAGTGCTGTGAACGAGCAGCTTGGAAAATGCATTTGAGGTTATTTGATGGTTGAAAGAGGGCATAGAAAGGATAGGGTAATGGAATGAAGAGGATATGGAGCTGTTTTTCTAGGTGAAAATAGGCTTTGTTGGTGCCCCCACCTATTCAGTCAATTTTGGTGTCCGCAGACACCAATTCAATGGCTCGGGGTTCAGAGTGAGTTTTGTTATTTGGAGATGTATTGTATGTACTTGATATATGGTTTAATTATATTGTGCTGGTTGTGGCCAGTGGCCACAGCGATTATATTAATATGTGTGTAGTAATTGTAGGTACTGTAAGGGGAGTAGAACGTATGTGGTATTTATGATTGTAATAGAATTGAGGATAGTGCTTATGGAATATGCATTTGTATGCAGTTGGTATGGTTACTTAGTTATATAAAGTAGTACATCTGGAATCCTTGGTTTGTTTTCTGTGAAAAACAACAGTATCATTTGTTAAGCAGGATAGTTGAAAAGGTTTAATATCATACCATTTTACATATACATTTAATTTTTATGACCCTCATAAACAGAACATTCTATTTACTATGTTTGGTACAACATTAGTGCATGCTACACTGTTGTTGTATTGACTTCAATAATCATTGGGTCATCGGGAAAAATAAATTCATAGAGGATTCAAAAATGAAGTATGACAATTATGTCAGTGTAAGTGTGATAATATGTTTGTTTGAAGTGTGGTGTTATTAAGGGAAATTATTTAGATACCTGTTGGCATATTCTAACTACATTACACTTAAGAAGAACTTTTGTAGTAACAAGAATTGTGATGGTGTATTTTAAGTCTATTTCAATGAAGGGTATGTTTTAGTAGTTAGATACCTGTTGGCATATTCTAACTACTTTGATTTTTAAAAATAGTATTGTAGTATTATGGATGTAGTTAGGTACCTGTTGGCATATTCTAACTGTTTATTGTGCTAGAGTTTAGTGAGTAAATATGGGTTGAAGGAATATTAAGTAGGCATTTGTTAGATTTGCTTTTAACCTATGTTTTAGAGTAATGAAGGTGTTGTTACATTGAAACCAATCACTTTTTTTTTTTGGCATATGCTGTATAGTGCCCTGAAGTGGTTGTGGCACCAGTGTGGTATATTATACCTACTGTTGTGAAGGTTTTCTTGACAAGAGATACTTGGCTGCGTGTCAAGCTAGTAAGCTTTCAGTTATTTTTGGTATCATCTGCATTGTACCTAAGAAGCATTAGTATGGCATATTAGCTATGTGAGTGGATTTGCATTCTGCAGAAGCTGCTAAAATGAAATGGATTCACAATTTGCTATGGATACATGTGCAAATCATTCATTAGGGTTGTGCTTTTGTGAAACATGGTTGCAGAGAGTGCATGCATGTTTTCATGTGTAGGAAATGTGGAAGATTTCATTTATAGGGATGTTGTTGCAGTAAGTATATTAGGAATTTCTGAGGATTTCCTTGTGTGTTTATGGTATATTTTACAATTCCTACACAGTAGTCCAATTCTTGCTTCATACCTGAGACACTGTAAGTGATTTCAGGATTATTTGGGGCATTTCTATGAAGGAGGAGCATTTGCAAACACTACTCCCCAGCACTTAAGGGTCTGTATCTGAAACCCTACAGTCCCTCCTCTCTGCACTTATGAGCCACCCGTATGCTGCCCCTGTGAGTTAACTGCACTTCCCCCCCTGGCCCCGGCACTTCCCTCCTTCCCTCTTCCCTGCACTTGTGTGATTTAAATGACACAAGGTCTATTAAGATCATTATTTTGTCCTCCCTTTGTTCCCCCCACCCTTGTCTTGTCGCGCCTAGAAACACTTTTGTACAGGGGTGTTATAAAGGCCACATTATATCATATCGTATCATAACTGGTACAAGCCGTTTAAGTAAATGCTGTGAACAAATGGTGGCAATTGGAAGAGACAATTGATTGTTACATTTGCATAGCAATCTAATCCAGTTGTGTTTGCATTGTTTGACAGGCCTGTAGATGTTTTGGGAGAAGAGATATTTGTGTTTTTCTTTTCTGATGGACGTGCAGTTGAGTTTGTAGTAAACAGTTTTGTGGTTCTCTCATTTGATGGAGAAGGAATTGGTAATTGTTTCTTTAGGAGTATTGTTGGGAAATCTGTTGTAGATTCTGTTTGCATTAGTTTTCTTTTTAAAGGTTTTATTTTTTGAGGTACAGGGTATATATCTACATGGGGTGTACAATGCATATAGCCTGTTGTATTCTAGGATGCAACGAGCATGATCTAGAGTTAGACCTTCCGATTTGTGAATAGTGACTGCATATGCATGAGATAGAGAAAATTCTTCTCTG
The DNA here is from genome assembly GCF_040938575.1 of Ambystoma mexicanum. Classification (NCBI taxonomy): domain Eukaryota; kingdom Metazoa; phylum Chordata; class Amphibia; order Caudata; family Ambystomatidae; genus Ambystoma; species Ambystoma mexicanum. The sequence continues at coordinate 356,196,425 of NC_090923.1, forward strand.
CATACGTATGTGTCTTTCAAAAGAAGGAACGGTGCAGCCAATTATTTTAATTACTGCAAATTTGTCAAAGTGGATGTTGACAAACTGATTGTTGTTGTCATGGGGATATGTTTGGAAGCCAACAACTGTACCAATTTCTCCATTAACCAAACCTTGTTTTACATCATTGCATTTTAGAATGACTCTGCTGTTTAGGCACAACGTTCATATTTTCTCCAATCCAGCTGTGTTGGAGATAGATTTGTCTAAGCTATTTAGTCATGATGTTGCTTGTTGACACATAGGGAGTGTCATGCTGCACACTTCTACTTTGTCTGTGGAGCTGATATGCAGTATTGGGTTGCATTTCTTTTTTTAACATTGTCTTGTTGAATTGACTTCAGCTTGCAAGGGTTAGCAGTAAGGACATGCATTTTAGACTTTGTTGAGTTAATTTTTCCATGACATCAAGAGCAGATGTGTTTTGCCAATATAGCACATGGATTAGTCTAGTATTTAGCATGGATTTTGCATCTTGTGTAAGGAGACCAGTTCTAATGCTTTTTAAAATGTTAGCATAGGTGAGGTTGGAGACTGACACATGTTTTGATTTAGCTCGCTCTACTGTAAATATTGCCAGAGATTTACACTTCCAATGCTGCCGAGTGTGTTGCAGCTTTGTTTGTGTCCTAATGTTTTGAAAAAAGGTTGACCTTTTACTTACTGGTGATCACTTCAGGAGGTCTCCAAAAACATGTTTTCCTCGAAACAGTTCTTCATAGTAGGTGTTTAGGAATTCTTGCATTCTGGAGTGAATTAAAGCCAACATGAGGTTGGAAACCATGCTTACCTCATCTATTAGGAGTACTTTCATTTGTTTCAGAATTGTGCATACTTCAGTAGCAGTCTCTGCTGATAATTTGTTGTATTCTAATTTATTTCGGTGCTCTACTGGAAGGTGAAGAAGTTGGTGTAATATTATACCTCCTCTGTTGTAGGCAGCTAAACCTTTGTGGCCTGTTACAACAGCCGAAAGGTTGTTGCTTGTTAAGGTTTGTAGAAATGTGCTGATTATTTTAGTTAAGAATGTTTGACCAGAACCAGCTTTACAACTTACATACAGGAGCAGAGTGTTATACTTTCTACAAGTTTTAGTTTAATCTTTAAAACCATGTTCAATTTCTTTAGTGACTCCTAGATAAAGGGCGAGTTGTTCATTATTTAGCTGTGATTTGAGCTCTGACAACTCTTCTTCCGATTGTTTATATTGACACATGGTATTTTCTACCTCAGTCATGGCTATTTCTGCTTGATTTAGAATGAGTGGTTCTCCGAGTGGTTCTTGGCTTGATGTAAGGGAAGGTTAAACTGGCCTCAGGAGTGTCTTTATCTAGTTCAGCTTCAATTTCTTGTTGCCCAACATTTCTTTGTATTGTTGGAAATTGGTGTTTGTTATACTGCTTTTATTTGCTTGAATGCAGTTTCAAATGAGTCATAGTCATCTAATAATTCTTCTTCTATTCTCGAAGGTTTAAAAAGTTGTAGTAAGGCCATGTTATACAGTTGTCTATGTTGTGGAGATTGAAATGATAACTTTATATGATTAATTGGGATGGGTTTGGTAGGTTTTACTAGGCTTTGCTCACAAGTTCAGTCTTGATATTTGCTAGTTGTCTCATGTTTTGTGACATTGTTTTGGTAGGAGTAGTTTTGGGCTGTGTTGTACAAGCACATGTTTTCCAAAGCGGTACTTTTGTTTGGGTAGTATGTGTCAGTTAAATTGAGTTTTAAAAAGTCCTGGCTCTTGGGATCTGTTGTGGCTATTGCTTCTATGTCTTGATAGGAATTTAGTATTCTTTTTCCAGATGAAGCTGGACCAAGGTTTAGCCAGCCACTGTGTTCATATTTGCCTTATAAGCATGTACCTGTTAAACAGTCTGCAGCTTCATAGCACCCACATTCTCTCTGGGAGAGCATTTTTATACCAAACCTCTACAATTTTGGTGATAGTGTTTTGTCAGATGATATGTCATCCCAGAGGTCTTTTAGCTCTGTTTTTCACCTTTGGTGTGATAGGCTTTGACATATCTTGCAACTGCAGCTGAATTGTCTGTTATCTATTGTATGTCTATTTTGGCATTCAACAAGACGACAATGATTGCATTGTAATCATGGATGTTCTTTGATGCTTCATCCCTTTTAATGTTGTATGTGTTTGTAGGGGATTTGCCTTTTACGCTGTGTCTAACAGAGGACATCAAGCTATTTCCTTGTCCAGTTTTGCAAGCTGGTGTAGGGAAGCCAAAGCTACATTTGGTATAGTGTGTACCTTTGTTTTTATATCTATGTCAGCAGTATTTTGCTCAATTAGGCTTTTGGGAGTGTAAGATTTGTGTACGTAGGTCACTATCTGTGGTTTCTGAAGGGATCTCTTAGGTAATGCATTTTTCAATAAACTGTAAAACAGTGGTGTCACTGGCCTGGCCAAAGTTGGGAGCATCTTTTATCCACAAAAGCATGTGGATGTGTGGTGCTCCTCTGGATTGATATTTTTTTCTCCAAAAGAATTGTTGCACTTCTCCAAGTGGAGGGGTATTTTTCTTGCAGATAAAGAGCAGCATGGTAATGAAGCGATGGTGAAAGTACCTTGATACATTGACAGGGTCAAGAGTTTATATCTATTCCCTCTTTATTTTGGTTTTCAGTACGTAAGAAGTTGTGCAAGTTATCCCATGCGTACTCTGCACAACTTAAAGGAATAGTGCGCTCAAAAATATTATTGTCCCGAGCATTCGGGCATGTGGTTTTAAGCAAACTGTGATCGATCGTAAAAACATTTCCTATTCACTGTACCTTAGTTTACCTCACATTTACACATGCGAAATCAGGCAGCGGGGCACGGCCATCTTGTGATAATATTATCCGTTATTGCATCACCCTAAGTTGAACTGCCTTTGCGGCACTAAATGAAATCCCCCGCCCCCTGAAACTGACATCACTATTCCTAGCGATATGCTTCACCTCTATTCATGATGTTACTGTGCAGCGTAGCCAAACGCTCCCAGTCTTCACCTACGTCTTAATGTTAGTTGATATCTATTCCCTCTTTATTTTGGTTTTCAGTACGTAAGAAGTTGTGCAAGTTATCCCATGCGTACTCTGCACAACTTAAAGGAATAGTGCGCTCAAAAATATTATTGTCCCGAGCATTCGGGCATGTGGTTTTAAGCAAACTGTGATCGATCGTAAAAACATTTCCTATTCACTGTACCTTAGTTTACCTCACATTTACACATGCGAAATCAGGCAGCGGGGCACGGCCATCTTGTGATAATATTATCCGTTATTGCATCACCCTAAGTTGAACTGCCTTTGCGGCACTAAATGAAATCCCCCGCCCCCTGAAACTGACATCACTATTCCTAGCGATATGCTTCACCTCTATTCATGATGTTACTGTGCAGCGTAGCCAAACGCTCCCAGTCTTCACCTACGTCTTAATGTTAGTTGATGCAGAAACTGGAATATCAACACACACATCCTCTCACAGCAAAGCGCGTCCCAAATCAGAAAACACTATTTTTAAAGGAAACACCAATACTCTGCAATTTATAATGTGCTTTTATTTCACAAAAAACACTCTGAGAACATCCGCCAATTTCCATATTCAACCACATTTTTCATTTCGTTGTTTTCGAACATCAAATCTTTATCATTAGGCACACAGTGTTCCTTTCGGTAGAAGAAGTGCTTTGGACACACCTTGAATCGCAAGGCTTCAGCATCAGCTTCTTGCTAGACCACCGTAAACAAAGTCAGGTTGCTCCTGTTGCTGGTACCATGAAAGGGCATATCGGTCCGGGGCGATCATCCCACATCAGCGTAATTGTAAGCCAGATATTTAGGTGCATCTGCCAAGGCATGCTGAAGAACCTGTCACTGGGTATCTGGAAACTATGACATTCGCAGAAAGGAAGGATGTAGTTGAATAGAAAACATAACAGAAATATTTCTTAGTAGCTGTTCTTTATTCTAATTTATCCATTTACCCTTTAATTCTGTACCGGGTGAAATCTAATAATGAACACAAACCAGACACAACAGAAACACAGAAAAAAAATTGTGGAAAGTTGGAGTCTACGATGTGCTTGAGAGGTTAATGCTGTGGAGTATGTTTAGCTCGCATTGCAGTGTGGATGCGGAAGCTGACGGAAGAATTCGAACAACACGTAGACGGCATTGTAACGGAATATTAGCAAAAACTTGGCGTTGGTGGAATCTGGGCGAACCCAGACGTGCACCCCATGCATTTCGGTGCTGGACTGCCCATGTGCCCGGGACAAAGACAAATGCATACAGGTTGTGTGTGCATGTAGTCACAATACGCCCCAACCAACAACCCATTACAATGTAAGCCAGGAATAGCGGTCAGAAAAAAAAAACCTTGACTCGTTCGTCTATAAACTCGTCTACAGTAAAACTTACATTATATTTGGTATTTCCATTCTCTTGGCGTACCGCTGAGTGTCCACTCAGATCGATGGTTTTCATAAAATGAAATTACATGTTCCTTTGTCCACTTTTGAAATGGTGAACATTATCATTTTTGCTGGTATTACACACCTCCTGTCATTCAATCAATAGCGAATCCTCCCTTTCTTCCAAGGACGAACAACAATTGAACCTTCTTAGGAGCGCGTAAGCTGAGTTTCCTTTTGGTGAAGGAAAGCGACAAATCAAAAACATACTGTACAGGATGTGTCTCTGTGAACAGCCCACAAGCAACATCAAACACAGGGACCTTCACTCCATGGGAGCGATTAGCCCAGCCTACCAACGTGGCATTTAAAATATGTTAGAAAAACAAACAAATGGTTTGCTGGAATCCACCAATGCAGCGCTATCGTGAATACATGTTTACTCTTCTATATTGATAGTGATTTTATGACAACAGTTCCAGTTAATGTCCTCCCCATTGTCACATATGTGGGCACCCTATTTTCGAGGAGGAATGTGCTCTGCGGATAGTGTGAGACACTGACAAGTCATAAATCCAAGTTCCTGTGGTGGAGAGGCGGTATATTCCGCCCCTGTACCATTCTCATACTGGGCAAATGATGTATAAGCTAAGGTAGGAGACATCTCCACCCCTCTTGTACCTATTTGCATTACCATGTTTCATATAAGTGTATTAACGTTGTGCTAACGTGCATACTTTGAACTCCATTTTGTGTCCTTCCAAACGCCATCTTTTTTTAAGCCCTCTGCCCCTTTATAAAAATGTGCACTCTCCCTCTCCCAGCGCCGTGCACAGCCAGCCCCCACCAACTCTGTCCTCTGTCAGCTCAGCATGTCTCCTGTTCTCACGGAAATGCATCTACTAATTTTTGCAAATAGCGAATATCGAGCCCTGACAAAATGTGCTCATCCAAGAATGTGAGACCAAGGCCTGCTCCAACATTAGTGCACCATGCATCTCTACTGACTGACTCATGCCATCTCCAAACCCTCCGTGCCAGGCCGCGGTCCCCTGAACCCATGACCCCTATTCCCTTTGAATGCATCTGGTCACAAGACCCTACCCCCGCACCACCTCCAATTCACCTACCATATAACTAATCAAGAGTGGTCATATATTTTGATAAAACTAACACCTATCCCCACTGTGTTTGAAATAGTAAGACTCCAAAGGCCGCAAATCAAAGATCAGACCTTCTGATAAGGCATCCGAAAGCAACGACCCCTAACACATGCCCCCATAAAAATATAGGTCAGAATGCACCTATTTCATAACCAACAGCCCCCTTTCATGCAGTGTTTTGCTTAGAGTCATTAGTTTTTGCATGCCAAGTTTGTTATTTAGCTTAGGTCTCATTCCTTAGTAGGACGCGTATTTATTCTGTCTATTTGGACAAGTGCATGCTAAGACAACTGCAGACCCCGCAGTTGCTTTCATGCTGATAGCCATATGACCCTCCCGTGCCCTGATCAGTGAAGGACCCACAAGAGCTGGCTGAAAGCGGGAAGGAGGAAGACACAGAGTTACACTGTGCGACATACTGGAACAGGCACTTCTTGCAAAAAAAATGGACAAAGAGGATACATTGGAAAAGACAATTTGAACGCTTAATACTTTTCAATACTTTTAATAGCTTTGAAATTCGAGTTAAATAGATTTCCATTGGTCATGTACAAACATTGTGGAACATACACACAGCTGCTAATCATTTATACCGGGTAGTCAGCTGTTCAACAAGGTTCTCTTTTGGTGGACAGGGCTTGTTTGCAATGTTTTGTGGCAATGTATGTGTCCTAGGAACAAAATCAGGATCGATTCCATGAGTATGTATGGCCAACACATAATCGAATACCATATCCTGGTATATAAGCTTGGCAATCCATTTGCTTCATTTTGCAAAGGCCATTGTGTAATGAAGCAATCCAAAGTTTCCTGCAGTTCTCGATTATTCTCTGCCTAGATTCTCGTTATGAGCTAATACAGCTGGTAATATTCGATATTGCATACGTCTATGCCGAAATCCAACCTCTTGGGCCTGTACTTTAGGCACATATTGTGGAACACCTCCAAATCTCCGATGTGACAGAATTCTGTGAGTCCCTTCAGGTCTCTTGAAAGAGTTTTCTCAAACACAATCTTCTCAAGAGCTTTGTGTGAAGGTGAAGATGGAACCAACCACTTCCTCTTGTGTTCCTGTTCCTCTGATAAAAGTCCATGTGCACATTGGTGAAAATGTTGGATTTCTGTCCATGAGTGATCGTTGGAATAGTGGTGCATCAATGAGCTCCATTTTTCAAGTAGAATTTTTCAAGTTTTGAAGCTCCACCAAAGATGGTTGCTGAAAGACTGGGACCACTGTAAACTATTTTCTGAACCCTTTTTTAACTCCAGCTGTGATTTGTTATTGATTAATTTGGCAACGTGCCATACATCAAATTGATGGCGAATGTTTGGAAACTGCTCTCACATGGCCTTGGCTATTGAAACATGTCTGTCAGTGGCTGTGAGGTCTATTTTCATTCCCCTCGAATGAAGATGTTCGAGGGATTTTATGAAACCATGTTTCTCCATGGCCACAGAGGATTTACATTCAAACACATGCACGACCTCCAAACTCACAATTTCTTTAGTTTCCATGTCCTGAAAGTGATATGTGCAGTACTTTGCTGAAAATCAGGGGCTGTCACACTGCCCATCGCCAGCTAGCCTGAACCATTTGCCAGAGAATGTCCTTTCAATTGACATTTGTTCAATTTTCCAGGCTTGACTAATAGCAGGGAATAAAAATTCTCTTTGATATTTGTAGTACTGCGTTTTAGCAAGGAACAGAAGTCCCACAAATTGACAGAAACTGGACAACTTACTAAAAGTAGAGCCACTGAAACGTAGAGCTGCTGAACACAGTAGATTTCCAGCTGGCACTTTGCCCAGCATCGGTGGAGAGGACCATGACAATGTATCATGGGGGGTGGGCACAGGTGGCTTGGATTTTGAGGTTAGTGCCTTGCAATACACAAGTCACAATCACCAATGGCTCCCCGCATATTTTCACCCTCACTGGATGCACACATTTCAGCATCAGTATAATCTCTACCAGGCAGCTGTCAAATACAACATATTTCTGCTCCTTTATTAGGCAATTGTCCTGCATGATTGTGGTTTGTGACTCAACTGTGGTGGACAAATCAGCCAAATTAGACAAATTATAGTCGAGATTTTTAGCAAGTTCCTCGGTCAATTGCATAGAAGCTTCAGTCTCTGTTAGTTCAGCTTGTGTTATTTGCACACAAATTGGAGAAACCATCAACGTCGACAGTTTATTGGGTGGACCTTTTTTTGTGGGTGTAGATTGTTTGAAGTGGTCAGCGAGGAATTCAAAAGCATCTTCATTATATTCAGTTTCATCTTCAACTTGTCAAGTTCTCACATTTTAGCAATGGTCCAACAACACTTTGCTGGCTTCACCGGTGACCTCCAATTCATTTTCTGGCCATTGGACATAAGCATCTTGAGTCTGCTTATTGACTGGACGACACTGCACCTCAATAGTGGTTTCATTTGTTGTCTGTGTCTTTATACTTCTTTTCGTTCTGGGCTTCTAGGAGATGGGTGGTAAAAACATGTTCAATGTAAATTACACATACAGTGGATGGCACTTTAAATTAAAAAAAGTTATGAAGAAAACACTAGCCTAAAACACGTCTAGAAAATGAAAAAAACATGTTTATTTACCCTTGTTTTCTTGATTTTCTGTGAAACCGTGGTCTTCTCTGTAACAACCACACCACCACCTCTGATCCATGTGCCTTCTCTTCGGATTCCCAACCTTGTATACATTCCTTAAATAGAATATTCAATCAGTCACGGGAGGATAGCTCAGCGGCAACGTGTTCGACTTGGAAGCAAGGCGACACCAAGCAACACAGGTTCGATCCCCGGGTCTGCGCTTGGGTATTTAAGTTTGTTATAAATATGCAACTAAGAAAAAAAACTATTACGCAACTAAAAGCAAACAATTCCTGTAACAGTGCCTCAATGCCTGCGGGCTGTGTGAGCGCTTTAAAAATGCAAAAATATATTTAAAAGAAAATCATTAAAAAAACAAAAGTCAAACATTTTTTAAATTAAAATCTCTCATTGCACACATCGCTTACATACATACCCTGGTAAACAGTGTACGTCCTATAGTCAAAATATACATTTCGAATTTCAACTGACTGATGGCAAGTGTACTCGATCAGAGATCACTGTGCAAAGTATACTGATTGTAATGTTGCCCTCAAACATTTTGCAATGTATTCTACATTAGGGTGAAATTGTAACGTTAGAACTGAAATGATAAAAAGTTTGAAACACTGCACGTTTATAAGAATGTCTCTGTCTAATAGTATCCTATGCAGGATTTACTTTCTTTCATTCAAGGGAACTTTTAGTATGCATACCGCAAACTCTGGACCAGCTCCAAAAGGCGATGTTATTGTAGTCAAAGTAACAGCATCCCCCTGCAACACAGTACTTGTTTTTAGTATGGATGAAAACAGCAAAATGGAACAGAGACAATGTGATGCAGACAAGGGTACATATATAGAGAAACCCTTAAATGACACATGGTGTAAATAACCAACATGCTCCTTCATTTTCAGTGCATTATTACAAAGTTGTAAAAGGGAAAATTAGATTTGCATTAGATATGTGGGAAGATCCAACTGTCGATAACATGAACTTCCGCTAGTCTGTAGGGCTCACCATTGGTATACTGGATGTGTCGGTGGTGTCGTCACTTGCGAGGGTCTGTGCTCCCGTCAGTATGCTCTCCTTAAAAAAATGGACATGTCCAGCAACCGGTTATGAAAAGATTATGCTTCTTTTGAAGGGCACTACGGAATTGTTTTCTATGGTCATAATTACTTCCTATGATGCTCCATAAACCAGGGACAGATGTGTAGTAAAATGTGGTATAGTTCAAAAGTAATACAATCTAGTAAATATATAATTCACCAGGCAGGACTCACCTGAGGCAGCGTGTGCATGAATAGAGTTGGAATTGCATTTGGAAGCAATTTACGAGACGTTCTGAGTCTATGCTTTTTTGTGTACTGTGATTGGTCGTATATATCCGTGGTAAAGTGCAGGCCGCAGATGCGGAATCGATTGGCCCTTAAGTCTCCCAAGACAGCCTGGACTCTACTTTCATGCTCGTCCACTGGAAATCCACAATGTGGAACCCATTCTCGTATTAAATCAATATTCATAAGGAATTTATGCATGATAGCGCCCTTACTTTTGACATGGCTCCTAGAACAGCAACCGAAAACCATACAAGCAGGCAAACTTGAAAAATCTGTATAAAAAAGTACACAAAATTACAAAAAACATCTACAGAATGCATGCGATTGATGGAATTATATCAAAGTTTTCTATGCAATGTTTGTTTTGGTCAAAGAAGCAAAACCTGTGTAGCATAGTCGAATATACACCAGGATACATTTCTTACAGAATTGATTGATGCAATGTAAATCATAACGTGTTATACGTCTGTTGAATATACTTTCATGCACCAAAAGGAAACATGCTTATAGACATGGTTCAAGAAAGATGCAATTCTATCACAATTGACACTGATGAAATTTGCTATATATCGAGATCAGAACACTTTAAACAGTAGACAATGGTAAAGTCTTTGAGATTAATGAACATTACACTACTGGGTACATTAGTTCGAAATAGATAGTAATTTTGAGATCAGAAAGAGATGATTAGGTGACCTGCACAATTTGATTCAGCAAGCAGGGTAGTTAGTAGCAGGAGAACAGGTTGCATTGTACTGAGGAGCGGTGTTTCACTGACGGGCCCATAGATCAGTGCGCACCCTCTAGTACCTGTAAGGCAAGATAGAAGCACCATGTGAGGACTGGAGGTGCAGGATTCACTTACTCCAACACGACTCAATAATGAGGACTCAGTAATATGGCAAAGGGAAGTCCGTTTAATGACAAGTACATCAAATAGAGAACCAAATGGAAATCAGCAGCATTGCGATCACCTGTCTTGCTCCAACTTCCACTAACTTCAGTCAAACAGCTATTGTTATGGGCAAAACACGTCATTACTGACGTCTAATTCTAAAAAACTCGACATTCAATGTAATTGGTTAGGAAAGTTAACTTAAGTATAGGTGCTGTATCTGTATATGATAATAAAGCATGCGTATTGAATAATTCTTATCGGGTGGGCGTCTACGCCGATCCCACTACATCACGCGTGAAAGACGTCACTACAACTGCAACGTCCTATTGGTTACAGTGTCTATAGGACCCTAGATTACATGGTCCATTGTGATTGGGCAAGTTACACCCCTAAACATATATCTCCACTTTAATTAGCAGCATGCAGAATGGACACCCAGGTGCCTAGTGCCCCAGGATTCACCCTGCCTTCTTTCCATCAATCAGTGTTTTAGGGTGATGTGTCAATTAGTTGGCTGGGTATGCCTCAAAACTGTAGCCTCTTATCAGGAAAGGTTACGGCATCCTCGGGTCCTGGATGACATCAGGCGGTGGTACCTCTTCGTGCCTGGCTGGTCACGTGTTAGTTCTCCATGAATCTGCTTCAGTTTCCAGCTTTTAGTGTATTTCATTCTGTTTCGGCCTCGCCACTTGCATGGGCCCACCTTATCTTGACCTTCATGGGGCAGACTGGTATGCTCTGAAGTTTGCATCTTGTTAGCTGATGCTCTCCTTCCTTCCTCTGGATGACCTTGAGTTCCTAGGCATGAGCCACTCTTTGTTGAGTTTCGATTCCACTCCTTCTCCTTCCTCTGGCTGGGTTACGAAACTTGGCCTGTCAGGCCTCTGACAGCCTGGGTACATTTCTGCTTTTACAAAATGGAGTCACACTTGTAAATTGTGTGTTAATGAGGTAGATATATAGTTGCCGCTTGCCGCTCTAATCTGCTACTAAGCATTGCAAGCAGTATCGTTTCTTTAGTCTCTTGCGTTCCAAGCCTATTTACACACGTTTAACTGGTCGGTTGCTTCCATCTTGTCTCGTAGCAACGTTTCCTTACGTTTTAACATTGTCTCTTCGCTGTGTCCATTACATTTATTTTCATAGTTTCTCGCACTGGTGTGCTTGTCTTCGATAGCCGCTTTTGTTCATTCACGAGTCTGTTCAGGCCCTTGTGTCATTTCCACTGGCCTTCCATTAGGGCTCTTTGGGTCTCTTCATGGACTGTCTGTAGGTACTCTTTGTTTCGTATCTGCGGCTGGTACGGCTTACTGATAGGGTACCGTGCTGCCCAGGGTTGTCTGTTTATGGGCACTTCAACAGGTATGGATCTTTTGATGTATACTGGGCAGAGCCCCAGTGCAGCTGTTTGTTGATTCATTCTCCTCATGCATCACATACCTTGGCGAGTACGCTGCTGGTACCTCGAAGTGAGGGGATGGGGTGAAGGCCATGTCTGGGACCTCCTCTACAGCATGATCACAAGTTGACTTCCAGTGCTCACAGATGTTCTCAGGATAACTATCAAGGGGTTTATAAAGAATTAGAAAAGTGGGTGTGTATCTGATGCAGATGGTGTTTGGCACCTTGGCCGTTCCCACCCCGCCAGCCCCCTTGGGAGGACACGGCCTCAGGTGCAAACTGCCTTTGATACTGAAGGGGGGATGGAGGGGCATGATGCATGCATAAAAGCGCCTGAACACTGCTGAAGGGAGACACACTTATGTGGATTGCAGGGGCACGGTCTGCTTCAGGGGAGCCTGCCTGGAGACACTGAGTCTGGCTAGGCCTTGTGAGCAATGGCCCCTGCGCAGAAGATACCTTTGAAGTGTACATGGTGTTTGGCACCTTGGCTGTTGATAGGGAGAATTCTCATAAATGGCTAATTTCCCTTACCGATTGAGTCCCTCAGCAGCTTTTCTGGATTTCTAGGATTTCTTTTTTTTACCTGGTAAGAGTGTGAGCCTTTTTCCCACTCTTACATGTGTTTTGCTGTGTGTATTGTTACCATTTGTGTGATCTTGGGCTCTGGATCTTCACCTGCTCCATGAGCACCATGTTTGTGTGTGTTACACAGCACCACCCTCAGGCAGTAATACAGGGTTGTCTTTTAGACGTCCCTCTGACTCCATTTTTCTGGGACTGACTACTGTCTCCCAGAAACATGTAAAGTTGCCATTATCTTTATGTAATCTCTTTAAACTACAGACCCAGTACACCCCATTTTACACAGAGTATTGGAAATGGTTAATTCTTATCCCTTATTGTCTGTGTCTCTTGGAGCACTGTTTCGCTCCCTTTACATTAAGACTTGGCTGGTGGCAGTGGCAACTACCCTATCTTTTCTACTGCGGTTATAATATATAATCATGGTATTGTTTTATGCTATTATATCAGCCTCGAACATAAACCCGCTTGATCAAATACATTTTATATTGGCTCCAGCTGGGTTTAGTCACAATTTCTTTTTGTTAAAGTCTTTCTCGTGTTCTTCTCTGCATGCCAAACCTGGGATGATTCCTTCGTTCGCTGTCTTTTCGCGGGCTTCTGCACAAAAGCCCTCCTTAAGGTGCCTGAAAGCCTGGGTAGGCAGGATGTGAGGGAGGGGTCTTCGGACCCCTGCCATGGGTTCCCTTAGTAACCCAAGTCGCACTCTTGTCTGATTGGCTAAGGGGACTGGCCTTGCCAGGCCAGCCCCTCTGCTGTGTGATTGACAGCCAGGCTGTATGAATGGAGGAAAACTGAATAAAAAGCAGGTCTCTGGGACTGGAAAGACAGAGTCGCCACTGGAATGAAAGAACCAATGAAGAACTGGCTGAAGAGGACCCCTACAATGACTGAACCGCCTGGTAAAGCCCTGCTGCAGGTCTGAATCTCCAGAATCCGACGACAGGGAAGATCCTCCAGGAAATATCTCCCTTGACTGGTAGGACCAACCAGTTCACCCAAACTGCAAGCCAGGACCCCTACTCTGGTCGAATTCGCTGTACAGAGCTAGAGTGGGCCAGATAGTCAGGAAGGTCGGACCCTGCTTGGGTTTTAAGGAGCGCCCCTTTTATTTTTTGCTTTACTCTGCTGCTGGTTTATTCCCTGGGTAGGGCAGGACCCTCCAGTCTTCCTACTTCTGATCAATCCGACAGTCGCTTCAGGAACCGTGAGCCTGCAGGAACTACCAGGAACGTCCGCCTCAGCTACAGCTTCCTCTCCGTTTTAAGGTACTGTGCAAACCCGGTTGATCATTTCATTCAGCCGCGGGGAAAGTGTGTGAAATCTTTCTCCAATCCGAGGGCTTGTGCTTTTCTTCTTTTTAAACAAACTTTTCGACCAACCAACCTCGTCCGGAAACCGCGCCACAAACTTTACCACAAACTACCCTGAACTGTGTGATCTTGACCAAAAGACTTTTGTCCTATTGACTTTGGCCCTAAGCCTTTTATATCTGATCTCCTCACTGAAGCTCCTCTTGTTCAACTGCCTTGAGTACTTACCTGTTGGTTTGATCTAATTTCTAATAACTTTTGTCTTTCCCTCCCTTTTAAATTGCTGGAGTGCCATTTTGCTCCCACTTCATTTTGTGAGCTTCACTTGTCTGGGATTTAAGGGAAGCGGTGTGGTGTATTGAGAGTGTGATTTTTAAACTGCTTATAATCAGTCAGTGTTTGCCTGAATCATAGTAATTGCTTTCCTTTGTGTAACTATTTGATACTGCTCACTTACTCTTGAGATAAGTCTGGCTGCTCCGCTACTGCTACCACTATAAATGTGTAGTACAGGCTTGTACCAAAGGTGAAATTGTACTGTCACTTGTAGTCTTAATTGTGTGGTGTTCCCAAAGGGTACTGCATATAATTCTGCCTAACAGTCGTTCCCACCCTGCCAGCCCCCTTGGCAGGGCACGGCCACAGGTGCAAACTGCCATTGATACTGGAGGGGGGATGCAGGGGCATGAGGCATGCACAAAAGGGCCTGAGCACTGCTGAAGGGAGACACACTTATGTGGATTGCAGGGGCACGGTCTGCTTCAGGGGAGCCTGTCTGCAGACACTGGGTCTGGCTAGGCGATGTGAGCAATGGTCCCTGCGCGGAAGATACCTTTGAAGTGTACATGGTGTTTGGCACCTTGGCCGTTCGCACCCTGCCAGCCTTGCCAGGACAAGTGTGTGTGTCCTTGATTCACTGAAATATTGAAACAACTATTTGTAAAAGACGATTTTTATTTTATTTTATTGCTGATGTTGATGGCACACATGTACTACAAATTGTATACTTCGGGTTGCAGCACAGAGAGTCTGACTCGAGGAATGAAAATCGGGACGGCACATAGCAGGGAAATTTCGATTGAATGTATTCAGCTCCCTGCTTATGAAAAGCAAGTGTGGGAAAATTCCCTGTACTGACTGTTGTCATTAGGGAATTTGGCTCAAATGGCACCAACGACACAGGCAGGTATTACACGTTGAACGTGGTATCCAAGCCTCCCATGAAGCCACCATGTAAAAAAACGATAGGCCACCACCTGTGGAAGAAAAACATACATACTGTATTTAAATGAACATGATAAATGTACAAACCTTAGTTGAAAAGGCAATCTTGTATCCTATGACATAGTTGCCAGTACAAATGTTAATTCATGGATCAATCGACTTGGGCTTTAAAGTGTAGACACATTACAAAAGGAAACACCCATGCAATCTATAACATTTGGGGGACAGAGAAATATTGTTTCTTGGTTGTACGTGAAAGACACATAAGAAAGCCACTATGATTTCCCCATATCGCAAGAGATGTATTGCCAGACTACATTCATTTGGCAGTGATAGATCAAAGTTTCGACAATATAGGAGACAAACATGAAATGTTAGTTGCCTAAGTGACATCACATCTAGAGTACACTTACTCGTTACTTGAATTGCGTGAGCGAATTGTTGCACAAAGTTCGTGCATAAGCACCATAATAATCCTCAACACAGATCTTGTGAGGCAGGCTGCCCTGAAGTCATGCAGCTCGTTAATGCATAGCGGGCGTGTCTGATATGTTGGCCAAGCATCTAGAGATTTCTTTGCAGCAGCAGTTCTCCTCCTCGGTTGGCATGACCTTGCACCGATTGCAGGTACACCAGGTAGAGACGTCTTTCATGTGACTAGGCCCTGGCTCAGGATCCGGTTATTCGTCCTCCCAACTGTCGTCCGATGCCCCATCGTTTCAGCATCTTTCTCTTTCAACTAATTCCACCTCAGAATACTATGGCTCATACTGGTAGGGCTGTATTGTTGCCATTATATGATAACATTAAAATCTAGAGTAATGCTGGTACTAGTATCTGTTTGCGCAGGCTACGAGCAACAAAGATAGCTGAACAGAGCAAAAACGAGTCACAGGATATACAAAAAAAGACTGTCAAATGATTGAAAAAGCAACTCTGATGTTGTCTGATGAGAAGCGGTCTGTTTATACTTATTGAGGAAAGAGGTGTCCTGCCATTTCCATTCAGACATGTCATTAGCTGGCGCACAGAGAATGTTGACACGAGACGTGCATTTGCATTGTGAAACAGGCTGTACGCGTCTAGTGATGTCAGCTTCAGGGGCGGGGGATATGATATAGTGCCGCAAGGGCAGTTCAACTTAGGGCTATGCGGCAACCGATAAGATTAGCACAAGATGGCCGTGCCCGCTGCCTGATTTTGTATGTGTAAAAGTGAGGAAAACTATGGTACTGTGCATAGGAAATGTTTTTACAATCAATCACAGTTTGCTTAAAACCATAAGTCAAAACGCTCAGGACAATAATATTTTTGAGTGCACTATTCCTTTAAAGTAACAAACCATGCGGGTGGGCCTAGGTTCCTTAGAATACAACGTACATCATCGTGACGTCAGAACCAGTATTCTTTTGTGCCACGCATGTTTGCCAAGAGATTTGTGATATTTGACTTCAAAACTTCATCTTTGTCTTTTATCTTTTGAAACAGTTGGGTAGGGGACATGTTTAAACATATTAGCGGCTGTTTTTAATGTGCGTGCAACTCCATAACATAGAGTTGCAAGTTCACATTCGAACACTCTCTACATTTTGTCTGAATCTGGTGCATCAGAATACATTCTGAAAGAGCAATATTCTGGTGCACTAATTGTGTTGATCTTTCATCATATCTTCCTCCTTTTCCTGGGAACGAACATGCTTCTACATGTTTTTCCCATATGCTTTGGGTATCTTTTGGCTTGACAGATTTGATATGTTTCTAATGCATCTTCACTGGTGTCTTTGGAGTGTAGTGGGTGAATTGTATACTGGTCTAAAATGTTGGCTGGAGTAATAGAATCTATACGATCAAATTGGCTAGTTGCTGGTGAATCTTGAATTATTTGGGTGGTTTTGCTTAAGTTTTCCTCTATAATTATATCGTTGTAGTATTCATTGTTTTCTTTTAGATATTGTAGGGCTTGTGTAACTTTGTTTAAGTCGTCTAGTAGTTGCCAATTTATTTTTCCTCTGTTGGTGCACCATTATCTAGTACAATCATAGATTGATCTATTGGTCATTGTACTCCTAGAGTTTTTAATTTTTTGTTTAGATCCAATGGCAAGTATACTACTTTGCCACAGATGCCCTTTATGTTATGTAATGTTATATACATTTCTAAAGTGCACATAGACCCGAAGGTATCTTGGAGCTAAGTGATACAGAGACAGCAGAAGTAAAGAGGACCCTAATACAGATAGGTCTTAAGGACATTTTGAAAAGACAGATGGTTATCAACCATTCAAAGAGGCAGTGGGAGACTGTTCCAGGTTTTTGCGGCAGTGACAGAGAAAGCCCAGCCGCCGACACGAGAGAGTCTGACTCGAGGAATGAAAATCAGAAGAACAGACTGAGAGCGCAAAGGTCGGGACGGCACATAGCCGGGAAATTTCGATTGGATGTATTCAGCTCCCTGCTTATAAAAAGCAAGTGTGGGAAAATTCCCTGTACTGACCGTTGTCACTGGGGAATTTGGCTCAAATGGCACCAACGACACAGGCAGGTATTACACATTGAACGTGGTATCCAAGCCTCCCATGAAGCCACCATGTAAACAAACGATAGGCCACCACCTGTGGAAGAAAAACATACATACTGTATTTAAATGAACATGATAAGTGTACAAACCTTAGTTGAAAAGGCAATCTTGTATCCTATGACATAGTTGCCAGTACAAATGTTAATTCATGGATCAATCGACTTGGGCTTTAAAGTGTAGACACATTACAAAAGGAAACACCCATGCAATCTATAACATTTGGGGGACAGAGAAATATTGTTTCTTGGTTGTACGTGAAAGACACATAAGAAAGCCACTATGATTTCCCCATATCGCAAGAGATGTATTGCCAGACTACATTCATTTGGCAGTGATAGATCAAAGTTTCGACAATATAGGAGGCAAACATGAAATGTTAGTTGCCTAAGTGACATCACATCTAGAGTACACTTACTCGTTACTTGAATTGAGTGAGCAAATTGTTGCACAAAGTTCGTGCATAAGCACCATAATAATCCTCAACACAGATCTTGTGAGGCAGGCTGCCCTGAAGTCATGCAGCTCGTTAATGCATAGCGGGAGTGTCTGATATGTTGGCCAAGCATCTAGAGATTTCTTTGCAGCAGCAGTTCTCCTCCTCGGTTGGCATGACCTTGCACCGATTGCAGGTACACCAGGTAGAGACGTCTTTCATGTGACTAGGCCCTGGCTCAGGATCCAGTTATTCGTCCTCCCAACTGTCGTCCGATGCCCCATCGTTTCAGCATCTTTCTCTTTCAACTAATTCCACCTCAGAATACTATTGCTCATACTGGTAGGGCTGTATTGTTGCCATTATATGATAACATTAAAATCTAGAGTAATGCTGGTACTAGTATCTGTTTGCGCAGGCTACGAGCAACGAAGATAGCTGAACAGAGCAAAAACGAGTCACAGGATATACAAAAAAAGACTGTCAAATGATTGAAAAAGCAACTCTGATGTTGTCTGATGAGAAGCGGTCTGTTTATACTTATTGAGGAAAGAGGTGTCCTGCCATTTCCATTCAGACATGTCACTAGCTGGCGCACAGAGAATGTTGACACGAGACGTGCATTTGCATTGTGAAACAGGCTGTACGCGTCTAGTGATGTCAGCTTCAGGGGCGGGGGATATGATATAGTGCCGCAAGGGCAGTTCAACTTAGGGCTATGCGGCAACCGATAAGATTAGCACAAGATGGCCGTGCCCGCTTCCTGATTTTGTATGTGTAAAAGTGAGGAAAACTATGGTACTGTGCATAGGAAATGTTTTTACAATCAATCACAGTTTGCTTAAAACCATAAGTCAAAACGCTCAGGACAATAATATTTTTGAGTGCACTATTCCTTTAAAGTAACAAACCATGCGGGTGGGCCTAGGTTCCTTAGAATACAACGTACATCATCGTGACGTCAGAACCAGTATTCTTTTGTGCCACGCATGTTTGCCAATAGATTTGTGATATTTGACTTCAAAACTTCATCTTTGTCTTTTATCTTTTGAAACAGTTGGGTAGGGGACATGTTTAAACATATTAGCGGCTGTTTTTAATGTGCGTGCAACTCCATAACATAGAGTTGCAAGTTCACATTCGAACACTCTCTACATTTTGTCTGAATCTGGTGCATCAGAATACATTCTGAAAGAGCAATATTCTGGTGCACTAATTCTGTTGATCTTTCATCATATCTTCCTCCTTTTCCTGGGAACGAACATGCTTCTACATGTTTTTCCCATATGCTTTGGGTATCTTTTGGCTTGACAGATTTGATATGTTTCTAATGCATCTTCACTGGTGTCTTTGGAGTGTAGTGGGTGAATTGTATACTGGTCTAAAATGTTGGCTGGAGTAATAGAATCTATACGATCAAATTGGCTAGTTGCTGGTGAATCTTGAATTATTTGGGTGGTTTTGCTTAAGTTTTCCTCTATAATTATATCGTTGTAGTATTCATTGTTTTCTTTTAGATATTGTAGGGCTTGTGTAACTTTGTTTAAGTCGTCTAGTAGTTGCCAATTTATTTTTCCTCTGTTGGTGCACCATTATCTAGTACAATCATAGATTGATCTATTGGTCATTGTACTCCTAGAGTTTTTAATGTTTTGTTTAGATCCAATGGCAAGTATACTACTTTGCCACAGATGCCCTTTATGTTATGTAATGTTATATACATTTCTAAAGTGCACATAGACCCGAAGGTATCTTGGAGCTAAGTGATACAGAGACAGCAGAAGTAAAGAGGACCCTAATACAGATAGGTCTTAAGGACATTTTGAAAAGACAGATGGTTATCAACCATTCGAAGAGGCAGTGGGAGACTGTTCCAGGTTTTTGCGGCAGTGACAGAGAAAGCCCAGCCGCCGACACGAGAGAGTCTGACTCGAGGAATGAAAATCAGAAGAACAGACTGAGAGCGCAAAGGTCGGGACGGCACATAGCCGGGAAATTTCGATTGGATGTATTCAACTCCCTGCTTGTTAAAAGCACGGTGCACAATGCACATTGACTGAAAGAGGATGCGCTTCTCTGATGGGCCCATAAGTAACTCAGGTGGAGGTAATTTGGCTGATTTAGGTTGAAGGCGAAATGGGTATACTGTTTGGATTACAATGCTCTCATACACGTTAAGTTGTTGGAGAGCTTTTGGAAGAGGGAATATTTGCAAGTTATTAGTGATAGCATGTGATGGCATTTGGTTATCGTCAAGCTTTGTGTTGCAGTCCATGCAAATTATTGAGGGTACGTTATTTTGTATTTAGTTTCTATTTGGAACCATTGGGATTCCTCATTGTCCTCTATTGTGTAGGCTATATTTACTATTGTTGTGCTCTTTTTATGAGAAGTTATGTGCCAACAGAGACATGCTTGTTCTGGTATTTCAGAAGATGTGTTTTGAACTTTAGCTAATTCTTTATTGTATGTGTTTCTTAGAAGGTTGATTTTTGTGAGGTTTTTGGCAATGTTTTCTGAAGTTACTAATTTTTCTAAGTCAACTTCAGTTCCAAAGTATTTACTTATATCTTTGTAGTACTTTGTACTCTTGTCCAGTGCGCAACCACACTGGACTTCGAGGAAATTCATTAGCCTGCATTTTAGGAACTGGTTGCAAAAGCACTTTCCACCACAACAAAATGTTAGCAACACACCATTCCGCTAAACAGAATCTTGTGCATAGACTAAACTATGCAAAAAGTCCTGCTCTAGAACTACACAATTTAAATAACATTCTCTTACATGGAACAGCAAAAGAACTGCTTCAAGAAATAGAACACATCCAATGCACAAGATTTGTTTTAGAGGTGGATGGCTATATGGTTTGCTTTTATTTTTATTTCCTCTATTTTTGCTTTCTTTTCCAAGGAGTTGCTTTTTAGTAGACATTGTGTTGTGTCCATTGGGAAAAGAGAACGTTTGGGTTTGAAAGTTGTTGAATGTATATGTATGTATTATGAATGTGTGTATGTAGGTGAGATTGGAAAGGTCAATACAGTGTTTTTTGATTATGAGGTGGCATACTAGGTGTGGTTTGGAAGGTTGTGAGAGCAGAAGAATGTAGTGGTGGGATGGTGTTGGGTTACTGAGTAAGGGAGTGGTGGTGCGATTGAATCAGAAGGGACATTCTGATGTTTTCAGGAAAGCAGTGGGTATTGCAATTGTGGTGTTTAGATGGGAGTAGGAAGAGTGTGAATGGTGCAATATAATGAGTTAGAGTGAAATAAATGTTGGATTGAAAAGAGTAGTCTAGGGTGATATATAGTGGAACTGTACTGTTACAATTATATACATTTACATGGTACATTAATGCACTTACTTTGTATGATGTGAAGGGTATTCTTTATTTCGTACCTGTCTTCGACAATGTGCTTCTTTCCTGTAATTGTAAAAGAAAGTTAGTGTGGATATGCGGTAATGGTGTACTTTAAGTAAGCAAGGTTGTTAGTTATGAAGGTAGGAGGAGTTGTTGGGAGAAAGAGTTAATGACATTGCTGGACATTTAAAAATGTTTGTTTTAGGAGCATTTTCATGAAAGTTAAGAAATGCATATGTGTATTTATAGAAGATGTGTGTGTAGTTTTTTAGTAAAAAAGGATAAAAGTTGATGGAAAAGGTTTGAAGTACACTTTTAAAGAGCACTATGTTGTGGAAGTTTAATATGTTATGAATATATGCATACTGGCCAACATGATGCATTCTAATCTGTAGGTGTTTATGTAGTCCTATATGTTTTGTTTATGTTTTGGGATTTTTAGTTCCACTTTTCATATTATAAAAGTTGGAGTACAAGTTCCAGATTGTATTGATAACATCAGGACTGTGTAAGCACCTACAAATTGGAATGGGTGTTGTTGGGATGTATCGATGTACTGCCAACATATTAAACTGGCACACATTAACTGCCACTTAAATGTGGTGTACAAATCTATTATATTTGCTTTTCCTTTCTTTTTTGAAAAACTGATACAGTGCTGCTATAAATGCACATATGCATTTTTTTTATTACTTTTATCAAAATGTGTTGTACAGGAGGTCGCCCCCTTTCCCCCCTCAAACTGAATGTACAGGAGGTAGACCCCCTTCTCCTGAAACCGAAATGCAGATAACTTATCAGATTGATCAATAACTCTAAATGTTACGAAAATCAGAAATGTAGTGCATTTCACGAAAGTGCATAGAAGAGCGATCTATTGTGTGGGGTCAGAATGTCTTGTATGATAGAAAGTTTGTTAAGGAGTACATGCTTATCAGAAGTGATTCCACTATGCCCAAATCCGGCATTGGCTGTCCCATAGGGTGGTCCGGGAAAAATGCTCCAGGGAGTTATCGGCGCTGGAACTCTCACTAACAACCCCAACTAAAAGAGGTAGAACCTCCGCCCTCTATCCCTCGACACAGCAGATCCCTCCAAAAAAGAAAGGTACATGCTGGAATGGGAGAAGGACTTGGGACTGGATATAGAGGTTGAGGAATGGGAGAAAATATAGTCCGGACTGCATAAAAGTTCTCAGTGTATCACAAACAGGGAAGGCGGCTATAAACACTGTTACAGGTACTATGTCACCCCAGCTCAACTCAACAAGACCAATCCAACCATCCCCGGAATCTGCTGGCGCGGTTGCCCCGCCCCCGGCTCATTATTTCATATAGTCTGGAACTGCCTGAAGGCGGAGACATACTGGAGAGAGATAATAAAACACATCTTTGAAATCACTAGTATCTCCATCCCCTGGGACCCGGGGGTTATCCTTCTGGGCGAAACCAGAGGAGGAGCATCCCCAATCTCAGGACATATCCCCCGTCTATGCACGCACCTACTCCTAGCAGCGAACATCACAATGGCCCAGTTGTGGAAAAACAAAGACAGACCTTCAGTTGCACTATGGTGGTACAAATGTTGGGACATAGCAGTGGCCTGAAAAAGTCAATGTAATCCGATCAGGATCCCTGAATAGAGCCCTGAACATCTGGGACCCATTTATGGACTATGCAGCCAAGTTCCCAGCTCTCACCAGAAGGCCTCCAATAACCAGATGGCTCCAAGGCAGCCCGCTCTATTAAACTGTAGACTCAAATCAGCTCGACCCAGAGCGCGGTTGCTCGCTCGAACACTGCGATTAGACAAGGTCACAGACAACAGCAATCAGACCACCAAGATCTACCTCCCCCTGCCAGACAGCTCGAATGGCAGTATCACGCCGATGCAAACATCGATTGCTGTATTGTTGTTGATGTTGTGATTATCTATAAAACCCAATAAAATGTTGTGATGGAAAAAAAAATCTAGATTAGTAATTGAGCAGGTACCAAGTTTTGGGTAAAAATAAATGGGTCAGGCATTTCGTAATTGGTCGGCTATTTTTGAGTGGGACAAAGTAAGGCACCTTCTCAAATCAAACTATAAAAAGGATGCTTGAGCATACAAAATGGTCGATTTTTGCTAAATCATGATGACATCAATGGATAATTTTTTAACAGAAGTTCATACAGAGGCCACTGGTGTACAATGAGCTAAGTAAAACCTGTTTAGACTAGCTCTGAGTGACAGGCAGGCCAACGAATCACAGGCAGGAATATGGGTTGTACATTGATCATGCTATCACCTCACCTATCTTAACTGTATAAAAAGGGCCGAGAGGCCAGGGAAATTTGGAGTTCACAGAGATGTCTTTGGTGTGCGGAATGCTGGGTTTTGCCCTGCTGAGAAAAATAAACTTGATGTCTATTGAAGTCCAGTTTCAGTGTCCTGATGTGCTTCAGAGAGCCTTCCTGCCCCAGAGGTGACAATGCCCAGGGAGAGGGGGATGAGACCATCTATTCAGTTTTGAAAAAAATAATGGTGTAATACACAGTATTGTATGTGTTTAATTCAATATATATAAATGTCACAGTTCTGAATCTTCAAGTCCAGTCCTGTATTTTTCTTTGCATTCTGGGACTTGTAGTTTGATTTTTATATTCAGAGAAGTGGAATTGGAAGTAACAGAATGGAAAAAAAAATTATTAAGAATTGATGAGTACCTACAGATTGGAATGGATTACAGGAAAGCACCGTGGGAAATGTTACCATGCATGCCTCTATTGCCTTCCAGTGAGTGTGTAGTAGGACTAGCCAATTGGGTGCATGGGCGGAGGCCTAGGCCTATGCACCCAAGAGTCTAGGGCTTGGGCACAGCCTTGCTTTAGGGAGGGCAGTCAGACATTGGCACATGGAAGGAATTTGTACGCAGGTACTCACGTGCTTTATTGGTGGGAAGTTGTAGAGGCGACTATCATTTTTTGGTGAGTGCAGGCAGACTCCATTGGGGATGGGGAGTGCATTGGAGACAATATGAGGATATTTGCAGTCGGAGTGCTATGTTGTATTGTGCCTGCAAAACCCATACTGGCTTGTGTGCATGGCTGGGGCCCTTGGACATAACAGGGTGGGCACTGGTTGGAAGTAGGTAACAGAAAGTTGCCTTGATTGGGTGAATTATTGTATTGATATGTACTTGTGGGCAGAAAAGGTAAGTGGTCACATGTTTCCATGCTGGCCACTGGTTGGAAGTAGGTTGGAGAATGTAGCATTGTGTGAGTTAGTTAGTGTACCCATACGTACCGGCAGTGAGGAAAGGTACATGGTTACATGGTACCATGCATGCCTTTATTGCATTTTACTGGGTGTGTTGAAGGAGTGGGCTATTGGGTGCATGGGTGGAGGCAATAGGCCTCCTTCTATGTACCCAAGAGCCTAGGCCATGGGCACAGCCTTGCTTTGGGGAAGGCAGTCAGATATTGGCACAAGGAAGGAATTTATATGGAGGTAGTCACATATACTTTATCGGTGGGCAGTTGTAGAGGCAACTATCATTTTTTGGTGAGTGCAGGCAGACTCCATTGGGGATGGGGACTGCATTGGAGACAATATGAGGTTATTTGGAGTTGGAGTGCTATGTTGTGTTGTGCCTGCAAAACCCCTAATGGCTTGTGTGCATGCCTGGGGCTCTTGTACATAACAGGGTGGGCACTGGTTGGAAGTAGGTTATAGAATGTTGCCTTGATTGGGTTCATTAGTGTACCAATATGTACCTGTGGACAGTAAAGGTAAGTGGTCACATGTGTCCATGTATGGCTCCATTGCTTTGCAGTGTGTGTGGTGAAGGAGTAGGCTGTTGGCAACAAGACTGCACCAAAATGCTGCCATGTATGGGAGTACTGTGATATTGGTATGTGGATTGCACACATATGTACAAACAGTAGCGTAGGTGTTCGGCACAACACCTGAAACGCAATGTAGCCATGTATGGGAGTACTGTGATAATTGTGTGTGAATTGCACACATATGTAGAAACAGTGCATTGAGTCCAGGTAGAGTGCATTGGTGATGGGGAGTGAATTGGAGGTAATATGAAGGTATTTGCAGTTGATGTATTATGGTGTGTTGTGCCTGCAAAGGTGTACTGGATTGTTGTGAGTGTGTTAGTGTACCCATACATACCGATTGTTAAGAAAAGGTACATGGCCACATAGTAGCATGCATGCCTCTATTGCATTTTAGTGGGTGTGTTGAAGGAGTAGGCTATTGGTTGCCTGGGCGGATGCCATAGGCCCCCGCCTATGTACCCAAGAGCAAAGGGCTTGGGCACAGCCTTGTTTTAGGAAGGGCAGTCGACAATGGCACATGGAAGGAATTTGTAAGTAGGTACTCACATATACTTTATCGGTGGGTAGTTGTACAGGTGACTATCATCTTTTGGTGAGTGCAGGCAGACTCCATTGGGGATGGGGAGTGCATTGGAGACAATATGAGGATATTTGCAGTCGGAGTGCTATGTTGTATTGTGCCTGCAAAACCCATACTGGCTTGTGTGCATGGCTGGGGCCTTTGGACATAACAGGGTGGGCACTGGTTGGAAGTCGTTAACAGAAAGTTGTCTTCATTGGGTTCATTACTGTACCGCTAACCTGTGGACAGAAAACGTAAGTGGTCACATGTTTCCATGCATGGGTCTATTGCTTTGCAGTGGGTGTGGCGAAGGAGTAGGCTGTTGCTAACAAACCCCCATGCAATGCTGCTATGTATGGGAGTACTGTGATATTGGTATGTGGATTGCAGACATATGTACAAAGAGTACTTTTACTTTGCCTTAGGTCATTTGCATAAGTTATTATAAGCATACCTTGTGATACAATACACTTGTAAGTATCCTAAGGTTTGCGTCTTTGCAGAATCACTGTGGAGGACATGGTGAAGTTCGTAAAGGAGCATTGGTGAGATAAGACACAATTTGCGTTAGGAGTGGTGTGGCCGTGAACAGAGCCTCGCTTCAGGGAGTGTAGTAAGAAAGTGGGACATGAAAAGATTGTTTTACTGTGTAAAGTTTGCGACATGGCCCATGTACGCAAATACTAACATATAAAGCGTTGTTGGGTAGGTGCGAAGGCGAAAACCTTCAGAGGCTATTGGGGATGGGGAGCGTATTGCAGATGACATAGGGATTTTTGTAATCAGTGTACCATGTTGTGCTGGGAGTGGCAAGCACCTACTGCCATGTGTGGATGGCTACGGGCCTTTGAGGTAACTATGTAGACGTTGTTCGGAAGTAGGTTTCAGAATGTTGCCTTCTTTGGGTCACTTCTTATACTGATATGTAACTCCAGCGTACATGGTTGGAAATATGTATGTCTCCTGTGGGTGCTCACTGTCACAACATGGTTGTGGAGGACATTTTACAGTTGGCACATCAGTAGAGGTGGCGTGAAGTGACTGCACTTGAATATGGTGTACATCATTGGCTTTGTTGCCATTCATGGACTGAGATGCCACAATTAATGTACTGTATGGTATACCTCTCATAATACCCGGTAGTTTGAGAGCGAAGGACGATAGTGCAACATGACAAGACTTAATAAGCATTACACATGTAGATTAAGGATAAGGTACAGTCAAACACACATACATTTGCAGCCAACAGCCTTATGGACGCCAATAAGTCCAGCCATATACAGGATGGCAGGCAATCTGACTGTTACCTTTGCTTGGCATACTTGTTGAAATGGACAACAGAAGCGGTTGGAGCTTTTAGTGTGTTCAATTTTAATGTGTGTATCGCTTCTGTTAGCTATACCCGTGTGCCGCATACGCCATTGCAGCAGTCAATGGCATCAGTGACTTTACTTGTGAACAGTCGTTCCTCACGGTGTGCACTCCAGGTATTTATTTTATGTGTGTGCCAAGCGTAGCGCACTCGGTCATGTGAGCACCGAGCTATGGAAAGGAACAACATAAACAAAAGCAAAAGCGGACATGTGGACACAGAGTATACGGTTGCATAACAATACAGTGAGTGGTTGGAAGTGCTTTATTTTGCCAAAGAATGTAAACGACAATGTGTCAGTTGGTGCATTCACCGCTCTTTAATTTCGCAAACAAAATCCAGTGACCAATGCCGTCTGTGCAATTCTGTACTTCTGTTCTCGTCTAGCAGGAAAAGTAGTACGTAGTAGTACGTAGTGGTGCTTGGGTGCCTGTGTGGAAGAATACATTTTCTTTGAAAGGTAGAGAATGTGCCTCTGGGATGCATTACAGAATACATTTTTTTTCAGGTTATTTCGTATAGTAGGTACCGCAAGTGGACATACCGGGCCATATCAGTCGGCCCAGATAATAACGATGGAAAAGAAATTGCAAAAAAGCAAAAGCGGACATGTGGACACAGAGTATACGGTTGCATAACAATACAGTGAGTGGTTGGAAGTGCTTTATTTTGCCAAAGAATGTAAACGACAATGTGTCAGTTTGTGCATTCACCGCTCTTTTATTTCGCAAACAAAATCCAGTGACCAATGCCGTCTGTGCAATTCTGTACTTCTGTTCTCGTCTAGCAGGAAAAGTAGTACGTAGTAGTACGTAGTGGTGCTTGGGTGCCTTTGTGGAAGAATACATTTTCTTTGAAAGGTAGAGAAGGTGCCTCTGGGATGCATTACAGAATACATTTTTTTTCAGGTTATTTCGTATAGTAGGTACCGCAAGTGGACACACCGGGCCATATCAGTCGGCCCAGATAATAACGATGGAAAAGAAATTGCTTATGGTAATCTTCCAATGGTTGGTCCACCAGCCGTCTATTGGAATGTGGAAGGTGTGGCACACGCAGTAAGTTGCTAGATATCTGAGTAGAAAGAGGAATACGAGTAGATGTTAAATGTTAAATGTTAAACGTAGGGATGGGTTAGTAAGGTGAAGAGGGAGTAGGATAGTGAGAGGAGTGGTTTTCTGTTGGCAGCTTCAGCTTGGTATACACCAGATACTGAGGTTTGGTGCGGGTATTGGATCGGTGTCAGTCCGCATGTGCTGTTGCTCCGGCTTATGTGTTGTTGCAGTGTTGTGAAGTGCGTGCGGCTTGTTGTGCGAGAGATGGTTGTGTGAGTTTTTTCAGTGAGATAAGTATGGAGAGTTTGAGATTATATTGGTTAGTGGGTTTCCTGACCTTTAGCATGCTAACATTCACAGTTCTATCCAAGTCTGGACATGCTAGTATTCACAATTCTATCTAAGTGTGGACATGCTAATATTCACGATTCTATCTAAGTGTAGACATGCTAATATTCACAATTATATCTATGTGTGGACATGCTAATATTTAAACCCATCGGATGGTAACTTTGAAAATGTAATAGACTGTTGCGGTCGGTAGGTTTTCGGAAAAGTTCAGTTTTTAGCAGATCGCCAGTTCTGTAGATGTGGAGGTCCAAGAAATCTATTTGGTGGTGGTCCCAGTGTATCGTAAATTTGATATGTGGATTCCTTTTGTTGATCCTGTTATGGAAGCTTAGTAAGTCGTGAGGTGTGCCCTTCCAAACGATGATAATATCGTCGATGTATCGTTTCCAAAAAAGGGTTTTCTGTTGTGAATACATTGTTTTTTTCATAGTTGGACATATACAAATTAGCGATGTCCGAGGCAAGAGTGGCCCCCACACTCACCCGCTTGGTTTGCTTATAGATTTGGTTCTGAAACAGAAAAAGTTCTCGCCCATTGCCAGTCTCGTACATTCCAGGATGAAATCAGTCGGAGTGGAATTTAAATCTTCTCTGGTATTCAGGATGTCTCGTATGGCTTCTAGCCCTTCTAGTTGTGGTATTGATGTGTATAAGGCTTCTACATCCATGGTGGCAAGGAGGCTATCATCAGTTCCAATAATGTTGTCAAGTAGATTTATGGTACTGGTAGTGTCCTTCAGGTATGAGGACATCTGAATTACGAAGGATTTCAACAACACGCAGATGGACTGACCGAACGACTCAAAGAAAGAGGCTACCCTAAAATATCTATTAACCAAGCTAAGAAAAGGGCAAGGCATACACCAAGAGAAATCTGTCTAGAGAACAAAACTAAAAAGGATCTGGGTAGGCTAGTCTGCGTCACCACTTTCGGACCACTCAGCCAACTGATCCAGAGGACCATCAAAAAGAATTGGCACCTGGTCAAACATCCCGGCACACTAAAAAATGTGCCTTGTTTTGCTTTTAAAAAGAACAGGAATCTCAAGGACACACTGGTGCACACTTTCATTGAACCACCCCCGCAAGCACCCAATGCTCTGGGATCTACCCCCGTTAGTTGGGCACCACAAATGTGGACACTGCGTTGCCTGCCCTCTGACCTTACAAAAGAGGTCTTTTGAACACGACAAAGTGAATTGGAAGATGCAAGATTTCACCAATTGCAACACGAAAGGAGTCATATACATCATCCAATGTCCCTGTGGCCTCCTCTATGTAGGGAAAACCATATGCGCCATAAAAATGCGCATCTCTGAACACCGCTCCTGCATTGGAAACAAGGTAGCAGACAAGCCCTTAGTCGAACATTTTATCCAAAAGAACCATAAGGACACTGATTTGAGATGGTTCATCCTTCAGAAGGTCAAACCCGCGAAACGGGGTGGAGACCTCAATAAAACACTAAACAAACTAGAACAGTGCTGGGTACACAAACTCTATACCGTACAGGCCGGACTAAACATTTCAGTGGAGTGGGAATCTTTTCTATGAAATCCCATTGCCAGGTGATAGAATAGATCTGTAATTCTATGCATATGAACAGAGTCACTTCTGTCTGTTGACTCTATAGAAATCAATCAACAAAGATAAAAAGAATGTATATTGTATGAGCTAGATACAATAGTCACTTGATGTACCATTACTGTCATCGCGAATCTATGTGTCCCAAGGTTGTTTGATTATACACCTGCATACGAATTTATCAACAAATGTATATTGTCAATGTGAGTTTGGACTCAATATGGGATTTTACTGCACCCTTGTTTTGGTCTGATGTGACGCTGGCTCTTTAAACCCACCTGCACTGATTAACAAATACTCGCACAGCATATCCCAGCCTAGGGACCAGGCTCCGCCCCTAAGTGTCAGAAGGGATGTTTGGAGGCGTTCCCCTTTTTCCTTTATGCCCGTTCTCCCACAGTTGGACTCCCAGTCCTGGTTGCCATGACAACCGGCACCAACATAGGGTTAAGATTACCCACTGGGATCTCCACCCAGGTGAGGATCTACATAAACACTTTCGGTGTACAAGCCGAGCGAGTGGCACAACATTTAACGCCCCTTTTTGCCCACTGTCTGTTGCCATGTCAACCCGTATTCAACGCAGTGGCTAATTGACACACTTTGACCCCAGACTCATGGGGACCCATGTAAATTCTTTTGCTTTACTATCTGATTAATTGATTGAAAGGTTACTCGCTTCCATGACTAGTGGCAACCCATCCCCACCCAAGATGGCTGCCGTATAAATAATCATGGATTCCTAGCAACAGCATTACTAACGCTAAGCCAGGTCCCCGTGAATCGTAGAATGACTGAGCGGTTCATTTGCTACAGCGGCAGACTGCGAGCAGGTCCTGTACCCTGACAGGTAAGGCCATTTTGCCCGCACTCAACTTTCACAACTACTCAGGTGCCCTTAGTGCCATAAAATATTAATTGGACATTCTTGTTCGATTTAGGTTTTTTGCCGCGGGACCATTTTAAAGAATAGAACAACTAGGCTCGTTTACAAGTGAATCTTCTCCTCCACCCGAGAGGTAAGAGTCTACGTTATGAAGAGTGTCCGTCATAATCGAGTTGTTTTTTACCGATCCCGTCTAAGGTGATCTGTTTACCTACTAGAAACTCCTTCCTTTTCTGTTTTTTCACAATAGGATCAGACAGAGATTAGCCCCTGTGGCTCATACAACTTCCAATAACAGAACCTTTGGAATTAATACACCCATAGGTAAGCTGTGTGTGTTTTCAGTACTGCACAGCGCATGATTTATTCTTCTTTAAATAATCAGTGCATGAATACTCCCCTGACAATTGTCTCCATTCCCCCTGCAGCACAAACCACATACAGTACAGACCCCCGTCCTGATGAAGGCCGTATACCAGATGTGGCCCACTAAGCCCACCTAGAAACGGCTGAAACACTGTGGTGTGGACGCACTGTCCCCAACTGCAGTACACTCATGCTGCTGTATACAATGAAAATGACTTGTTTTTGTCGAAATGTTCAAGTGATGTTGTAAATGTCCAATTGTTTATATGTTTGCCATTTTCATGCAAACCCCTTGACAAATGAAATTTGAATTTGATTTTGTCTTGCACACACAAAATGGTTGTCCTACCGAAAAACCTTCCTTGTGATGTAAATATTTTCTGTACTTTAGGTCAATGACCTCCCTTTTCGCTTGTTGCTATCTCTGAAACATCCATTTTAATTTTGAACTGTACTAACATTAGATAAAAAATAAGATTGATTCTACAACAGAGCTTGGAAATCTTTTTTCTTCTTTGATGCAGAGGGTGATAAAAAAAGGAGTATTCTGTTAGCACCTATTTCTCTTGGACCTATTCAGTTGTAATCATTGTTCCCTACTAACCCTCCTGGGTAGAATAGGCTTCCAACCAGGAGCCCTAACTTTGTGGGCATTCTAATATTCTCAACTCTATTTAAGTCTGGACATGCTAGTGTTCACAATTCTATCCAAGTCTGGACATGCTAATTTTCAAAGTCTTATCTAGATGTGACGCAGGCTAATATTCACAACTCTATCCAAGTGTGGACATGCTAATATTCACAATTCCATCTAAGTGTGGCCATGCTAACCTTTATGTTTCACCTGAGTGCAGGCATGCCAACATTCAAAGTCTGCAGGTCAATGTTCACAATTCTATCCAAGTGTGGACTTAGATGCTAACATTCACAGATTCTATCCAAGTCCGGACATGCCAATATTCACAATTCTATGTAAGTGTGGACATGCTAATATTCAAAGTCCTATCCAGATGCGACGTAGGCGAACATTCACAACTCTATCCAAGTGTGGACATACCAACATTCACAATTCTATCGAAGTGCGGGCATGCTAATATTCACAATTCTATCTAATTGTCCACATGCCAATATTCACAATTCTGTCTAAGTGTGGACATGCTAATAATCACAATTCTAAGTGTGGGCATGCTAATACTGAAATTTCATCTAAGTGTGGCACTTGTTGACCTTGACAAGTAAGTTTGTATGTATGCAAGGCAACTATGACAATCCTGTCATGACTAAGTTCAGTCTGGTGGTCACAAATCTTTCTGAGTGTACCTGGTGTGAGTCTATGGCAATTTATGTTAATGGGAGGTAAGAAAGAGTGGCAGGGGTTTTCTGGAGTAGAGTGATTGCTCCACTCCCCACCCATGCCACACTCACAGTTTTTGTTGGTGTCTGTTGACTGCTGGCTTCACTGGCTTCTCCTGCAGACACCTGCAGACACATCTTGGAGCCGCCAATGTTGGAGCCGCCCTTGGCCTTGGGGCCCTTCGCCGCAGGGGCTGCCCGGCAGAGGGCTGCACTGAAGTATCCTTGATGTGGGGAAGGCGGACCAATCAGTGGGAGAGTTCTGAGGCAGGGAATGAAGCCCCATGAAGCGAAACGGCTGTGGAGGAGAGCCTGCTACGCCCTCACACCACATGCTTTGTAAAGCACCAATTTCGTTGTTTTTGGCCTGAGGGGGCGGGGGTAGGGCAGCACTCACATGGCATGGGGATTCTGTAGAATGACCAATAGGGGGGGTGACCAATAGGGCTGCGGGGAGGGTCGGGAGGCGGGATTGTGCAGGGCAAGGAATGGGACATGGGGAATGAGCATGCAGCGCTGAGCTTGCTGGATCGCCATTTTTAAGAACTTTTTACAGTGTTTCTGGCTGTTTGGGGGCAGTTGGGCATGGCTCTGGTCTAAACTCACCTTAGCCTGCTGCCTTCATAGTGATGGTGCCTGCGAGGATGCCACACTCCACTGCGTTGTTTGGATGGCGGGGCTGACCAATAGGGCTGCGGGGGAGGGTCGGGAGGCGGGATTGTGCAGGGCAAGGAATGGGACATGGGGAATGAGCATGCAGCGCCAAGCACTATGGATCGCCATTTTTAATCACTTTTTATAGTGTTTTTGGCTGTTTGGGGGCAGTTGGGCAAGGCTCTGGTCCAAACTCACCTTAGCCTGCTGCCTTCATAGTGATGGTGCTGGCGAGGATGCCACGCTCCACTGCGTTGTTTGGATGGGGGGTGACCAATAGGGCTGCGGGGGAGGGTCGGGAGGCGGGATTGTGCAGGGCAAGGAATGGGACATGGGGAATGAGCATGCAGCGCCGAGCGCGCTGAATCGCCATTTTTAAAAAATTTTTACAGTGTTTCTGGCTGTTTGGGGGCAGTCGGGCAAAGCTCTGGTCCAAACTCACCTTAGACTGCTGCCTTCATAGTGATGGTGCCGGCGAGAAGCCGCTCTCCACTGCGTTGTTTGGATGGGGGGCTGACCAATAGGGCTGCGGGGAGGGTCGGGAGGCGGGATTGTGCAGGGCAAGGAATGGGACATGGGGAATGAGCATGCAGCGCTGAGTGCGCTGGATCGCCATTTTTAAACACTTTTTACAGTGTTTCTAGCTGTTTGGGGGCAGTTGGGCAAGGCTCTGGTCCAAACTCACCTTAGCGTGCTGCCTTCATAGTGATGGTGCCGACGAGGACGCCGCATTCCACTGCGTTGTTTGGATGGGGGGGCTGCGGAGAGGGTCGGGAGGAGGGATTGTGCAGGGCAAGGAATGGGACAAGGGGAATGAGCATGCTGCGTCGAGCGCGCTGGATTGCCATTTTTAAACACTTTTTACAGTGTTTCTGGCTGTTTGGGGGCAGTTGGGCAAGGCTCTGTTCCAAACTCACCTTAGCATGCTGCCTTCATAGTGATGGTGCCGGCGAGGACGCCGCGCTCCACTGCGTTGGTTGGATGGGGAGGGTGACCAATAGGACTGCAGGGGAGGGTCGGGAGGCTGGATTGTGTAGGGCAAGGAATGGGACATGGGGAATGAGCATGCATCGCCAAAGCGCGCTGGATCGCCATTTTTAAACACTTTTTACAGTGTTTCTGGCTGTTTGGGGGCAGTTGGGCAAGGCTCTGGTCCAAACTCACCTTAACCTGCTGCCTTTATAGTGATGGTGCCGGCGAGGACGCCGCGCTCCACTGT
Organism: Ambystoma mexicanum; assembly: GCF_040938575.1. Lineage (NCBI taxonomy): Eukaryota > Metazoa > Chordata > Amphibia > Caudata > Ambystomatidae > Ambystoma > Ambystoma mexicanum. The sequence continues at coordinate 356,231,016 of NC_090923.1, forward strand.
GTTGTTTGGATGGGGGGGTGACCAATAGGGCTGTGGGGGAGGGTCGGGAGGCGGGATTATGCAGGGCAAGGAATGGGACAAGGGGAATGAGCATGCAGCGCCGAGCGTGCTCGATCGCCATTTTTAAACACTTTTTACAGTGTTTCTGGCTGTTTGGGGGCAGTTGGGCAAGGCTCTGGTCCAAACTCACCTTAGCCTGCTGCCTTCATAGTGATGGTGCTGGCGTGGACACCGCGCTCCACTGCCTTGTTTGGTTGGGGGGGTGACCAATAGGGCTGCGGGGGAGGGTCGGGAGGCGGGATTGTGCAGGGCAAGGAATTGGACAAGGGGAATGAGCATGCAGCGCCGAGTGCGCTGGATCACCATTTTTAAACACTTTTTACAGTGTTTCTGGCTGTTTGGGGGCAGTTGGGCAAAGCTCTGGTCCAAACTCATCTTAGCCTGCTGCCTTCATAGTGATGGTGCGGCGAGGACGCCACGCTTCACTGTGTTGTTTGGATGGGGGGGTGACCAATAGGGCTGCGGGGGAGGGTCGGAAGGCGGGATTGTGCAGGGCAAGGAATGGGACATGGGGAATGAGCATGCAGCGCCGAGCGTGATGGATTGCCATTTTTAAACACTTTTTACAGTGTTTCTGGCTGTTTGGGGGCAGTTGGGTAAGGCTCTGGTCCAAACTCACCTTAGCCTGCTGCCTTATAAATAAGTAGCGGGTATTAGTTGCAGCGTACAGGACAACACTTTGCGGGAAGGATAATGTAGTAATTGCTGCCTGTCTGATGGACCATGAACTGTGTGTTAGTGCGTATTCTCATATGTTAACCCAGTGCCTTGGTCTCTGGTTTGCAGGTAATACTGTGATTGTACGGCTGCGCACAAGAAAATGTCTTGGAACCATTTGGGACTAGATGCTGTTTTCATGTGTTTCCTTTTAACAAAAGTTGACAGTAGTAGCGAGTGTAGTTGGACCCATGGCACAATGTGTCTGTGTGTCTGCAAAGAAAGAAATACAACAAGAAATCTAATGGGGGTCCCCTTGGATTGCTGGAGAATGGAGTAGCTGCTTTGGTATGAAGTGCATCAATGAAATGGAGCTGTAGATTTTTGTGTGCCGGTTGACCGCTGCGTGCACCTGTTGGCATTATGACGTTCAGTACACTGAGCGTGCATAGATGTAGCAATTGTGTGAAAGAGCATACAAAGGGCCGAACAGGGAATGTAGCAGTGTACGAGGGTGCAGAAGGTGTTGTGCTTTAGTGTAAGACTTGCGTTGCATGTTCGTCTTGCCTTGTATGTCTGCATTTGGATGGGGTGGGGAAGAATGGCAGCAAAAGAAAGTACAATGACAGTTGCAATTTACTGGGAATGGTGGAGACATGGCAGTGTAACAGTGTTTTTTTTACTGCTGTCACAAAGTTCTGTGTAATGTACAGAGAGAAAGTGAGCAGTAGATTACGTTTTGAAATATGCATACTGAAGCGCACGTTAATACATGTTAATCGTAATACACGTGATGTAAAGGTGCACTTACATAATTTTCGCAAATTCCATGCTTCTATTGGGTGGGCATGAAAATGCAGTGTACGGCGGATGGGATAATTGCAGACTACCTTTGAGGTACAGGGACAGAGAAACTGCAGTGTAAGTTATGTATCTTTTTTTTGCTAGATTTCTATACAATATCTGATCTTGGAGCTAAATATGCTTCCCCCTCAAGGCTGTTTTATAATGAGTGTGTTTCCTGTTGAAGGAGAGGTAAGTTAGGTTTCGATTTCCAGAGATGATGAAGGAAAAAAAGAAAGAAATCAGCTGGCAACGTGTTTGGATTGTAGCATGTATTTACGAATGTTGGTAATATCATTAAGGTGAAGGTAGTGCAACTCACACGTTGATATGATGGTGCCATAGAAATGGTGCGTGAATGTACAGATGGAAAATATATAAAATGTGCTTTTACAGTGGCTAAGGACCATTTATATGTGCAGTGTGTTACAAGGCAACGGTGGATGATGTCAGACTGTGTTCGCTGCTTTAGAAGGCGTGGGTGGGTGGTCCATCATAGGCAGTTAGGTGTCATGCTGCCTTACCTTGTTTGGGGCTAATGTTCAGGAAAGGAAAGCAGTTAGTGTGAACGTTTGTCTAACAATGTAAGGTGGTTATGGGCTTTAAATGGTGTTTCCTTTACACAATAAAAAAGGGAAACAGAAGTTTAAAAAGTTAAGCAGTAAGGCAGTGGTTGCAATATGGCTGGGGAGATATGATCGCTGCAGTGAAATATGGGTTGGATACATTACTTGGAAATGGTGTACAGAACAATGAAAACAACCTAATGGCCTACACAGTGCCAGTGGAAAGCAAGGAGCCAAATGTTGCAGCAGTTACAACAGTTACGTAAAATGTATTGATGCATGCATGAAGTTGTATTGTTGTGATTGTGCAGATTGTAGGGTAGGTTACTGTAGTGTTGTTCATTCAGTGTGTGCACTTATGATAGGCTTAGGTGACCAATGTACGTAGGAAACAGGTTATGTAGTCTGTGGAAGAAATAGCAGCCAATGTAAACTGTTGTGGCTTAGGGGTAGGTGGCTGTGTTATGTGTGGGGTTAGTGGTATGTGCATAGATGTTTGTATGTGAAGTTCTTCAGTGCAGTGGCAATAATGGGCAGGGTGTACAATGTTTAGTGTATGGCTGTAGGCCCTACAATGTACAGGGTGTAGTGAAGCGTGTAGGGCATAGGCACAATCTGCATAGTGTAATATAGGTGTGCATTGTAAATGGTGGTATTGGTATGTATATAGCAGATATAAGTGCACTTATTGCACTGTGGATATTGTAGAGAAGTATAATAGCAATTGTTGCAGACTTATTGTTTGGATTGAGGAATGCCTGCACTATGTTTTTTGTATAGAGTGTAAAAGGTTGTGGTACTGGTTTCTGCATTATCTGTGGGAAAAGATAACAGAATATGTTAGTGCAGGTATTTCATTAGTTTGCAGTCCACTAAATAGTAAACATTTCTTTAGTTTGTGGACGGTCATAACTAGTACTATGCTTTGAACCAGAGTACTGTGCAATCAGCACAGTTCATGTGGTTCTATGCATAATCATTGGGTTTGTGCAGAAATAAAATCCATGCACGATTAAAAAAAAACTTTGAAATGCCATTGCTACTATGGTGCACAATGAATAATGGTGACATTTGGAATGGTTACAGCACTTTTTAAGATGTACTCTTGAAGTAGGAGGAAATGTAATGGTGTATGATATCTGAACTATACATGTTGGTAGGATGGGTGGCATTGTGGGTGGTGATTTGTAAATGTTTACCTGCTTCCTTTTTGTACCACTATTTGTTTATGCGTTTGGCTGCTGGTGGTGGTTTGCAAGTATTATGACATTGTTCTGTGCTAGTGGTGAATTCTGACGGTAGTTACATACCTGTTGGTGAACTGTAACTGCTTATACTTTGGAAGTGTTTGATGCTATGTTTGTAGCACAGTAGTTGTTGAAGGTTGAGTTGGGTAGTTGTGATGCTGCAAATAACATTGTTGTATTCAGGTTGCAGTTAGATACCAGGTGGTGTATTCTAACTGTTTACAGTGTCCTATTCATAAAGGGTATGAAGAGAAGCTCGTGCATTCCTGTGGTTACTTGGAAATTTGTGTACATTTTGAAGTGGCACTGTCCAATTACGGATTTGGTGATACGTCCATATGTGTTGGAGTTGTATTACTATTCTCGGAGAGCTGGTGACTGATTTGCGTAAGTGGTGATTTTAGAGGTTACTGAGGATTGTTTTGAACCCTCATACTTAGCACTTATCCTTCCACGTGTCCAGTGGAAAATACTGGTACTGTGCTTGGTGTACACATAATGTTTGTGTGACTGTACTTGTTGGGTTCATTGGGGATAACATTGTCCAACACACACTGTAGTGCATTTCGTCAATGCTTCCAGTATGGTACATTGCTTTAGGTTGATAGTGTGGAAGGAAAAACATTGTTTGTCCACTTGCGAAGGTACTGGTTGGTGATGGAGAGTTAGGTAAAGTAGGTTTGTACATCAATGAGTACATTTTGGCTTCAAGAATATTAAGCAAGCATTTGCAAGATTTGTAGGTAGTCTGTGCTTTGGAAAGATGGAAGTTCCATAGCATTCCCACCATAACAATTGCTTTCTAATGTATTCAGTATAGTGGCCTCCATTGGTGGAGTGCCCTGTGTGTTAGATTATGGCTACAGTTGTGACGGTTTGTGTGTGAAGGCAGTCAATTTGCAGTTCTTTTTGGTACCGTCGGCATTGTATTTTAAGAGCATTAATATCACATATTGACTATGTGAGTGTATATGTAGTGCATATGTAGTGTCAAAAGAATATCAGAATTGCACGATCTACACCACATACCATGGTTTGCATTTTGCTCTAGTTGCTGAAATGGAATGGAGTCACAGTTAGGTATTGATACTTACACAAATAATTCTTTAGGGACTTGCTCCTGATTGACATGGTTGCAAAGAGTGCATGTATGTTTCCACATGTAGGAAATGTGAAAGATTTCATTTATATGTATGTTTTTTCTTTCCAGTATTTATAGTAAGACATTTCTGTGGATCTTCTTGTCGGTTTAAAGAGAATTTCACCATTCCAGCACTGTCATTCAATTCTTGCCTTATTCCTGAGACACTGTAAATGGTGTCAGGATCACTTACTGCATTTCTGTGAAGGATGAGCATTTGCAAACACAACTGGTCTGCACCATTTAAATAAATGTTTTCAACAACTGCTGGTATTTGGAATAGAACATTGATTGTTACATTTGCATTGCAATTAACACCTGTTGTATTGGAAAATGTGAATGGTCCAGGTACTTCTGTGTCTGAGCTCTTTGATGGAAGGGCACATGGTTTCTTTGCATAGGCTATTTTTTGTGGGTGGAATTGGGTATGGTTTGTCTATTTTACTCCTTTTGTATTCACTTTTGGTAGGTGCTGTAGTATGAGTTTCTTTCAATTTCTTTGATGGTAGTGTGGCAAAATCATTTAGTACTTCTGATGGAAAGAGCCTTCTTTTCAGACCTTTTGGTTTTTGACAAATAGGGTACATTTTTAGATGGGGTGTGCACAGTGTAAATAGTCTATTGTAGTCTATGATGCAATGAATGTCTGCACTGACTGCAGTTGCATCAAAATTAACTAGATACAATCATTCCAGTGTACATAGCCGTGACAGTGCTATGCAACTCATGCCTTCATCGAAGACTGTGTTGCCAATATCAATAAATGCTTCATCTAAGCTCAGACCTTGCGATTTATGAATAGTTACTGCATAAGCTAGCGACAGAGAAAATGTTCTCTGCATACATACATGTCTTCTAAAAGAAGGAATCTCACAGTTGTGCGTCCTATATTTTTGATTTCTGAAAGTTTATCAAAATTATGTTTACAAACTGAATGCTGTTGTGCCGTGTGTATGTCTGGAAGCTAACAACTGTACCAAGTGCTCCATTAACTAAACCTTGCTCTACATCAATGTTACGCTTTAGCATAACTGTACATTTTCTCCAAACCAGCTGATTTGGAGATGGAGTTCGCCAAGGCTTGTAGTCGTGCTATGCCTGGTTGACACATAGGTATTGTCATACCGTGTACGTCCATTTTGTCTGTGGCATGAATTTGCACTAGTGGTTGTTTTCTCTTTTTGCAGCATTGTTGCATTAAATAGTGCACAGCTTGCTAGAGTTGGCATTAAGGCCATACAGCTGATATTTTTCTGAGCTAATTGTTCCATGACATCAATAGCACATGTGTCACATGTTTTGAGTTAGTTCTCTGTACTGAAAATGTTGCCAAAGATTTACATTCCCAATTTTTCCAACACTTTTATGGCATGTTTGTGTCCTAAGGTTTTGAATATAGGTTCACCTTTGACTGGTGTCAATTGAAGAAGATCTCCGAAAACAATGACATATTTTCCTCCAAAGAGTTCTTCATAGTCTGTTTTGAGTACCTCTTGCAATCTGAGGTGAATCAAAGCCAACATTAGGTTGGAGACCATGCTCACCTAATCTATTAAGAGCATTTTCATTTGTTTCAAAACTCTGCGTAGCTCCATAGCAGATTCTGCTGAAAGTTTATAGTACTCTAATTTGTTTTGGTGTTCTACTGGAAGGAGTAGCAACCGGTGTAGAATGACTCCAACTATGTTGTAGTCAGCCAAACCTGTATGGGCGGTTATAGACACAGAAAGGTTGTTGTTTGTTAATTGTTGGAGGTATTTACTGATCATTTTTATTAAGAATGTTTTAACTAACCCAGCTTCACCACTTACATACAGCAGTACAGGTTTGTAGTTGTCACAGGTGCAAGTTTTACTTTCATGCTGTATACCATGTTTAATGGTTTCACTTACATCTACAAAAATGGTACGCTGTTCATCGTTTAGTTGGGATTTAAGTACTGCCAACTCTTCTGTAGAGTGCTCTTACTGAAGCATAGTGATAGTTACCTCTGTCATGGCTAATTCTGCCTCCTTTGCATTGAGTGGCTCTCCAAGTGGTTCTTGGCTGCCTGTTTGTGAAGGTTCACTGCTCTCAGAAGTATCTACAGTTAGTTTTACTTGAAGTTCTTCTTCTGGTTGGCGTTCACTGTCCAATATGGTTTTGTACCGTGTATAATTTTCATCTGTAATTGTACTTTCAGTGGCTTTGAAAGCATCTTCATTGGAGGTGTAGGTGGCTAATAAATCTTCTTCTTTTCTCCATGGTTTGAAAAGTTTCAGTAGAGCCATGTAGTACAGTTCTTTGTGATGAGGATTTTCAAGGACAACTTCATATGATTATTTAGGCTGCATTTGTTAAGTCTCACCAGGCTGCCTTCACAAATTTCCACTCTGTATCTACCTTTTGCCTCATTTGGTGTAATGTTTTTTTTTTAGAAGTTTTGGGCTACGTGGTACAAGCACAAGGCTTCTAAAGTACTACTCTGTTTGGGTAGTATGTGTCCAATAAGTTGTTCTTCAAAATGTCCTGGCTGTTGGGATCACTTTTGGCTATTGTTTGAATGTCTTCGTACAATTTAAGTACTCTTCTTCTGGATGCAGCAGGCCCAAGTCTTAGCACACTATGTTGTCAGATTTCCCATATAAGGCTGTGCCGGTTACGCTGTCAGCGGCTTCGTAGCTGCCACATTCTGTATGGGACAGCATTTTAATGCCAAAGCTGTACAATTTTTGTGCCAGTGTTTTGTCAGAGGATATGTCATCCCAGAGGTCTTTTTGCTCTGTTTTCTCTGCTTTGGTTAAGTAGGCGGTGTCATATCATGCAACAGGAGTGGAATTGTCTGCAATGTACTGTACATCAACATTGGCATTCCATAAGAGGGCAATAATTGCATTGTAATCATTGATGTACTTTGATGCTTCGCTCCTTTTTATGCAGTATGTTTTTTAGGAGATTTTCCTTTCACACTTTGTCTAACCTAATACATGAAGCTGTTTACTTGGCCTGTTGTTGAAACTGATCTAAGGAAACCAAAGCGCCATTTAGTGTAGTAGTTACCTCTGTTCTTATATTTGCGTGGACAATACTTGCCACACTTGTGTCTTTGGAATTGCAAAATTTGTGCTCGTAGGTCACTATGGGTACTTTCCGAAGGGATTTCGCAAGGCGACATATTTGTGAATGAAATGCAAAACTGTTTCATCATTTTCCTCACCAAATCTAGGAGCATTTCTAATCCACAAAAGCATGTGGATGTGTGGTGCTCATCTGGCTTGATATTCTTTTCTCCAAAAGAAATGATACACTTCTCAGAGGGGACGAAGTCCTTTATTTTAAATGAAGTGCAGCATGGCAAGGAAGCAATGATGAAAGTAGCATGAAACATTTACTGCATCGAGGGAGCACAGCTCTCCTGGTGTTTTCATGTCTACACCTGTTTTGTTTTTGTTTGCTATGCGTAAGAAGGAGTACAAGTCTTCCCATGCATACTCAGCACAACTTAAAATGACAAACCATGTGGGGGGTCCAAGGTTGCACAGCATACATCATACATCTGCGTGCCGTCAGAACCAGTACTCTTTTGTACCAGGCATGTTTGCAAAGAGATTTGTAAAACTTGACTGTAAAACATTGTCCTTCTCGTGCACCTTTTGAAACAGTTGTGTGGCAGACATGTTTTGGAAATGGGAACCTGTTTTTAATGTGTGGGCAACTCCATAACATAACGTTGCTAGTTCACTTTCAAAGAGCAGGTGGAATATGTACTCCACGTTCTGTCTAAATCTAGTGTCTTCAGAATACATTCGTAAACAGCGGTATTCTGATGCTGTTATTTGTGTGCTTCTTTCATCATATCTTCCACCTTTTCCATTGGGAAAGAGTAGAGGAAAGGCTCGTGCTTCGACACATTTTTCTCATATACTGATTGGTGCTCCTTTGGCTTGCCGCATTTGATATGTTTCTAGTGCATCGTCTATGGTGTCTTTGGAGTGCAGTGAGTGAATTGTATAGTGGTCTAAAATACTGCAGGCTGCACTAGGATATAGACTTGTTGAAGAGTCCTGAATTATTTCGGTTGTTTCTCTCAGGTTTTCTTGAACGTTTATTTCTTTGTAGTATTAATTTTTCCATTAAGGTACTGCTACGCCTCTCTAACTTTTGTTAAGTCCACTAGGTGTTGCCAAATTTCTTTGTCTTTTGTAGGTACACCATTTACCAGGATAATCAAAGATTTGTGTATTGGCCTTTGCACTCGTAAAGTGTCTACATTTTCTTTGAGATCTAACGGTAAATAGACTACTTTACCATCAATGCCTTTCATTAATTCAGTAGGAGGTAATTTTGCAGTTTTTGGTTGAAGACGTATTATTGCTTGAAATGGGTGCACTGTTTGTATTATAATGCTCTCATACAAATTAAGCTGCTGCAGTGCGTTTGGCAGTGGAAATAGTTCCAAATTATTACTAATTGCCCCTGAAGGCCTTTAGTTATTGTCAAGTTTTGCAGTGCAGTATATGCATAGTATGGAGGTGTTGGTAATGTCGTACTTGTTTTCTGCTACAAGGTACAGACCTAATTGAATCCATCAGGATTTCTCTTTGCCTTCTATTTTCTGCATTATATCTACAGTTTTGGTGCTCTTTTTATAGAAAGTTCTACGACAACACACACATACTTGGTTTGGCATTTCAGCAGAAGTGCTTTTGAACTTTTGTATTTCTTCTTTGTATGTGTGATATAAAAAGTTGATAGCTGCACTGTTGTCAGTACTGTTGTCAGAAAATGTTGGAATGTGTAAGTACCCAGGTGTTTGGAATGGCGTGGCGCCACATGGAGGTGGTGCCGTGGGAATAAAGCCCAGATTTTCCATGACTGAGCACTAAGTGCATCAAACCTTGGCTGTACGAGCCTTTGGCGGCACATTTTAAACTGTGGTGAAAAACCGCCACACCCAGGACTCACTCCGGGTGCTGGAGATAGGGACTTACTCCACCTTATCTTCACTTTCCTCTTGATCCTCATCATCTGTGTCACTGTGCCTGTTCCCCTGTCCAGGCACTCCAGGTTTTTGAGGTGGTGGTGGGGGTGAGTCAGAGGGAGTGATGGCCATAATAGATGCCATGATGTCCTCCAAAAAGTTCTGCAAAACTGATCTGCAAAGGAGCAAAGCAGGTGCTCTCTCCTGGATAGCCAGATTGAGAATAAAAAAAAGTAATGGCTGGTTCCCTTCTGAGGAATCATCCGCTCGTGCTGTATGCTGACTACCGAGTTGCAATAGGCCTTGATGAGTTGTAAAATGTTGCCAGATTAACCAATAATGGGTCTTGGAGCAGTGGAAGAGCAAATATTAAGGTTGAAACACCCTAGATTGGAAGAAAATTCACTTTTAAACTGTCCGCAGCTGCAGACACCATTTGCGGACAGTATGTCTCAATGCACCGGTGCAGTCCATGATGATCTCCGGGACATCTGCGGCCCTGATGGCTGTCTGGGGACACCCATCGGCAGGACTCGTAGGGCACATGCACATGTGTGTCCTTAGAACAGTCCACGGACTAAATAAAAGTGGGTCATGCGAAACCAGACATGTCCGAACATCGCGCCTGTCCGGGGACACAACCATTTCGAGTGCAGACACCCAGACAATCGCAGTGTCCGCTGATTCATAATGCCGCACAACAATATACAAGACATTTATAGTATACAAAATACATTTATTTATGAAAGGGATGGGGTATCGGAATGGGAAACATAAATGAGAGAATTGGGAATTTCTGTACAATAATGATAAGGGTAGGAAGGGAATGTGGTTTCATCAAAGAATTTTTGATAAAATGTTGGTAATTTGATGGGGAATATTGCTGGGGACAAAGGGGACAGGTGCAAGAAGGAAAGTGACAGGGAACATTTTTAATGACTTGATTTTTGACATTTTAAAAGTTCCTTAAAATCATTACTTAATTTTGCAGACAATTTCATGACTTCATTGTGTACAGTTGGGGATAGGGCTTCTCTTTGTGATTCTTGGGATTGTATATAATTAAATTGGGATGTGGTTTCTTCATTAAAACTACGTACTGAAAGAAAAAAAGATGTGTATTTTAGTGAGGTCTGTACAAATTACATTATTTGTATATATTAAAAGATGTATTGTATACCATTAGAGATGTTATTGTCACTCATTTAGGGGCTCATTCATGGATTCAAGTGCAGAAGTGGGACACGCGGCTGGCGCACAGAGGGAGTGTGTGCCAGCTTGCGCCAGCCACGTACGCCAAAACCCATTTTGACGCACTGCCTATTCATGGATTCAAACATCCATAACAAGCCGAGGCGCAGTGAGGCGCAGCAACCCTGCAGCAGTGGCAGTTACGCCTCCAACCCCACCCCGTGCACCAAAAACATCTGCACAAATCCCCTACATGTCGCAAAGGCCAGTGGACCAGCATACAGCCCCCCAACCACGAAATCGCGCTAAAAACGCCACTCAGCCCTCACGCTTCAACCCAATCATGTGTAAAACTCCCCGCATACGCCTCGGAATATGCGTACCCCGCTCACGCCCGGCCAATCGCATGAAAAACTCCCCGCGTAACCCTCGGAATACGCATACCTCGCTCGCCCCAGGCCAATTGTGTGGAAAACTCCCTGCGCACCCCTCGGGATATGTGTACCCCACTCACGCCAGGCCAATCACCTGGAAAACTTCCTGTGCACCACTCGGAATACGCGTACCCCACTCGCGCAAGGCCAATCATTTGGAAAATTCCCGCGCACCCCTCGGGATACGAGTACCCTACTCGCACGAGGCCAATCGCGTGGAAAACTCCCCATGCACCCCTCCGAATATGAGTACCCCACTCGTGACAGGCCAATCGCATGTGAAAAACCTTGCATACCCCCAGAATACACATACCCTGCTCGCACCAGCCCATTCGCATCTGAAACTCCCCATGCACCCCTCGGAATACACGTACCTTGCTCACACCAGGCCAATCACGTGGAAAACTGCCCACGCATCGCTCAGAATATGCATACCCCGCTCGCTGCAGGCTAATCGCATGGAAAACTCCCTGCGCCCCCCTTGGAATACACGTACCCTGCTCGCGCCAGGCCAATCCCATGGAAAACTCCCCGCGCACCCCTCGGAATACGCATACCCCACTCGCACCAGGTCAATCGCGTGGAAGACTCCCTGTGCACCCCTCGGAATACGCGTACCCCGCTCGCACCAGGCCAATTGCATGTGAAAGACCTTGCGTACCCCCAGAATACACATACCCCGCTCGCACCAGCCCATTCGCATCTGAAACTGCCCCCCCCCTCAGAATACGTGTACCCCGCTTGCACCAGGCCAATCAAGTGGAAAACTCCCTGTGCACCCCTCAGAATAGGCACACCTTGCTTCTGCCAGGCTAATCGCGTTGAAAACTCCCTGCGCACCCCTCTGAATATGGGTGCCCCGCTCACGCCAGGCCAATCGTGTGGAAAACTGCCCGCACACCCCTCGGAATACGTGTACCCCGCTTGCTCCAGGCCAATCACGTGGAAAACTCCTTGCGCACCCCTCGGAATACGCACACCCTGCTCGCGCCAGGCCAATCACATGGAAAAATCCCTGCGCACCCCTCGGAATACTCACACCCTGCTCGCGCCAGGCCAATCGCATGGAAAACTTCCCGGGCACACCTTGGAATACGCGTAACCCGCTCGCGCCAGCTTATTCATGTGTGAAACTCCCCACGCACCCTTCGGAATATGCATACCCCACTCGCACCAGGCCAATCACGTGTGAAACTCCCCATGTACCCTCGGAATATGCGTACCCCGCTCGCGCCAGGCCAATCATGTGGAAAACTCCCCACGCCCCCCTGGAATATGCATGCCCCGCTCACACTAGGCCAATCGCTCTGAAGACTCCCTGCGCACCCCTTGGAATACGTGTACCCGGCTCGCGCCAGGCCAATCGCGTGGAAACCTCCCTGTGCACCCCTCGGAATATGCATACCCTGCTCGGACCAGGCCAATCGCGTGTGAAAGTCCTCACGCACCCCCAGAATACACGTACCGTGCTCGCGCCAGCCCATTCGCGTGTGAACCTCCCCACACACCCCTCAGAATATGCGTACCCCGCTCGCGCCAGGCCAATCACATTGGAAATTCCCCATGCACCACTCAGAATACACGTACCCCGCTCGTGCCAGGCCAATCGCGTGGAAAACTCTGTGCGCTCCCCTTGGAATACACGTACCCCACTCGCACCAGGCCAATCACTTGGAAAACTCCCCGCGCACCCCTCGGAATAAGCTTACCCTGCTCGCACCAGGCAAATTGTGTGGAAAAAGTCCCCCCTGTAGTGTGGGCTGGCTGCGGGGCATGGTCAGGGTAGATGGGCTGCCTGCGGGGCATGGGTAGGGTGGATGGGCTGACTGCGGGGCATGAGGAGGGTGGATGGGCTGTCTGCGGGGCATGGAGAGGGTGGATGGGGTGCCTGCGGGCATGGTCAGGGTGGATGCACTACCTGCAGGGCATGGGGAGTGTGGATGGGCTGTCCGTGGGGCATGTCCAGGTTCTATGGTGCTCCCCTGTGGTGTGGGATGTGTGCAAGGGTTGCATGTGGCCCCTCACCACACGGGATGACGAATATGGGAGTACGCAAGTGTACTTTTCATGTGATTCCACTGGTGCGAGCGGGGTACACATATTCTGGGGGTGCGCAAGGACTTTCACATGCGATTTGGCAGTGTGGGGCCTCCCGGGTTTGCCCCCCCCAAGGCCCGCAGGCAGCCCACACCACAGGGGACACCCCTACAACCCATGACCATGCCCTGCAGGCAGGCCACATGGCACCATGCACTTGGGAGCCCAACACATGTCCCCCAACTCCAGTGATGGCAACCTGCCAGCAGGCCCCGACTCATGTCCCCCCCAGTGACGGCAACCTGCCAGCAAGCCCTGACTCATGTCCACCCGTGACGGCAACCTAGCGACTCATGTCTCCCCACCCCCAGTGACAGCAACCTGCCAGCAGGCCCCGACTCATGTTCCCCCCACCCCCAGTGACAGCAACCTGCCAGAAGGCCCCGACTCATGTCTCCCCAGTGACGGCAACCTGCCAGCAGGCCCAGAATCATGTCCACCCCCACCCCCAGTGATGGCACATGACTGAGGCAATGACGACTGACACATGGACCAAACCAATGAGAGCACATAACACAAATATGTGAACTGATGAAAATGTATTAAAAAACAGAAATCTCCCAAATGAAAAACAACCTTGACAAGGAAAAATAAATGAATGTGAACTCAACTGAAAAGCAAAATAAAAAAAACCCAAATGTGATCAAAACAAAAGGAAAAGCTCCCAGTGGTCAATGTCCAGAAAACAAAATGCAGAATCCAATGGGTAAATTAAAAAAAAAACATTCCATCATATGTGTCAAAAAATCAAAATAATAAAGTTTACAGTTCCAGAAATAATTTCAATGAAAGTTCTTAGGGTCCATGATCCCACAATCAAATGAAACCTATAAAAAATCCTACAAAAATACAACTATGTACAAAAAGTGGAGAAATGTCCATGAACTCCAAAATAAAAAAAAAACGAAAAGAAACCTAAGACTAATTAACCATATACAATGGTGGCGGGCTAGTCCTACAGCTCACCGTTCTTACCAAGAGTCTTGGCCAGGGCATCATCGAAACTCCGAGTCTCTGTCCTGGAGCCGGGACTGGGCTCTGTCCTCGAGGGCTCGCAGGGATGACAACATTGTCTTCTCCAACTCCCTGCGAGTCTCCTCGAGAAACTGTGCCCGGCTCAATGCCCGCCCCATGGAGTTCTCCACCCTGACCATGGTGAGCCATGTCCTTTCTGCCCGCTGCTGCACTGCATCCATTTGCTGGCCCATCTGCTGCCACAAGGAAGACACACATAGTCCAGAGTCCTCCTGCCCTTCGGCCAATGTCTGCCCCTGTGATGTTGAATGCCCCGAGTCCAGAAGCCTCCTATGTTGAGCCTGGTGCTGCTGCCTTGATGTCATCTGCCTGTGCCACCACAACTTGCTCTGTGATGCTGACGAGCCCCGGGCCTGTCGTGTACATGCCCTGGTGGAAGTTGCCTGCACATCCTCCATTGCCAGGGATCCTTTTGCTTGGGTGACCACCTCTGCTGAACCTCTGACTCCCGACTGTGGCAGGGATGGGATCTCCACCAGCCTGACCATGGTGGATGAGACAGGTCCACAGGGTGCCCTGGTGGCATCTGGGCCAGAAGACGGCATGGAGGACGACTGGAGCATAGTGAGTGCAGAGGAGGAGAGGGTTGCAAGAATGGCCAGCACATGGAGGAACCCTGTGACAATGAGCCATCCTAGCCAGTTCAAGATGACACATAGCTGCTTTTGATAGCTGCATGATGTGCGTTGTGCTTCCTGGAATCACGCACATTATCATGAATCACGCGTGTGCGCATTGAGACACCGAGTAGGACAGGCTCAACCCTGTCACGGATTGCCTCGTCCACAGGTAGAGGAAGGTCAGTTGATGTGGACACATCCACTACCTGCGGATGGGCCTGGAATGAGGCATCCCTGAAGGTGCAGAGAGATGCAGTCGCAGAATCAGGGACAGGATTACACACAAGCACCTCTGCAGCGACATATGATGCCTCCTGCCCCTGGACTGCATCACTTGACCAGTGGAATCACCCCCACCAAGCCCCACGTGTGGGTCTAAAGCGGCCTCCTCCCCCTACTCAGCCACCACCAACCTGGATGCCTCTGTACCATCTTTCGCATTATCCTGCCCCTTCCGCTGCCGAGGAGCCCACTCCCAACCTTGGCTTCTTGGGCCTCCCCTCAGCAGCTGCGGCAGTAGTGGCGGGCGCGGCACTAGTCCCCTTGCTCCTGGAAGATGGCATAAGCTGGGAGAGTGACTGGGCCTTGCGTCTCTGACCGGTGGAGGAATCCCGCCACTCTGCTCCACAGCGCTGTCTCCACCCTCCTCTTCACTCGCTGCTGTGGAAAGGGATACATTGAAGACAAGCATCAGGTGACTGAACATAATACTGCCAGACACAAAGCAAATGCAAATGAGTGGCACTGTCGTACCTCATAGCCATCATCACCTTCCACGACACACGGGTCCTTGTAAGCAACACACATGCACATTCACCACCGCACATTCATGCATCCGTCCGTGTCCACCTCCCATCACAGTGCAATCAAGGACAGCTAGTCCACAACAGTCCATGCACTCATCGAGATGTGCATTTGTCATGCATCCATGGCATTTCCCAGTCACACACTCACCACTCTGTAACATGCACATGTACACCATGCATGTCCATGAGGGTGACATCAGCATCCATGATTCACACAACAGACATGGCCAGGTACAGACATAGGCATGCAAACATGTGTGCATCATCACATGCAGCTGCACATCATGCATAGCAACACACACACCATTGTCGTTGCACACGCTTGACCGGACTCACATGCTTCACTGTTATGTCCCTGCACACAGACATCCATACATGGAGCATGACAGACATATGTCCAAGGTGCACGCACCTGACACACCTCAATATGCACTACACTGTAGATGAACATATGGACACTTACCACTCGACTCCAGACGGGTCTGCATCTGGAGGACCTGGTGGTGAAGTGCTGGGTTAATGCACTCCAGGACCCTCATCTGGTTGTTGGTCAGCTGGTCCCAGCGCCCCACTTCTCCACGAGGATCAACGAGGTGCCGGGCCTTCCTGAGGGCCCTGGACCTGAAGTCCTCCCAGTGCTTCAGGGCATGGTTGTAGTCACGGGATGCCACCCCCTCTGCGTTGACGGCACCCACGATGTCCTTCCAGATCCTCCTCTGTCCATCCCTGTTGAGGCACGAACTTGAGAAGAGGGCATCATAATTCACAAGGACTCGCTCCACCAGGATGCCAACTTCATTTTCTGTGAAGCTGGCAGCCCTCTGCCTCTCTGACTGGGAGTTTCCACTGGCCCCAGATGGTTTTGAGTTGAACATGGCAACCCCAGAGGCAGGTGTGGGTGGGCAACTTGTTCCTGGGGCTTGGTTGCTGTGGAGCGATGGTACACCAGTCGGGAGTCTTCTTGGTCAGCAGAGGTGGTCTCAGGTACAGGATCCCTGGCTATGGCATCTGTGCAGGCACCAAATAGCAGGGCACGTTGGCAGCAGGCAAACAGGCAGCAGCAGATGGCATGTAGGAGGCTGCTCACGGCTCTGGGGGGGGCAGGACAATGGCCTTCTGGGCAAGAGCGTGGTCTTCCGTGTGTTGCCGCGTGGCCAGCTTGATGAAGAGTGAATCCGCACGTGAAAAAACAGCACGTCAGTGTGTAATTCAAGGAAGGTCCTTAGTGCGTAAGTGACTTGATGCACGCAGGCATTTCCCTCGGCATGGGTTCACAGTGAATCTGCACGTGCAAACACAGCACGTCCGCGTGTGAATGCGTGTAATCTGAGGAAAGGCCCTTAGCGCGTAACGCGCCAGTGATGTTACGCACGCGGGCATTGCCTTCAGCACGGGTTAAAGGTCCAGCAGCGAAGCAGTTCACTGTACGTGCTTTTCATGGAGACCGACATGTCTGTTTACTCTTTTGGATTCACACGCGATTACTTCACAGCATTTGAAGTACGTACCTCTTCTTTTGGCGAGGTATTGCAATGCAAGGCAGACGGTGAGTCGCGCATGCTATTTTTCCCACTGTGGTTCCCCCTGTGCATCGTGTACCGTTTTCGAAGTCATAGTAGCCCACGTGTTCCACATGTATGTGTTTTTTGTGTCCTTGGGTGCCACAACGTACTGCAGGAGGTTTATTCCACGCATGTGGGCTACCCAGGTTGCATGCACTTTTTTCTTTAATATTTTTTCGTTTTCCTCTTTTTTTTTCTTTTTTTGGGGGTGCTAGAGCATTGCGTGACTCGTCATTTTTCCCCAGTTGTCACAGACAGCCTTGCAGGAGCACAGGGGTACCTATTCCATCCAGTACCCTGCTCCCTTCAACCGAATTTCCTAGGACAATTGTTGAGTGCACCTCCCGTCGGCTATTTACCATCTGTGCCATGGTTGGGAGGGCATCAAAGTGTAAGGGCAGCAAAGTTGGGTGTCCTCCTTGGGCTGGGCATGGTCGGGCATGTGGGCGTGGAGACCAGGGGGGACAGGGAGTCCAGGGTGGCCAGGGTGGCTACAGAGGGGGAAGGAGTGCCCCACTGGGGCAGGATGCCCAGCCATGTTCTGGTGCAGCTTTGCCACCACCACCTGTGGCTCCTGGAGATGCAGCTGTTGCATCACAACCTGGCACCCATATGACCCAACAGCAACTTTCATCTGCTGTCACAGACCCACCGGTGGTGGTAGCTACAGGTGCAGCTGTGGGGACCACCACCCAGATTCGGGGTCGGGCAGCGCATGTTGCGTTGCATGATGAGGACTCCCAGGATGATTTCCATCTTGTCAGGAGGTGCGGGTCACATGTGTCCAGTGCAGGTATGATGGGGTCACACGTATCTGGGGCAGTTATGACATCTGCTGCCCCAAGCAGCTGGGTGGTGGTAACTGCATGGGAAGATGCAACCAACGCCTCCCCGGCAGTGATTCAGACCCAAGCCAGACCTTCCATCCTCATCCCAACACCCACTCCCTTGGTCCAGTCCACCAGCGCCACTGCCCCCACTGATCAGGGCAGCATTGGCCACTCAGGGTCAGTACCACCGCCCAAAAGGAGGAAGCGTGTTCCTGCACAAGAGGCACAGCTCCGGCCTCCGGTACGCCGAGGAAGAAGCCTTACGGCAAGCAGGAACTGGACTTCCTTGTGGACTACGTGTCGGCACAAAAACGCAATATGCTTGCGGGCCCACAGAACCATAAAACGCCTCCCCAGCATTGGGTCCAATGGCAGCATATTGCAGATGGTGTGACAGCCATGGGATTCTAGGTGCGCATGGCTCAGGACTGCTACAAGCGTTGGAATGACCTCTGACGCTGTGCAAAACAAAAGCGTGCCTCCAATTATGCCATGTCTCAGGTGACTGGTGGTGGGTAAGCACCAGAGGAGGATGAACTCACTCAGCATGAGGAGATCGCTGCAGAGTTCATCCAGGTAGAACAAATCCATGGAGTGGGAGAGAGGATGGATTATGATGCATCGTCCGGTGAGTATTGCTGCGTGTTACTCAATGACATGTGTGTTTGGCATGTGTGACCCTCCCAGCTACAACTTGGGTCCTTCCTTTCATCAATCTCCCTCTCTATCTGTGGTGTTCACCGGGGGTCTGACCTCTCGGCCTGGCTTTTCAAACAGCACCTGGCAGCTCTCACCTACTGCATTTACATTTTCTGCTACAACTTCCAGTGCTTTGCTGATGACACTCAACTCATTTTCAGGCTGCCCTCGGCCACCTCTTCTTCCTCTCTCATTTCTGATTGCCTCATTGCCATTTGAAATTGGTGTACTGCCAATGATCTAAGTCTAAATGCCAGCAAGGCGGACATCCTCCTCATTGGTACACCTTCACCATCCTTTCCCCTCACTCTCTGGCCGGCCTCCCTTGGCCCTGCTCCTACCCCCACCTGCAAGGCCAACAACCTCGGGGTCACCTTTGACTCCACACATTCCTTCTCCGCACACATTTCTGACGTTTCTTGAGATTTTAACTTCTCGTTCACCTACAAGCTCACTGTCTCTCAAGCTCTGGTTGTCTCAACGTTGGGCTACTGTGACAGCCTCTTTCAAAAATCTACCTGCCTCCACTCTCCGCCCTCTACTATTAATCTAGTACAGGACTGCAAGACTTGTCCTTGACCTCAAGCCCAGGGATCCTATCTCTCAAGCTCTGAAATCCCTTCATTTGCTACCAGTGGATGCAAGGATTACATTTTAGAGCCTCTGCATTGTGCACAAGGATTTCTGGGGCCTCGGTCCAATATACCTTCAACTATCCCTCTGCCAATACCTCCCCTCTCAAGTCCTTTGCTCTTCTACCTCACACTCCCTCCGGGTCAGTCGTTTATCGAAGAAAAAAGCTGGGGGCAGATCTGTGTCTACGGCTGAGACCTCCCTTTGTAACAGCCTACCTGCCACGTTGAAACATGAGAAGAAACATCTCTGCTTCCGGAAGCACCTCAAGACCTTCCTATTTGCTCCTGCATTAGCCCCTCTTCTCCCCAGCTGAACTGTTTTCTCTCTTGGCACTGTGTATCTGGACACCCTCTGTCCTTCGGGCCAGGTACCTGCTCACCCTGCCGCACTGCCTCGAGGCCTCCCATTCCAATGGGTCCTGTACCTGTACCCAGGTAGTCCCCCACTCTTCTTCTGCACTTATCAGATTTGCCCTATACCAATGATCTTGCAACTTGCTGGCTGCACTACCACCTTTTGAATGCCTATTCTATCATGAGACTTCATTTTCATTCTTTAGTCTCCTCTCTTCAGCACTTTCCACTTCTCCCCCTTCCAGGGACTTTACCCCTTTGGGACCTCTCAATGCACTTGCATGTCCCAATGTCACTGTGCCCAATAAGATTGTTGTTTTTGGTTTTCTTTTCTCCCTTGTTCCCCTCCCGTTGCTTGGTTGCGCTCTGAGCCACTTGTGTACGAGGGCAATCTTGATGAGATGTCATATCATGTCATATACATCCTTTGTCCTTGGTGCAGTGTGTATCACTCTGACTGTGCTGTTGGCAGTGGCTCCCAGTGCACATGTGTGTACAATCATGCTCCATATGCATTCCATGTATGCCCCTAGGTGTCCTTGTCTCTCATTGTAGTACGTCTCCAGGATGATCCAAGTTTCATGTTATTTGGACAGCCATTTCATGCTCACTGTGGGTCTGTGTGACATCACGCACAACTTTAGGGTGTCCACATCTGTGTCATGCACATGGCTCCCACTGTTACAGGCCCCCTGCCTAGGTTCAACTGGTGTTGTGTCTTCTGCATGCATGGGTGTACTGCTGATAGTTCCTCATCTGTCCTTCATCATGTCCACTTCTCATTGGCTGTAGTGACATTTGACTGATGACATGCAATAGACGCATGCCAACACTGTCTGCCAATGCACAGTTCTGTGGTGAACCTTTCATTGCCATGCAGTGCTTCCCTGCTATTCCCCAGAGGGTGGTGGTTTCACGGTATCCATGCTACATAGTGCTTGCCATTTGCACATGATGGCTGCAATTGCCCTTACACTGTCGTCATGTTTGGAGATTGACATCATTACGTACGTGTTGATGTTGGAAGTTGAGGGGGTACACATGCACTGCACCATACACACCCACTCCTGTGCCAAGTTCTGCCCTTCAACATACCAGCACAATGCTGCTGTGTGATAGTGACCTGGCATGTATGTACTCATGTCCCTCCTTTCACTGTATAGAAACACACTAGCATAGGTGCCTCCTGTGACACATGTACTCTGAATAGTCTATGGTTGTTTGAGTGCTGCACATAAACATGCATGTTACATGCATCATGGTGTGTTCGGTTTGATTGCCAGCTGTGGCTACTTGTGTGTTTCCCCATGCTAATGCTACGTGCCATCTCTTTGTTGCCATCTCTCATTTCTGCCTTGGATATGTTCCTGCTAGAGGTTGTGTGTGATGCAGGTGATGTGCAACATACAATACATGTGTTGGGTTCACATTTTGCACACATCCTTTTCTGCTTTTGGGATACCCTTGCATTGCAATGCCACTGGATGCATGTAGGGGTTTGAGTTGCGTGTGACATGTCTGCTTCATGAGTTTGCTGTCAATTTTGTGATCTGTATGTGTCTGGTATGTGCTATTGCCATGCGTGTTCATGTTTCTTGTGTTTATGTTGCAGGTGATGACGCACTGGAGGCAGAGGATGAAGATGTCATCCCAGACACAGTGGTCAGTTCACATCAACAACCAGGCACCAGTGGTGTTTGTGGGGTGGCAGCCCACAAGAACCCACTGGTGCTCCAGGCCATCGTGTCCAGAGCTGACTCTGAGTCAGGCTCTGATGTATCCTCTGACCACTATGTTTAGCCGGATCTCAGCATGACGTGTCTTCACCGTTAAGTGATCCTGCATTGGATGATCTTCTGTCCGTGACACATGCAGTAGGGGGTCAGGCAGGGTTGGAATGTCTGCTTGTGGTGGTTACGGGTGCAGGGTCACACTCCACACCAGTTGGCCATGTTTCTGGGGCATCAGGTCGATGGAGGGATGCAGTCCTGCATCCGCTGGTGGCACCAACCCAGCAAGGACCACGGCTCCTTGGGTCCAGCAGGTGTAGGGTCCGGCAAAGTGTTGGCCGTGTGCCACCGGGGTCAACTGAGTGGGAGCATGCCATTATTGCCATAGCACAGCAACAGGAGGGAGCAGTTGAGATGATGGCTCAAGGTGTGGAAAGTGTGGTCCATTACATCCTCCCCCCTGAAAGGCAGCTGGAGCTCCAGCAGCAGGCTACGCAGGCCACGTGTTGCTCACTCAGGAGTCTGACAGGGCACGCCAGGCTGAAATGGTGGCTCTGCGTCAAGCACTTTCTGCTCAAGCAGAGGTACACCATGAGGCCCTGAGGGTTGAACACCAATCCCTCCGATCTACTCTGGGTGCATTCATGATGGACGAGAGTAGGCGGGCAGAAGAGAGGATGGAGTGGCTTGAAAGAACCCTCTCAGCTGAACTCCATGCAAGCTGGGAGGTGCTCCGTTTGTCATGTGAGGGCATGCAGGCAGAACTCCGTCTTACACGTGAGTTCTTGCATGAGGAAGCACGTGTGACATGTGAGGTAATGCATGCAGACCTACGTGTCATTGCCATGCAGGACCTGGCTTACCAGACCCACATGCTTTCAGCCGCTGAGTGGAAAGCCGCGGATAGGCATGGTCAGGCAACTGTGCCGCGTCCACCTTCTGATTTCCATCCAGTGGGTGATGACGACAACCTATCTCCCACGTAGGTCCGGCCGTGCAGGCGCTGAGCCCATTCAGTTTTTTTATTATCTCAACATCCACACATGTGATGTTGAGATGCACCCTGTACGTCCCCCATCCTGTGTCCCCCCCACCGCTGGGTCATATGTGGCCATTTTTTATTTTTATTTTTGTCTTTTTTCCTGCAAATATATATATTTTTTAAAAAAATGTTTGTCTATTGTGCATTCATGTGACAGTGTGATGCTTTGTGGCATTTGATGGGATCCACTGTGTGTTCTAGCAGGGCCCATTCAGTCTTGTCTTGTGTATGTGTTTTGCTTGGGGTCCTGACACATATGCTACTCCTGCTTCCCCTTTCCATGGGCTCGTAAGGATGGCTCGGTGTGATAGCATCTTACACGGAGGCATTGGGCTTCTGTCATATCTGTGGGCAGCCTGCAGTCCTACTTGTGTGTACACCCCTAGTGGGTATTCCGGATGGCTTCTCCAATGCATGTCTGCACTTCATTTTGGTGAGTATTCTGTTGACTGTGCATTTCATCATGTTGCTTGTGATTTATGACTTGACTGTCTATGTTCATCCACTTCCTGCTGTAGGTGGTACCATGCACCCTTTGGCTGTGTAACACACACTGATGGTGGGAGGGGTTCGTGTGCTGACAATATTGCATTGGGACACTTGGCCTACAGTGATTTTGATATGCCACATCAACGCTGCAAGCTGAGTTATCCTTGTGACCACGTGTTTCATCAACCTCCAATTCCTTGCTTCCCCTGCTTTGGCCATCTTGCAGCCATGCCTGGTGTTTTTTTGTGCCATTTGAAATATGGCCGCATTGCTTTTGACTTGACTGTCCTGTCTGTGGGCTGGCCCTGCTCCCCCTCCGATTGGTTGCACTTGGCCCTTGAGACAATCCAGGCAACCAGGAGGCTGGAGCCAGCCACCACTACCAAAGGCCCACAACGGAGGCCCTGTCTACCCCTGTCCACCATGGTACACCACCCTCCTGGGTCCCTTGATTTCCTCCCTGTCTCCCCTGCCCCCCTGCCTGTCTCCACCTGCCCCCGCCAGTCTCCCCCTGTCTCCCCTGGACCCGCCAGTCGCCACATGTCCCCCGCCAGTCTCCCTCTGTCTCCCCCCTTTACCGTCACACCACCTCCCCTTCTGCACCCTCTTTATTCCCTCTGCCCCCTGTGTGTGCTTTCTTTCTCCCTGTCCCCCTTCCTGCCTTTACACCTTGACCCCCTCCTCCCTTCTCTCCTCCCTCTCTCTCTCCACCACCCTTTCCCTTCCTCCTTGTCCTCTGCCTGTCGCTTTCCGGCACTACCCCAATTGCCGTCAGGCATAGCAATGTTGATGCTAGTTTTGTTTACCCACATTCCCTCTCTAGACTCTCCCTTACTGTTACAAGCACTTGTACTATCTACTTTGATTTTATTGTTATTGTTCACCCTCTGGACTGTTTGAAGGACTTGTAGGAATGTACTGTTATTCTCTCTTTTTCCCTCCCTCCTTGAGGCGCTTTGATGCACTTTATGTGTAGGCCGTATATGGATTTACAATCAATCAATCAGTGATTGCTCACTGTCTGCCATTGTCGATGTGGGGTACTCTGTACATGATATGTTCTTCTGGTCAATGGCTGATCCTATGTTGGGTTTGATTTTGAGGTGTCAGGGGATGGGTGTGGTTTAACACACAGGGGGGTCCTTGTGTGCAATGTTCACATGTGCTGTTTACAGGACAATGAGGCTCCCTTCATTTCACATGCATGTATTCGTTACATGTCCCTACTGACACATACACTTAGCCAACGCCCCACACACCAACTACGGCAACACCATGCACACACGGGCACCCTGATTGCCTTCTCAGGCATGCTGTATCCCTACAATCCATGTTCACTTCCAATTCATTGATTGTGTACATGCATCACAGGGTATAATTTTGTTGATTGTACTTATTTTTCATGATGCTCAAGGGGTTTCCCCAACGCAATGCACACTCAATGTGCTGTCCGGCAAGGGACACACACGCAGCACACAGTGTTTGTAATGCCAGTTTGCTATAGTTCAATGTGCATGGCAACAGGTATTCTGACTTTTGTTGCTTGTACCTCTGGCGGCATGCATTTGTGCCACAGTTTTCAGGGTGTGAGGTTTTGGTCAGTCATTTCTGCAGATCCCATGTCAGGTGTGATTGTCTGGTGCCTTTTTACATTTCTCACGTGGCACTTCATGACGATTGTGTCATGTGTTGTGCATATGGTTTAATGTTTTGCCATTGCATACCATGGCATGGTGTGGCTGACGGGGGTTATGGGGTTATGGAGGGTTTGGGTGGCATACCAGTACTTTCATGGCTGTTTTGCAAGGGGATGGTGGGATATTCATCTTGCATGTGTTCCTTTTGGTCACACAGGCTTGGTTGTGTTTAAGTAGCTAGGAATGCACACAATGTGGCACTTACATGGACACATTCTCAGGGTGGTAAGGTTGTGACAGTTAACTGTCCCTTTCTCATCATCAATTGTCACCTGGTATGTGCCAGGCCTGTGTGCACTCCGCAGGGGTTGGAGTTTAGGTGAAAAATGTGGCCACATGAGGACTGCCGGCTGCCTCCCCACCTGCCATTTACCCTCCCATACACAGCGCCTGTGCGTGTGGTTGGGGATGTTGGGGCACCACCATGTCCACCGGTACGCCCCGGCGTGTTGCAATGTTGTTCAGGACACATGCTGCCCCAATGATCCTGCACACTACTGGGGGTGCATATAGTAGCTGTCCGCCAGAGCGGTCAAGGGAGCGGAAGTGTGACTTTGGCACTCCGAATGTGCGCTCCTCTATGGCCCTGGTTACAATATGGGCTATGTTGTATTTTACCTGGGTTGATATGGTGGGGTTCCATATTGGTGTCATCATGTAGGTGCTCAGAGGATAGGCACTGTCCCCTGGTAAAATGACAATGAGTGTCATTAGTTGGGCTTGTGTATTTGTCTGTGTGTGACATGCATGCATGTGCACAGGCGTTTGTACTCACCTATGAGCCATGTGTTGCCATGCTTCCCAGGATCCAGGGCTCGCCTCAGGGCAGACATTCTGTATATGAAACTGTCATGGGTGGAGCCTGGATAGTTTGCATAGACAGAGGTGATGATTCCCTTGGCTTCGCATACAACATGCACGTTGATGGAATGCCAGTGCTTGCGGTTGCAGTAGATGTTTTCAGTGACCCTAGGTGGACGTAGGGCTACATGGGTGCAGTCTGTGGCACCAAGCACTTTGGGGAAGTGTGCCACCCTGTAGAAGTCCTGAACCACGGACTGCCTTTCTGCGGGTGTTCTGGGCATGTATATTGCCTGCGGACTGAGGGGCGCGCAGTGATGATTGCCAACACCTGGTGTAGGCAACGTGACTGTGTGGGCTGTGAGACACCCCCCACTATGGCAGCTGTCCACTGAAATTACCCAGTGGCCAAAAAATGCAGCTCCTTCTCCAGGGGGCTCAATGCTTGGGAGCACAGGGTGGGTGATGTGAGTTCATCCTCCCACTCAGTGACCA
The DNA here is from genome assembly GCF_040938575.1 of Ambystoma mexicanum. Classification (NCBI taxonomy): domain Eukaryota; kingdom Metazoa; phylum Chordata; class Amphibia; order Caudata; family Ambystomatidae; genus Ambystoma; species Ambystoma mexicanum. Next base: position 356,257,007 of record NC_090923.1, read on the forward strand.
GGTCTAGGATGATATGAGGTGGAAGCCTATACCTGCCATAGACCTCATCATCAGGCATCCCAAAAATGCTGGTCCTGGGCAAAAATGCAGGGCCTGGCTTTTCTCCTCCTCCTGCGGTGTCCCACGATCACTGCTGCGAGGAATGGGACCTCAGTCACCAAAGCTATATCACTATTTTTTATACCTACATTATGACACTTTTCAAAAAATAAAACACTGACACATTTTCAAAACAAAGTTTCTGCAAATCTGGCTTTGTTTTATTTTTTGAAAAGTGTCAAAATGTACATACATAAAATAGTCATATACCTTAGCCCCCACTTGATAAAATCCCTTCAGACCATGCCCAAACATTCAAGGTTGGACCTATAATTTTTCTGAAAACTTGTGTCCACATTCGTCAAACAGCAGCAAAGTTATAAGCCATCTAAAAATGTTGAGACTCCCCCTCTAATTTTGCCTCTTCTTGACAAAATTCTACCGTACTTTTCAAAAACATTCATATATAGGCCTACTATATTTTCGCAAACTTGTGTGCTGATTCGTCATATAGCACCACATTTATAAGCTTTTAAAATATTTTGGGACCCCTGTGATTTTATTCCCTCTTGACAAAACATCACTTTGCATAACCATTCAGAGTCAGGTATAGAATGATATTCCAAAATTTCATGATGTTTCGTTGAGTGGCACAAAAGTTATAAATCATCCAAAAACTGCTTTCCACCAACTCTGTAATCCAGAAATAGGCATAAATGTACCCGAACATCTCAGATGTTCGCAAACATCACAGGACTGCCCCAGACATGCAGACTGTTCGCAGACATCGTAGTTAAAAACCACCCCTTTTTTGGGCTTTTTAAGGTCATATCCCATCCCATCCTTATCACCCCTTACCTCTACAGAGATTGCTTAATTAATTTGACAAGTGCAATGATGTGTTTTTTTATGTGTTTTTACAACGATGTTCATGGACATCGGCCACTGTACGCGAATCAAACATGGCGGGCGTTTCCAAAAATCTGACGCACCTTACGCTTTTCACCATATAACCAGTGGGTGGATCTGATGTCCGTCTCTGGGCCAATCGCAGGCCGTCTTTGGTCTGAACAGGGAAGGGAGTCAGCAGACTGAAACCAGGCTACTAATTCTTTTTCACCTACTTTTTGGTCGTTTGAAAAACAACTACTGGGCAGATGTCCATCAAATTTACAAAAGCAGGTTTTCGTCACCAAGCTGCCACTCCTGCCGCAGATTTAGTGAAAATCCTTCCTGCAATTTTGGCTGTAGACAGCGGTCAGTACAGGGGATTTTCCCTTGCTGTGCTGCAACCTGACCTGTACAATGTGTAAAGTTTTGTATTTTTGTGCCAATAAAATGAGAAACAAAATAAAACAACACATATATTTTAACAACGATTGTTTTCATTTTTTAAATGAATCAAGTGTGTCTCCATTCAAGAGTCTTCCTGTACCTTTTCTGCACGCCCACCGGCTCATCCACCCCCCCCATCAAAGGCAGTTCGCACCCGGGGATGAGCGCTGCCATGGTGTGCTGTCGGGGGCGATAACGGCCAAGGTGCCAAACACCATGTACACTTCAAAAGGTATCCCACGCCCAGGGGCCATTGCTCACATGGCCTCCTCAGACCCCGTGCCTCCAGGCAGGCCTCCACTGAAGCAGGCCGCCCCCCTGCAATCCACATAAGTATGTCTCCATTCAAGAGTCTTCCTGTGCCTTGTCTGCATGCCCACCGGCCCATCCACCCCAGCCCCCTGCAAACCACATAATACCATGACATATACACGTCATTCATTCAAAAATACACCCCTGTTTCTAATACTTTTTAAACCACTTGATATGTCTCATGAGAACATCTTTGTGCTTTGCAAGTCAACTCCTGAACGTGCTACCTGAGAACCACTGATATCGATGCTAATCTGCTCATCGTCGTGCTATCTGTGAACTCCTGTACCGCTTCAAGCAAACTCGTCAGTGTGCTAGCTGTGGCCATCTACCTGTTCTCCTGCCACAAATTACTGGTCTTGCAGAATCTAACTGTTTGTTGGTCAAGGTAAGGCCATTTATCACAGTATTATTTCGGTCATTTTTAAATTTCTATCTATTTGCGAGTAGAGTACTCAATAGTGCTGTATTCATTAGTCTCATTGCTATTGATTTGAGTTTCAATCGCGGGTCCTGTCTATAATGTAAGCATTTTTTCCTTCTCACGCAAGACGGTACATCCAAGGGACGAGTCACATGTTCAGAGTTTAGTTCCATCATTTTTTAATTTGTGAAAGTAATGCAAATACTAATCCGCACTTGATGAACTGGTATAGTTCTGGCGACCAAACAAACCTTGCATTGAACATTGGGCCTCATTACGACTCAGGCGGTAAGTGGTTTACGCCGGCGTAAACAGCGCCGACCCTTACCGCCTGAGTACGAGGTCCCTTAGCGACATGGCGGATTTAACACCTGCTTTTAGCAGGTGTTAAAATCCATGGCGCTAAGGGACCATGGAGTTAATTACGCCACCGTAATTTACGGTGGCATAATTAACGCCTTCCCCACTCCCATTATGCCCTATGGGGCAAAAATGGGAATGGGGAAGGGTAAATGGGGATTGGGGACTTACCGCCCCGCCAAGGTCGGAATGGGGCGGTAAGTCCGCCAACCACCATGGCGTAAACGTAGTTTACGCCATGGTGGTAAAGTCACGGCCCAGGCGGTAACTTACCGCCTGGGTCGTAATGAGGCTCATTGTATGGTTAATTTACTTTTTTATGGCATTTTTATTCATCAAGGTTTTATAATAATCTTGATATTTACTTATTAGAATTTTCAACAATGCCTGCCTGTTCGATTAGCGGTTGCCCTTCGAAGACCCATGCTAAATCTGAAGGCACTACAATGCATGTATTCCCTAAAACTGTTGATCGAATAAGAGAATGGGTCAGACATTGCGGATATCCACCGGAAGAGATTGAAAGTAGAGTCCAACAAATCTTTGAGGACAAGAGGGGTGTAAGAGGATTCAATTCAACACTACAGCTAAGTCAATGCCTAGTCTGGGATACTGAATGGAAACCCTTATTGATATATCTTTACGTCCAGTTCATGCGTTCTGGATGACTACCCCTATATAACACCCCTCTCTTGGAATCCCCCTGACCCCACTGAGCCACGAAGTAGTTCTGTTTTGCAAGTTTAAACGGTTTATTTGATAATTTAAACAATATATATATATATATATATATATATCACACTTTATAATAAATTAATAATTGAATATCACACTTAATCTGAGCAGTAATCAATAATGGATAGTCCAGCACTAGCACACTTCTTTATAATCAATGATGAGTGGTTATAGGATGGATACGATAGCAACAATACTTTTATGGTTTCAAATGGATGCAATGTGGAATGAAATGCAGTACAGAAAATAACTTGATAGGATTTCAGCAAAAGACAATGTAATCACTTTCTTGGACAATTCACTCCCCCTTTTATGCACTGTAAGGAGATGAAGATGACACAGTTCTTAGGAATGCAATCAAATAGAATTCAGTTCAATTCCCCCCCAGCAGCTTATACAACAGATAGGAGTTTTGAAACACAGGCAAAATGCTTTGAATATGGTGACAATGCAGTGAGAAATATGCTGAAAATTGTTTTAATTCCCTTTAGGAGGTTCAGGGTGAGTGAAATATACTTGGGATGAGTTCAGGCTCACTTTAGCAAGGATCTAGGAGTAACTAGCAGGTTAAACAAATTTTTGGCAAAGGAAAGCAATGAAGCTGCTGTTTTCACACGTGGCTGGATTTTTAACCAAATTGCAAATCGCGGTAAAATTCGCGAGTGCGAGAATCGTGATTACGGTAAAAGTATACGGAGTAGCAAGTCGGTTCTAAGCTTGTTGAAAAGCTGAGATTCAAAGGAAAGTTAAACCAAGTTCCTAGCCCAAACGGTTCCAGAGATACGGACGATTAAATAAAGGTAGTTTTTTGGATTTGAAATTTTAAAAGTTCAAAGCGACAGGTTACAGCTTGCAGATAGAAAATGACAAGTGATAGCTTTGCAAATGACAGGTGACAGTTAGGAGGCAGTTCTGGTTAGATTAAAATAGATTGAATTATATTATTTTAACTAAGAGATTGGTTCTGCACAGTTCTGCTAGGTACTCACAATATATTTAGAAATAGGCCTCGCCACGGATCTGGTCAACAGGTTTTCTTCACTCGCCACGGAGGGTTTCTGCGCACAGCGTCTGGGTCAGCTCTACTCTGCTGGTCTGGTCTGGGTCTCTGGTTCTGATCAGGTCTGTGGGTCCGGATACATCGGTCTCCGGTTCAGCTGGTCTCTCTCTGGATACAACACTGCTCCCTGGCAAATGGCCAGAGTTCTTGCAAAGAATTCAAACAGCTCGCCTGGCTGTGAATAGTTGCAATGATTTGAGGCCTGCTAAAGAGGGATTTAGCTTGTAGTTGACCTCTCTGCTACAAATTCTGAAGTAAAGTCTTGGTCTCTGAAGGTGGATAGATTGAAGTCTCTGTGTTGGCTCTCTGGAGGTTGATGGAGGTAAAGTATGGATTTTCCCAGCAGAGCGTCCCGCAGCAGATGCAATAGAATGTCCCTATCTGTCCTGACTGTCTGCTTTTATGTGTTTTGAAAGTGGGTGGAGAGGCTAGCTTTCTAGGCCCTACCCCTCTCCACTTGTCATTGGCCACTTCCTCCTCTTCCCCTTGATTGGGGGAATGAAATGAAGTGTCATCATGATGAGGTCTGTTTATGATACAGAGAACCCACCCCTGTCAACTTTACACACAATCTATATTTGACCAAAAAGACATATGTCATAGATACACAGTGGTTTGAAATTACATGCACCCATCACATATCACATGAGATATACCCTGTTCAAACTCTGCTCTTCCTGGGGACTTGCATTCAGAAATGGCAACCTTTGGTGCTTTTTAGTGGGTTTTGCAACATCGGATTTTTCTCCAGATTTATACACATGTACACGGCCTGTCCATACATACTCCAGTAAATTACCATGTCTCTAGCTTAAACGCAGAGTCTGTAGTATACATAAATAGCAGGGTTTTGCCCCAGAACATCACACAAATTGGAGTTTGGGCTTGAATCGAAGGTACATTTTTTAAATGAAGGCTCTCAAAGTTATACATTCCTGTCATTTGATTACAAAGAGTTATCAGTGTTTCTGTAAAATATATTTTGCTTTCAATTCAGTTCTCAGAGTGTTGGAGTCCGCCTCCAAGACTTGGGTGGGTCAGTGATCACATGTGTCTTCTGGCAGGCAGGCCTTTGTTGACAGGAAACAGTCAAAATCAACATAATCTATTCAAGTGCAATAGCCTATTGTGTGGTCTCCAGGAGGTTGAGGTTAGCAGACCAGGGGGTCACTTTGCATTTGGTTATTATGACCATGTGATATCCTGGGCTGTGGTGTGAATCTCTTGAGGTGAGACGCTTTCCCAGGCTTCTGGCCTCTGGGAACAGCAGGTGGCTAATGTTTAATTAAAATGCAGCCTTTGAAGTCAGCTGAGTCAAATCCCTTTGTCAGCAACTGCACTTAGTTCTCCTGTCAGAGTTTAGACCGCTAGCGCCGCCTTGAGGATTTTGTTGGTACTGCATCCATTTTTGGGATCTTTCTTGGATTAATGCATTCCAAACAGGAATGGTTCTTACATGGTAGTAAATAATCCTTGCTTAACATTGTTTTGATGGGGCTCCTTACAGTAAAATGGTTATGTGGAACCCCACAAAAGGGTTGAATCTTTAAAGTGGTCCGGTGAGCCACGATTTCAGCAACTTTTTGACATCAGTAACAGTGGATTTGGTTAACAAAGACCTTTCTTTACACTGGTGGGTGGCAAGTGAGGTAACCATTTTGGTGTGGGCACAAACTTCATGGTTCTCCTGGATTCTGGCGCACTTGTGGGCTTTTTGGCCATCTTGGATTTTCTAAGCCCACAGCACCAAATGTTGCAGCATGATAGCTCAAACGTGGGTCAGGACACCCAACAGGGGTGATCGAAACCGCATCTGCAGCCGGCACTTTTCCTCAAACATGTACGCCGCATCTTGGGTAACAAAGAAGAATAAACAGCGAACGACAGGAAAATTGCACGCAAACGCTATTCCCACTCTATTCGTCCACATTCCGCCACTGGTGACTGAAGTGTCCGGATTTAGCTTTAGGCGTTGCGGTAGTGTGTAGGTAGCCAAATGGATTAATTGATATTTTAGGTGTTGTGTCCCTTGTAATACTTTCGATATTGATATGAGTGTATAGCTTTTTGAATAATGACATTTCTCAATAAATTATTTTTTGATTTTATAACCCTAAAAGAAAATCTATTTATGGGCACAGGGAACTGTGCTATATTGCGGACTTTCAATAGCATTATTCTCAAGTATTCTGTCGCCTTACATGGCAATTTTTTATATTGGCATTTCATTATCAAACAATAATTTACCTTTACAACTGCTTGACTATCCACTGAATCTGAAGCAAGAACATTCTACATCTGTGACGTGCCCGCAGTTATCAACCACTTCTAGCGCGTATCTGGTAATCTTACTTAGCTATTACGCTACAGGCTTGTTTTATGCATGTCAAGTAAATGTTTTTATGTATCGTGTAATTATTTTACCAAATGTTTGGTTAGTGGTTTCCAATTGAAATACACCTTAGTTGTCATCCACTAGTGTTTGTTTTCAGTTATAATTAGTGTTATCCATACTAATGCACGTACTGTCTTTCAGGGAGATGCTGAAGCGTCCACCACATTGACAACATCCATAGATATTCTTCAGCAGCACGAGGTATGGATACTGACAGCTCCATCGAACTAGATCATCAGAGCTGGAATACTTGTCGTATGATTGTTCTACACAATGTTTCATTTGTGGTTAGCCATTGATATGTACCTGTGCGGTCGACCCCAAGTGTGTGTTATGTTTTCAATATTGTAATCCTTACTAATGCAAGTACTATGTTTCAGGCGGTAGATGGAGCGTCAACCCCTGCACTTGATGCAGAGCCTGACATTCAAGTAATTCCAGGGGAAGTGGAAGCGGGACCAAGCGTATATAAATTGGTGCAACAGCTTTCTGGAGTGTGCACTACATTCACAACATCCATAGATATTCTTCAGCAGAGGTATGGATACTGACAGTTCCATCGAGCGTGATCATATAACGTGATTCCATTTGACATACTTTCTTCCTTATTAATGCAAGTACTGTGTTTCAGGGAGACGACGGAGCTTCCTCTACAATTACAACATCCCATTTAGATGATGCAGATGTAAATAAATCGGAGAAATAAGTCAATTAAATCGGATCATATTTAGATATCCATTGATTCTTTTAGACAATGCATCATTTGTGGTTATCGCTTTATATGTACCTGTGCCGTTTACCCCAAGTGTGTGTTATGTTTACAATATTGAAAACCATACTAATGCAAGTACTGTGTTTCAGGGAGTTGAATGTGTCCGGAGAATCCAGCAAAGTTTTATTGGACCATTGCTACAGTGCGACTGCACCACAAGTAGATGATACTGGATGTATTCACGATAGCTCTGAAGCAGATCAATTCACACAATCTACACCAGCAAAAAAAAATGCCACCGAAAAAGATATCGACATTGTTGTGTTCTCCCATCAATGTTTAAGTAACAGATGTTGAAATGACAGAGAATGAACCAGCAGCACTATTCACCGATGCATCAGAACATGATATCAGTGATATTAGTTTCAATTCTGGTGATATGTACACAACAATACAGTCCGAAACAACTGTGATGCAGGATGACAGTCAAATGCAAGAGGGCAAATACATAGGCCCTCATTAGGACCCTGCCGTTAAGTAGTTAACGGTGCTGTAAAAGGTGTTGGCGTCGTTAAACCCTTAACGCCTGATTACGAGGTCCCTTTGCGGCTCCCGACCTTAACGGCTGGTTTGGACCAGCCGTTAAAGTAGGGACCCGCAAAGGGACTTTCGAGGTAATTATGGTACCGCAATTTGCGGTATCGTAATTACCGCCTTCCCCAGTCCCATTGAGCCCTATGGGGCAAACATGGGAATGGGGAAGGGCCAATGGTAAATGGGGAATTACCGCCCCGCCAACCTTGGAATGGGGCGGTATTTCCCCATTTACCATTGGCGGACTCGTTACAATACCGGCAGCAACCATGGTGCTAGTAGCGCCATTTGTTACCGCCGGTGTTGTAATGAGGGCCATAGTATTCGACAGTTGTTTGATGGATATTATAAGTATGCTGAAATGTGGGCATTCAGTTAGAGGTGAAGTATGTGGGAAGACATTGATTCATCTGACTCGTCAAACACAAGGCAGTAACGTCAAAATACATGCCGCCTGTACATTACATCATACGTTCTAATGGTCTGCAGAACCAATGCTGGGGAAACTGCCAGCAGGCAATCTACTGTGTGCAGCTGCCTCACTTTTTAGTTGGTCCAGTTTTAAAAAGTTAGAGTCTTTCTTTCAGTTTGTGGGACTCCATTTCATTTCTAAAACACAGTACTACAAATTCCAACATGACTATCTAGTTCCGGCCATTAGTGATGCTTGGAAAATTGAACAATTGTCTCTAGAAAGTACATTCGAAGGCAAACGATTTGTGCAGGTGTCCCAATGTAAATCGTCAGTGGCCATGGAGAAACTAGGATTTATAAAATCAATGGAATATCTACAATCAAGGGGAATGCACATCAACCTCATAGCCACGGACAGACATGTTTCAATAGCCAAGACAATGAGAGAGCAGTTCCCACATATTAAACATCAATTTGACGTATGGCATCTTGCTAAATCAATCAATAAGAAAATCTCAGTGCAGGGAAAAAAAAGGTTTGGAAAGTATTTCACAGTGGTCCCAGTCTATCAGCAACCATCTGTGGTGGAGCTCCAAAACTTGTGAAGGGTCAGTGGAAATCCTACTTGAAAAATGGCGGTCACTGATGCACCAGTGTACCAACGTTCACCGCTGGACAGAAAACCGACATTTCCACCAATGTGAACATGCCCCTTTATCCCCAGAGGAGGCACGGAAGAAGAAGTGGTTGATTCCATCTTCAACTACACACAAAGCCATTGAGAAGATTGTTTTTGATAACACTCTATCAAGAGATTTGAGGGGACTGACAGAATTCTGTCAGACAGGAGGTTTGGAGGTGTTCCACAATATGTGCCTAAAGTACAGGTGAAAGCGATTGCATTTCGGCATACAGGGCATGCAGCATAGGACTCTACTAGCGGTCTTGGCCCATAACGAGAATGTGTGCCGTGAACAATTTAGGACTACGGGAAATGTAGGGATGCTTCGCTACACTACGGCCTTTGCAAAAAGAAGTAAGAAATGGGTGGTCAAACCAGTATATGAGGAAATGGAGTTCGACTTTGTTAAAGGCCTTATTGTTAATGTACTAGAGAAGCACACACATGGAATTTTGAGCGATTCTGTGCAGAGCACAGATACATTGCCACCAAACATTGCCACTGTGCCATGTCCACCCAAAGAAGAGCTTGTTGAGAAGTACAAATCCCGGTTTAAATCATTATAATCTGGTTGTCTTTTTGAACAAAATGTTATTGTACAGTGTACATACAAAGTATGCTAACCCTAACCCCTCCCTTCACCATCCTGGGTGGCGAACAACCTGGGTGTCATCTTTGACTTCTCTCTCTAGTCACCTCATATCGCTGACCTTGTCAATATGTGTATGTATATATTTTTGTTGTTGTAACAAAGCATGTAAATGCTGCGGACTGTTACCTGAGGGGAGGCTTGCACATTACAAATAATAAAACAAACAAACAATAAATCTCACTTTCAACTCAACTCCTCGGGTACTTTATACTTTTCCTCACCTTACCCCAAAAAGTCAATGTCTCCATAGTTATGGTTCTCTAGGGCTGCAAAGCTTGCGGACAACGAGGACAAACTTGGGGGCCTTGGAACGCCCCAAGCGAGGCGTTGCAGATGGGAGAGAAGCTATTTCGCATTAGCACAGTGAGACCTAGTACAAAGATGCAGTCGTAAATTCAAGTTCTCACAGATGGCTTTACACGAGATGTTGCAAAGTAAGAATGTATGCTCATCCAGATGAAGGTCAGCAGCTTTGATTTTTTGCTGGCGGACTGCAGAGGCCCACGACTCGCACTGGCAGTATAAGGTTTTATTGTTTTTTGACCTTGAGGGACAGGGACCATGCCGAAAGGACTTCATTTGAAGGAGGGGTGCAATAACGTAAGAGTCGATAAGGCTGAAAATTCTGAAACTACACTGAGTTTCATGTTAGTTTAGTATATGAAGAATCGTTGCCACAAACAGAGTTCAATTTACGGACTGCATTACTCAGAGACAATGGAAATGGCAAATATAATGTAAGTAACTCTTTAGACGATTTTATATGGGAATATAATAACAATAGCGTTCAGTTAAAGACAGGTTAAGTTGTACTTGTTCGTTCTGTGTGGCATATTACAATGAAGAGCGAGTAAAACATTTGTGGGATCGTCTTTCTACCGGGCACATGGGCATGCATTTGCCCATTCGACACGCATGCAGACAAATAGTCATTTCTCAGTGGTTCAACGTTAATAATTTATTACATTGTGTGTTAACCTCGATTTCTTTCGTCAGGTTTCGCATTGCTTTTAGAGCCGAACATCCTCCATTGCACTATCCTCGCAAGCAAATAGTTTCATTTCGGCCATAATAAATAAAATGAATAATAGTAATAAAGATCGGCTTGCGAGACTAATTTCAATTTTTGTGTTTTCAAAACAGGTACATCCTACCGTACTGCGACTGCCACCTATTCCAGACCCCGGCCGACGGATTCTTCAATTGCCAGCTGCAGCATCTTGTAAACAACTGCACTACCTTGACTATATTATGGAACGATCGCCAACGGCCCATATGCCCTTACACAGTACTAGAGGCTAGAAGCAACATATCAACCTTTACGGTGGCCTAGTGCCTAGTTGATGGAACAGCCTTGCGATTCACCGTGCGACCAAAGTGCTTCTTTTAACGAAAACCAACACCCTGTGTACCATAAAGGAACAGCGCGTGACTCACGATAAACTTTAGCGGATTTGCGGATCGAGAGCAAAGAAAAAAAATCCATTCCGTTTTAATATGCCAATTGCTGAATATTCTCTAAACATTTAATGTCAAATAAATGTACTTTACCAAATGTACAATCTTGCTGTTTGATTTTAAAGTACAGTTTCATATTCCGAATTGTGGCGCGCTGTGTTGTGAGTTGATCTGTTTTGGTTTCCGTGTTCTGTGTGAAGTCACATAGAAGACGACTGGGCGCGTTTGCCTACGCAGCACAGTAACGTCACGGAGAGAGGCGGGGAAAATGAATGTTTTGATAATGTCAGGCTCAGGGGCGGGGGATTTGATTTAGTGCCGCAAAAGCAGGTCACACAAGGCGATGCGGCAAGTGATAAGATTATCACAAAATGGCGGTGCCCTACTGCCTGTTTTCGCATGTGTTTAATGGACGAAAACTTGGGTAAGGTCCATAGCAAATTTTTCTAATATCGACAGACATAGGCTTAAAAACACATGGCCGACCCACAGGGACAATACACATTTCTGACTGAACCATCCCTTTAATGCAACAAAACTCCTGAAATTCAGCAAAAGCCACCTATATTTTATGCCCCCTGTTGCGCATCCTCTGACCCCAATGATGACATCACTAATTACTTTATAATTACTTTACAACAGTAACAGGCATTAAGCATGGCCATCAGCCATGGCCAGTGTACATATTCCAATGTATTTAAACACTTGAATGGATACTAGTCATGGCCTTTAGTTATGGGCAGTGGCTCGTACCTTCACCCATGTGCACTGCATATTTTAAAAAAACTAACCAGCTCCAATTTCAAGATTTTATTTAAAATGTATTGCACACCTTAACGTCCTAACAATTTTTTTTGAACTTCAAGGATTTTGTTATTTAATACATAATTTGTATTAATAATACAGACAATTGAGCTAATGAAAATGATATATCATGTGTAGAAAGTAAAATTAAAAGAAATTGTACAACCACATTCCCCCCAAATAAAACGTCTTCTTAAAAAACATAGTTTGCATATTTACTTAACTTTTGAAAGTGTTCACATTTATATGTACTGTTGATAAATAGAACGTTATTAAAGTGTTACAATAACTGTGTACACAGACTACACTCAAACATGATTTACAAATCCACATATATGTGTACATATGTTTTTTTTAAACAGTATGATAGTTGTGGCTACCAAGGATGCATGCGCAGCTAAATGAAGCAATGACTGGAGTTTTACACGCGGCTTCCACAGATACCTCTGGCTATAATAAAATATATAAGGATATTTAGATTTTATTTAACGCCATTGTATTGAAAAGATCAATTAATAGTCTTTGATCCATGTATACAGTATGTGGTTTTATTGTCTATTTTTTAACTGAAAAGTTGGTCCTGATAACAACCATTTTGGGGGGTAAGGAAAAAGAGGGAAAGGAAAACACTATGATTCATACATATAACAAAAGTTTAAAAAAAAACATTGATTTGTTTGCTTTTTATATGTTGTACATTTGTTCTGTCTTATGTTTAAAGAATGGGTTAAAGACAATTGGACACTCAAATATACCTAGCCTTGGCACTTGGCTCTATGATCTAGAAGAGCCTTGCCCCAAGCGTCTAGCGTGCCACCTCCCACCTCAATCAAGCTGTAACAGGTTTTGCACATCATGATAAAATTTGAAAGATCGGGAGCAGGCAGGATGGACTTTGTGTTAGTTGGGGCATAGCTGGTAATCAAATTGGCAGTCTGTGGCAAAGATGATAAATACTGCTGTGCTGATCTTGCTCCATGTGCTTTGACCTCATGTTTCACATGAGCCACCCTATAGGATTCATCCACTTCATCCCAATGAACATGGACACAATGTTGAATTAACATGGATGTCCCCAAGCTTTGCAACGGTTTGTGTGAAGGTCCCCTCTGCAAAACCTTACTGATAGGATGATGGCTCAGACATGGATTTGGTTTTTTGGTATCCAGTTAATAAAGTTAACTCATTAACAGACCCCCAGTACAGCCTCTCCCTTCCAGCTCATTTTCCAACTGCTGTGACAGGAACTTAGCACGGTATACAAGAAATACATTCCACGTGGTGTGCCCACTAACTCACACTGCGTGTGTAAGACTACATTACAACACATTTCCCTTCGTTTAACCAACCAAACCACTCTTCACCACTGCAATCCGGTTCTTATTCTGCACTTGAACCCCACTCACTCTGGCATTACCTCTCAACACTGCCACCACCTGTACAGGTTCAGAATATAACATTTTGCCCTTCCTCTTCACAACAACGTTCTTTATTCTCACCCAATCACCACACTCCACTCTTAGCTCCATCTTTCCACGCCTCCTATTTTCCCATATCACCAATTCCTCTTCGTTCCTTTTTCAACCTACTTCTCAACTCATCAGCCACACAATCCGACGCTCTTGTCCTTCCAAGCCATGGGGGACTGACTTGTGTGTTTGCCTTTCGACCCCTTATTAACTCAAATGGGCTTACCCCCATCACGGCACGAGGAGACATCTGCAGTGCATACAACCTCTCCTGAATAGCCACTTTCCTGTCTTTTCCACCCGCCATACGAATTGCATCCACGATACACCTATTCACCCTATCGACCCTATCGACCATGCCATTCCTCTCAGGGTGATACAAAGCAGATCTTTGGTGTCTCTTCACATACTCCACATAATAACCACCAGAAAACTGGGCACCATTGTCCGTAAGAATGCTTCCTGGTATACCCTCCCTTGCAAATACTTCTTTTAAAAAACCAACAATACTCTCTCCACTGATATCACGCACAATGTCATATTGCATCTATCTTGATAACAAATCCACAAGAACTATAATATTTTTACCATGTTCACCTCTCAAATTCACAGGTCCTAAAATATAAATTGCGTAGTCATCCCAAACATTACTCGAAATCCCAACCTCCACCACAGGTTGTTCCTTGACAACCCACCGCTGACTACTTCGGCACATTCAACATGACTAGCTAGACTCCTCTCTACATCTCTGTCAAAGCTTGGCCACCAATACTCACTCCTCAGAGTAGCTTTTGTCCGTGACACACCAACATGTCCAACATAGGCTAAATCCACAATTTTGTCTCTAATCGAAACTTGAACAATAGCTTGTTCCTACCCAAATAAGACATCACCAACCTCACTCAACGCACCCCGTATTTCCCAATATGTCCTCTCTCCCTATCACAGGTCAGCTTTCCTAGGCCACACTGTTTTAAGATATCCTTTTATTCGTAGTAATTCTTCCTTGTTCAAAATGCCCTCAGGATTTACAAAAAACATTTCTGAAATATCAACAGCACTCTCATCCTCCATATGATGACCCATCCTTTATAGGCAATCAGCCATTACATTCTCCTTGCCAGGTATGACTTGAATTTCAAATGTGTGTCCTTGCATCCTAGTTAACCAACTTGCCACGCGTCTAGAAAACATATCTACACCCTTACTCTCAGATATGCACTTTAACAGATTGTGGTCCAACCTTATCACAAATGCAGTTCCCCACACAAAGTTCTGGAATTTCTGCACAGCCCAAAGGCACTACAATGCCTCTTTTTCCAAGCCAGAATAATTCTTCTCCACATCACTCAATGCTCGCGAAGCATGGGCTATGACTTCTTCACCAGCACCCTTCCCCACTTGTGAGTACACAACTCCAATACCATCATCGCTTGCATCCACAGTGATTATGCTTATCCTATGCATATTAAAACTTCTCAAACATTGTGCTAAATCTATTTCCTCTTTAATCATGGAAAATTCACTCTCACACTTTTCACACTTGATAAACTCCTCCCCTTTCCTCAACAATTTCCTCATCTCACAAACCTTATCAGGAAAGTTCTTCACAAAATTTTGATAGAAGTCAATCATCCCTAGAAATGAGCGTAACCACCCTTTTGACTTTCGACTTTCACCATTTATTATTGAGGCTACCATGCTTTTTTGGTCTCACTCCATCCGCAGACATTTCATGTCCCAGATTCTCTACCTTGCACTCTTCAAAAATGCATTCTTACTCCCTCAATGTCACTCATCTCACCTCCAAAATTCTCAAAACCTGTTTAAAAATCTTATCATGGTCACTTTCAGACTCTTCACATACCAACACCTCATTCTTGAAACAAATACCTCTCATTCCTCTAAACAATTTATCCATAACCTTCTGAAATATCAGAAACACTGATACCAGGCCAAATGGCATTCTAGGAAATTGCAAAATCCCCTAATGCGTTCCAACATCCCTCTTCCAACTCTATCTAATGGTACACGGAAGCCATATCTAGTTTAGAGAAGACTCTCCCATGTCCAATCATGATATGATTTGATAGGATGGGTAATTTATAATGGGCTTAATACCCAGAGGTTTCTAAGTGCGGACCCGGGAATCAAACCTGTGTTGCTCGTGTTGTCTTGCTTCCAAGGCGAGCACGTTGCTGCTGAGCTATCCTCCGCATATTTGGCAGCGGATGCCTATCCACCACCACAAATGTATTCAGTTCATGAAGAACCAAACATAATCTCAAATCCCCCAATGCTTCCTTCTTTACAACCACCAAGGGTTATATTCACTGTACTCCTGCAGCCCTTTCAATGATACCCATCTTGAGTCATTTTTCAATTTCACTTTTTACTCCATCTCTCAAAACCATGGGAACTGGGCGCAACTTTGCTGACACCCGTATACGCCCCTTCTTCAAAAGTATTGCATAATTTCATTTAAATTTCCCACACCTTTCTTAAACATGTTGCTAAATCTTTCACACATCGATGAACCCACATGCAACACTTGATCAGCTGTGTTGAGATCCAATCTTATTTGCAATCCTTTCTGCTCACCCCACCCCAGCAAAGTTGCATACATTTCCTCTTGTGAATTGCTTTCTTTGAATTCAAACATTCCTGTAAAAATCCAAGATGTTCAATCTAATCTTGTTTGTAACCTCCTGGTTTAATGTCTGGCTCTACTAAATTTCAGCGATGATGCTATTTCCACCGGTGATAATTCCGCCAACACAATTACCACCGAATGTGGTGGCAGTAAAGGTAATTCTGATGATTCTGGGAAGAATTACCATCGGGAACTTATTTACAACAGTTATTTGTATTTGTATTTATTTTATTTATAATGCGCAACCAGGCCCAGGGGCATACGGGCACATCAATTTAAAGCAGGTTACAGTACTTTGCACTTGCATACAGTAGATAAGGAAGATACATACGTGTTGCAGGGACATACAAGTTACAGTTGCATACAGTAAATAAAGGAGGATGCAGTTAAATAGTACAGTATAATATTTACAATAAATACAGTAAGTCCGACGCCAGGCCTAGAATCGGGAAGTTAAACTCTCGTTGTATCCAAATCCTGAAGCCAGCGCCTAGTGTTGCGCTTGAATAAGTGAAAGGAGTGTTCTGATCTGAAGGGAGCAGGGAGTGTGTTCCATAGCTTAGATGCCACCGGACGGAATTACTGTTAGCGCCATTGGTGTGTGTGTCCTCCTGCCAAGTTGTAATATGGCAGTAATTCCACTGGCACATGATGATAATGGTAGTAAAATTCCCATTTAATCCCTTCTCAAAACAACAGCAATGCCGGCTAAATCCTCGAGATTAATATAACAATATAGTAGCTCGTTGCGTGGCATGTGATGTCATTGTGTGTAATTTCTGAAATCCACCATATATCAGCCTTTTGGGGCTGATTTTATTATTGCAATTCACATTTTAGTCATAGCAGTTGCATCCAATGGTAATCTGCATGCTAATGTAATACATTCTCATTATGGTCATACTATATCAACCATGTAAATATTTTTCAGGTACAATGATGGTAGTTATATCGATCATTTCATTGATTCTTTCTTCAGCTCTTATGTCTTGGTATCCTATAACATGCAATGTTAGGCTCAGTTATACTATGTCTGCTTAAGCTACAACAGGGATCAAATTGAGGGCCTACAATTTATGATCAATTGATCAGGCCTCCCTTCTGATAGACCACTGACACCTCAAAGACACGCCCAACTAGAACATCACTAAGACTTACATAGGAAGATTTTCCTCTAACTTATATCGATGGTTGAAATGTGGCTGTGCAGGATAATCAATATGTATGCATAGAGCAGACCTTTGGACTGCGGGAGGGTCTTTTTCAATATCTACACTGGACCGGAGGGTCCTTGATGTACAGGCCAGGGAAGTTTGGACACATTTTGGTCCTGACAAGTGCTTCATTGTAGGCCACCTCACGTGGCATACCAGGTTTGCACACAGATAACAGCCATGGCAGCTGGGGTATTCAGAGTCACCTGCAAAGGGAACAGATGTCAGTCACAGTGCATTGTTGCTATGTTTCCTTTTCAAAAGGCATGTTGATGCTTTTTCCCCACATTGTTACACAGCATGGTTTTCCATCCCAGTTATTGCACGTAGTGCCATATGTTATGGGGGTACATATGCATTGCCGTGTTACACGGTGCACACAGCTCTCAACCAGCAGTCTTCAACTTCATGGCCTGTTTATGGCATTGCAGGATACATGTTGCCTTTGTTGGTCTGGTGCACTGATATCATGCATGTACCCTTATGGTTGGTTGCATGTTTGCAGTTTCTGCTTTCCTTCCATTATTGCTTCACATACTTGACTTCCAGAATCCATGTAATCACTGTCTGCCAGTGTTGCATTGTCTTTGTGCAGTGTTGAACTGTGACATTGGATGTGTAGGTATGTGTTCCCTATGCATTGTGGTTCCTGCAGTCCTCTGTGTATGTATTACTACTTGTTGGAGTAATATGCATCACTGACATACTACTGTATTGTCCTGCATGGCCTAGTCCTTTTGGTTTGTGGCTGTCATGTTCAGGGTTAAATTGCAGATCTTGCATGTAGAGTGCCTCACCCGAGCATGCATTGATCAATCATGGTGATGCCCCACCTCTTTCACATTGCATTTCTCTAGTGCTGCAAGATTAGTTTGTGTGATGGTACTTGCCCTCACCCAATATCTATGTCTGTTGGCCTCTGTGGCTCTCCATGTATGCAGGTAGTGTGCTGATTCACAGGACATTGGCATTGTGGGTGGAACCAAGGAAGCAGGAACAGTGTGTGATCACAAGGACAGCATCACAGTGTTCTGGTTATACATGGAGTGATACTGCTTGATATGCTGGGGTCTACAATTGCCACATGGCTGGCAATCAAGAGAAGCTATTATATTGGGCAGGTGGGTTGCTGCATCAAAATTTGCCTTTGTGGCATTGATATGTGCCAGCGTGGTTGGAAGGGTGTTGTGCCAGGAAGCATGACGCAGGAGTGCATCATGCACCTGCACAAGCAAATATGAATATGTGGGCCGGGGCATACCGTAAAGTATGCCCACGGTGTGCTGGAAGGTGCCAGTAGCAAGGAATGTAGGACAGACACAAGCTTCAGCAGCACGGGTGAGGCAGTTCTGATATTGATCTTACTCTGTATGTCATCATGGATCATGGCGAGTGGCTCAACGATAGTCTCCCTGTTCAGCCACTAGAGAGTAATCTTGTGGGTGTCAGTTAATGTCAAAGGTGAGGGCCTGACCTGGGGAATGTGCGCTCGCCTTTCTTGCCATTTCCTTCTTCTGCTGTTCCTGCCTCTGCAGCTCATTCTGGCGCAGGAGCAGTTGAACGTCCCAGTTTGCAATAGCTAATGGCAGCATGGTGCTGGTAAGTTTGTTAGGGTCAGGGTTCGGTGCACCTGTGGCTAGATTTCCATCACCTGAATGCATTAACCTCCACCTTTTGGGTGGAGATAACTACACTGTATTTTTGGTGGAATTTTTTGGTATAATTTTGGGCAGTATTTCAGTAGTATTTCAATTTGAAAAACAGCTGAAATACCATTTTGGATTTCAGCAGTAATTCTACTGGTGGCATTAGCCCCTTAGTGATTCCACCAGTTGTTGGCATAGTTCTATTAGTGCTAATTCCGCTGGGTCTAATTCTGCTGGCGGAATTAGCACTGCTCCTTTTTTAGCGGTATGGTAAAAGTGGAAGTACTTCTGTAACCGCCACTTTTACCGTATAGCGCTGTACTCATAATGAGGACCATTCTCTTTCCCATTGATGGCTGTCCTAGCTCTGATGGCTTTAGAATAACTGGATACATTTGGATAAACAGTTGCTTCATTTATAATATAAAGAAGTCGTTTCTGAAGACACCTCCAAATGTTGATCAATCTCAACAATTGGTAAGAATTAATCTATTTTAAAATTACATCTTGAACAACCAATTCAAAAAGAGAATACTTATATGTGTTTTACCTCTGTAGATGTGTGGAGTTCAATTGGATTGCAGTTGATAGAAGTACTGGAATTGAGGTCAGTGGATACTGATTAATTTACTGAAATCACTTGGACCTTGATTGTGTTGCAATAGTTAGCAATAGTTCTCTTCTGATATTATTTCTCAGGAAGAACGTTTCCCCCATCCCCTGAAGAAGGATATTGTATGCATCTGAAACAAATTTGGAGAGAGTAAAGGAGAACATGTATATGAATTATCTTGATTTCTCTTAGTCCAAAACTGTTGAAAAAATGTAATAAAGGAAAGTTTTTCTTATATGAAGGGTTCACTATTTATTTATCTTGGAAATTTGTTTAAAATATATGTGTGTATTGTGCAAAATAGCAAATTACATAATGTTCTCTTGAAGCATTGATACATCAGAATTAAATCTTAGGAATGTTGTTCCGGGGTAGTGTGACATTGGGTTCCGCATTAGCAATAATGGATTTTTTGCTCATGTATTTATAAATATCCTTTTTAGCCAGGGATCGGACCAGTGAGCACTGGAAATGCTTGAAAATACAAATCAAACGACACAAGCAAATATATTTTGATAGTAATAACTGTTATCAGAAACATATCTGTGCTTCCCACTTATAGTTTGTTTGCGTTAAGTGAGCCATAAGAAAAATACGTTTGTGGTGTGACAGTTATGCACGGTCTCTATAGATATTATTTATAAAGCAACTCTATATTCTATTAAACGATGAGTGAGGCATTTTTAATTGTGCACACTTTATAAACTGAATAACGTTTAGGCACTAAGACTTTTTACGGATAAAGCACGTGAGAATAAATGATTTTACTCATGATCTCACACTGCCATTCAGGTTTTGGCTTTCAATTAAGCTTTACAGACCTAGCCCAAGGTTTACTGGCCCATAACTCCAGGTACGGCCAAAGAGTGTGATTTGAAAAGCTATTATAATCTGTTGGAGTGAAGGAAGGGAAAAAATTCTGCTTGGATTGGCTTTTTCCCAGCAACCATGTACTGCATGTTAGGGAAGGAGGGAGGGGCGGGGCTACAATCATATGTGGGCTGCGTCTGCAAGGTGAATGAGCAGTGGTGCAGCTCTGGTGAAGGAGAATCCAGGCCTCGTCTGCCAGGTAAGGCCCAGTGCACATTCCCTAAGGGTGTGGAGGCAACCGTGCCCCACCTTAATAAGACATGGGTAGGGCGCTGGGATTCACCATGCTTGGGCAGGGTCTGTCAGGTGCAGCCCGGGCAGACTTAGAAGTGTGGGCAGGATGCAGGGATCTCAGCTCATCACCATGCTGAGACCCCCTCTCATCATAGAAGCACTGTGCTGACAAAACCACTGGCAGCGGGCCTCTCAGGGTGGTGCACCCTCTCTTCTTGGGAGCACCCTGCCGACTGCGCTGCCAGCAGCGGTGACTGGGGCATCATCCAGCTCTCCCTCTTTATTGAATTTTCAGGCCATAGCGGTTCATGTGTAGATCTTGTCTTCAGGTTATATAGGACCTCGTTCTGAGTTGGGTGATAATAGACCAGGATTAATCACATGTGGTTTTTACTTTTACTGCATGCTTTAATTTGAGGCACACTGATTACCTACTTGCGACACTGCACGGGGTAAAGGTAACTACGCATGTCATACATTTACAACAGGTTTTTGAAGATAATGCATTGAAAGTGGGGGTATAAGCAGAATTATTAATTTTACGTTTTATAGTTTATCAAAACAACACATCAGAGGAAAAGTCATTAAGCCTCATTTCGAGCTGGGCAGTAATTCCGCAGTAAATCCACGGAATATGAATTACTGTTAGTGCCACTTGGTCAGGGGGAATTTCCGACCTGATTACAAGTGGTGGTAGCGGTGTAATCCCACTTTTATTTTGGGTCCCGGGACCCAATGGGGCTATTTTTGCGGAAATACCGTGGCGGAATTATCATTGTGGTAATTCTGCCAACTCTCCTGATTGGCGTTGAGTAGCAAGACTTTCTTCCAGGGTTTTGATGGAGGTAAATCTTCCACTCATAGCCAAAACTCATAATTTGGTGCAGTACCAGCAATTTTACCACTTACGGCCCAACTCGTAATGAGGCCCATTGAGGAAGGAAAGAATCTCTTAACAATTACATTTTTAATGAGAAGAAAGTATCACACACTATAAGAACTGGCCAATGTAGTTCTAAAAATGAATAATAATTGCAATCCTTAAGAAGCCATACATATGTTTAAGCAGCTTTTGTTTGTTATACTGAAGCATTTGGAGTGCGTGGGGGGCCGTAGATTGTTGCAAAGTTTATCTTGGCCACACCCTACACAGGTACTTATTGAGAGTTGGGCAGTAATAGACCGGGATTTTCCACATATGGTTACTACAGTTACCCCATCTTTAATATGAGGCACAACACACAATTATCTCTTTAATAACACACGGAATAAATTCAGAACATTTACCGGATGAGGAAATACCACAGAGAACCAAGCAGCGGTTTACGGTCAAGGCTCAAGTTCCATCCAGACAGAATGAATACAGGAAAAGATGCTGATGACGGTGACAACGGTGGAAATGGCAGCTAAAGAAAATATAAATTCAGCCAAATGTGATTGCTGAAGAGGTGTAAAAGAAGGAGCCTCTGCTGATTCAGAAACAAATCAGTGGGGGGGTAGTGGGAGAAGAGGCAGTTTGGCAGCAAGAAATAAGTGTAAAGCAAAAACTTTGCATTCATTGCACAAGACAATTTGTCTTTTAGAATATTAATCAGGCACAGCTGGAAAATAACCCTAGGCGAGTCAACTCGAGGGAACAAGACACGGTCGTGGATGTTGTTGGCTCACTTTTTTCAGCGAGCTAATCCCCAATTAAAACTAAAAGCAGTAGTTTGTCTAAACTACTGCTTTTGATTCGGTAGTGTAGGACTGAACCCTACTTGTTCTTAAAGTCGCGCGACACACTTCGCTACAAGACCACCGAAAGGTCTGATTTAAAGCTGTGACATGTGTTATCGGAATTTCATAGCGCATGCACGGTCTAAACACTGCATTGTGCGTTTGAAAGGTACACGCTTTGTATACTTTGGCAGCAACATTACAGGAATTGGGCACTTTCTTTGGTGGAGAATTAAATGAAATGTTCATATTTCACTTCAACATTTGCCACTTGTCACTGCGTATGTTAATGAGCCCGCCCTTCTTTTAGGACCTGTGCCCTGCAGGGGATATAGCCAACGTGGTTGGTTTGTGTGTGTGTATGTGCGTGTGTGCTTATTTGTGCATGTGTGCGCGACGTGCAGCATCGGACAGGACATGTTTTCTGCTAGTGGCATGGCATTTCTATGGGCACACATTAGTATGTTCTTGTGGGGATACTCGAAGGTATTGGCAGCACAAGCATGGACATGTTTTCCCATAGTATTGTTATTGCCAACATGGGCAAAGCAAATATGTGTATGCTATTATATGTGATTAGTAGCGTCCATTGGAGAAGCAATGATGGAATGTAAAGATACAGCCAGCGGCATGTATGTAGCAAAGGCCCCATGATAATGCTCCTGTACACTGTTGGCTACTTGCATCTATTGGATCTGTCATGAGTTTCCCTAGAAAACAGATTTAAAACGCTCTGGGTTTTACACCATTTTTCAAAAAGTGTGCTGAAAATGCTCCATTGAAACACATTGGACCTCATTACAAGCATGGCGGTCTGGGATCTACGGTACCGGTAAGTATGCCGGTAACGTAGTTCCCGGACCGCTATACTAAGTGCTCTGCTCGCGGGTTTTTCCTGGCGGGTATAATGGCACACGCGAGCAGATCACGTTGGATGTACCGGCACAACTATGTATGTGCCGGTGCATCCGACCTCCCCATCCCCATTCAGCCCAATGGGGCAGAATGGGGATCGGGAGGCGCTTGATTACGACACCCGCCAATGGGCAATTGGCGGGTCCACCGAGCTCGGCATGACCCAGTTCTTGCCCATTTGCAGGTGCCGGAAAAAATGCAACTCTGGCGGCAGCCGTGCGCATAATAAGGGCATGGCTGCCGCCAGAGTTGTAATGAGGCCCATTATTTTAAACATTTTCTTAGGGGGATAGCTCCCCAGTTCCCCTTTGATTAGTTTGGGCTTCCTTTTATCCGCATTCAAACAAAAATCACACTCAGTCAGGCTCCCACTTATAAATGAAACATTTATTAAAATGACCTGACCATGGTTGCCTTGGGCAGCCCCCCTTTCAAAACACACCTAGCAGGTCAGCGGTCAATAGGCTCTATCCTCACCCCTTCCACTCTGTGCCTTTCACAGGCTCGGGGTGGGGTTAATGCTCTGACCTGGGCCCTGGCCTGTGACATGCAGGGAGTGATATGGATGAAGCGGAAGAGCTCGAATGGATCAATTATCACATCAAAGCACTTCTTTTGAACAAACACCCCAGAATACCCCATTTTTATACCTTACCAAAAATCCATAAACATCCAACATCACCACCAGGTAGACCAATTGTATCTTGCATGGACAGTCTTCTTCAACCACTTGGCAAAATACACTTAATACACACTTTTTGGAATGACTAAATGAGACTGAATACATCAACAACTCCATAATGTTCAACATTGATGTCAAGAGCCTGTATACCTCCATACCGCTCAATCTGGCCTTAGAAGCCATAGAATGGATCCTCCTGGAAGAGGGTGAAATGAAAGCAGTCATATATTTCATATTGGTCCTGCTACAGTTCATATCGGAAAATTGATATTTTCCATATAAAAATACCCTCTTCTTACAAACATCTATGAGGGCCAGCATAGCACCAACGTACGCCAATTGCTTTATGCATAGGTTTGAGCAGGAATATATTCTAGATCATCCAGTATGGCACAATTACATCTCCTTATGGGTTAGATATATTGATGATATTTTTGTAATATGGATTGGTTCACCAGAAAGCTTACAAGACTTTTTCGGATACCTCAATACTATTGATCAAAGGATACAGTTCAACA
Organism: Ambystoma mexicanum; assembly: GCF_040938575.1. NCBI lineage: Eukaryota > Metazoa > Chordata > Amphibia > Caudata > Ambystomatidae > Ambystoma > Ambystoma mexicanum. The sequence goes on from NC_090923.1 coordinate 356,281,516, forward strand.
ATGAATTTTCAAGGACAGAGATACACTTCCTGCATGTCACCATCAAGGCACAGCATTATAGGTACACTATAAGTATCTTGAGAAAAGAAACAGACCAAAACAACCTACTACATCGTCTAATCTTTCATCAGCCTAGCCTAAACAAAAATCTACCATTCACCCAGTCGATGTGAGTAAAATGAAATGTTAATGATCCCATAGAATACACAAAGCAGTTAGAAAACATGAGGGACACATTTTTGGCATGAGGCTACAAGACAGAGGAGATAAAAATAGCCAAGGAACGTGTCATGACACCAACACAGACCAACAGAAGATGTGATAAAAACAGCACACCACTAGTTTACGTATCATACTACTCAACTCGAAGTAATCGCATCAAAGCAACAATCAATACAAATTGACAAACCTTAATTAGTGACTCAATGGTACATCTGTTCATAGACAAACCATATTTGCATACAAAAGTAGTGTCAACTTTAGAGACTGCCTTGTAAAGACAAGAACCAAGCTCAAACAACCGGTCACATTGAGAAAGGGAACATTTCCATGCCTCCATTGCAGTAATTGCATTTTTATAAGCAAAGGAGATACCATCAACCACCCCCGCATAGGAGAACAAATACAATTTCATTGCTATGCCACCTCCAACACAGCCAATATCATCTATACCATCAAGTGGCACTGTGGCATTTACTATGTTGGACAGTCAAAGCGACAAGGGATACTACAGTGGAATGAGCACAGGTCTTGCATTAGAACAAAACAATGTGAACTCGGCAGTGGCAAGACACTCGAGCGAGAAGAGACATAACATCAACCAGATTCGGTTTCAGATTGTAGAAGTGATTACATGTTATAATGTACACAAGAACTTGAGTAAGAGGTTGGATCAAAAAGAAGCTTACTGGATTGATCGCCTGGATTCCATTGCTCCAGGGGGAATTAATGAGGAAGTGAATTATATGTGTTACCTATGATTTACTTAACAGATTACACCATTGCAGTCTTTGGAACATTTTACATTTTTCAGTAAAGTTTTTTATACAACCAGCTTGATACAATTCTTGTATAATCTATTACATTTTGTTTCCCATTGTTGCAGCAATTTGGCATACTGATGAAAACATTGTCTGGTATGTTTCCGCATAATTGAGATACATTATCTATGCTTTTATATGATACCAAGGTTGATATTGGGCCTAACACCACAAACATCAATGTTACGTTTGATCATGACATATCAGTGAATACACACATGGATTCGAGCAACAGCACACTACTATTAGTGACTTACAACTCTTGAATTGAACTGTAAGCTATTCACCAGCGGATTTAATGACTGGTAAACTGGTAAACTGTGCATTAATGAGTGTGGATCAACACTGCATATTTCTGTTCTATTTTACTTTTGCTTCTTTTCTCTTTTATTTCACTTTGCAATATGCACACTGAGTCTCGTAATCATGAGTCAGTAGGTTCTTTCTCTAATATACGTCACGTGTACATTGAATCCCAACAGTGCACGTTTCCTACCGAGCACCTACATTTCCTACTAGTTACTATCACAGGAGCACATTAGTGAACACATACTTTGTAATGTATTTACTACGTGAGAACAGACTGTTGGTATTGGAGCAATCATGTAACAATGGATGCAATGAGCAGCGTAGAACAAGCCAACGTGCTTCTGTGCTGCTTCACAGCACGGAAGGATGCATCACTTGGCAACAATCAGTGAGACCCGCTGTACAAATGACACATACCAGCCCTATTTTATACAAATACTGTTCATACACCTGCAGTCAATAAGAATCACTAAAGCAGTGAATCTAGGCTATAGAGCAGGCATTGACAATTTTGATTATTAGGGAGATGTTTGAAGACATATCTTGTTGAATTCCTAACTCAGATGTTTCCTTTTTTTTCCTATCACTTCCACCTGCTGATGGTTTTGACCCTAATACGGTATGGCTCAATAATAATGTTTGTTTGTTTTTATAATGATGATGATATGTGGATCGCTGCCGCCCCATCACACACCACAGTGAGACGGCCTGTAAGGAATCAGCAACAACCCCACCCACAGGGATGCAGCGCAAACGGAACCAGAAGTATCAGAATCAGGATACAGACCCCACTAACCCAACCTTCAAATCTCTGCATACTCAACCCACATAAAACTCACACAACCATTTCTCTCCCAGAAATCCACATGCACTTTACCACACTGCATCAACAACACATAAACAGCACCTACAGCACACGAGGTCACACCAGATCTGATACTTGCACCAAAGCCCAGCACTCGGTTTATACCGAGCTGAAGCCGCCAGCAGCACACCACCTCTCCCACTCTCCTACTCCCCCTCCACCCAACTAACCCTACCCGCCGTCCTTCCTATTTACAGATCCGCCAGAATGCCTGGGGACCAATTCCATTGGTGACGGTGCACTATATAAGTATCTTTAACATAACATAACATAACATGACATAACATATGTGATCAATCTGCATATGTACTGATGGGTTAAATGAGAATTGGAATTTTTACTTTGGTATTGACATTGGTTCTGTGAACATATTTTGAATTATAATATGTTGTTGAATTTCATTATTTTGGATTTCGAATTTGGACCCTTACCTTACTATATTTTGGATATTATATTGACACATGTGATATTTGAACATTACTATAAATAGTGCCCTAGCCCTGAAGACAGACTGGTTCCGAAATGCATAGGCACACCGCACACAGTGGCACAGTCTTTCTTGGATGCAATTATTAGCCTCCAAGCAAATGCATAATTGATATAAATGACACAGGGGAGGTGTGTGTTGTCTTTCTTGTGTATTTTGAAATGCTTTAAGAATAACAAACACGATGGACAGGAAAATTGCATTATAACATTTCTTCAACTGTAATGTAGAGCCATGCGTGAGCACCCCTTGCACTAGATTGATTTATACTTCTACTTATTGATGGGTGAAGAGCCAATACTTTTCCTCAGCATGGCGGATTTTCCAGCGCCCACTGGAGAAATTGAATGGCATGACATCACATCAGTCGCCCTAATGTCTTTATCGGTTGAGCCTGAATCATGGCATGGGCGTTTTAATGTCGCCGGCTCCAGTACTTGCACTGCGCAGTGAAGGGTATTAGGGACACCACACCATTCTTTGTATTTGCAGAGAATCTAAATATGTTTAGATTCTTTGCAAACAAAAAGACTGCATTTGCATTGTGGAGTGAGTAAAAGGCGCTCGCTCCATAATGCAAAGGGATTTGAGGAATTGCATACGAGGGCCGATGATGCGAGTTTTCCTTTTGAAGATGGGAAAACCTGACCAGAATAACACGGTCTGGCTCTAACTCCACGGCACTGGGCCCTAACGGATTGTGTAATTTAGTTATGAAACAAGAACCGGAAATTTGTGCTGCTTTATTACAGACAGCTTTTCACGGTGTACTGGAGGGGAAGACTTTTCTAGACTCATGGAAAACAGCCGTAATTGTCCCGATTCATGACGGCAAGGCTGTGCACATAATTACTAGAGTGGGGTATCCCAAGAAATCTGTTGACATACTGGTCCACTTACATTCAAACACCACGGTGCAGGGGAGGTCAAGTACCAAGGGAGAAGTGTTGGGACCTGTTAACACTGCATGAGGCTTGAGGCAGGGCTGCACCCTAGCAGCATGCCTCTTTAACCTTTACCTCACTGATCTAGCTGAATCCCTGGGAAATGCAGGTTTGTCTCCCAAAGCTCGAGGGGGAATCATGTTCTTGGGTTGCATATGCAGACAACGTCCTACTACTGGATAGGACACCATGGGCCTACATAGATATCTCCCCATTTTTGAGGTATAGGTGTGCATGAATAGCCTTGCAGTAAATCCATCTAAATCCATTATCATGTGCTTTAATGGTAAAAGGGAAAAGAAAACACAATTTAGAGGCCGATTCATGGAATTAATATGCGCTGAAAATTCTCATGCAAGCGTGCGAAAGCATGCGAATCGCAGTGCAAGTGCGAAAATCGCAGAGAAACCCGTGCACAGCGATTCATGGAAGTCCGTGCGTGTGTCAATCCCTGGATGTGTGCTAAAATCCTGCGTGGCGCAGGCTGGCACACAGGTCTCCAAACAGCGTGCGCTAAGCACACAGAGAAAGCGCACATAGCGCAGCGCACACAACTAAAGTAGGCGGAACAGGGGGCGTAACACACGGAATGGGGAACAACGCGTGAAAATGTGGGCGTCACGGGGGAAGTACAGGAGCCAAATGCACGGAACGCCCACAGGCGCGTCTACAACACGTATTCATGGAATCGAACGGCCAATGCATGCGCCAGAAAAGACACGCTAATCCGGAAACACGTACGCCAGCAGGAAGCAGGCGTACATGGACCCGCGCAGCATAAAAGTGAGCAGAAACAACAAACAAGCTCAGACGCCAAGATGAATATACCGTTCCTCGCAGCAGTGGTCGTGGGACACCGCAGGAGGAGGAGGATAGTCAGGCCCAGAATTTTTACACCCAGAACCAGCCTTTTTGGGATGCCTGATGACCAGGTGTATGGGAGGTACAGGTTTCCACCTCACATAATACTCGATCTGGTGAGTGAGTGGGAGGATGACCTCACATCACTCACCCTGTGCTCCCAAGCACTGAGCCCCTTGGAAAAGGTGCTCAATGTACTGCACTTCTTGGCCACTGGTTCATTCCAGCGGACAACTGCCATAGTGGGCGGGGTCTCACAGGCCACGCAGTCACGCTGCCTGCACCAGGTGTTGGCCATCATGACTGCACGCCCATCAGTCCGCAGGCACATATACCTGCCCAGAACACCTGCAGAAAGGCAGGCTGTCGTCCAGGATTTTTACAGGGTGGCACACTTCCCCAAAGTGCTAGGTGCCATTGACTGCACCCATGTGGCTCTACATCCTCCCAGGGCAACTGAGCACATCTACAGAAACCGCAAGCACTGGCATTCCATCAACGTGCAGGTAGTATGTGATGCCAAGGGAATCATCACCTCAGTATATGCCAGCTATCCAGGGTCCACCCATGATAGTTTCATTTACAGAATGTCAACCCTAAACCGGGACCTAGAAGCTGGGCGGCATCATGATACATGGCTGCTTGGTGAGTATAAATGCCCCTGCACATGCATGCATGTCAGATACTGAGTAATGTCACAATCCCACTAATGATACCCATCATCACCTCCCCAGGGGACAGTGCCTACCCACTTAGCACCCACATGATGACGCCAATTCGGAACCCCACCACACCACCCGAGGTAAGATACAACACAGCCCATATTGCAACCCGGGGCATAGTGGAACGCACATTCGGAGTGCTCAAGTCACACTTTCGCTCCCTTGACCACTCTGGTGGGCAGCTGCTATATGCGCCACCAGTAGTGTGCAGGATCATAGTGGTAGCATGTGTCCTGCATAACGTTGCAACATGCCGGGCCTGCCCATGGACATGGTGGTGCCCCCACATCCCCAACCACAAGCACAGCCGCTGCGCATGGGAGGGGAAAGGGCACATGGTGAGGCAGCCCGTAGGCAGCTGGTGGCTAATTACTTCACCTAAAATCCTACCCCTGTGGAGTGCACACAGCCCTGGCACATACCAGCTGACAATCAATGATGATGACATAAGGGACAGTCAACTGTCACAACCATACCAGCCTGAGATTGGTCACCTGGATTTGTTATATTGTGTGCATCCCTACCTGCCGAAAGACAACCAATGTTGTGTCACAAAAAACACACATTTATTTTTCATGAATAACTACCCCCTTGCAAAATACAACATGAAAATAGCGCCATGTCACCCAACCCATTCCCAGCTCTGCCACCCAACACACCATGGCATGTATTGCAATGTGAAGGCAAACAAAGCAATGCACAAGACCTGACACAAGTTTCACAAAGTGCACTGTCCCAAATGGAAACTGCCCACAGACAATATGCTCCCAGTAATCAATAACAAACAGCACACATGAACAAATACTTACCACCAACACAAAACACAACACACCAAGAAACATTGCAACAACATGACAGTACTAAGTCAAAGTAGTGGTAGTCTTACAACCTGAATAGGCCAGCACATCAACCCCTTCTAACTGTAGAGTGTTGCTGCCACGCAAATGTGTCAGTGTACTGCATACAACATGAACTCCATCTGCAAAGGAGACGGCCTTGTGAAGACATGAGGAAGAAAACTGCAAATTAGGAGGAAGACATGGATGCACAAGCACATATCAATACACCATGCAGTGTACAATACAACAACAATACCCAATAGGGATGTACACACAGTATTGACTACAGACTTCCCACACAGCTCATGGGAGCCCAATGTCACTGTGTAAGTCACTGTCACTTGGTCACACCCTTTGCAAGCCCATGGAAATGGGAAGCAGGAGGGGTGTGTGTGTCACGAACCCAAGCATCTAACCCAAACTCAGGACAAGCCTGCATGTGCCCAGCCGGAATTCAGTGGAGGCCCACAGGATCCACACAAGTGAACACACTGTAAAAAAAAAATTCAAAAATCAAAAATGGCCATGTGGGGATCAGGGGGGGAGAACCACCCAGGTGGTTCGAGGACAGGGTGCACACCAACACCCACCTGCATGGATGGTGCGAAAAAAAAATACCTCCATGGGCTCATGGCCTGCACGGCTATGCCATTGTGGGAGAACTGCTGTCGGTCTCTTCACCCTCTGCTGCTGCATCAGAAGGTGGTGGCACTATGGGAAGCAGCCCACACAAAGCACTGGTATGGTCCTCCATGGCAGCAAGCATGCGGGTCTGGAAGATCTGATTCTGGAGGATTAAAGTGCGGAGATCCCCATGCAGCACGTCATGGGTTGCCTGCAATTCTGAAGGCATGGCCTCGCGGGATGCCCGGATCTCCTCACGTGTTGCCTGCAGCTCAGCTGAGAGCGAACGTGTGAGCTGCTCCAGCTGCTGTTCTGCCCTAACATTTCGGGAAGCCTCAAGTTCAAGCAGACTCTGCCTGAGGTTATGGAGTTCCACCATCAAGGCTTCCCTGTGGCCCTGTGACTCTATTGATATGGATCCGCGCAGAGACTCCAGTGCCGCCCGTCGGTCTCTGTTGAACGCCAACATGTCTTCCCTGTGTGATTGGCAAATGGAGTCTGTTGCCTGCTGTTGTTGCTCCATCTGCCTTTCAGGGGGGATAATGGAAGTGGCCACCCTCTCCATTGCCTGAGCCATCATTTCTACTGATGCTGCCTGTTGGGTTGCCATACCGTACATGGAGTTTTCCCATACAGTATTGCCTGGTGGCGCACGGCCACCGCGTCGGCGGGCGCCACACCTGTTTGGGGCAAGGCGATCTGCACCTTGCTGTGCTGCAACTGCCTGAGGCTGCAGGACTGCATTCCCCCTCTGATCTGCTGGCCCAAGAACAGGATCAGATGCTGTTGAGGGTGACCCTGCATCCGTAACCGCCAAAGGCGGACCTACCAACACTGACATCCCCATAGAGGGTTCTACCCCTGGTCCAGGTGGGTTGGACAGAACAGAATCCCTGCCAGAAGCACCGACCAGCGACAGCATATAGTTCTCATCATCCGACTCAGCACCTGAATAGAGGTCTGGGGAGCTGCACCCAGAGGCACCCATCGACAGCATGGTCTGAAGTACCAAAGTGTTTTCACCCACCACCACACCACGTCCCCCACTGCTGCCTGGTCGTGTCTCAGAATCCTCCTGGTTCTGCACCATCTCCTGAACTTCACCAGCATCAAGTGCGTCATCACCTGTAAAAACATGAAACACAAGAAATGGAAACAGGCATGAGCACCATAGCACACACATAGGCCTGACAAGACAGAGATCCTGTACGTAGTTAACACATGTCCCACATGACCATAACCCTGGCATGCATGCACTGTAAATGATTCTGAAGGGGAGTCAAAAAGGCAGACAATGAGGACACCAAGATGGAAAAGCAACACATTCGCAAAGTGTCGTGTAGCACTGGCATCACACATCAGCCTGTGAGTGGCATGTCCAATGCACATACATGACACATGCCAGCACACAGATGTCATGTAGCATAGCCATGGTAAATTAGACAACTACAGCGATATGTCAGTGAATGAGTACTGTCACACATCCATGTCACATGGACATGATGAGAAGATTAATGCAGAATAGTGTTGCAAAATATGCATGTGCCTCACACTGCAACACATCCAGTGTACAATTAGACAGTGATTCTAGGCAGATATACACATCAATGGTTGGTCACTTCATCATGACAGGAAACAACTATCATGTTCCACTTGCAAACAGGCTCTAAAAAAAATTTCAGCAGGCCAATACTCCCTCGCCCTGAATGGTTTAAACATTCACATAACCAGGTAACTAAAGTGGCACAATGTGGGGTGTAAACAATGACAGAAGCATGTCACATATGTGACATTAGGGATGAAAAAAGCATATGAAAAAATGGGATAATCTAAACAATCTGCCTGAATGAACACAGAAAAAATCAGAATAATGTTGTTGCAAGATGATAGTTCAAGTTCAACAGCAGCAATGTGGGGCTAATTTGCTAATGTGGGCAGAAGGGATACTGTCATACCCAAATCAAAGGCACATGAATGGATTGGAGGAAGCACATGGGTGACCCATTACACTCAGGAGTACACACCCTCACCTGGCACTCAATCAGAACCTGTCACCCAAACAACATACACATGGATTACACACACATGCATGGGCACTTACCGGACAATGCCTCGTAATCAGGTAACTCTCCCACGCCTTGGATCTGTTCCTCTGTGATGAAGGTCCCAGCAACAGACTCATGTTCAGTGAGTTTGTTGTCCTCTGGTGGAGACCCACCGCCAGTCACCAGAGTAGCGGCATGATTTGAGGCCAGCTTGTTCTTTGCTCTGCATTTTAGGTCATTCCACCGCTTGTAGCAATCATCAGATGTGCGGCTCACAAATCCAAGGGCACTTATGCGGTCCGCGATGGTCTGCCAGTGTGCCCTACGTTGACCAGGTGTGGTCTTGCACCCTGCAGTCACCACCATTTCGCGGCTATGTGCGGACACATACGTCACAAGTGCATCAAGTTTGGGGTCATTAAAGCTAGGCTTCCTTGACGTGCTAGCCGTGTCTGGGGTCTCAGCCTGTAGTGCCAGAGCACCCTTCTTCCTCTTCTTCAAAGGTGGAGCAGAGCCTGAGTGGCTTGCGCCACTCTGGTCAGTAGGGGCAGAAGCGCAGTTGGACTGGGTACTGGGAGTGTGCGAAGGCACAATGACCATAGGTCTTGGTGCAGGCATTGGCTGAAGTGTGATGTTGGCAGGGGCAATGTCAGTTTGATGCACCAGGACCAACACTGTCCCGGCTGGGAGACTCAGAGCTGGGGTGGATAGAGCTGGAGCTGCCCCTGCAGCCTCCCCACCCTGCCTACTTGGGGCAGCAGATGACATTGCTGCCCCAGATCCACGTGGCCTGGTGACACCAACTTGCACCGGCACACATGGCTTAGACTTGCTGACCTGGAAGTCAGCCTGGGAGTCATCCTGTGCCGGGTCAGGTACCACAATGGGCTGGTCCAACAAGGGCTGAGCTGGGATGGTGTCAGCCACGTTTCCCTCAACCATGGGGGGGGGCATGGGTGTCCCTGATTGGTTCTCCACACATGGGGGTCTAGGAGCACCCTGCAAATCATGGCCACGTCCCCTACCGCACCCACCATGCCCACGTTTTGGAGGTTGGCCACCTTTGCCTCCCTTACCGCTTGGTCACCTCCCAACCATGGCACTGATGTAGTTGTGCATATGGGAGTTGCAGTAAACAATTGTCCTGGGCAATCGGGGGTGAAAGGGGTAGGCTACTAGATGGAATTCATACCCTAGTGCTCTAGCAAGGCTGTCTGTGACCCCTGGGGGAAGATGACGGGTCACGCAATGTACAGGCACCCCGAAAACAAAAAGTAATGTGCACGCAACCCCTCGTAGACCACGTGCGTGGAAAAATGAACCCGCACTACTCTGTGGCACCCAGAAACACAAAAATAAGCGTACGCGTGTTACACGCAGCCTACAATGACCTCTGAAGGGGTACGCAACACACGGGGCAAGCACAGTTGGTAAATGCGTGCGCGACTCTCTGTCTGCCTGGAAAAAGAACGTGAAAAAATGCGCGTGTGCGCGTTGGCAACACCCCCGCCAAAAGAAGAATTGTATGCTGTGTGAGGAGACAGGACAAAAGAAGAAGTGAACGCTGTTTGAGGAAACAGGCCCAAAAAAAAAAATGAACGCTGTCAGAGGTAACAGGGAGTATGAACTTGAAACGCTGTGAAGTAATCACGTGTGAACCGACAAGAAGTACAGAATTCACCCACTTGCTCTCCACCTTTTAAATCGGCCCACACGTACAGCATCACTTTCGCGTGTACGCGCTAAGGCCCCTTCCTTCAATTACACGAGCTGACATTCAGACGTGTAGTTTATGGACGTGTACGATGAACAAGCACCCGTGTTGATGGAAACGCCCGCGCACGTCATGTCACTTACGCGCGTAGGCCGTTTCCTCGGATTACGCGCATTCACACGTGGACGTGCAGTTTTTCACACGTGCTGAACCACTATGCCCACATCATGAGGGAAACGCCTGCATGAGTCACGTCACAGAAGCGCATACGCGCTAAGGGCTTTGGTTCCAATGAAACTGCGTATGTGTGCTGACACGCTTACGCGTGAAGGGCCTTTCCTCGAATTACACGCTGACGTGCAAGATTTTCACGTGCCAAATCACTCTGTATCAAGCTGGCCACGCAACAACCAGAAGACCACGCTCCTGCACAGAAGGCTGAATTACTGCCCCCCAGAGCCCTGAGCATGCTCCCACCTGCCATCTGCTGCTGCCTGCCTGCTGCCCACGTGCCCTGGTATTTGGTGCATGCACATCAGCCAGGGTTCCAGTTGCTGTGTCCACCCCTGCTGGAACAGAAGACTCCCGACTGGGATACCATCGCTTCACAGCTCAGCCCCAGGACCCAGTTGCCCAACCACGCCTGCCTTGGGGGTCGCCATGTCAGGGCAAACACCATCTGAGACCACTGGCGACCCCCAGCCAGAGAGGCAGAGGGCCACCAGCTTCAGTGTGAAGGAAGTTGGTGTCCTGGTGGAGCATGTCCTGGGGCAGTATGATGCCCTCTTCGGAACATCACGCGCCAACAAGGAAGGATGGGAGAGGATCTGGGACGACGTAGTGGTTGCCATCAACGTGGAGGGGGTGGCAACCCACGACATCAAGCACATCAAGAAGCGCTGGGAGGACTACAGGTCCAGGACCCTCCACAAGGCCTGGTGCCTCACGGAGGGGGGCCGGGTCAGCTTGAGTGACATCCAGATGAGGGTCCTGGAACACGTATGCCCAGCGCTCCATGCCCAGATCCTTCGGAGGAAGACCCGTCTGGAGTTGAGCAGTAAGTGGCCAAGCATTGATTTGTGAGACAGGGCATGTTGCAGTGTGCTGGTAGCCTGTTACTTGCCTGTATGTGTGACATGGGCCATGTATGGATGTGTGTGTGCAGGGATATCATGTTCATGCATGTGAGACCAGTAATGTGCGAACCACATGTTTGGTGCATGAGTTACAATGCAACATGGGGAGCTGTATGGCAAATGCACACATGAAAGCATACCAGTGTCTGTTCTTGCACATGGTAGGGGTGTGAGGGATGGGTGCTGTTGTCATGTAAATGTATGGTTCACATTTGTGTGTGTCTGAGAAGTGTGTCTGTGACTTTAATACGCCATGGATTCATGACACATGTCTGTGATGATGTGTACATTCACTCAAGCAGTGCGGTCACCGTTGTATGCACTGTGTCTATCCAATGTGTCTGTGGTGTACAAGGTATGATGCATGACCCTCCGGTGATGTTTGTGCATGGGATCAGTGTGAGCCATGATGCATGTGAGTTTGGAGGCAAGATTTGGATTAATAGAGGCCCTTGTACATGGATGCTGAGGTTGATTGCAGGCACCATGCCTGTTTATGCATGTGTGTTGCGTGCATTCACCCCTGTGTTGTGGATGGACAGGATGGAAGTGACGTTAGACACTGCCACTCATGTGTTATTGCTTCCTGTCTAGGCAAATATTGTACTGTACCCTGATGCTTGTGTTATATGTCTCACTCTATGCAATGTCAAGTGAAGAAGAGGGTGGAGACGGCGCTGTGGAGCCAAGCGGCGGGGATGCCTCCACTGGGCGGCGACACAAGGCCCAGCCACCCTCCCAGGACTTGCCATCATCCGGGAGCGAGGGGGCTGGTGCCGCGTCTGCCACTACGGCTATGGCGGAAGGGTCGGGTGAGCCCCCACAGGGGCTTGCAATGGTGGAAGATGGTACAGAGACATCCAGGTTGGTGGTCTCCACAGAGGAGGAGGAGCCCGCTACTGAGCCGCACATGGGGCCTGGTGGGGGTAGTACCACTGGTGTAAGTGGTGCAGTCCAGGGCCAGGGTCAGGAGGCAGCACAGGTCACCGCGGAGGGGCTTGTGCATGTCCCTGTCCTTGACCCTGTGACTGCACCACCATGCACCAGCAGGGATGCCCCGTCCCATGCCCATCCGCAGGTAGGGGAGAGTGCCATGTCATCTGCCTCTCCACTACCTGCGGACGAGGGGTCCAATGAACGTATGGGCTCCGTCCTGATTGGTGTCGCGTTGCGCACGCGTGACATTCGTGATGATGTGCGTTCTTCCTGGGCAGAAAACGCACGCCATCACGAACAGCAGCGTCCCAACGTGGCACTGTTGGGAGGGGCCCTGGTTGGTGGGTTCCTACATGTGACGTGCACTCTGGCGGACCTCTCCTCCTCTGTAGAGACTATGCGCCAGTCGTTCTACCTGCCGTCTTCCGGCCCAGTTTCCACAAAGGCCCCCTGTGGACCTGGCCTGACCAAGACAGCCAGCTTGGTGGAGATCCCATCCCTGCCACAGTCGGGAGTCAGCGGTCCAGCAGGGGTGGACACCACAACTGGAGACCAGCTGATGGAGGATGTGCATGCATCATCGGACAAGGCACATGGACAGCAGCAGCAGGAGCAGGCTCTAGGTGGGAGCAATGATGGCTCGGGGCATCAACATCAGGGAGGCAGGCATCGGGCAGAGGGCAGGAGAACCCTGCAATGGATGTGTCTTCCATGTGGCTGTGGTTGGGCCAGCGTATAGGTGCGGAGCGGCGGCGGGTGGAAGAGGGGCGGCTCACCATGGTCAGGGCGGAGTTCTCCATGCGTCAGGCGTTGAGACGGGCAGAGTGCCTCGAGGCGACTCGCAGTGAGTTGGAACAGGCCATGAGTGCCTCCCTGCGAGACCTCGGGGCCAGGACAGAGGCCCGCCTCCAGCAAATAGACATGGAGTTTGATGATGTCCTGGCCGAAAACATCACTGAGTGAGCCGCAGGACTTGCCCTTCACCATTGTCAATAGTTTTTAGTGTTAGGTTTCCTTTTTTTTCTTTATTTTGGGGCTTTTGGACTATGCCCCACACTTTTGTAAATAGTTTTTTTGTTAGGTAGGTTATTAGATAGGTTTAATTTGTTTCATTGGGCTCATGGACCCTTGTAAATTTGATTGTAAATAGTGGGACGTTGGATTGATTTTGTACATGGATTAATGGATTTTTCTTTTGGACAATGGATTGTACATAGTTGGACAATAGATTATTTTGAACTTTTTCTTTTGATTTCACCATGGATCAATGCATTTTCTTTTACGTTTCCTTTGGATTTGCGTTGGTGGAGGGAGAGTTTGGACTAATTTTCATTTGGATTTCTTTGTATTGGTTATACTTTTCATTTACTCCTCTTTTGCACATACTTTTCATTTCATGTTTGCTCTTTTGTTATGCTTTCATTTTATTGATTTACTTTTTGTACATAATACATTTTCATATTTTAGTTCCATGTGTGGGATTTGCTCATTGTTAATGCATGTGAAAATGTGAGTTTACACAATCAATGCCAACGAGTGTGTGTGTGTGGCGGACATGTGTTGATGTACATAGTTGACTTTTGGTTTGTGTCTTGAGATGGGCATGTCAGTGTGGGTTTGATTGGGAAATCATTGCATCTCAGTAATGGGGTGGTGTGCTGTGGTATTTTGGTGTAGAAGTGGGCCATGTTTGTGCATCTTTATTTCATGTATTTCATGTAGGGGGGGCATGAGTGGGGGCCTGCTGGCAGGTGACCCACACTGCTGGGGGGTGGGGGTGCTGGGGGACATGAGTGGGAAATGAGTGGGGGCCTGCTGGCAGGTGCCCCTCACTGCTGGGGGGCGGGGTGCTGGTGGACATGAGTGGGGGCCTGCTGGCAGGTGACCCTCACTGCTGGGGGGTGGGGATGCTGGGGGATATGAGTGGGGGCCTGCTGGCAGGTGACCCACACTGCTGGGGGGTGGGGGTGCTGGGGGACATGGGTTGGTGATCACTAGTGCAACGTGACATGTGGCCTGGCTGGGGGGCATGGCCATGGTGGACGGGCAGCCTGCGGGACATGTGTAGGGGTGCAGGGTAGTCCCCTGTGGTGTGGGCTGCCTGCAGGGGCTGTGGAGGGGGTAGAGGGGACACCTGGGAGGACCCACACTGCCAATTCACATGTAGGACTCCCCGCACACCACACTGGATACACGTAACCCGCTCTAACAGCAAATTTGCGTGTGAAAGTACCCGCGCACCCCAGTAACACACGGACCCCGCTCGCACAGGGTCAATCACGTGTGAAAGTACCTGCGCACCCCAGTAACACACGTACCCCGCTCGCACAGGGCCAATCACGTGTTAAAGTTCCTGTGCACCCCAGTAACACACATACCCCGCCCGCACAAGGCCAATCGCGTGTGAAAGTATCTGCGCACCCCAGTAACACACGTACCCCGCTCGCACAGGGCCAATCACGTGTGAAAGGTCCCACGCACCCCAGTAACACACGCACCCCGCTCGCACAGGGCCAATCGCGTGTTAAAGTTCCCGCGCACCCCGGTAACACATGTACCCCGTTCGCACAGGGCCAATCGCGTGTGAAAGTTCCCGCGCGCCCCAGTAACACATGTACCCCGCTCGCACAGGGCCAATCGCGTGGCAAACTGCCCGCGCCAGGGTGTACATGTATTCAGAGGGCTGCGCAGGGAGTTTTACTGGCGTTTTCGTGGTCCAGGGCCTATGCGCCATGTATGGGATTTGTGTGCTGTGCATGGTGCACGGGGAGGGGTTGGGGGCGTAACTGGCACTGTTGCAGGGTCGCTGCGTCACTCTACGCCATGGCTGGTTTTGGAGGCTAAAATCCATGAATATGCTGTGCGCGGAAATGGATTTTTAGCACACGCGGCTGGCGCAGAAAGTTGCACGCACACACTGTGCGCCAGCCACGTGAGTCACTTGTGCGCTGAATTCTATGAATTACCCTGTTGATTGGAGTAATGGGTGGACTAAGCTGACTATTTTGTCCTCATTAAAGTACTTGGGATTTACCCTACTTAGGCCCTCGAATTTTAGAGAAAGGGAGAAGTTACTGTGGACGAAGGGAAAACACTTTGGTGCCCAAATGGCCTATAGGAAGAAAAGATACTGTCGGTTTACCCTTTGCCCATTTTTCATATTCTTAACAAGTAAGGTGACCCCGTTCTTACTTTATGGCCTTGAAGTGGAGGAGGACAATGGAAAGCTGGAGTTGGATAAATTAGAGGGATTAATATGGAGGAAAGCTTTGGGCCTCCTGGGTTGTGTTCCGATTGTCAATCAGCAGTGGAGTTGTCAGTAATACATTGGTTGAATACACTGGCCCTCATTACGAGTTCGGCGGTAACCATGCCGCTATTGGTGTCCGGGTCCTCGGAATGAGGACTTACTGGGCCATTCCGCATATCGGAAGGCCCGGTAATTCCTCCCTCCAAGGACCCGGACACGGTCCTTCCCCATTCCCATTTCAGCCCCCATAGGGCTGAATGGGAATGGGAGAGGAAGCAAACAACGGGCCATTACGAGATGGCCCGTTGTTTGCTCCCTCTTCCTCTCGCGGGACTCGGTAAGCATGCCTGGTTTTCCCAGATGTGCTTACCGTGTCCCGCGAGGGGAACTCGTAATGCAGCGGTACGGAGTGAACGGCACTGGCACCTTTTACGGCGCCGTTCACTCCGTACCGCCACGGTCGTAATAACGCCCAATGACTAGAAACTGCATGCATCCAAGAAACGTTAATTCAAAAAAAGAACAGTAAAATTCATAATCACATGTTTTTTTTTTTAAATCAGTGGACTAGTAAACATTACATTTTCACTAAGCATCAGTATTTGAAACATATTAAACTGAATTACTTACGTTGCAACAGCAGTTGTTGTGTGCAGGATTAAAACACAACAATTTAACTAGATTCAATGGGATTTGGGATTATCACATCATTTCTGAGCGTGTGTGACGGATCGTGATGTCACTTGTGAGAACCTTCCTGTTGTTTCGTGCAATCATGTGTGTAATTCACTTGCAGCTCAGGAACGATACCCAGAGAAGAAATACGAAGGTAGGGCTGACAGGGCACCAGGGTAAAACTTTGCATATTCATCAATTCTCCTGTTCCGCAGAGTCAGTCAAAAAAGTATTTCACATACACACGAGCAGGCCGGCAATCCACAATACCACTCTGGGCCAGCAAGTGTATCTTAATAAGAACATTTGTTGGCCAAGCTCCAACGTCTGGATTTTCAGAAGTATATGATAAGACCTGTGTTTTCCCTTTTATGACTAAGCTTGTAGACCCTTTTTTATTTTTATTCTGTTATTATTATTTGGTTAATTAAATCAACGTTTAACATTTTACAAAATATATAATTAATTAATAATTTAAAAGACTTAAAATCAACATGTCTTTGCAGAAAAAATAAAACAACTCTTACTTTGTGCTTCCCAAGTAATAGACAACAGTTATCAAAAATCAAATAAACCGTTATAAAATAAAAGACATTTTTAAAACAATTTCTTAAACAAATAATTTTCCACAATTTTCGCTATTCAGCAATGTTGAATGATCTCAGAAATCCTGCAATGGAAATCATACCTGAAGTTACTGAGCCTCCCAAACATATATCCCACAAGTATTCCAAGTCAATTTGATCAAGGGAGAAAATGTTTAAAATCTTTTAATCGCATAGGTTGGTGTACAGGGCATTCCAGCAGCAAATGCTTTATTATTTCTATAAAATTATCTTCCTTACAAAATCTGCAAAGCTTCTCATCACTTACCAATCTTCTTATGTCTGAGGAGAATTTATTTCTACCAGAATCTCAAAAATTCACTCCTTACCAACCGATTGGGATAAATGGAGAGAAAAGGAGCTAACTAAGCCACCTACCGTCTTATGGTATCCAGCAAGATGAGTTAACAAAGACAAAAATATGTATTTTGTCTGTTGTATTAATAAAGTCACAAGTACTGAAGCTCCTTTTAGTACTTTCTGGTCTACACTGGAGCTCTTCTCGACTGGACCCAATATCATGTAACTTACCATCACAAAGTTTAATTAAAGATGTAATAGCACACGGGGAGCCTACATTTTGTAAACGGGTCATTATTTCACTTAGGTCACCATTGAGAGTGTCAGTTTCAGCATTCCCCTGCTTAACAGGGACTGAATACCCAAGTTGTATCTTTTTACTGCACCTGGCAGTTGTTTGGGTGTGTTAGCACTCTTCTCCAGATTAGAGCCCCCAAAGCTGGTAACAAATTCAGTGTCGATAAATGTTGTAACTCGATACCACAGGTTAGCTTTGGCCTCCAGAAATGTTTAAGGCTGGTAAAATGGAACATTTGCCGTACTTTCCATCCACCTTGCTAATCTGGTTAGCCAAACCTGAAGTCTCTAATAACTGATGTTAGCTTTATTGGATCTACTAAATATGGGAAAGCCTAAATAAGTTAAATTATTCACCGTATCCAGTTTTTGGTTTTGGCTCCACCATGCAATTGATTTTCCTTTTAGTTTTGTGGAACACTGAATGTTTTGTTGGTATTATGTGCATATTTACTAAAGATGTCAATCAATTTCTATAGCCTCAAAGGTGTCCTGTCGACCAACAGAAAGTCATCAGCATAGGGAAGCCGAGTTAGCTGTTGATCGTTACATTTATGTGATGCAAACAAAGCTTTGGCCAGCGACTCACCCACGTTGGAAATGTATACATTGAAAAGTCAGGGAGCAAGAACGCAAAGTCAGGGAGCAAGAATGCAGCCATGTCTAACTCTGGAATAAGTGTGGATTTTTCCTGACAGTTCTCTATTATGATTTATTCAAAACTTGATTTTTGATACTGAGTGTAGACAATTAACCTTAGCAGATCTTTTGGGACATCCCAGCTAGCCAACTTTCATCATAATAGGTTTCTGTTGACCTTATCGAACGTCCACCCTGGCACTCAAGGCAAGCTTTTGAACATAACCCAGAAGCAGAACATTTAAGTTAGTGCTGTGGTTTTTTCGAAAAACGGTCTGCCACTTTTCTATTCGTCCTGCCTTACTCACCGATGCCACAAGATGATGTAACAGCAAGGCGGCAAATACCTTGCTATCAGAATCTAAAATGGAAATTGTCCTGCAGTTTTTCGGTTCATTGTGGTACATTGCAGTTGACTTTCTTAAATATAGTAATAAGAAATTCAGTATGCCAGGACGTAGGCATTATCTGGGCCCTTATAATCTTCCTAAAGTCAATAATCAGAAGCAAAGGCTGCAGGGTCATCATTAAATACTACATTAGCCAATCTATTGGGCCCGGGAGCTGGAGACCTGCTCATTCCCTGGATAATGTTAAAAATTATTTCGGTCATTGATTTATAAATGCCGACTTTGTTGTTTTCTTTCTACTCGT
This sequence comes from Ambystoma mexicanum, assembly GCF_040938575.1. Taxonomy (NCBI): domain Eukaryota; kingdom Metazoa; phylum Chordata; class Amphibia; order Caudata; family Ambystomatidae; genus Ambystoma; species Ambystoma mexicanum. The sequence goes on from NC_090923.1 coordinate 356,300,458, forward strand.
AAGACAACAGTCTCATCACACTGGTGCCCTTGACCAAAAACTGATTCGAAATAACTAACCCATTGACGTTGCCCCATCACGTTCAATTGCAAATCAGCTTGGCTGCTGCCTGGATCATTAATAATGCACCAAAATGATCCTGAGTTACTTTGACATAATACTTCCAGCATAGTTTCTGTGTCATTTTGTAGTATATCGGCTGTAGTATATCGGCAAAGTTAGATTGACTCCAATTACTTTATGCTTGTCTTACCTTTTCGATCTTCCTCAGTCTCAAGATGTGATTGTCACTATAAAGGTAGTTAATGGCTCTAATTTTCACCATTAGCAAACACTTTTTTGGCTTCACCTTGTTATTAAAGTGATGTTGATGTTTATCAGCATGGAAGTAAGGCTTCAACCCCACTAACTACAAAATATCATCAAGGCAATCATCAAAATAATTGATGTTAAAAGTACCAAGGCCACATAGTAGATGAATAGATCACTCAAAGGCTACTTTCGGGGGTCTATCCCAGTGAACCCTTATGGTATGTTTAATCGAGGCAACACATTGTACGGTGGAGGGAGATGCAGAGTAACTTTTACACCAAATGATAAAACCGAAACAGGAAGTTGGCAGAGTGTCTCGAAAGACTGTTTTAATTTCAATTGTCTAAAACAGAGAGTTACAACAGACATCAATGGATGTCACACAGCATAGTCTATCGCATATTCTGCTCAACTCAACATGTTTCATTAAAAAACATACTTTTATAGTAAATACCTGTCATACGTGACATCATACTAAGTGGCAAACTAAGAAAACCTACTTGGCATTGTGATTAGTTTAAGGGGAACATCTAAGTATAATTTCTATAAGGGATTGGATTGTGATTGGAACTCTACAGTCAGGTGCACACCTAAGGTCCATCCCTAGTGCAAGTCATCTTCAACAGTTACTTAATACAAGGTACATCATTGGCTTTCAAACTATCAGGCCCTTTGTTATACTGCCCTCTATAATTGGTTGGCATGCTTGTACCCTTCTGGAATATTCAACTCGCTAGCAGCACGTAAACTGGTACCATATGTGTTAGAGGGTGGACTTGACCATGTCTCCCCACTCAATTAGCCCAACAAGTATCATCACACATGCCTTCTTCCATTAGAATTGTCTTTGAACTTGGCCTTGCAAAGCATCGCTTGCTCCTGAGAATAGAACGGAGCACGAGTACATGCCTATAAAGATTCCAATCAGCATGTCCACTTCTATTTTCATCCTCGACTCACATGACAGGAGACCGTGAATTTGCCCATATTATAGCATGTAATAGTCCTGAATAATGAAACCTGGCACTCATGGTGTTCTTTCTTTGCAACTTAACAAGGGATGCCTGTGCGTCTCACGTTCTTTGTATCTTCAAGGATAGATAACCAGTTCTTGGCTGCCCCATCCTTTGACATCAGTCCAGACAGCCTCCTCGATCCTTCCTCGATTTTCAGCTGCTTTCTTCTCTGCACCACACCTTTGGCATTAAATCATTTCTTCTCCATAAGTCTGAGCTTACTAAAGATGTGACATCGAATTTCCAGATTATATATATAGTGGCAGCACTGCCTGCAGTCTATTACCTATGTATAGCTAGCCTTCATGATTACTTAAGTCTACTTGCGTTGCTGCATCTGTACAATTATAACATTGCTTACATTTTCTGCAGTGCTTTTCACACGTGCAATCTTCATTCTGCTTGTGAAAGTCTTCTCGATTCTTTATTTCGTCATCAGATTCTATAAGGACTATACATCCTCTCCTTCGGTCACTCTTCTCCGTGCGTCACCTTTACTTCGTATGATGTCACCAATCTTCTCTTTCGTTCATCTTCATATTCCTTTGGGAACTTCTCTCAGGAGACCGTCAGTTCTCCAGGGATACGTCAGATAGGGTTTTCTCAATGGATACATTGTATCAAAGTATGTTTGTGGTATAGGCATCATTACTGGTGTTGCGCATGTCGCAATGTCTGGCCCCAACATATAGGCAAAATTGTGGCAGGACTTTGGCAGGGGCATTCAGCTGCTCCTCTAAACTCCCCCCTCTGAATGATTCATCGACCACTCCTTCTTTAGTCTTCACATCTGGATTCCTTTCCTTGAAGAAGTGTCTCTTCGAGGTCCAAACCTTCACTACTCCCTTCAGAGATCCTGCTGTTTTTACGTGGTCCTCAATACTCCAAGTCATGTGGCTGCATTGTCCATTCGGATTACAGTAGATCTATCATCCCACATATTTCCTGGGATTTCTTGGATGCAAGAACTTCACCATCACCAATGCTGCTCTCAGGAACTTGAAGATGTTTGTCATCCATTGTGGAACCCATGAGAAGATCCATGCATACCATCTATCATCTGTGATGTCTTCTACTTCATCTTCCATCTTCTTCTGCAAGTTCATCAGCAACGTTATGGCCTCTGTCAAGGTCCCATTCTCATCATTGTGAGAAGGTTGGAACATGCAACATGATGGCCCAATTTTGGCGCAAACACCTCCATCCTTTTATGTGATCATATCCACAACATATCTATTCTGAAGAGTCATCAGCTTTATGGCTCTCAATTCCTCCTTGATAGCATTGAATCCCTTTATGGGGGTGGTGATCATTTGCAGGAGCCCCCAAGGATTGATTTTCAACCACTTCACATTTGCCATTGTCTGGATCCCTGGCATAAAGATAGTCGTGAATATTTCTGAGGTTTGGCTAAACAACCTATGTTCATATGTAATGGCATTAAAGGCTTCTATTGATTTAGCTGAGAAATATTTCTCCCTCTTTGTTCAGTTGAGAAATCCAAATGATATTCTCTTTCTCAGATGAGCATTTGCTTTTGGAAACTCTCCAATGTTCAGGTCACTTTTCGGAATTACTAATGCTGGAACATGAATAAGCTCTATAGAGCACATCCTTCCCCAATCTCTGGGCAGCCTCATGTAGGCTCTGGATCCACAGGCCCAGTAGTGGTCCATCATTACTACTGTCCCATCCTTCATGCCTGGTACACCGACAATTCAGCCAAACTGCTGATTCACTACAACATTCCTCATGCCATTGTTTCTGAAACACAAGGATGCACTAGATAGAGATACTATCTGCAACGGTCCTCCTTTATCATCAACCCATGTCAGAAACTTTGCAATTTTTGGCCAATGATGTGTGCATTCATTCTGTGCAGTGTCTATAACTGGCTCATAATACCCCATTAGTGCTGGAGTCAGCACTGTTCCTTTGTTCCTTTAATTTGCAGCTGACCTCTTTCCTTACCTCTCTGTATTTCTGCTTGATTCTTGCCTTGACAATTTAGCATCTTGTTTTCTTCTCTTCTGAGTCCTGCTTCATTCATCCCAGACTGTTCATATCTTTTCACTAGATACGTTGTTTCTGACTTCTCTCTTGTCTTTAAATCGTGTACATAGTTATCTTCTCTCAGAGATGTCTTTTCAATCACCCATACCAAGGGTACCGTTCGACCCTGGAACTTTCCTCTTGTCTGACAGAGTGCGATATGTGTCAGGCAATGAGCTTTTTGAACTTGTACTTCTATAGCTATGAATATCTTGGAGGTTTCCATGGCATAAGGTATGAAAGAGCAAACATAGCAACTCTCCTTAGAAGTTCTCTCTCCTACCTTTTTCATGTGCTGATACCACATGTTATTACCCAAGTGTGCTGTGCTATCTACATATGTGTTTATGCCTTCATTATCGTCCTTACTTCCTCTGTATCTCCCTTTTAACCTGTCAGCAATTTATGAAAATATCTCTAAAGCAGCTCCGCTCTGTGGCGATAACACAAAAGGTCTTGGCTTCTCAGTAATAGGCAAATCTACGTGAGTTACTGGAGTGGGGAGAATCAAAGGGACCTCTGCTTTACATGGACCAATAAAATAATAAATCAGAAGAAACAAGAAAGCACAAAACATAATGGTGCATATGTATATCACAAACCAACATATTACTCCCCACCACTTGTGCCATTGTGGTGTCTCTTGGGCTTGCCCATTTTCTGGAAATGTACCATTTTCAACATTCCTCATGTCGGCTGTACTCAATTTAATGAAGAAAAAAAACTTTACTCCGAAAACTGTAACCTATGTTGTAACTGTAATAATTCTTGTACTATTGCTATGAGCAGCCTCTTAATCACTGAGCCATTTTTAGGTTCCTGCAAAAAAATGTGAATGTCAACATCACGCCTAACAAGATCAGGAAAAGCTTGAAGGATAAATAAAAAAAATAGTAAGCACTAGACGATGCAAATCTCCCTCTGGGAAAACCATATCAACCACACAAATATGCTGTTAGAAACAAATCGGGGGACTGTTCTCTTTTCCAGTTGTCAAATCCGAACTCAAAATCTAGATTTCTGTGGCTCAAGTAATGAGTTTGCACGTCTGCTATAATATCTATAAGGAGAGACTGGGGAGAGCCACAGTCCAAATGCAAAATTGCATTTACTTAATCAGCAACCTTATTGTCCTTCTTCTTCGTCATTGAACGAGTCTGCAAATGCTGAAGTTCTTCTGCGTGTCTTGCTTCTGGATTGATTGTTGGGGGTACAACGGTCTCACCAGTATGTATCTTTACGTCATTGAGGTGGATCCAAGCTTGCCTTCCTTGGACCTTTACTTCTGAGGGAGTAACACCCTCCACCACGCATGGTCCAACAAATCTTGGCTCATGCCACATCCTTGTGAAGTTCCTAATCATTACAGTGTCACCAGAAAACAATTGCGCTGCTGATAGTATTTCTGAAGACCCGGTTGCTGAATGGTTTTCATCTGTGTTCTGAAACCGACTACCCTGGAACTTGAGTTGATCTGAAATGACAGCGATACTAGCGATCTTAGAACTGGAGGGCCATCCACTCGGAGGTAGCCCTTCCTTTTCCAGCATGCTAGCTCTGCATGTACGGTTGATGTCACATAGGTGGAGTCACTGTAAACCATCACTTCCTGCTCTGCATGACTTTCAAGCACCACAATAAGCACTACCAATTATCTTGCTTGTGCTGAAAAGTGAGACGGTGCCTTGCACTTAACACAACCTCAAATTCTTTATTTACTCTATGCCGCACTACAGTCACGCCAGAATGCCTTTCTTCACTAGTCTGGTCAATTTTCGAAGAACCATCAATAAAGAGAACCTCCCCTCCTGACAGCACATTTTCCTTTACATGCGTTATGTCATCATAAAACTGCGTAATTTGCGCAATCATGCACATGCTCTTCCTCTGCCATTGGTTCAGCTACAAATGTGGCATGGTTCACTATTTTACATCTGACAATTTTAATCGCTGGATTTGATATTACTACATCATACGCAGTTGCTCTTTGAGATGTCAATGTACCCTTGGGCTTCTCCAGAATGACAAACAAAGCATGCTCTACAAAAAGCATCATAGAACAACCCATTACAAAACTTGTAGATTTTTCAATTGCGAACGTGGCGGCTGCCCATGACTGTTCGCAAGGCAAGTATCCATTCATAACTGGGTCTACAATCCCAATGTGGTATGCCAAAGATTTGCACCCTAATGTAGTCCTGTGTGTAAGCACTGCTGTCATGACCGTCCCATTTGTGTGTGAAAACAAGAAAAACTCTTCAGCATAATTGGGAATTCCTAAAACAGGAGCTGTACAAATTGCCTTCTTCAACTCTTCAAATCCTTCCTCCATTTCCTCAGTACATTCTATTTTCTCTTTATTCACATGTGCTTTCTTTACAGCCTCTGATAACAAATGCACCTTTGAATCACAATTTGGAGATAGACCCACAGATTCAAAAGTTGATCTTTTACTTTGATATATTGCTGGGTGTAGAGAAAACATCATCAGCCCTAATCGAGTTAAAGCACATGGACCTCCAGAAATGTTAGCTGGAATGTATGTGTATGTGATATTGCCACATGAGAAAAGCCATCCAATTGGAAGTTACACATGATTTAAATGACTGGCAGCTACTACTGTGTGATTGCAGGTCATGGTTTTATTCACATTGGCACATGTGCTTGGAACTCGTGCACAGAATCTCGTCTCAAACACAGTTTGATTTTTCTGTTCGGTTAAATTTAGCTGTTGCCATTTGCCAATTTCTTTTGCATTGCAGGTCATAAAGTAACACACATCTCCTTGAGTTATATTGTAGGTTATAATTTGTGTCAAGTTTCTCCACCTGCAATCTGTTTCCTGGCAAAACCAGCAATACTCAAAGACTGAAAAGGATAGTTTGACATCAGAATCTTGAACCACAGAATCATTGTGCATGACGTCGAAAATGTATTTTAAGATTGGAGCCGGCGTCGACACCGCTACTAAACAGGTAGTCAGCAAAGCTTCTGCATGATGCACATCAGTGAAGCAAAAATGGGAGATGGTCAGGACGTACTGAGCGAGATATACCACATGTTCTCAGTTTGGGCGATCACTGGTGCATATCGCTGCCCTAAAGACATCTCTTGCATCGCTGGCATAAATGTTGTTTGCGCTTGCACCTGGCATGTTTTCCGCATTCAACAAATCCAGTTCTTCGATCTGGCTGGCTTTTTGGCATCGGCAAAGGGCTGCTTTCGGACATCATTGCTCATCATCGTTAATTTCCCATAGATCACTCGCACAAATGTGACATTTCTCACTGGTAGCAGCATGCCGTTTGACTCTCCCAAACTGAGTCCATTTAGTCCCACAATTACACCAGCCAGACACAGGATCTACAAGGCAAACCCAGAAAAGAGATATCAGTGTTGAAAATCACTCTTTTAGGTAATATTTGTCTGCAGGCACATACTGCCATTTTTCTTTGCCGGGTTCCATTACTAATACTACCTGGTCTTTGCCTGATGCAATAACATCTGTGGGCACCGGTGGAATGAATAGTTAACACTGTGGGAGGCTCCCCCTTTTTTATCATGGACAACTTAACAGGAACACTAATCAACTGGGCCACTCGATTGCCCTTATGAATCGGTAACACTTGGTCTCCACTATTCATTAAGATGACTTTGGTCTTGCCTTGGTAATCAGCGTCAATGACCCCTCCTAGCACTTGAACTCCCTTCAATGCTAATCCCGATCTAGGGGAAATCCATACCATACGTTCAGGTGGAATCTGCACTCCAATCCCTGTTTCAATCACAACAATCCCTCTCGGGTCTAATCTGATTTCTTCATGAGAATGCAAGTCAACCCCTGCTGATTCTGGGGTCGCTCGATATGGAGCTAAAGAATCCAGGGTCATTTCACAGTACAATATGGTCTCTCTAACTGAGTTGGGTTGAATCTGTAAAGCAGGAGTCATTAATTGCAACAATGGAGTCTCATGATTTTTCACTGGCCTATTGTTTAGCACTTGTACTGCATGAAACACACGATCATGCCAGCCTGCTAAACTGACATCTCCAGATTTGCGCAGCTGTTCTTTCAACAACCCATTGATTCTCTGAATCAATCCTGACACTTCCGGGTGGTATGGAACATGGTATAACCATTCAGTACTCTTTTCCTGACAATATTCCTGAATTAATTTACCTTTGAAGTGTGGCCCATTGTCACTTTGAATTTGCAAAGGCACATCGTAATGCAACGTGATCTGATCTAACAACTTAATGGTATTCAGTTGTGTAGCATGTTTGCATGGCAAAACCATCATATATCCAGAGTATGTATCCGCAATGGTGCATGCATACTGACGACCTTTGCTGATTGGCAGAGGACCGTTATAATCGATCTGCTAAATTTGACCTGGTAACTTTCCTCTCCACAACATGCCCTGCACAATCTGAGGGATGGGCCTATGCTGTTGGTGCTGGCACACCAGACATTGCAAAATGATTGTTTTCACTACCTCTAAAGGAATACTGATTCCTTGAGTTTATGCCCACCTAATAGTAGCCTTTTCTCCAAGGTGCCCACATTTTTGGTGAGCCCACTTGGCTAACCCTGCAAATCGTCTTCCTGAGTCTCCGCATCGACAGACGAAATCTTGGTGTGTTCATCTACAACAGAATTAAACCAACGTTCTAATGAATTTGTTGCACAATGCGCATCCACATGATACACAGTGAATTCACTTTGTGATAACATTTCCACAATATCTTGCCACAGTTCTTTTCCCCACATCTCTTTTGAATGAATCTTCCACCCATTCTTTTGCCAGGTTGGCAGCTACACCACCAATCCATTTGCCACTGACCATGAATCTGTGTACAAATGACATCGACCAGCGGTCTCTAGTTTCAATGCTTGGTAAACTGCGTAAAGTTCTGCAAACTGACTGCTCTTTCCTTTCCCTGATGTAGTTAAAATCTTTTTAGTCTTGGGATTGTATGACACTGCTTTTCAGTATCACTCGGATCCCACATATCGAGCCGAGCCAACTGTTAACCAGGCATGCTCTGTCTGCTCTCCGGTCAGATCACCATAAGGTACTCCCCATTTCAAGGGAGACTCGCGTTTCTCAGTCACTTCCGGTGGTATGTAATCTGAGGGTGGTATGTTGGTTACTTACTCATATAATTTTGCAACCCCACCCATTCCTGATTTAGGTCTGCCTTGAATGTACCATTTCCATTGAATTATACTGGCTTGTTGAGCGTGTCCTATTATGTGTGTTTTAGTAGAGCTCAACACCCATTGCATAATCGGGATTTCCGGCCTCATCAGTACATCATGCCCCACTGTCATTTGCTCAGTATCGACAAGGGCCCAATAACATGCTAGCAACTGCTTCTCGAACGGAGTATATGCGTTATCAGCATCAGGCAACTTACGACTCCAGAACCCCAATGGCACACATTTCCTGTCTTGTTTCAACCACACACTCCAGTTAGCGTAATTGTATTGCACAGACACATTTAATTCCATTCGCCTTCCATCAATGGCCACAAATCAAGCACCTGCTGCACTGTGTCTTTCGCCAAATCAAATGCTTTTTGCTGCTCTTCCCCCCACTGAAACTCATATTTGTTTCAGGTCACTTTGTAGAGGGGGGCCAGTATCTGCCCTAAATGGGGAATGTGCTGTCTCCAAAACACAAACAGCCCTATGAACTGCTGATCTTGCTTTTTGTTCATTGGAGTGGTGAACTCAAGTATTTTCTGTCGGGCCTTCGGCACCATCTCTTGATGCCCATTATGCCACTGAATCCCTTGGAATATCACTGTCTCAGCTGATCCCTGAATTTTGTTCCGGTTAATCTCCCACCCTTCCTTCTTCAATTCCTCCATATTGACTTCTAACTGGGTTTGCACACTTTGCTCATCCTTGCCCTGAATCAAAATATCATCAATGTAGTGTGAGATTTGTATGTCAAATTTACACGGTACCTTGTCTAAGTGCTCTGCCACCAGCTGGTGACAGATGATCAGAGCTATGTATGTACCCCATAGATAACCTCGTGAAGGAGTACTGACGCCCATTCCAAGAAAATGCAAACTGCTCTTGGCATTCTTCAGCAATTGGCACAGAAAAAATGCATTGGCTAAATCTACCACTGCATACCAGATCCCCTCAAACTTTTGGACATTCTCAATCAAGGTAATGGCATTTGGGACTGCAGGCACTATGTGTCATGACCCTTGCCCCTGGCCCTCAATGGCAAGTCAGCCTTCCAGTTAGGCCCAGGTCAAAGGCCTTAACACCTCATCCATGACTCTCTGGGAGTCAGTCCTGGTGCCTTTGGCACCAGGCTCATAACCTTCATGAAGACCAACGTTAGAATGGGACTATTTACTTGGGACTATTTAACTTGAGTGGTTCAGCCAACATGGAGGCACACAAATAGCTCAGTTACAAGGAACTGAGCTATGCGGTCTAGTCTTTTGGGTGTGGCAGGCCTGGGACTACTTTACCTGGACTACTTTGGGTGTGGCAGGCCTGGGAATATTTTACCTGGACTACTTTACCTGAGACTATTTAAACCACACCCAAACAGCAGAACATGCTTTGCGTTATTCTGCTGTGGGCAGCGTAACGCTTACCTTGTCCAGTTCTTTGATGCCAGCTTACCTGAAACCAAGGACCTGCAGAGAGAGAAAGAACACTACGAAACTTACCTGGAACAGTATCCTGTCTTTAATCCATCGCCAACTTCATTTCCACTCACCTGAAGGTACGAACGCCATCATCCGGCACTGCATGCATCCTGGAATACCATAACCTGGAAAGAGGAGAAAGAAAGACAGCATTAGTAAGCATTTACTCACGTTTCCTCCCGAATGAAGAAAGTCACACAATTCTTACCTGGGTAGTCATCTTGTGGTCAGTATCATTGCTTGAAGATTATGGTGCTCGGCGGGGAACATCGCAACCTGCAAGGAGAGAAAAGACACAGGTTAGCAATATAAAAGGCGAAACATTGCCGCGCATTGCGCATTACTCACTGGACAGCATCGTGTACACCGCGCTTTCGCCTACCGGCCCATGCTCATCATCAAACTGCATGACAACACCAAAATACCTTTCCATACCTATAAGGGAAGAAGTAAGACATTATTATTCGAACTAAGAGGAACATAAGAACTGCATATAAAGACTGTAAAGCAGCAAACCTACTGAGTCGCAGCAGGCCTGGATTCCCACAGGGGGGCCTGCACCAGTGAAGTAACTTGGTTGCTGCTCGCTCCCCACATTTACATGCCCCTGCCACGAGGAGCAGGACGGCGAATCCACCTTTTACAATATTAAGGTGAGGAGAGGCCCCAAGGTGGAAGAAGGAGTTGAGGACAAGGGAGGGGGGAAAACATTAAGACAATCTGGTATTGAATCCAGCTCTCCTATAGTGCAGACCCATCTTTAACCAGAGGCCTTACCAAGGGACCGGGAGAGGGTTCGAGAGTGGTGTCCCCGTGGATACCAGGTGAGCGTAACACTAGGGGAGGAGTGTGTTTATTTAGCTCGCGGTAATCCCGGGTCATCTTCCAAGACCTGTCCCCTTTTTTGACATCCAGAGTGGGTTGTTCCACATGGTAGCAATAGGGCGTAACACACCCGCCTCTACTTACCCTTTGATGGTGTCTGAAATTTCCTTGTGCCCCCTGGGAATTCGATATTGTTTCATTGCTACCCGCTTGGTCGCCACAGGCACCTGCACTGGGGTCATCTTCAATTTTCCTACAGTAACGGGTGTGCAGGTCAATGCACTAACCTCAAACTGGTATGTTTTACCTCCAAGTCCCAAAGTCAATCCTTCTAAAATGTCAAATCCAGTTATGTACTCAGGTATCGGGACAATCAACATTTTGTATTTCTGCCTTGTCAAATTGCCTATTTTCATCTCCACTTCTGTGTGTACTGCGGGGGTCTCCTTCCCCCCTAGACATGTAATGGTAAAGGGTCTGCCTTTGAATCATGTTGGATTTCCATGAATCAGAGAGGCCACTGCCCCATTGTTGATCTATGCTCGCACACCTTGCGTATTTCCCAGCCCCCAAAAAATCTGAACATTAACATGGGACTGCCTATCAACTTTTATGCGAGCAGACGCTGCCGGGGCATGGCCGTAACCCTAGTTACATTTTGAATGAGTGTAACCTGACTCTGCCTGTAACATCTCACTCACCACCTTCCTTAAATCAGCATATGTTGGATGGTACAGGGAAGGAATTTCCATATACCCTTCTTCCTGTTCTTTCTCAGGAGGGGCTGAAGGTGATGTGTCCCTCTGTGTCTCAGTCACCACCTGTTTCTTGACCTGTTTATAGCGCTCTTTGGCTGCAAGCCCTCTCTTTTTACATAGTTCATACATTGCCCTGGTTTCAATGACATCAATTTCTCCTCGTGGCACACCATCTTTTACCAAGGCCAAAAACATGTCCTTTCTGGACACTCTGGAGTCTCTACTGTCTTGCCTCCTGCCTTCAGTTCTTCTCTCACTACGCCTCGCTCTCTCCCACAGCTTGTCTTCACTCTTGTCGCACTCCCCTTAGTCTGACAGTTGTCGGATGGCATCCACTACTTCATCAGAGGGTTTGCCCGTCATACCTACTACCAATGTCATAATGACACTTTTGTATGTGGGTGGGGTAGTTCTTATCACCATATTCCTGGTTGAAACTGAAAGTGGCACGGCCCCCATGTTTCCTGGTGCATCCACGTGAATTGCTTCCTTCATAGCTTGCTCTCTGACCTTTTGAATCACCTATTTCAAAGTGTACCACTTATTTTCCCCACTAGGCCAGTCGGTGGTAATAGGATACTTGCGGTTACATGCCTCGGACGCTAGGTGCAACAAAGACACCTGTGAAGGTTGCCCATCATCCTCAGGGGGGCGGCCCTACCCTTAAGACCTGCTTTATACTGGTGTCAGTTGACAAAGGCAGGAAGCGCAGTGAATCTGTCACGTCTACCAATAGCCCTGCTGCGCCTCCATCTAGCAATCTCACCATCCATGTCAGTAAAGGTTCCCCTGACTTTTGCTCAAACGAGTAATGATTTCCCCAACCTCCTGCTGAGTGTAATCTTCCAGCGTGGTTAAATCCACAACCCCACCTGCAGGATTCTGCGGATGGGGTCCGGCACGCTGTCTTCTAACTGGCTTAGCCATCACTGTCTTTTGATTGAGTTCTGCTTTAGAGTCTGACTCACCTTCCGAGCTGCTCTCGGGGCTTGTTGAGTCAAAAATGTCTCCATCCCACCTATCGGGGTCCCAATCTACACCTTCCACTTTCCTTTGGTTGACCTCCCTCATCTTTTCCTATATTTGTAATGGGCCACTCTGACTGCTGCCCTCTCTGCCACAGTCTGATATTTATCAACCTTGTCTTCAAAAAGTTTCATTTGTAATTGCTGCATTAATGCAATCTGCCGTTCAGCAGCTAACCCTTTTTCTAATCTCAAAATATTTTCTTTCAACTACACATTTCTCTGATGTATCGTTCTATAGGCATACAGGAGGACCCAATCCCGCCTGTCTAGCAAGGCACATTCCTTTCCTCTTTCCATTGAAGTCTGTTGTAAACAAAACATGACTTCTACCAGAGCAGCCTCCTTTAGACTGTCATCCCATTGTTCGCTTAACCCTGCGCTGCATGCACAAACTTGGGCCAACTTATCATATGGGCCCTTCGCCCACCCTGGGATCATAACATCGAGACATTCACCACTAGCCGGAACGCCCTTTTTTCTGAACAAACTATTCATCATTACAATAATTTGCAAAAACTCTGTTTTCCTTTCCTCAGTCACTCCTTCACTCGTGCAAGCATGCACACACAAAAAACACAGATTAATACAGTCTGACACTCACTGCCAAATGAAAACAAACTTTCCCTTGCAATGTAAGCAGAGCCTATCTGTGTTCAAACACAGATTCTTTAATATTTGGAGTTATTCATCACAAATATCCTGTTTGTGATGCCAAATTATGTATTGCTCACCAAGAGTGCACATACAGTTATTTGTCACCAGTACATTTGCAGAGCAGAGCAAATACTTTGAATGCTGGTAAACAGAAGCAATGACTCACACCCACACACGCAGTTAGAGGATAAGTGCTCTTATAGGGCTATTTATTCATAGTTGAACATACATAAAGCAATAAGTGATAACACAGAAAGAAATCACAGAAAAGGTAATAAGCTAACAAGAATACATCATCATGGGCATAACTGAATCCCTCATCTCGCCAGAAGCAGCTGGAACACCCTGGTAACAGACAGGCTGAGAGCACAACAGTCCACAGGTATTTCGAACAAGGCATCCACCCTATGACTGAGGTCCTTGTGCTTTTCCTGCCTGACCTTTCCAGAGCCCCGCATTATATGCCCTCCTCAAAAGGGGTGTCAATTTCTCAAACCTTCTGGTATTAGCGCTTACGCATTGATGAGCGGCTGTTTGGTTGCCGGCCGGGTCGACCGACAGTAACCCCAAGGAGCAAAGCGCTTCCCTCTCTCAAAGCACCATGGAAAACAATTCCATAACTCATCTTCAACCTTGGGACAGGGCATAACAAACCTTATTGGGTACCAGCCGGCACCTGCGTATGCTAGCCTCTCTGAGCTCCATGTCCCTGGATGAGCTATGCAGAAAAACACAAGCAACGAATAACATTGAAAACATGTTTTTCAGTGAAATACTGCTAATCAAGCTGAACATCTGTGTAGAAGTGCAGCTTCCACTGAGGCATGGAAAAAATATTCATTATGGCTCTGAGTTCCCCCAGAATGCACTGCACACCAGCGCCATATTTTAGCTCAATCATCACAGCAGCCTAGTCTGTTTCAGGCGGTCTGGCAAAATGCAAAGGAAGTCAAGTCTTGTGATTCTTTGTGCAATAGGATTGAGAAAAAGGCATTTTTCAAATCGATCACTGTATCCTAGCTTCAGTTTTATCTTGACCTACCCACTTCAATAAGCCTACATCATAAGGGCCTCTAGTCCATAAAGCACTTGGCACCTTTCCCAAGTCTTTATCAAAAAATTGCTGGATGCTGCCGCATTATTGCCATTCGCTGTGGGATCTCTCTTTTCTCTATTCTAATCCAATATGTAATGCTCATAGAGAATACAACTTCATCATCTGATGGGTTATCTCTAAACATGTCATCATCAGTAACATCAGTCAGCCTGCACCCTCGCCAATGGCAATCACTATTCTCCATGGTCTACCCTCATCATCTGTTCCTCCAAGTATTGTAATTTCCCCTTGTACTATGGCTGTGTCTAGCTCTAGGGGGATAGTCTTTCCCTCCTCTTCGTCCATGGGTATCTGTGGTCTAAATAAGAATTTATCAGGTATCCTCATAGTCCTTCCCACTAAGCAAGGCAGCCATGTTAACAGAATGCTCACCTCATAAAGAAAAAGGTATGGTTCTATTGGCACCCCTTGATGAGCCATTTGCCCTGTAAAGGCCACTATATCGCCCACATTCATATAATGTATCCAAGGGGTAGAACACACTTTGCCTTTGTCAGTAAAAGAAATTGTCATATTAAGCTTTGTCATGAAATTTCTCCCCAGAATGTTAACTGGTGTCTGTCGTAAATACAGTAATGGACCAGACATTTCACACTCTCCTATAGAGACTGGTAATTCATCAGTAAAATTAATTTATCTTGTAGCTCCAGAGAATTCCTGAGCATTCATGGTGATTTCCGACATTGGCTATTTTCCCTCTCGTATACATGAGCGAGTTGCACCAGTGTCTGCTAAAAACAAAAATGATTTGTCTCCTATCGTCACATCAACCCTTGGTTCCTCTTGGAGGTCTGGTATCATTGATAGTGCTGAACACATCAAGTCACCCTGTGAGCTATCCTATTGTGGAAACATACATAACCCTGTGCCTGTGAAAGGATTCCCTACTATCACAGTGACACCCCCTATTCTAGGTGTCAATAATTGTCCTGTGTTTGAATTCTGCTGTATCTGCATGGGTGCATGCTGTGATTGTCCTTGCAGTGGATTCACTGGTGCTTGCTATGGCTGAAAGGCCATATCGATCCTATCTCCGATGCTTCCTATATTGACATTCTCTTCTAGGGATACCCTAGGTGTTCCTCGCATTGCCTCCTTTAAGGGAAGAAACTCCACTATATTGCCCCATTATTTTACTGCACTCTGTTCCATTAACTCCTTTTGAATACGATTAATATCATGCTCCCTCTGTCTCCTTTTTTGTTCCAATTCTTTGTCTAACTCTCTTCGCATTCTTGCTTCCCATATAACCCTTTCTTGTTCTTGTCTAATCTCCTCTCACCATACCCCTGTTCTTCGTTCTTCCTCTTCCTTTCGTCTCTGCATTCTTTTATCCCTTAATTTCTGTGCATCCTCCTCTTCTCTTTTCCTCACTTGTCTGTCTCTTTCTTCCATTGCTCTATGTCTATTATCATACTTTCTTTGCTCCCCTGCCCATTCTTCCTTCTTTTGCTGCTCCTCTTGAAACAATTGTTTTCACTGTTGTCTACTCTTTCTTTTATTTTCATCCTCCTTCAAACTCTGTTCTTGTTCCCTGTCCTTCCTATCTTGTTTGTCTTGATCTTCCCTTTGCCTGACTTCCTCATTGTTTTTTCCATCTAGCTTGAGTAATATCTGCCCTCCCATCCATTGGTTCTGTATGAGGATTACCTCGTCATCTTTATCCTTCTCTCCTTTCCATTTCTTAATCTCTTGTTCTATTTCTATCGATGTAGTATTCGATCGCTCACTTTTCTCCTCCTTGTTTTGCAAGATTTTAAAGATCTCTTCCTTTCTCTTAGCCTCCTCCAGACTATCGTCACTGCCATAAGCAGGCGGTTCGTATAATGGCTTATCATGCCCCATCGTCACTTCCAGTTCCTTTAACAGGTACAATCCTACGTCTTTTATACTATCGCTGTTTTCTTCAGGCGAAACAAGGGGAGCAGAAGTCTCATCACCTTCCTCCCTACACTGGTTAAGCAACCACTCCTCAGGTGGTGGATCCTCTCTCTATTCTTGGTACATCTTCCAAAGCTCTAAAATAGGTAACCTCTTCTCTAATTTCTTCCCTGTGTACGCAGCATGCAAGTATGTGGTCATGTGTTGTAATACCGCTTTTGTCAGTGATTCCCCTTGTGTCCATGGCATGAACATCTTGTCTGCTGTGCCCTTTACCCATTCTGCACTGCATTGTTTGAGCTTAGGCATGTGTTTCTGTAATGTCTTACATAAATGCCTCAGAGGAGTACTGTCTCCCATTGTGACAAGTCTCAATTAACTGTCAATACCCGTGTTTGCAAATAATACTTTGATGAAAACAATAAATATGAGCGCGCTCCATTCTGTTGCTGTTCAGAACCTCTATTTTTCAACAATATTAATTAACCTCTAGGTCAGTACCGACAGTATCTCTAGATTGACAATGTGATTCCTTAACTTTGTCTTCCACTTCCTTTACATATGTCGCTCTTCGACACCTTAGTTTGACACAAATACACAAACAGACAGACTAGTCGACTCTTCACAATCGCAGTGATCACTCTTAATTATCTTGCTCCTAATAATACCCTGATCATTGAGTGTAGATCATCTATTCATACAGGCCTGTCCTGTACAAAGCCTAGTTTACTCTAATTGGAGTGCCAGATAACCTCTTCTAAAAGCCCCTTAGGTTACGAATCTTGGGATTTTTCTTTCTCTCTCTGATTACCCACAAAAATCTCTTGTTAATTTTATAATTTCCCTGTTACATTTCCTGTTACTTTTCCAGTTACTTTCTAAATTATCACAATCCCATCCCCTCAATTTGCCATTCCCCTTGGTCTACTCACCATTCGTACGTTCAGCTCGAAGCCTTCAATATCGACTCCCTCCTCCACTCGACCACTTTCTCCTTCCATTCACAAAGCTCCTGTAGAATCCAGGTAGGGATTTCATCAAAGAGGGACCTTGCCCACTGTCTTGATTTTCTTGCAACATTTCTATTTGGCCGCACTCCACAGGAAACCTGCGATCTTCCAGCTAGGTGGCAAAGGGTGCTTGATCGTCTGAAATTCTAGTGTTTTACAGGTCGATGGTTCTTATCTTCAAAACCATCTGACATGCTATCACGTGAACCCTTATGGTCCTTTTAATCAAGGCAACACATCGTATGGTGGAGGGAGATGCAGAGTAACTATTACATCAAATGATAAGACCGACTCAGGAAGTTGGCAAAGTGTCTTGAAAGACTGTTTTAATTTCAATTGTCTAAACCAGGGAGTTACAACAAACATCAACGGATGTAACACAGCAAAGTCTCTCGCATATTCCGCTCAACTCAACATGTTTCATAAGAAAACATACTTTTATATTGAAAATCTGTCATATGTGACATCATACTATGTGGCAACCTAAGAACACCTACTTGTGATTGTGATTGGTTTAAGGGGAACCTCTAAGTATACTTTCTATAAAGGATTGGATTGTGATTGGATCTCTATAGTCAGGTGGACATCTTATGCCCACCCCTAGTGCAAGTCATCTTCAACAGTTACTTAATACAAAGTATATCATTGGCTCTCAAACTATAAGGCCCTTCATTATATGGACCTCTATAATTGGTTGGCATTTTTGTACCCTTCTGGAATATTCGACTCGCTAGCAGAATGTAAGCTGGTACCCCAGGTATTAGTGGGTGGACTTGACCATGTCTCCCCACTCAATTAGTCCAACATCTATCTACACTCATGCCTTCGGCCATTAGAATTGTCTGTGAACTTGGCTTTGCAAAGGATCACTTGCTCCTGAGAATAAAAGGGAGTTTGAGCACATGCCTATCAAGATTCCAGTCTGCATGTCTACTTCTATTTTCATCCTCGACTCACGTGACAGGAGACCATGAATTTGGCCATATTATACCAATTAATAGTCCTGAATATAAAATCTTGGCACTCATGGTGTTCTTTCTTTACAATGTAAAAAGAGATGCCTTGATGTATCATGTTCTTTGTATCTTCAAGGATAGATAACCAGTTCTTGGCTGCCCCAGCCTTTGACATCAGGCCAAACAGCCTTCTCGATCCTTCCTCGATTTTCAGCCGCCTTTTTCGGTGCGCCAAACGTTTGGCTGTTAATCCTTTCTTCTCCATAAATCTGAGCTTAATAAATTTGCGACATTGAATATCCACATTTTATATATAGTGGCGGCACTGCCTGCATTCTATTAATTATGTATAGCCAGCCTCATGATTACTTAAGTCTACTTGCGTTGCTGCATCTGTACAGTCATAAAACGGCTTATATTTCCTCCAGTGCTTTTCACACATGCAATCTTCATTCGGCTTGTGAAAGTCTTCTCGATTTTGTATTTTGTCGTCAGATTCTTTAAGGACTATAGATCCTCTCCTTCGGTCACTTTTCTTAGTGCGTCACCTTTACTTCGTGTGACATCACCACTCTTCTCTTTCATTCATCTTCATATTCCTTTGGGAACTTCTTACAGGAGATCGTCAGTTCTCTGGGGATACATCAGATAGGGTTTTCTCAATGGATACGTTGTCTCATAGGCTTTTCATGGTATAGGCATCATTACTGGCGTTGTGCATGTCGCAATGTCTGGCTCCCAACTTTTAGGCAAAATGGGGGCGGGACATCCTGCAGGGGCGTTCGGCTGCTCCTCTACACTGGCGAACATTGTCTACAAATGTTACATATTACCGCATTCCATAACACAAAACAGATGTATCATTTTGTGACCCCTGAAGTACAGTTTTAATCAGTCCCATGTTGCTCTGTCGGGCCGGTTATCCACCACCCAAGAGTCAAACAACAAGTAATCTTTGGCATTCTGTTCACCCAGGTGCTGTGTGTGCATCAAATTGCATTGTGACTGTTTGTCTAATGTTAAGACAGTTTGATCTGCCAATTCTTTTTTCTCCAACATCGGCTTAAGTATGAGCTCCACTCCCTCCAAACTTCCTTCCGACCTGTCACCCTGGTATATCACTCTGTAGGAACCCCCTACCAAATTCACTGTTACAGGTCCAATATCACTATAATTCTCAGTGTTCAGATCTCTGTTTCCGTTTGGATTCAAACAATTACTTTTTGAGAGGGGTGACAATTTCTTATGCTGAATTTTCTGACCTTTAATTTTGCACACTAAAAATACCTCAACATCATTTCAACTGAGTTGAACTTCTGTATCCATGGCTTGATCACAGTGCAAGAAGTTTTTTGCTGCATTAATTGCAGCACAAGTCTCTTTCTTTTTGGGCTTATTCTCATTCACTCCTGCCCGGGCTGAAGAACCCAAAATCACTGTGACTCGAGATATTAAGCTTAGCCATGATTTAATACAATAATGCCAAGTGGGTTTTGGCCTTGAGTCTGTGTTTTCGAATAAAGCCAGAGAAGGGTATTACCCACATTGTTTGTTTACAATTGTTCGAATGAACAATTGACCGAATTTAAAGGGTCACAATTGACCTTTTCACAATTGACCGAATATATATATCGGTTTGGTTATATATATATACATATATATATGGGTTTTGGGGGGTTTGGCGTTGGGTGGGGGCTGTGGGGGGTTCCCCCCACATATATGGTACAATTGACCTTCACAATTCGGTCAATTGTGAAAAGGTCAAATGTCATTCGAGCAGTTGTAAAACAAAAAATTCAGCGAAGCACATAGAAGTAGGTTTAGTTCTTGCAGTATTGGCTCCTGGGCAGTAATCAATGTGTCCAATTATTGTGGTTAGGTGTTTTTATTGGGCCGGAGCCAGAGTGGAAGAATAAGAGATAATTGAAGAATTTGAGTCTGTGTCGATTGCCTCTGATGCAATTGGAAGTGTATTTAAATACAGATGTTCTACTACTGACTCTTCTTCCAACACCTCAGAGGCCGCCAGTAGTTCCCGGTCCTAAACGAAAAGAGGTTGTGTTGGCAGAGTGTAAATGAACACCACTGTTTCCCTCTGAACTCCAGAGGTTCTCGGTTGTAGAGCATCTGCTGTCGTTTTCTTTTGGATTGCAGTGAAGTATGTGGCAATAGACTTCAGTGCCAGTATTTTAGCCCTTTGCACAATCTCAGGATGATTGGTTTGGAAATAAGCACAGTTGTTTCCTTTGGAGACTATGGCAGCATTGTTTTAATGGCCAAACTCATGGCCGCTGAGGCGTTCAAGAGGGAGATACTAAGCACCGTCCAGTCTTTTCCCCGCTGCGTAGGTCTTAAATGTTTTTTTTAACTGAAGGTTGCAGTTTCACCAATAATATTAACACTTATCTCAGTTGGAAAGTGAAAGAGAATGGCTCCTAACACCTATTCTCATGCATGTATTCAAAACTATGGGGAAATACTCACTAAAAAAGTCCCTTATTTATACTAAGCACCACAAAAAGATATAGTGAATACAATTTTGTAGAGTTCGCTAATGCCTTATTAAAATTCAGCAATGCAACGCGTGTAGAAATTACAAGCGCAGTAGAGAATCAAACAAAGATCAACACAGGTGAAGCTAGCAATCTCACATCTTGTTTCTACTAGAGGACTGGTCACCTCCAAACAGACGGTGGCTGTGCAGCCTCTTCCAGCAGACTGCAGTCAGCTCTCCCCTTTGCTCTCAGTCTGCTGGCTCTATGATCTTATCAAAGGTCTTAAAAGTGTGTGCCTTCATGCACTTGATGAACTACAACGACCACAGACCGTGGGAACACAAGAACACTCAGCTCACTCTGCTGCACTCTACTATACCGGTGGATTATTTAAGTATAGCACCTCCTTCTCGTAACAGGCACTGTAGAAACACTTGTAGTGGTGCAATTGTTGGCTGGAGAACAGGTGCCCCCATGCCATTTCAGAAAACACAGAATTATAAAATCAGAAAGAACACATTTGAAACTGCACTTTAAATCCTCCTGGAAATGCAGCTGGCACAAAGAATATTTAGCTTTGCTGCACACGTAGGGACAGTAATTGAACACGTATCCCTAATAGGACAGCTCACAGAATAGCCTGACATGCCCTATCGTATCAGAAACCACAAACACTGAACAGGAACAGAGGGTGGAGGTATCTATAGGGCAACCAGGTTCTTTCTTTCTTAGTAGTCACTGAGACAGCAACATCCTGGGACAGTACAAAAATATTGTTGGCTAGAAAGGAGATTCCCCCCCCTGCCTTCCCCTAAAACACAGAATTATAAAATCAGAAAGAACACACTTGAAAATGCACTTTAAATCCTCCTGGAAATTCAGCTGGCACAAAGAATAGTTACCTCGCTACACAAGTAGGGACAGTGGAGGCATTAGCTTGCACAATTGCATACCCATAGGTAGAAAAATCATGTGTCAGGCATGCACCAGGTTCTCGGTAGGCAGCAAATAAGTGCAGAGCTAAGGTGTGCTGTAGAAGAAAAATAACGTGACAAGATGACATTTAAATATTGCACCGGCAGAGAATTCATCTTTGCAGCTTTAAGAAAAGCATAGTTGAACACGATTGAGCAAATCAGAAAAAATGCTGTAGCCGGATGAATGGTGAATAGCCAAAGGATTGTCGAGGCCCAGCCTTGCAGGAAGTATACATGGCGGGATGAGATATTAATGTGTTCGGTCAGCTGTTAGATAAATCAAGGTGCAAATACATGGCAACCGTTTCAATTTATAGCATCCCAGGAAATCAAAAGGAAGTGACAGATTAATGGATTCTGTGCGTAAAGGCAAGACCAAGAAGTGGCTTATGAAAAAACAACTAAAAATGCCTTGATGAAATCTTAGCAGGATGACTCGCAAAATGAATTATTCATAAATATGTCAAGAACAGAATCGAGATTACGGATTGCGAACAAGTCCCTTGACCATGGAATGGGAGGTAAACATGGGCTATTTGATTTAATTAAATTTAATTTAAAAAAGGCGATGCACTTGGCTCTCTCGCTCTCTCCTGAATGTGTCATCATGTAGCTAGTTCATCGATAGTGTGACCACATTAGAACTGATTAGCACATGTATTTTATGATGGGCATGGGTGGTATTTTGCAGGAAGAGTGTAGAGTAGTTTTTAGCCCAGAGGAGGAAGAAGATTTGTTCACAAAGGGAGAGGTTTTGGGTTTTGTGGAACGACAGCCCGCTTTGGAGGCCCTCGGGGAACTGGAGCAGTATGTTGGACATGTGGGACAATAGGACACACTTCATGAGTGTGTATAAGTAGAGGAGCAATGCATCAAGATGCAATGCAGTATGGGCCAAGAGGGGGGTGGCATATCCAGCACCATATGGTGCACCACAGCAAAACTATGAGCACTATGACTACACATAGTATTCACCAGATCAGACACAATCACAGCAGGTGTAGTAATCCCAAGGGCCACAGATACAGCCACAGATAGTGCCACAACAACCACAGCAGATATAGACACAGTAACCACAGAGTGCAGTGCAATGCCAGCAAGCAGTGACAGTGGGATACCAATATTATCCCACAGACACCACAGATAGGAGGAATGACAGCGGTTGGGGGAACACTTTTAAAGGGACAGGATTGAACACGTATCCACAATAGGACAGCTCACAGAATAGCTTGATATGCCCTATCCTATCAGAAACCAGAGACACTGAACAGGAACAGAGGGTGGAGGTATCTATAGGCGACCAGACTCTTTCTTTTTTAGTTGTCACTGGGACAGCAACAGCCTAGTACAGTACTAGAATATTGTTGGCTAGAGAGCAAATGCCCCCGCCTGCCTTCCCCATAAAACACAGAATTATAAAATCAAAAAGAACACCCTTGAAAATGCACTTTAAATCCTCCTGGAAATGCAGCTGGCACAAAGAATAGTTAGCTTCGCTAGATAAGTAGGGACATTGGAGGCATTAGCTCGCATAATTAGTGTGTCCTTTTAAATAGAATAGACTAGGTTGCAGGAAAACATGTACCAAGGGAGGGTCTGACGACACATGTAGGGGCATCATAGCTACAATATGTAGGGTCATGTTGCAATGTACCCATAGGTAGAAAATCATGTGTCAGACATGGACCAGGTTCTCGGAAGGCAGCAAATAAGTCCAGAGCTAATGTGTGTTGCAGAAGAAACATAACGTGACAAGATGCCATTTTAAAAATTGCACCAGCAGAGAATTCAGCTTTGCAGCTTTAAGAAAAGCCCTGTTGAACATGCTTGAACAAATCAGGGCAAATGCTGTAGCCAGCTGGATGGTGAATAGCCAAAAACGGAATGTCAAGGCCAATCCTTGCAGGAAGTATACATGGCGGGATAAGATATTGTTGTGTTTGTTCAGCTGTCAGATAAATCAAGTTGCAAAGACAAGGCAACCGTTTCAAGTTATAACATCCCAGAAAATCAGAAGGAAGTGACAGATTAATGTATTCTGTGCCCGGCTAGGCATCAAGGCAGGATAAAGAAGCGGCTTAAGAAAAAACAACTAAAAATGCCTTGATGAAATCTTGATGACTCGCAAAATGAATCATTCAAAAATATGTCAAGAGCACAATGGCGATTATGGATTGCGAACAACAACTTGAGCATGGTATGGGAGGTAAACATAGGCTATTTGATTTAATTATAATAAGGCAATATACTTGTCTCTCTCGCACTCTCATAAATGTGCCATCATGTAGCTAGTTCATGGATAGTGTAACCACATTGTAACCAATTAGCATATTTCTTTTTTCACCGCAGAAGTAATTCAGGGCCTACCAATTCATTTCCAGATATGATGAGTTAGCTCTTTTTCAGGGCAAAGTCCATGGGTGGGGTTTTAGATAATGATTGTCCAATCCCCGGGTGCACACATATAGGTTCCATATGTAGCTTAGTAGTGGGAGCCAATTAGCAGGAGTGATAGGTGTCCATAACTGTGACAACCCAAAAACTCATTTGTACTATATGAACTCCTGTTGTCTGTTCAAACATTGGAGAATTATGGAGTGATATTTTCCCCAGTGTATTGTAATAAACTGATTATCTTACATTCATCATACCGCATGTTGCCTTTTTTTGACAAATGCCAGTTAGGGGGCAATTTGGCCTGTACTGACCCTCTTAACAGACTTCAAAAATCGCCAGCAGAAACAACGCTACAAGAGTCCATGCTCACGAGAACACTCATCGTGCTCCTCTGCGCTGAGCTATACCTGCAGATTATATGAAATGATATGATGTGCATTGATAACATGCCTGTACACAAGTGTTGCAAGGTGCAAGAAGACAATGAAGGGGAAAACATGGGAGGTCAAAATAACAATCTTACTAGGGCTTTGTGTCATTCAGACCGCACATGTGTGGGGAAGAGGAAAGGGGAGAAGTACCAGTGGGGAGGATAAAGGGAAGTGCAGTTCAATCACATGTGCAGCCATCGTGTGGCTCATAAGTGCAGAGAGAAGGGACTATAGGGTTGCAGATACAGTCCCTTAAGGGCTGCGGAGCCGGAGGCAATGCAAGGGCAACTGGACATGCAGGAGGCTGGGTCTGAGTTCAGAGAATGACCAGGTGACCAGTACGCAGAGCAGTCACGTGCATTCGCAGGGTAGAGGAACAGAGAAAGCCGAAGCGAAAAGGAAGGTCTTGAGACTGTTTGTCTAGCACCTCCTTCTCATAACAGGTATGGTAAAAACACTTCAAATATTGCCAGCAGTTACAAGAGTTTGTGTTGACTTTTTTAGTTCTGCAGAAATACGTTATTCTGCTTAAGGTCAAAATTCATGTTGTTTTCATTAACCTGAAGGCTGCTTTTGATGGGATCCCAAGGACCCAATAATGGCAGGTATTGAGAGATGGAAACATCCCAGAACATCTATTGATTTTAGTCCATTTTCTATATAGTCTAAATTGTACAGCTATTCTGGGGCCTCGCAGTGGAACCGCTTAACTCCTTCAATGTTGAGAAGGGTGTTAGACAAGGATGTTTCCTGCCGCCCCCCCTGCTTTTCTGTATATACATCAATGAAGTAATTAGGGATCTTTTAGAACAGTCCATGGATTCACCAAATTTGGGCATGGACAGAATACCGGCCCTGTCCTTTGCAAAATGTTGCAGTCCTCCTACCCTGACTCCAATGGGGTTAAGGAAAATCTTGGATTGTTTTGGTAGCAAATGTAAGAACCTTTACCTGTAGATCAATGCCAGTAAAAACAAGGCTATGGTCTTCTGACCTTTACATTCCAAGGTCCAAATGTTGGTTCTGAAAGATTGGGACATGCAGCTTCCTACGATTATCTGGGTTAAAGGACGGTTTGCAGAGAACTGCTTCTTGTCATCTCATCTCGCAAGGCAAGTACCATCTTAGACCGCATTAGTGGGGCTGTGAGAAGGTTTGCCCAAAGATATGGAGTCAGGGCAGTATTACCAGCAATTAAGGTGTATAATTCCCAGGCCAAATTCTCTTCACTCTATGGGGTGGATCTTCGGGGGTGCTTTAATACGCAGGAGCTTACCATTGAAGGCACGCCCCTAAATGCTCACCCGAGAAAAAATAAAACCTACTAGGGAAAAAGGCCCAAGAAACTCCTGCAAGGATGACAAGTTTTATTTCTACAAAATAGGTCTTCCAGCAAATAACCTCCTGCAAGCAGAAGCTTAAAAGGAGGCACAACATCATAGGTGACATCATTACATAGAGTGAAAGCCCACACGGATGGTTGGTGTGACCCCATACATGGTCGACCTGATCCATAGAGGATGCCAGGCCATTGGTCCCATCCCAGTCCGTCTGTCTTCTGTCAAGTTGGGTCTGCTGGGCTCATCGTCTTCAGGGAACCATGGCCAAAGTAGCAATTGGATACATTTTCAAATAGTGCTACTCTATCATTATACAGTGCACCTGGCATGCTCAAAAGACTGGCACAAGGGGAAGGCTCGAGGTCACACTAACTCACACATACATTTCACTCATCCCAAATTCATCTCTCGCCTACAAGTCTTCCACCCTAGCTTTTGAACTATAATGTATCCCTTGCTGTGCCTTACATTACAAATCATGCCATGGTAGAAAAACTGTGGAACAACCATACTCTTAGATATTTTATGATTGATTGGTTTATGGTCAGTGGTCTTTGGTTGACTGATATCTTTGATTTCAGGGGTCTTAGGACTGGGGCAGAGCCAGGGGCTTTAACTAGCGGTTGGGTGGGCGGGGGCCATAAGCCTGCTTTGGCCTGTTTGTGATAACACGTCCACCAAGGTGCCCAGCACTGTCTCGTGCCCTTGAGGGCACTTTTCTTTTTAGAACAAACATATTGGCAACATCTTTAGAACAAAGGAGGGTTTCTGTGGACGTGAGTAGCAGCGTGGACCTCTTCTCATAAGCACTTGAGCCTATTCAGATTTCCTCTTCGGGCAGATTTCCTCTTCGGGCTTGCGGTCTGTGCTTAACACACCAAATACTGTTTGGCCATTCATGCCCTATGCATTGATTGTGGCTACAAAATGGTGTCTACTTACATACTATGTTTTAATCAGTTAAATCGCATATAATATTATGATCATGTGGTGACCTTTAGGATGACCCCCTCCTCCCTGAGCTATTAGAGATCTTCCAATGGGGCTCGTCTCACCCTAAAGGGCCTAGGGAGTGAGATAGGTTTATTCCATTCCCAACACCATCATCAAAAACACCTTTCCAAAAAATCATGTTGTATTAGTTTTGGATCTAGGGGACACCAAGGCTAGCAAGATATAGGGAAGCTTTAAAGCATATCATGGAACTGGATGGAGGTAAATCACTTACATGGCTTACTCAATTCTACAGGTGTTTGACCGATATGGGCCTAGGCATTAATTGGGAAAATCCACATAGAATTTGTTCAGAATCCAAGGACATTATTAGGGAGGCGGCTACAGTCCAAGCAAAGTATGAAATGGAGTCTGCTTCCCTCCACCTGTCCATGGGGAATCAATATCTAGAATCTAAGCAGGACTTTGGCTATGAAGAATTTTTGGACATTGGACATTGTCACTCAGTCATTTGCACGAGCACTTTACCTGATATTAAGGTTTAACACCTTTAGTGTAGCCAAGTTCGCATTCACTTGGAAGACTGCTGAAACCAGTTCATGTCCTACATGCAACGTAGGCGAGGAATCAATTGATCATTTCTTTCCCATCTGTGTTAACTATAAGGACTTGAGATATAGATACTTGAAGCTGCTATTTAAACATTTTAATGTTCGTAGGATGGACCAGGCCTTGAGCATATGTAAATTGACACAGAGTACAAACATTGTTTATTTTGTTGCAAAGTATTTGCACCGGGTCAGGCTCAGAAGAAGCTACTTGTTGAAAGGGGTGTCTCAATTCTGAAGTGCCATTGAGGTGTGTCTTCTGAAAAAACAGCTGTAATTATATGATGGTTGCCTATGAATTGCATTGCTTGTCATTATTAGTTGTACCTTGAAGACAATAGCCAAAGTACCAATGTTTTGTCCATGGATATGTTTGTTTTATACAATAATTTTATCTCATCCTGTGATGTTTAATGCAATTGTAATCTTACTACTCAATATGTTGTAGTTTTAACTGATTTTATGCCTGGTTGTGTGCTTTGATTGTTGTATTAATGAGTGTTGTCTTAATGATTTATATCAAATAAAGGCATTATGAACTGAACTGTAAGTTTAAATGTAGTCAATTAAACGACATACTCATGAGGCTTGTTATGCAGTGCACACTTAATTGTATCACTTTAAGATGATGATATTTTAGAAATTCAGGGAAAAGAAGACCCAATAAAATACATTGATTTGCACAAGATCACAGATTGGTCAAGTGTGAGGCCAGTGTTTAGGTTACAAAACTGCATATCTTTACACTGAAACTTTAGTTCTGTACCAAAATAAATGTTTTCTGCATGTATGCCAGTCAACATCTAAAGCACTATATGCATTAGTGTCAACTTCTCCTGTTTCGGTCAAGTTTAGTTTAGGTTAGTTTATTATTAGTAACACGCACCTAACCCTGAGGTAACTGGGCGCTTGAACTTGAAGACGCATACTTATAATACAATGGACATCAGTGCTTGTCGACCATTGGTTACAGGTTGGTTGACTTGCAAATTAATAGAGAAAAGTGTGTGGGCGCGTCGCCAGCGGTTACATTTTGGTCGCCGGTGCAGGGGACAAAAAGTTGAAACACTGTGAGTTTGTGTTAAGGTACATAGCACATAGGTACATAGAAACATAGGTACAAAGATTTCAACAGCAGAAGATCATGGTTGAACCTGGGGCCTGTTAGTGTTGCTTCTCTGAGAGCCAACTCTTCCCTTTGGCTCTGAAGGGCCAAAAGGAAGGTTCAGCTCGGATCGTTAGAGTTCCAGCATTTGGCGGCCAATAATGGGAAGCTGGCTCGGCCTGCCATTTTTAGATTGTACCTCAGGATGTTGCCTGGAGAATTTGTCAGAAAGGTATTTTGGGGCAGAGTTTGAAAGACATTTATCAGTAAAGTGCAGAGCGAAATTCTATCGCGCACTGGGAGCCCGTGGGCATCCCGTCTGTGGCTGAAAATGTGGTTAGACCTAGGGTTGTTTAAGGCTGATCTCAAGGCGTTATTCTGAATGACCTGTAGTCTATTGAGGTGCCATTATGAGGAATCCAAGAAGAGAGTTTTACAATTGTCTATCTTTGATAAGACATGAGCCCTGACAAATGTGATGCAGCTGTTAGGGGACAGGTAGGATTTACAAGCGTTGATCATCTTATTGATATAAGCAGTTGTTGAGGCAGTGGCGCTCACTTGATTTTTGAGAGAAAGAGAGAAAGAGTGGAGTCCAGATATACTGACAGGGTCTTGACCTCCTTTGCTACTTTGATGGTGTTCCCCTCAATGTTGCAGGATGTGTAGCGAGGGTCACATTTTTTTTGGACGAGTTTAGGAACCACTGATCAGGAGCTCAGTCTTATCATCGTTGAGGCACAAGCTGTGAGTCGCCATCCATGCCTGAATTTCCAGATAGTTATTGTTTATCAGTTTGGAATTATCTTCATAGCAAACTGTCAGCGTAATGGGGACCTGGGTGTCATCTGCATAATTCGTATAGGTGACACCCATGTTATCAAGACGATCAAAGAGGACCTTTGTGAAGATGTTATAAAGCATCAGTGAGATGCAAGCACCCTGTGGGACTCTGCAGTGCATATTAGAGAGGAACGATTGTATCCAGTTTGAGGCGTTTGTGGAGAAGGCAGCGGCTGTCGTTAGGTGTTCTGTAAGGATCTGGTGATCAACCAGATCAAATACTGCAGAGAGATCCAATAGTAGGACGATAGTAAGATTGCCTTTATCTTTTTAAGTCCAGGAGGGGAGTTTCTGTACCGTGCTTCGATCTGAAGCCAGATTGGTGGAGCCCTAAAAGATTATTATCCTTCAAGTGTTTTTGGATTTGAAGATAGGCCACTCTATCCTATATTTTTAAGAGGAACGGGACAGTGGTAATGCTTTATTGGTGGTAATGGGCCTAAAGGTAGTTGGAATGTTGGGGTCTAGGTTTTTTTTTTTTTTTAGGAGGGGCATGACCCAAGCCTCTTTGAGGTTGTTGGCAATTGCACTGGCATTGAATGAGGAATTGATCACAGAGGCAATGAAGGGGACCAGATCTTTGGCGCCTTCCTTAATGATTGTGGCAGGGCCAATATCTCCCTGGCACCTTCACAATTTTAGGCCTAGGATAAAAATGTCCACTTCCTTCGGTGAGACTGATGAGAAGAAAAAAGGAGGGCAGGCAGAGGGCTGTTTTTTTGTCTCTAATTTGGATTGTAACATTGTAATTTTGTCAGAGAGAGCCTTCTGAATATTGGCACACCAGGCTGCATCCTTGACGCAAGCTTCTGTTGGTGGAGCTGGGGAATCTAGTTCCCTCAAAATACTGCTTAGTACCGCATTTGTCATTTAGGATTCTGTTGTTGTATGTCTCTTTTTTGGTGTTGAGGATAGCCGATTTATAGGCGGCAGCCGTAGAGGTGAATGCTGCCTTGTTGGGAGTAGTAGGTGATTTTCTCCACAAGGCTTCTGCAGCTCTTTGGCGTTGCAGTGGGTTTTTAGTTCAGTCGTGAACCATTTATTGAGGTGAGCTACTGTTTTTTTTGTTTTTTGTTTGATGGGAGCAATGTTGTTTATGGCTAGTTCTAGGGTATCGTTATATAGGTCAACCAGTTTATCTGAGTCTAGGTCTTTGTAGTTTGGGGGATCTAGGATCGCATGGAGCAGAGGATGCAGGTTTTGAAGCGTGATGTTCCGGTTATTTCTGACTAGAATTTGGGGGACATTGTTGGAACTAGGATTAGTGGGTGCATTCTCCTGGATGGTCTGACCATGCAGTAGGTACTTTCTGGAGAATAGGGGTAGAGCAATTGAGATCTGACAGCCAGTCCAGAGTCCTGCCCTTGTTATGCATAGGCCCCAGGATGCAGTGTTTGAAGCCCAGCTGGGATAATGAGTTTTCCACCGACACGGTGTTAGTATCGTTAGGGTCATGCAGGCCTAAATTGAAATCTCCAAACAAGATAACCTGGCTTGGTATTTTGAATTAGAAGATATGTAATGTCTTCCTCAAAGGAGGAGATGGAACCCGGAGGTCGGTAGATTAGATGCAATAGGATTGTTTGGGTTGCTGATATAGGGAGGTTAGCTGAAAGGAATTCCGCTGAAGGGAAGCAAGCATGGGAGACAACTCTAAGGCAAATATGGGTGTTGGCTATGAAGGCTACTCCCCCTCCTTTGCCAGAGTCTCTGTCCGATCTTATGATAGTGTAGCCCTCATGGAGCGCTAGGGATAGGGCCGGACCTGCTGCCTGGTGCAACCAGGTTTCGGTGGTGGTGAGGAAGTCTAGGCTATTGGTAGAGATTAGATCAGCAATATCGAGTGCATGTACAACCAATGACAATGCATTGATGGGGGCTCCTTTAATAGTGGGAGAGGGTAGCTGAGGAGCTCCCAAATTCTGGGGTGGAGATAACGGAGATAGCGATAGGCTGTAATTTTTGTTGAGCTTGGTAGGCGTAATCTCAACAAGAATAGTGGTGTGTGGAAAGGAGGTGGTTTTGGTTGTCGGAGGCCAACCAGTGGGCCTGATGGGGGTCTGGAGGTTGAATAAGCTAGACCCTAGTCTCTCGTTCCTGATGCTTACCGGGCAAGGTCGGAGTGGTCTAGGTGGCAAAGCAAAGTGCTGGATCAATTTCGCAGGGCTGAGAGGGCTGCTAAGTATGCCAGTATTATTGAGGCTGTAGGTAGTAGTGGCTTCTTTGTGAGAGTTAGGTGGGAGGAAAGGGGTAGAAAGTTGGTAGGTTTAATGGATTGGAACAGGGGGAGGATTGAGGCCATAGTGAGCATGGCTCTACGAGTCCATGAGGGCAAGGAATGTGCGATCCTAGTAGCACAGCACAGGTAGGTGGAGCAGCTGTTAAGTATCACAGCTAAATAATGCTGCTTATATGAATATTTCACAAATTGGGATTGCTGCTAATATCAACATTTCACAAATTGAGAATGCAGCTAATAACAAGATGTCACAATCAGAGAATGCTGCTAATATTAAAATTTCACAAATTCAGAATGCTGCTGACATCAAAATTTCACACAAATTGAGAATGCTGCTGATATCAAAATTTCACAAATAGAAAATGCTGAAACAAGCATTCCCCCACAAAGGTCTGTTTTTGGTCCTTTTCTTTTTTCTGTATACACCTCCTTTCTTGCCCCTGTTATCTCTTCCTTCAGAGTGTCACATCACTTCCATGCGGATGACACTCAGCTCTTTCTCTCTTTCTCATCTTTCACACCTGACATCCATTCCACTCTTTCTTCTTGCCTTATTGGTATTAAGTCATGGATGACTTCTCCTTTTGTCACCTTAAAAACCGGAAAGACCGAATTTCTTTTCTTTGTTGCTAATGTTCTTCCACCTCCGTCTCCTCCTCCCTCTATCCTCTTTCCTCCCACAAATCTGCTGATTTCCCCTATTGCCCGCAATCTCTGTCTTTATCTTGACTCTAATTTTTCTTTCACCCATCATACCTCACTCGGGCCTGTCATTTTCAGCTCTACAATATTCGTAAAATTCACCCTTTTCTTACTTTTCATGCCACTAAGCTCTTGGTTTCTTCACTAATTTGGAGGTTAGAGGGAGTAGAGTTAAAATGCTATATAACCTGCACACGAGGCTGGATTACATGTTTGCCGCCTCGGAGCTGGTAGGAGAAAATGATAGGCGCGGAATACAAGGCCAGAGTGCTCTCGGACCACTACCCCTTGGTCCTGGAGTGGAGACACCAGCCCCCTAGAGTGAGAATCCTGATGTGGAAGCTCAGAGCTGAGGCCCTGCAGCACTCGGGATTCCGTGAGGATTTGAGGGAGGCGATCATCAAGTATTTCAACATTAATACGGGAAGTGTACAATCGGAAGGAACCTTATGGGAGGCATTCAAAGTGGTAGTATGGGGCGCAGTCATATCTAAATCCAGAAGTCTCCAAGGGGGCACAGAGTGGGAGCTACAGGCAACAGAGAAGGAGCTGGAAGGCATAATGCAGAGGGGGGGCACCTCACAGGAGGATGATGAATGGGTGAAGCTGCTACAACAAATTAGCAGAGAGCACTGGGACAGATTATGTAAACTGAGCTATAAAAAATACGTCCAAAGGCAAAATGCGGTGGGAGACAAACCGGGCAGGCTGCTGGCTTGGTTATACAAAAATGAAACACCACGACCAGTGATCAGGGAGATCAGAGGGGAAGAAGGCCAGAGCTGGGACACCCAAGAGGGTGTTAATGAGGGATTCCTTAGATGCTATAAACGTCTTTATGGAGACGCGGGGGAAGAGATGGGTCAAGAGATACAGGAAACATTAGAAGACATAGGATTGCCCAAATTAGACGACCAGGAATGGGAGGACCTGGACGCCCCAATTACATTAGAAGAATTAGAGATAGTGATTCAGCACCTACCCATGTGCAAAGCCCCGGGGTCGGACAGGCTCCCCAGTGAATTTTATAAGTCATATAAGCAAGAGGAGCTCCCCCCGCTGCTGGCCATGCTGAATGAGGCATTTGAACAAGTTAGGCTGCCAAAGTCCTTTAGGGAGGCGGTGGTCATCCCCCTACTAAAACCGGGTAAGCCAAGCACAGATTGTGGGTCATATAGACCCCTATCAATGCACAATCAAGACAGAAAAATCCTCACAACAGCGCTGGAAAACAGGCTCAATCGAGTCATCGGTAAATTGATACACCACGACCAAACAGGCTACGTTCCTTGCATGAACATAACCGACAATCATAGGAGACTCCACCACATTATTGATCAAACAGAGAAGGACCCCAGTGAATTGGTAATAGTCTCGCTGGATGCTATTAAGGCCTTCGACTCGGTGAGATGGCCTTGGGTGCTAGCGGCTCGGAGAGAATATGGGATGGGGCCGGGGTATATGAGGTGGGTCAAAACGGTATATAGTTCCCCAATCGCTAAGGTCAAAACGGGCGCAACAATCTCAGACAAATGGCAACTCAGTAGGTGTACTAGACAGGGCTTCCCCTGGTCGCCCATGCTGTATATCCTTGCATTGGAACCACTGACAATCTGCTTCAGACAAGAGTATGGGGAGATAGGGATCCATGCAGTGGGGGGATCGCATCTCATATCATTGTACGGCGATGATATACTCCTATACCTGCGCTTCTCAGAGGAAAAGCTACATTATGTCCTGGAGTGATGGAGCGCTACGCCACCCTCTCGGGTATAGCAAGAAATCAAGCATGTTCCCTCTGGGGAGATACAGACGGACCTGGCTGAAGAGTCTACCGGTCTTGCCGATACCCTGGCAGACCGAGACATTTCGATACTTCGGAATCGATACATAGCACACGACAGAAGAGGAACACAAACACAATATGGAAGAGGCAGTTGAGGGTATTAAGAACAGCATGGGGTTCTGGTTCAGGCTACCCCTGGCCATGATGGGCAGAGCGGCTTTGATCAAGATGGTAGTCCTGCCCAGATTGTTACATTTTTTTGCGAACCTCCCGTATATGATCCCCAAACCTTTTTTTGTGAAACTCCACAGCCTATCCAGGGGCTTTATATGGCATAACTCCAGGAACAGGGTGGCCCTCTGGAAATTACAAAACTTGCGTGATCGGGGCTGTATAAACCTACCAAACTTTGAGTTATACTATTTGGTGGGACAGCTTCAATATGTGGCCAGGTGGCTGTCTGAAGAAGAAACGGCTGAAGCCAGGCTATTTTACAGGGACACCGCCCCTTTGTTTCTTAGAGAGATGGTGTGGTTGCCTAAATCAAAGGTGCTAGAAATGGCGAGACTGCTGGTGCTGGGCTGGGAAATATGGAGCAAAGCATGGCAATTAGTGCAATACCCAACCTCATTCTCCCTGCAGGTGCCGTTAGTGGCGCTATGTGGGGAGGACTCACAAATGATAAAAGGGATCCGTAGATACTGGGAACCGATAGGAGATATATGGCAGGAGGGGGAAGCACTAGACTTTCAGAGATTAATGGAGGACACCGGGGTGCACAAGGGCCAACATATTACTTATACTAGAATTATTAGACGGGTGCGAGAGAGGTGGCCTGAGACAGTGCTAGTGGAAC
Source organism: Ambystoma mexicanum (assembly GCF_040938575.1). NCBI lineage: Eukaryota > Metazoa > Chordata > Amphibia > Caudata > Ambystomatidae > Ambystoma > Ambystoma mexicanum. Next base: position 356,335,484 of record NC_090923.1, read on the forward strand.
AATCTGATGCGGCCATTGAGACGATGTATGGAATTTTGGAGGGTGGGCATGAAATATCTCGTTTATATGAGTTACTGGGGACTAGCATGGGAAAAGAGCTGCTCCAACTGAGGCGAGACTGGGAGGAGGAGGTGGGAGGACCCATGTTGGATGGACAATGGGATAGAGCTCTAAGGTATAATAAGAAGGTGTGCCGAAAAGCGAGGTTACAGCAGATTCAGTTATATGTTACTCATAGGGCATACATGATCCCCAGAAAAATCATCAGGTTTGGAGGCTCAGTGACGCAGAAATGCCCAAGGTGCGGGGAGGTGGAAGCTGGGATGCTACACATATTTTGGGCTTGCCCAGAGGTGGGTAGATTCTGGACAGAGGTGAAGACACGCCTAGCAGAAAAAGGGATCACACTAGAGGTAGAGTCAGTTTGGACATGCATGCTGGGGGGTTTTGCCAGACCACGCAACCTGAAGCACATCGGTAAGATGAAAGACCTGGCCTACATCCTGGCCAAACGGAGAATTGCAATGTGCTGGAAGGCAGCCCAATGACCTAGAATTGAGATGTGGTGGGCAGACCTCATGAAGTGGCAGCCTGGTACGAAGCAATCAGCAGGGGGGTGGAGGAGGAAGCGGGACCCCTGATATTATGGAGAAAACTGGTGGCCTCGATGGTGGGACCCTCCCAGGCCGACCATAGTGAAGATAACACGGGAGAGATAATTGAGGTAGACAGGACTGGAGATGAGATAAGACAGTGACATGGGAGCAGGGGCTCGAGTTAAGGGGGCGGGAAGGGGGAGGGGGGAGGACCCAAACGTTCAACATGTAAATATAATGATGTGAAGCTTAAATGTGGATGTCCTCAATGTTTGTAATGTTTGGAGTGTTGTTAACAAAATAATAAAAATTGTTTAAAAAAAATTAAAAAAACAATATCTCGGAAGATTAGGGGGATGAGGATGGGATGGGATATGGCCTTAAAAAGCCACAAAACAGGTTTGTTTCTTCTCCGATGTCCGTGAACAGCCCGGGGCAGTCCTGTGGTCTCCGTGAACATCTTGTGGACGTCATTTTAATTGCAGGGGGGTGGGGTGAGTTTCATTAGTTCACCATGATACATACTTGTTATGCAATTAATTGTGTTCAACCAGTGGCTAAATTCTGGGGGGCTTGGCCAAAGGCCAAGCCCCCCAGAATATGTGCACTGGGCACAATGACTACAGTATGTGGATTTTAATTATAGGTAATGTAGTAGGAGTAAGGCCAGAATGATCACAGTAGCAATATGTGTAAAGTAAGTGTTCATAATGTAGTGGGAGTATGAAGTGTTTGTAATATGAGGTATTATGAAATTGAGTAATTGGAAGGACAACAAAACATACTGGATAAGAAAATGTAAATAAATATGGATATTACAAATATTTGCAGGTAAACAGTTGTGAGACACTTCTGTAAGTGCACTACACATACAAGCATATTGTTACATATTGGTGTGCAATCACACCCATTGGTCTATGGCACTCACCTTACCCTTACATACCCGCCCCGTCTGGTATCAATGGCAGTTGGCACCTGTGATGGTGTGATCGCATGGGGCAGGGTGGATGGAGACGCTGAAAGTATGCTACACCATGTGCACCAGAAAGGCATTTTATGCACTGTGACTTTTGTGGAAATGGACACGGCAGTGCTGGTGTCTGCAGACTCTCCTTTGAAGACCTTGTTCCTGCAATGTACATATGTATGAGTCCATTGAATGGTGTCCCAGTCCTATTGAGCTTAGCCCATAAACTGAGGGGCAGCGATGTACCAATGGGCCTCTTGTGTTATGACCCCTTACTCCCAACCTTGTTGGGTTGTTAGTCCAAAGACTACTGACATATTTTAGGTAGTGTTGGCAATAAAAGGCTGTGGATTTTACTGCACAATTACATTTATCATAATAAAATTGTATTAATAACATTTTGCAGAAAAAACATGAAAAAGTCCTTTTGGGCACGAGGGCCAATGGGTGTCCCCCTGGCCCGTGCCGCCTTCTTTTCCCATGACTGTGTGACAGGATTCTTTGTAGTGTCATTCTTTTTTGTGTCCATCTTTCGTTTTTGTTTTCTTATTTTTCTGGGTGGGTGGGTCGGGTGAAAAAGTAAAAGTCTTCTCTGGTGGTAGAATGGCTCCTTTACACTCCGTTCGGAGTGATGTGCGAATTGGAGACCCTTGCTGGCAGGGCTCCTTTATTTCTCTTTTTGTGGCCTTAGGCCAATCATTTGATGACGGCCTTGCCACTCTTGCCAGCCGGCTGGCACAGAACATTTTGCATATGCGTGTGTTACTGCCCTATCCTCCTATCCTATGCTGCACTTAGTTATCATCCTTTCTTGTTCTGCAGAGTGACACCTGGGTCCTTTTGGCACTATGGTGTGAGATCCTAACTTCCTTTTGATTCCCCCGGTGGTTCCCTTTCTGTAGTGTGGCTAAAGGAAAGGTGTGGAGGAAAAGAAAACTGGAACTTCGGTGGGAAATGGGGGGATAACAACCACTGCTGGTGTTCTTTACTTATCGTGCTGTACTAATATTGTACAGCTTCAGCGCCGCTGAACTTGCCCTATGGGTCCCCGTAGCCCCTGCTTATGTTCCCGTGCCTTCTAGCTACATATGATGCCCTTATTCCGTGGGGTTGGCCCTTGTTATGGTCCACCTCTTACTTTTACTTAGAGTCTGAACGTGTGTAGAGCAATGACACTTTGTAGGTGGCCTTGGTGGTTGCTTTAAGAATGAAACTGAAGATCCTTGTATTATCGATAAGGCTGTCCGGCCTGTGGAAACACACTATCTGCAGCTCTTTCTGACAAACTACTTTTCTTCATGATGCATTTGATGTTGCCGCTACAACTGCTAGGGAAATGCTATGGAAATGCTTCTTATAGCTCAGAGCAGGGGGCTCATTACTATTGATGTATAGGGAAATATGTGCCAGTGTGCACCATGGATAAGGTTATTTTTGAAAGAAAAATATAATTGTAAACAACCCGATGGTACCGGCAAATGGAAGTAAATATTGTGATATGTGGTTTACTTGAAATCATTGGTTGTTTTTATACTACACTGTTTGCAAGTAATAGTGTTAATTGATGTGGCATGTGTTTCCAGAAATGAAACTGACTCGGGCACACTGTGAATGCTACATGAAGGGTGGCATTGTAATGTGTCCTTCAAAACAGTGGACTAAGAATTTGTGGGAGTACAGGTGTGGACAATCTGCAAAGAAATTATAAGATTCACTCTATTAAAAGCAGACATCAGAAAGTAAAGTTTCTATTTCAGAAAACTGTGTTGTGAAGCGGTTCGTCCTGCACAACATTGGAAAAATGGATTCGCATAATGCAATGTAAGCAATATTTTTAGTGAACGCTATTGAAGTGTGGAAAGTGTACTGTCTGCCATATGAGCAATGTTGAATTTGTCACAAAGAGTAGACGTACATGTTATGAGAAACTTTAATTTATAGCCAAAATATGAATGTATTTGTATATTGAATTGGAAAGTGCTTACTGAAATATGTTTTTCTGTTATCTATTTTGCATAGTTGTATACTCCCGCTCTGTGAGTGTCATGGATTCACTCAACCGGCCGATGGATTTTTCAACAGTGTTTAGACAATAATTATCAACAACTGATCTCTTATAAATATTGTGTGGGATGATCGCCAGACAACAATTTGTCCTTTTGCTGTTGCAGTAACAAGAAGCAACATGGTCACATATAGGTTCTAGAAAAGTTTGGATATGAAAGTATTGCATTCATTTCAATTTCAAAGCATTCATTTGTCCTGCGTTATGGAGGGGCATGAGCACAGATTATTTGTCACTTATGGAAAATCATTTTTGGTGGAGATCCGAAGACTTGAATTGATGGATTGACAGTTAAAGATTACAGTTGTGAGTTTCAGTGAAAATCTGAACACTGCAATGTTCCGTAGCTATGAACTAACTGAGTTTGGAAAAGTTAACAAACTTTTTGCAGACTTAAGTGAATGTTTTCATTGTTGTGTCAAAATGAAAAGTATTTTTTACAGTCCCCACACCACTATTGCTGTTTTCTTCAAAATAAAATGTTTCTATCTTTTCTGTAAAAAAGACCCAAGTTTTGCATTTGTTGTGGATGTTTGTGTTTAAGTTTCTTGTTCTGCGTAACATAACTTTATGATGTTGGTGATGACCATGTACGTTTGTCTATGCTGCCCACTAACATCAGCTCCACCTACTTCAATGATGTTAGTGGGCAACATAGTCAATCGTACACGGTTAGCGTTAGGAGCGGGAAAATGTAATCAGTGATGCGCGGCTATTTGAAGTTTGGCCGATAGAATCATATTGAGTTTATCTATTTTATTGAACATGCAAAGCAGATGAATACTATAAGATTACCTTTTTTGTTCTATTTTGTAACTGTGAGAGGTGGTTCCAACTGGAACATTTGTTTTTTCTTTGATTTATTTTTTTTCTTTCAGGGAAGGTGACAATATAAGGTGGGGTGGGAAATGATGGAATAGGCACCAAGTAGTTATATGGAGGGGCAGGTGGACAGGGGAAGATGTTGCACGTGTGTTATATCTAAGGTAGGAGACAGTGTTTTTCATGCTCTTGCATTACAGCTTCAAAAGACATTCAAAATTGCTCCCACCTGCAAAGTGGTGTGTTACAATATGTACAGAGGACTGTTGTCTTAGAAATATATGGATCAACAGCCTCTTTTATTGATTGCAAGGCAGCTGTTGGAATGTTGTGTCCCACAGAACCTGGCTGTGTGGTTATAGTACTGGTTGACAAAGATGAGGTGGAGGAGGACAGGCCACTACTTGCTAAGAAAGAAACAGCCTTTCTGAGAGCATTGCAGTTGTTGAATTGGGTGTGGCAGTGCTTGGATGTGGTCCCATAGGAGTACTGTCCAGGTAGACTGCGACTAAGTTTGTACTTATTGTATTTAACCTTTGCAGCTTTAGCCTTTGGTACATTCCCAACAGTGGCAAAGAAATGCCACATCCAAAGGCCATGGTCAGAGACTTGGTAGGTGTTAGAGAGTCTTTTTTATTTTGGATGTGTTTTTTCAGACTTTTGAGCATGTGAGACTTTGGGGAGAAATAGAAGAAAATAGTTTAACAAAATTAATATGGAATTGTGTAGTTTTAGATGTACAATAGAATGTATTTTAGGGTGTGTATTTTTAATTATGGTTTTGTATTGTGTGGCTGTGGAATTTTAGCCTACCTAGTTTATTGTTACATATTTTTTATTATTTTTCAGTTATTTCATAGAAGTACATGAGTATTGTTATTCTGTACTGATTTTTCAAATTGCATAGTAGTATAAAAGTTAAAGTCAGTCCCCTTCTCAACTAACTTTTTGTAACCACGGCTATGATAAAAGTCAATTGAACTGTCGCTGTGGGACTTCAAATGTTCCGACTCAAAGCTTGGGGACATTAATCATGATAAGTCATTTGGCAGAAGTATTCTTTAATGTTGTATTGAAAAGTGGACAAGATGGTCTGGCCAATACTGGGCTGCAGTATTTTTCTATTTATATGTGGTCTTTATCTTTACTGTAGTTGTGAACTGTGGTTGTGTATAATCAACCTACACCTATTAAAGGTGCTGCTAGCAACAGCAGAGTCAAACATTTTCAGCATTGGCACATTCTATTTGAAGAGTTATTAGAAATTCTAGGGAGTTGGCTCAATTTATTGTGGCATTGTCTTTTTAGAGTTTTCATTTTTGTTATTTTATATTTTTGTCACCAGTTGGACTTTTCAATATGTGTAACAATCATCATAAAAACACTAAGATGTGGCTATTAAATATTTTGTCAGAAAGCTTGGGAACATCAATCATTATAAATCATGTGGTGCGAGTGTCCTGGGATGTTGTGTTTTGGAAATTGCATGAGATGGTCTGGCCCATACTGGAGGGCAGTCTTTTTTGGCTTATTTGTGGTGTTATATGTTTACTGTAGCTGTGACCAGTGGTTGTGCAGAATCAACACACCCTCTCCCCCCTATTAAATGTGCTGCCATCAATAGGCAGGCTCTTCAAACACAGGCAGCAAAGCAACACTATTTGAAGAGTTATTAGAAATGCTAGAGAGGTTCAGAGAGGAGGCTTTTCATGAAGTGTTTATAGATGTGGTGCTCATATTTGCAGTAGAAGCACTTTGATGAGCGAAAGTTCTTCCTAGGATATTTTCTTTCTGATGCCATGCATCTGTTGCAAGTTTTCATATACTTTATTGCGTGGTACTTATACTGTATTTAATTGGTTTAAGATACACCAGCATTTCAGAACTGAGAAAAGAAAAGGAAAATATGTGGGAAGAAGCTTGGGAACATCAATTATAATAAAGCATTTGGTGCAAGTCTATTGGGATGATGTCTATTGGAAATTGCATGAGATGGTATGGACCATACTGGGCTGTTTTCTTTTTTTGGCTTACATGTGGTCTGATATGTTTATTGTAGCTGTGAGCAGTGGTTGTACATAATCAACCTCCACCCATTAAAGGTGCTGCTAGCAACATCTAGAGTTTTCAAACACTGGTAGCACTGGCAAACTCTATTTGAAGAGTCATTAGAAATGGTAGAGAGGTTCAAGGAGGAGGCTTTATATATATATTCAGGGAAAACCCTTTAGTTGCAGGGATGGTAAGGTAAAAGCCTAATGCAACAAAAACAAATTCAGATAAATCCACCTTAACTTTGTACCCCCTGTTCTGTAGCCTATGACCACAAATATGACATCCCTGATGCCATCCCTAATGACATCACTGGTAACATCACTCTTACATCACTAATCACATCATCTATGACTTTACTGATGACATCATTGATGGAATCACTGATTACAACACTAACTGGCCAAGGACAGTGGCCAGTGCATTTGACCATGTCCAATCTATATTTTAACACTTTACGGGACCACTAACCATGGCCTTCAGCCATGGCCACTGGCCACAGACTTCAGCCATGCCCACTGTATATTTTAAAACATCATGGGCCACTAGCCATAGCCTTTGTCCATGCCCACTGTAGATTTCAAGGCTTTTGTTACAGCATAGCCTAAATATTTTCTTTGTTGATATCACTAATAGCATCGCACCAACAAATAGTCAAATGTATGTACATTAGAAAAAAAAGCATGCTTGAAAACAACGTAGACAGCAAGAAGCGTTCTTCAAAATTGCTTACTTGATTTCTTTCATGGAGGCCTGATTTTGTCTGCTCAGTCACCATGGCATCTGTGAAACTAAATGCAATATATTTTATAATGGAAATATAAAGAAGAGTGGTGACATTATTTTTTGTAATGGTACTTTATGAATACTGAATGGGTGGGGGTAGGATGCATGTACAATGATAAAGGGGTTTGGGGAGTGGGTGGGTGAACAGAGGGTGGGGTAAGGTCAGTGAATGGAGGTAGAGAGGATGGGGTAGACAGGATGGGGTAGACAGAATGGGGTAGGGCGGGTGGGGGTAGAGAGGGTGCAGGTAGGGCAGGTGGGGGTAGTGAGGATGGGGGAGGGTGGCTGGACAAACATTTATTTCAAATGGGTATACACAAATACCTCAGATTTAACTCGGTGCATTCCCAGTGTTATCCATGTTAATGCTATAGTCGCATAATGACATTTTCTATGTGATTGTCAATCCATTCTCTTCTAATATATAGACATGCTATTGGGCTTCAGAACAGGAATGCGCCAAGTTAAGTTGGTCCCGTGTTCCCCAATGCATTGAACTTCCAGAGTTTATTTGCAATACGTTTCTAACCTTATCCACCCTAATGCTATATCTTTATATTGCCATTTATATGTCATTGTCAATCCATTCTCTTCTAAAATATATGTCCTCTTGGGTTTGGGCTTTGCAACAGGAACACACCAAGTTAAGCCTGTCCTGATTTCCCCCAATGCATCCAGTGGGAACAGCTTTGATGATGTCATCAGTGATGACATACATAATGTATTTAGTGATGTCACCAGTATAGTTGTGTCCATAGTTGGTTGTATATTTGTGGCCATGGTATGGTTACATACAGTGAGCACAGCCATAGGCCATTCCCCCAACCATCTGAACACTAGAGCATGGCCACAGTGTGATTATGTAATTAATATGAACATTGTAAATTGAGTTATGTGGTAATTGGGTTTACAACTTGCAATAAGAATCATATCAGGTATGAACACTTAGATATGGTGAGAAGGGTATAATTTGTGCTTTTCTGTCTGTAAAAAATACAATATAATTAGTTATAGAACACACTTCATGAAATATAATTAGTTACTGTTGTACACATATGTTTAATTTGTTTAGCCTCATAAGTAGTACATTGTATGAACTGTGTTTAATACAACTTATGTGTGTGGTACACTGTTGCTGCCTTCACATATAATAATCATTGAGTCAATGGGAAAAAATCCGAGGATTTAAAAAGCCCATGCACTGTCTAAGGTTCATTCAGAAAATCCATGGTATCAATTTTCATTTTTTGAGAGTTACATGGTTGGAACGTTCATACAGTTTGTGAGAGAACTCCTTTACTTTTCCCCATTGCTTTTTCCATGAGCAGGTTTTCTGTAAAGTACAAGATGCTTTTTTAGCAAACTCTTAATTTCTTACCATCCTGTTTTGCCCTCCTTTGTCCATATACCCCTTTACTTTATCATGGATTTTGTTCTGGTTGTCAATTCATGATTTGAGTTTGTTTTTTCTTTAAAAAGATATTTTTAGTGGCATCGTTCTTTTTGTCATGTCTTTTTTTATTTTATTATATTTATCTGGGTCCTGACACCATTGACAAGCAAGACATTCTTCCAGACTTTAATTTCAGCAAAACAGAGGAACAGTGCATGACGTTGATTAAGAGGTTTCCACTGAAGCTGAAGTTGCGGGCAGGTTTATGTGTGTTGCTTTTCCACCATATCTTGAATGGGTTAATGTTTGTAATGTTATCCAAGTACACACTTTTAAGTACAAATATTACATTTTTGTAACACAGGTTTCTAATATAGTACACACTTAGACTGAGAATACAGCAATTCCCCAAAGCCGTGTGTGAATTGTTTTCTTTAAATGTCATTTTTTATTGAAAAGTAGTATGTATAGAAAAACAGTTGAAAATGTAAATCTTCTTGAACCTGCAAATAGAAATCTGTAAGAGGGTGAACAATAATGTATTATAAAGCAGGCTCTCAATCACAAGAGTTCTCAGAGGTATCTCAGAGTTTCACTGCAAATGAACTTGTAAATATTTACTGACACTTACTTTCAACTTCAGCCACAGAGTCAGCATGTGCACCGTGTGAGTTCTGCAATCAGAATGGCAAACGTATACAAAATGGTGCCTGTCATACTTTTCTAAAATCAATGGCACAACAAGAGGACTATCGTAAGCAAACTACTAAAAAGTAACACTGATCAATGGCAAACACCAAAACACAGACACAGACAATATGCATGTCCCACTTCTACTATTAGTAGAAATCGAAACTAGGAGTAATTTTCCTGCAGAGAAGGACTGAAGATATCATTGCTGATTTTAAAACTGTGTGCCTGATCAGAGTCAGTTGTACTCCAAATCTTTTGAAATATTGCACTCAGTGTACACCACAACAGCCTTTTTAAGGGTTCCATGTGTTAATATCCCAGCAAAAATATCGCCATACAAAAATATCGCAATATTTTTGCTGCGATATTAAGGCTGGCAACACCCGCATTATTTTTACCTCTGCTCCCAAAAAAAAACCCAAATTATCCCCCCAAAAATATCCCTTATGGCCGTTCCAGATGAACATATATACGGCAATATTTTTGGTGGGGATAATATGTAGTGATACCTTTTTAAGGACTAAGTATTGCATACATATGCAAACATATAAATCATACAAAAACATTTTCAAGCATCATTTTAAAACTGCAACTATGAGACACCATGGAATAGACTCATGGGCCATGGGCATCCATTGTAGTCTCGGCTATAGACAAAACCCTACCTGTAGGCCTGGACACAAGAGTGCCATATTTTTTGGGTACAAACTTGTATTGATCAAGAAAGGGATTGAAACATGCATCTCTATCGACAGAGCTAAGATAGGGATCCCTAACTCAAACAAAACTAGTGAAATTGTCAGGATGTTGAAAACTAAAGGGTCTGTCACTGTCGTGTTCCCAAAAACCTTCTTTCTGTCCCTAACACTAATATCTTGAATCAACTGTGTAATGATGATTTCTTCCCAAAATAAAGTGGTTGTTGTAGGTTCATCCAACAGAAAAGTTTCCAGTATCTCGGTAATCAGAACTGAAGAGAGAAGAGAAAAATGTAACACTACAAGGCTAGGGTCGTGCTCCTTTCCCTGGGACTCCTTCTTGTTCTACTTTCCTTCTTCTTTGGCTCCTGAGCCCTGTATCATCTTAGGAAAATATCACTGGGTAATTCACAAGGAAATGCTTTTCAGATTCATGGTTGGGTGCACTTCCCAGACTTGCAATATTCTGAATGGCTTGGTTTACTGTCCAGCCAGGCAACTATCCTCTCATGGACTGTCTCTGCTTCTCTCAGGGTCCCAGACATTCTTATTCCTCATTACGTTAGGGTTTTATCTCTCATATGGGTGCAGGTCCCAGAGTTGGAATGTTCGGTTTACCAGCTTGGTTTACTCCCCTACCAAGCATATCATTCTTTCTTGTTCGTTTTGTTCACAGTTAGGGTCCCAGACCCTATTATCCTTGGATTCTCATATCGGTGCGGGTCCGAGACTTGCTTAGTTCACTCTCCTGCCAAACATATGATTCATCTTTCACCATTGTCATTCCTTTTAGGTTTCCCAGCCCCTGTCATTTCAGCTTTTGGTTTCACCCCCTGGCTTCCTCTTGGGTAACCCACATATCTGTTTGTCTCTTCTGTGCAGGTTCTACCATTTCTTGAGCAGCTGCGTTCCTTCTTGAGGCTCTGGTAGCGTCCGGGTAGACAGCAGGGTCTGCAGCGGCTCTGCAGATGCCTGTCTCCTTGTGGCTGAGCGTCCTCTCTCTCAGATGCTTTGCAGGGCCTGGAATGGCCAGAGGTTTGACTCCTTGTGTATTAATTCAAATACTGCCACCCAGCTCTCCACAGACATATCCTGCACTTCAGCCCTCCCCACTTCAGAATCAACTATGCATCCCCCAACTACCGATCGGCCATGTCCCTCTGTGACAGTGAAAAAATATCCATTTCCAGCCGTGCCTCCTATCCTCTTCCCAAATGTTATGTTATCTTATGTTGATTTGACTCTTTTACTCAGTCACCACCTGTTGGGGGACACCTACAGTGTCTAATAGCACAGTAGGCACACAATTAGCCTCTGAGCTCTCCACCTGGAAATAAGCATCATCTTCACCATGGAAATTGGATCTGTGTTGTTTGGCTGTAGTCAATAGATTTGGAGTGGAATTGACCCTAGTCGATTTCACCCCAAATCTATTTGACCTCTGGGCAAACACCCTAAATCCATGTCCCCCCAGTAACCCTATACCATTCCCCCCTCCACTACTTACGTTTTTTGCCCTCCTCTCGTGCTCCCTCTAGACCCCTGCAGAGTCAGTTCCATGCCTCCAACGTGAGTAAGAGCTGATACCGCAGGGTGCCTTTTTTCTTTTTTTCAATATTTTTTAATCCCCCACGTCCAATGTTCGGGAAGCGGGGGACAGCCGTGCAACCCTCAAAGCCCATTATACTGAACATGGGGAGTGGGGACACCCCCACAAACCTGCTCCTCATGTTCGGTATAATGGGCTATGATTTATTATCGGCCATACAGAAAAAAAACGGAAAAAATTGTGTAGTACCTGGCAATTAGCCTCCTTTCTGCCACAACTCTACCTCAAAGTACAATGGCCGGCCCCGCTTTATAATTCAATGCCGTCCATTCTAAGTAAGTGGTAATCCTAAAGAAACACTAAAAAGACAAGCACAGAAAGTCCTCGATGGGGCGGACATTACTATAGCATTGTTAATCGAAAATCCAAACAAAGCAAAGATTAAAATATGGGAAAAAGATTGGATTAAAACAAGAGTTGCGTTTTTCCAGTATAAGAGCTTTGCAGTTAATCCATTTGAGTAGAAATGTTATAGTGATCCTGCAAGTTACTTGGTGAAATTCCCGAATTCGCAACACCAAGATGACTTTCTGCGTTTCAGATTAAATCTTTGGGTAACTAGAGAAGTGTTATGTAAAAGGCGAATGCTTGAGCTCAGAGATGCAAAATGTCGGTTTTGTGATTCTGCGATAGAAATGCTTAAACATCTCTGTACGGAATGTGTTGCACTAGTCGTAAAGTGAACTCTTCATCTCAAGCATTTATTCACAGACCATTATAATATGACAAGTGATAATCAATGGGACCTATTGTCCCATATCACCAGGAAAGCTGTGAGATATGCAATACTCAACTTTTTACACCACCTTGGTTTAAAAGAAAAAGAAAATATCACTATGCATGTGAATGGTAATGATAATGGGGTACACTGACCTTGCCAAAAGTGTGAAAATATGCATCATAGCGATCTAATTGTAAATAGGTAGTAAACAACTGTATTGAATAACATTAGCATTTGATATTAACTATATAGTGAGTTGGCAAATAATTAGTTTTTAGTTGTTTTTTATTTTTATATTCTTGTTAATATCCTTTTTTTCTATTTTTATATTTTTATCTTTTAATGAGTGTACATAGATGATGTATTTGTCAAATGTATTTGTTGGTATTGTATTGTGTGTTGTATGTTGAAAGGTCTTGACTTATCTTGACAAAAAAATAAAAAGAATAAGTCGGGAACTGAAACTGATTAACACAGGTTTCTCTGACATGGTCTCAGAAAGTAAAGTGCTGAAAACACAGTAAGGATTCTCTGGTTCACGCCCACCTGAAGGTTTTCAGTTTTCTGAAACAAGCAGGTATAAGAAAGGAATGTTTGCATTGTTTTTCCTACCTTAATATTGGGGAAATGGCAAGGTAAGGGAAACACATGAAGAAGTCACGCAACGCCCAGTAGGACAAACGTTTCAGACTTTTTGTGGTGACACAGGGAAAAGGACAGTGAAAACATGTGTGGGTTTTTTTCTTTGAGCAGTTTGTGAGTTAAGGAAATGTAAGCAGACATTTTTAAAGCCAATGGTTTGTTTTCTCTTGCAAAGGGACGATCTAGGCATTTCCAAGGGATAACCATACAAGTATTACATGGCCAACAGTGGGAAAATGGAGTTACTACATAGGCATATGATGGCCATGCCTGCATATGCCTAATAGCTATTCCCATCTGAACACTGTTGGCTTTCACAATGCTTGTTGTTAACGGACCCTCCGAGCAGGGGAAAGATAAGAAAACACACGCACTGCTTATAAATCAAATAGCTGACAGTACACTTGGCTAAGACATTTTTTAAAACAGCAGCAATTAACCCACTGACTGTCAGAAAACTGTTTTATAATAACTCTGGCAGTTTGACGCTACTAGTGAACACATACAGTCATCTCTCGAATGGAATTAAGAAAATCATTGGAAAAAACTGGCATATCCTGGAGAAAAGTGACCAACCAGTTGCAAGACATATCATTGTATTTAAGAGGAGTCATAATGAGAAAGAACACCTAACAAGAAACGACGTGAGCAGGAAATCAACTAAACAGAAAACCTTACCACAACAATGGGAGTTCCAAGAGTTGAAAGGGACATGCTCAATGTGGTATATGCACATGCTGCCTATTCACCTTTAGGAGTACAGCAGTTGACATCGGTTTAACAACACCATGGCGACAGAATAACTTTACAAACTGCAAATCTAGCATGGTAGTGTATGCAGTATGGTGCCCATGTAAAAACATCTATGTGGGTAAAACAGACAGGAAGATAAAAATCTGAATCGGCGAGCACAGGAGCTGCATTAGAAACAAAACCTGTAACGCCCGATTAGTACAGCACTGGATCGAACAGCAACACTCCATGGATGACCTAAGTTGGACTATCCTATACAAACAAAGGCTAGGCTTGGACAGCAATAAAGACAAAAGGAAACTGCTGAAAAAAGAACAACTAATCTTTCTCACCAACAGTATGGTGACAGAACTTAATGAAAAAATCGACTGGTGGGCGCAATAATGGAAAACACCCCAGTTGTATGACGCCAATGGATCCGGAATTGCCACAAGTTATGACTAGTCCTCACCTCCATAGCCAATGTCTAGTGGACCAGCACGGATGATCCACAACGATGCGTGTAAGTCTGGAGCTGCATCTCCACTGAACAGTTGCGAGCCGTAAAGTGCCAGACATGAGTACGGTGGTGCTCTACAGAAAGTGGGGGACTGACGGTCATTCGATTAGACAACAGTGCGCATGCGTGAGATTGGAACGCAAGCGTATAACACTCCCGGATGTGCGCAAATTGAACTGTGGTTACCCCAGAGGAGATTCGTGCTGAAAGGAACCAGATCAGCTAGATCTTGGAAGGAAGCGGAACCCACACCCTAACACAAACAGTGAGAAAAATTCATGGGCGGATTAGTTGGTAGCGCTAAATTTCAAGTAAAGGGAAAAAAAACGTTTTTCTCTTTCAAAGCTGCACCGTCCTGACCGGCACTGGGCAGGGAAGCGGGTTAACCTCATTACGGAGGGAACGGTGCCCTAGTAAAGCAAACAAAAGGCGGTGATATGGAAACCTTTTATATGAAAGCGGGTATTTGACAAATGGTGTTTTCTCTTTCCCTATAGAGAGCACTCCTGTTCCGTTGACAAAAACCGGGAGTAGCAGGACGGGCACCATTAGGAGTAATGGGAACTCGCCTCAGCACTCAAAAAGGGACACGGCCCATTAAGCTGAGCCCCGCAATTATCCATACATGCCGGGTGGGTAAGGAAATTGAATCCAAAACGTGTTTTGATAATAATACTATTAGAGCAGCACGAATTAGCTCTTTTAACCTATGTATTAAATCACAGGCAATAATTAACTAACAACTGGGTGTTTGGATTTCCCTCTCCAGTGACTCACCGGCTCTACCCTGGTCTGACAAGAAAAACACGAGAACCCAAGAAAAAATTAAAATTGAAAGCAATGTTTTTTAGACAGTTTTGTGAAAAAGAGTTTCATCTGTCTGGGTAAGCTGATAAGAGGCCAGTTATACTAATAGCAGAGGAGGATTTGCGAACGTGTCTCTAACGGGTCCTTCTCTCGCCTCTCCATATTTTTCTTTTTCAATCTCTCCAGCCAACAGGAATTTCTGTCCCTGTGAGACGCAAGACGGTTTTCAATTCACTGATCAACGGCATATAACGCAGAGATCCTGCCCACATGAAGCACTTGATATCCGTTGTACCCAACGGTGAGTGCACCCTAATTTTGCATTTAAACCCACGGGTGTGAAAGACAGGAGCATATATACCCCTTGGGTGAGACAATAAAATAGTCCAGAGACTTGAAGAATGGATTTAGGAATAGGAGGAACTGCACAAGATGCAGGAAGGCTCTTCCTTACTGTAAAAATGATGTGATTAGACGTTGAGTCAAGACTTCTGCTATTAATCAACAGTTGTCGTAGATTTGAGCAGCTTGAATAGGTTACTGACACCCTTATTCTATGTTTATTGCTCCTTGATAGTTGGAGACTCTCTTCTGGGACGTCTGGCTTAAAGGGGAATAATATCCCGTGGAGGACGAATACTACTGCAACTCTGACAAGATTTCTGTAAAGGAAATGTTCTCTATTGGGAAAAGCGGAAAGAAACATGGCGGGCTCATTTTGTGGTTGTGGAATGAGATCCTGCAAATGAAAGAAGAAAGAATGAATGGAATGAGACTGAGTGAGTTGTGCTTAATGAGGTATGGCCCAGTGTGAATATTAGCACAGCACAAGACACTTTAACAGACAATGATTCGAACTAACCTATTTACCTGCTGAAGGGGAGTAGCACATGCATTTACGATAGCAAACGTGTCTTCCTTATTTCTTCTGTAGAAGACGGAAAAGGTACTTCAACACCGTGAGTTTTTAACATTTGTATGTACTTGAGAAATAAAATATGTGTATTTTTCTATAAACTTGCTGTCATTCAATGCTTTTTCAGTACCATAAGTGAATATGGTCTTGCAGTATAATTCACCTAGACAAGGTTGCAAGTTTAAACCACAAGCTTTGTGTTTCAAAGTGTTACGGGTCGATCCCTTTAGTTCAAGGGTATGCGTGTGGTTGATATCCCTCAATCTCTCTTTGTCTGATCATGCTACTTGTGTTACAGCTTGCTTAAAGAGATCCCAGGAAGATTTTCTTTAACATGAGGTCGGTGGGAATGGGCATAGGGATTACCATGCCCATGGGACGTCAATGCATGGGTAAATAACAGAATACACTCACAGTCTATACCTCATCACTTCCCAGCTCCCTCATGCAACATTTGCATGTCATACGTGGTCCTTGACCAGCACCTACTAGTCAAAACATAAATTGAAAGACAAAAAAGTGGTCCTACAAATGCACAAACCATAACAGCGGGCAAATAGGGATCAAAAAGCACTGCATTCTAACACGTTGGACAATATATTGCTACATTCCTTCAAAGAAAACCATCAAAGAGAAAGTGAAAGCAAACGTTGCCGTTTGTAAGGCCGTAGATCTCCCACAGTACACCAAATTCTGAATGGAGGTTTGGTGACCCCGACTGGACCACCAAACTGAACCTCGCCCAAATGAAACTATGACATGGCTTTGGATACTGTTGTTGGCTGCCAGGAAGTCCAGTGGGATGCTGCGAAACATCCCTATCGAATTTTGATTGAGCACAAGTAATGATGGGAAGAGGATGACCCAGGTTTGTTGCTGATTAGGTTTCATTGCACACACCTGACAGGGAATAGAATTCTAGAGTCTAGGTATCAGTAGCAGGAATATTCTACCATGTTGCCCTGCGGCACACCCATCCCGCATACATCTCAGCCCTAGTCTTGGGCTGAAAGAGTTTGTGGTGAGAAAATAAAAGTTGGACACCTGGTGATAGTCTCTCCCCTTCTTTATGTGATTTAGACTAGAATCAAGCATGTCTTTTAATCTTTGGTTTGCACCATGACCTGCTTTTTTCCTATTTTCTTGCATTTATTTTACCTTTCCTTGACAGGATGTGAACCACACCTTAACCGCACCTTTTCACTTGTTTTATCCCAAGTAACGTTTATATTTAGTATCCGGAAGCAAAATGTGTAAATCACTGCATTTCAATTTTCGGTGGTATTGAGCTTGTTCGAGAATGATATCAGCCAGTAAGGGGCGGCGATCTATGGCACAATGCTACATGGGGGGGAGGCATCAGTGCTTGCTACAATAATGATGTTTATCATGGAAATCAAGAATGATTTCCAGCATGTGCTTTATGCGATGGAAGACCTGCTTTTCAAAAGATTTGAATGAAAGTGGGTTAAAAAGAACATTGCAAAATTGCCTCTATAATCAGATGCTTGAGAAAGCTACCTGCAATTCTTCCATCAGAACCAAACCCTCAGTGCAAGACCTTGCCCACAGAGAGCGCAGGGTCACCTTCCCATTGAGTGCAATGAATGGCTTCCGACCTTGAGATACCTTTTTTTAGATCTATAAGCATCTGCTTACCTGCTCACGACCCCCACCACAACCATTATCAATTTCAACAAAAAATGTGGTGTGCTCGTGGTCTACATTCACCATCCCAACTCGAATAAGGAAGAGGCTACCGAGCTTGGGTGGAGAATCAATGGAAACATGTGTGGGGGAACGGGGAGAGGTGGACGGCTCATTAACACATGTGCTTCTATGGAGGTATGTCTGGTGAGTGTTTGTAATTCACCCCAGCAGTTATTGAGACATTTTAGAAAATATTGTGTTATGGAGCGAGAACAGGTTCAGATCGGTAAGTGGCAATATTGTGAAGATTCATTGTAAGGTCATGCATCAATATGGAATTCATTTTCCAGGTTTATTAAGACATCATTGGAGCATTATATCTGATTCAACACCAGTGAAACCACATCGCCCTCGTGCCCCCTGACTCATTAGACGACACCCAACCCTCTCCTCCCCACCACCCAGTACAGCTGTACCCCTCCTCTGTGCCCCTCTGTATCCTACCCCCTCCTGTAAATTGGTTCTGTTGTTACCTCAGTAAAACACTCTGTTATGTATCTGGATTGTTATGTACCTCTCTAAAAGTGCGACATTGCTTCTCAAAGCTAGGCCCGTGCTCAATACAATAATGCAATAATAATCATAATAACGTAATTCCTAAATGTCACACTTGTTAGTTTGCAGAATCCACAGTGGTGTTAATGTGATAAAGCCTTCAGATAAAGATCATTAGATTTCAACGCCAACACTTTTGTGAGGAAGCCACTGACCCTGACAGAAAGTCCTGAAATTAGTTAAAGAGTTGAACGTAGAGTGAGAGAACACATCAGGTTCGATAACAATCCCTAGTGGAGCGGTGCAAGGGTTTCTGACAAAGCGGAGATTGTAATTATCTCAGCTAACGAATTTGTGCTTTTAATCAATTCCAAAATTCACTATGGTCTTGCATTTATATAATTGTCCTTGGAAAACAAACACCAAATGTGTCGACCTCATCCCTGCTGTTAATAATAGCTTATTGATTTGGCCATGTATGTGTATTGTGCTGTGCAACCAAATACAAGTAAGTTAAGCTAATTTAACAATTAGACAGAGGTCCCTTAGAAGCACTGTGCCCATGCGGGTGCCTGCCATTAAGATCAATCAGCTGCCAGTTTTACTTTATTTACGACAGAGGTGACTCAGCTAAAGTCTTTCCTCTGATATTTAATGCATGCTTTTAGCAGGTTACTCAGGCAAACAAATGAAAAGTCTCTCCCTCGCCTAGTACTACTTAAACGGTATGCTGAGTAATGGATGCCTGACTATGGCAGACTATGGCAACCACCTCCGCTTTATTACGTGTGTTGTCATAGATCGGCGGTAAACCCTAGGCATATGTTCTAAAAATGCTCACACTAAACACGTGCTCCTTAAATTGCTATGTGGTTCACAGATTGCGTTTCCTGGGCTGCCCCTAAAAGAGGCCGCCCAGAAAACGGCGCCTGGAGAAGATTGCACACCAGGCCAGAAGTAGGATGCAGCGGGATGTGGGCAGCAGGTATGCGAGTGATGGTGTGTAGATGAGGAGGGTAGGTGGAGATGAAGTTGCAGTGGAGGGGCACGGGGCAGGGGGAAGGTTGGGTTCCCTGCTGAAGGACTAGCAGTGGCAGATGAAGCAGTGAGGGGGAAGAGGTAGGCAGAGGAGGCATTACCAATGAGGTTTGGAGGGGAGAAACCAATGACATCAGAATACAGCTGTTGGAGGCTGCCCTTGCAGTTTTTTGTTTCCACCCTGGCAATGGTATGGCTTCTGGTGGTGCACTGGCCTCCAGAAATCGTGGATTTCTCAACCGGATAGAGCGGTGCTTTGGTTGTGACTGATGTGCTGAAGGGCATGATCCATGCAGTCTGTAGCAGTGAAGGAGCTCTATATCTGTGCAGGAGCAGTTTTGTCGTATCTGGACCAGAGACTCGAGGATATTTCCTCCTTTGTGCCAGAAGAGTCTTTCTGCTGTGCTGCTGCTTGGGCTGAGGGCACCCCTTTATAAAGTGTAGAGTGGTGCGGAGTCGGCCTGCTAAGTTATAAACGGTTGCTCTTCTTTGTTCTTTACAACGTACAAACTTCGTAGTAAAACCAGCTCTCCACAACCTTCTATCTTTCCATCTTGTGCTGCAGTTGTTAATCCCCCGGGCTGCTCCTGCCCCTGTCACTTCCAATACCGACAAAGTCCCCTCTAGGCAGCTTTCGGTCAATTCTATAGATTGCTCCTCTTCGTTTCCTAGCCACCCGAACGTTCCTCACATCACAACACAGACCTTCATCATAAAAAAACAGGAGAGAACTCTGGAGCAAGTTGGTTCTGTTATAAGTAACGTGACTTCAGTTGCTGGGGGCTTCAATTCACGAGGGTCATCTAATTACGAGTCTTCCTCCAGATACTATTTAATCTTTGTTTGATTCCATCCATTTACTATCGAAAGACAAATCCTTACCTGCTACACCCGCCCTTTTCATGTCAGAGTCCTCCAATGGCCATTCCTGCTTCACGGAGGAGACCTCCCATGCCTTTGAAGGTTACCTTTCTCCTCCATTGCAGACACAGGGGTCTTGCCTTGCCATCTTACTGAGTGTTCCTTTGAGTCCTTCCTTGACCTTTAAAATGGGCTCTTGTCTTCCTGATAATCTTTCATCTTTCATCTGGACTAAGTCCTTCCCTTTTTCTTTTGACCTCACTGCCCTTCCTTGCTTATTACTCCCAAAATGTCATACTAAATTGCATTGTGTATCCTACACCCTCTGATAGAATCTGAATCCCCAAATGTAGTTCCAAATCCTGCTGTGATTTGCATTTGGTTAACATTTCAAATCCTGCTGTGCTTTGCATTTGGTTAACATTTCAAATCCGGCCGTGCTTTGCATTTGGTTAAGATTGATAATCCTCCCGTGCTTTGCATTTGGTTAAGATTTCAAATCCTGCTGTGTTTTGCATTTGGATAACATTACAAATCCTGCTGTGCTTTGCATTTGGTTATGCTTGCAAATCCTGCTGTGTTTTGCTAAACTTGCTCTGCACTTTGCTTGTTTTTTTTTACTTCTGTAACTCGCTGTCACAGTGACCTCACTGCACTCCTTGTTTTTCCACCTGCTCCCCCCCTTCTCTTGCTACCACACCCATAGTACTTTCTGTCTCTCCTATCTTCCCCAATTGCTTTTCCATTGACTATCCCTCCCTTCTCAGTCTTTTAGGAAGAAGTTCAAAAAGGACATCTTGGCCTCCAACCCTGGTCTCCCTATAGCTGACACCTACTCCAGCGCTTCCTCCAGACAGGCCCTCACCGACATCCTCTTTTTCGTTCCCTCACCAGATCTACAGACTCTTCATATGATCTCTCTGCTCTCTCCTGTCTTCTCCTATCTCATTAATGGTGGCACCCGATGGGAAGCTCTTATGGGTCCTTTCGACTCTTCTAAAGTCATCATTAATGTCTACCTTAATGGCACAGTCATGGTCCAAGGCCCTCAAGCCAATCTCCTCCTCTTTGATAGGCATTTCCCTTGCCTCATCAATTTCCTCTCATCTCCTGCTGTGTCCCTGCACTCTTGGCTACCTTGCCCTCGCCTCCCTCCTCTTCTGCATTATCTCAGGCTACTTCCTCACCTCAGCAGGGTGTTCATCTGATTTGTGCCCCTCCTCGGAAGGCCTTTAAGGCTGGCAACCTTCTTGATCTTGCCACTCTCAACTCTCGCTCTGCTATCAAACACTCCTCTGACATCTGCCACCTGCTTGAAGAACTTGACCTTGATGTCCTCAGTCTCACTGAGGCATGGTTGACGGCCAACCTCTGTCACGAGCGTTGACACTCTACTCCCTGATGGCTACAAGATCCTCTCTGCACCCAGATTCACCCGGCCCGGAGGGAGTGTGGCCCTGATCTTTCCTGAGTGGATTCCTACTTCTATCATTCTCACTCAGACATACTCCTCTTTCAAATGCCTTGTCTGCAGGCTCTCTCTCTCTCTTAGTCACTCCCTCATCGTTGCTACTATCTACCGTCCCCTTGGTCCGATCATCTCTTTTCTCTCCTAGTGGGTGGACCTCTCCTCCTCCTTCTTGGGCTCAACTTCACAACTCCTCCTTCTTGGTGACATCAATATCCATCTAGACTCTCCTTCCTCCTCTGTACTCTTCTGTGACCTCTGTGATTCCCTCTCCCTTTCTATCTTCCCCTCTGCCCTGATTCACTCTGCAGGGCATACTCTTGATGCTTTTATCTCTTCTGACCACCCACTCTCCATCCCTTACTACCCCTCTATCCTGGAGTTATCACTCCCTCCTCTCCTCTCATATCTCCCTCTCTTTCCCCCAGGTCAGTCCTACCCCAACAATGCCACCAACCTTCTTGGACATCCGGCCTATGAAGCATGTGTCAGTTGAGGCTTTCGCCGCCTCCTTCTCTCCCCCCTCCTCCTCTGGCTGACTCACATCCTGACACAGCCCTGTCAATTCTCTACTGCTCCATTTTCAATACTCTTGATGCTCTTGCCCCTGTCATGAGGGTCCGCTTGAAGTCCAAAAACAAGTGCAACTTTTGGTATGACTCAGACCTAGCCACACTTAAACGTAAGGAAGGAGGAAATTAAGGGCTTCTTTTTCATCCTCTCACAAACTGGCCTACCGCCTGCTCCAAAGGCAATGCAGACTCTCTATCTGCACTAGGAAGAGAGCCTACATCCAAGCCAGTGTCTCTGTGGATTTAACAACTCAGCCAAACTCTTTAAAATCTGCAAGGAACTTGCCAACCCTGCTGCAGTCTCTATCTCTCCTGTCGCTTCCCCAGCCCTTTCCACGGCCCTTGCCTCTCACTTCATCTATAAAAACCTAGGATATCCTGCCCTCCCTCTTGTCCCTTCCACCTCTCCTCCCCTCTCCTTCTTTGAACTCTGGCCTTCTTGCAGCTACCCCCACTCTTTCTCCTCCTATCCTCGCTTTACCGTGATGAGGTCTCTAGACAAGAATGATCTATGAAAGTCTCATCAAAACAGGTTCACCCTGTTCTTCCAAAACCATCAAGGACCACATTACCACCGTCGCCCCTGCCCTGGATTATTTCTCTGACCTCTCCTTTACCTCAAGAGTTTTCCCCACCCCTCTCAAGCAGTCTCTTGTGCACCCTCTTCTCAAAACACCCACTGCTGACCCTTCATGCCCCGGGTAACTATCACCCAATCTCCATTTCTGGGCAAACTCCTGCAAAAGCTGGCCATCTCACAGCTTACATTCATTCCGATTCTGTTGGTTGTCTCCATGACCATCAATCTGGCTTTAGAGCTGCCAGAAACCCGGAAACTGCTCTCTTGGACATCCGTGAAGGTCTGCTCTCCAACCTCGATTCTAACATCCCATCTGTCCTCATCCTACTCGATCTCTCTTCCGCCTTTGACACGGTCAACAATACCATCCTGCTCAACCGTCTCCGTGACATCCTAGGTATCACTGATCGGTCTCTGGCCTGGCTGACCTCTTTCCTCTCTGAACAATCCTCCCAGATCCAACTTGGGTCCTTCCTTTCATATATCTGCCTTTCTATGTGCGGTGTTCCCCAGGGGTCTCATCTCTCACCCTGGCTTTTCATCCAATACCTAGCAACTCTCGCCCACCGTATTGCCATTTTGTGCTCCTACTTTCAGTGCTAAGTGCTACGCGGATGACACTTTGCTCATTTTCAGGCTCCCCTCAACCACCATCTCTCCTTCTCTCATCTCTGACTGCCTATCTGCCATTCAGGACTGGTGTGATGTGCTGCCAGTGATCTCTGCCTGAAGGCCAGTAAGACGGAGATTCTCCTCATCGGCACACCTCCACCCTCCTTTCCTGTTACTCTCTGGCCGGCCTCCCTTGGCCCTACTCCCACCTATGAGGCTAAGAATTTCGGCGTCATCTTTACTCCACACTCTCCTTCTGTGCCCACATCTCTGATGTCTCTAAAAAGTAAAACTTTCTAATTCTGCCCTTCCTCTCTTTTTCCCAGAAGCAAGATTTGCTTTATTGAGGGGCTGATTCTAAAGTGCTTTAGAAAAAAAAAAACAGTCATAAATATGGGCACATTTCAATTCTGCGACAAACATCTATTATCTATTGAGGGACCCTCTGATACCACTATGGAACTTTTAATCTTCTCTTCCTCCTGAACAAATAAAAAAAGAAACAAGGCAAACAAACGTGTAGAAACGCAGTTCAAAAAGTCAAAAATAGGGTTGGCAAAGCATAAAAATAATAACTGTGTTTCGAGAGCATTTTTTAAATCATTGCTAAAATCTACTAAAGATACACCTTGCACTGTGACTTTTGATGATGAACCCCAATCGCTGGATATGACTCAGAATGACGCTGGCTCACATCACAAAAACAAGTCTAAGAAGAAACATAAGAAAGACAAGAAAATAATACATATTCTCTGACACACTGATTCAGACGGGAATATTTTGCCACACTTATCTTGAAGAAAACCATCCTCCAAATCTTTCTGCGATCACCCTTCACATAGCCTTCATTTGCTGCTCACACCTTCCTGCTCTGTAGTCAGGTTTAGCTTGGGCGGCACTATAACTACTCATCCACTCTCTCAGGGTGCTAATGGAATTATCTGGATGCTGATTTGACTGCAGACTCATCGTTATTTTGCACTAAAATCAAGTGTATTTTTAAACTAGATCAGGCCACTATTTGAAACAGGAGGCGTCTGGGATTATTCTGTCCAGTAGTTTTTCAAATATTTGATGGAGAAGGGGGTGCTCCCTTCTCCCCAGATCATAGCTATCTCTCCCATGGTGATTTGCAGCAAAGAGGCTTTTCAGAAATGAAAAATCTGCAATTCTTTTTGTTCAATGCTGTTATAACGGGTATAATGACATGAGGACAGAAGTGGGAAGTCTGTGTATTCTTTTTTCTATATTTACTTGAATAGTGGTACTGAAAAGAACATTTGGGGGTGGGAGGAGGAGAGAGAGAACATAGATGGGAAGAACATTGGGCTTGGCACATGTTACAAAACGAAGGGAGAACATTGGTACTTGAAAAAAAAAAGCCTAGCAATGGCAGTGTTGCTGGTGTTTTGAAACTGCAACTGCCCTCTCATCTACGGTGGCACCTCCCATGGGAATCCTGTTGTGGCATAGGAGGCACAAGATCAAGCAATCTCTCAGGTTCACCGACAGCCGAATGAGAACAGGTTGGATCACAGGTGGTACGGCCACCGTTGCCCCGCCGGTTTGAATGTGCCAAAGCTGTGGCCTCATATATTGCTGGAGATGATGTGGACAGAGCTGATGGTGTTGATGGTGAGGATGTGGATGCAGCACTGTTTACCCGTTGTGCTGCTTGGGTCTTCACCTTCTGCTTGTAGTGGGCCTCATCCACCTCATCCCAGTGGACCTGCACCAGGTGCTGGATGAAGATTTAGGTGCCCATGCTCTGGGATAGCACATTGGACAGCCACCATCACAGGACCTCGATGCCGAAGGTCCAACAGACCTCCTCCACCTCCTTTATGTTGTGGTGCTCCATGTCGAGGCCATCATTATGCTGCACGCCTTCTGGGTGGGGGGATGATGCAGTGGCAACCCAGACGACATCACTGTATTGCGGAGGGACAATGACCTCCTATATGTCAACATCACTGCTGTGTCGGGACATGATGGTATATGCAGGACTGGGAGGAAGATGTACACAGTAAAACAAAAAGAAAAGCCGAAAACACAATGTCACCTAAAAGAAAAATGTTTAAAAAAGAAAACAAAAAGATAAATAAAGAAGGAGTAAGGCAAGTTAAAAAGGGAATGTAAAAATAGGTTTTTTCTTTGCAAAAAGATTTTACTGCCAGGAGTGGAAAGTGTCTGTAGCCAAGACAAAAAAACAATGAGAAAATCATACAAGTTTACTGTGGGTGTGGTGAAATAACTGTTGTTATGAGAGAGAATCAGTCAGGAGTCATGTTGCAGAGCCGCAGTAGTTATCCTCGCGTTCACACAGTGGGTGTAGGTTCATAACCGCGGCTACTGGACATAGAAAGTAAAAAAAAGACTTCAAATTGCATGATTTCTACTGTTCTCACCGTATTAATGGCACATAAATGATTGATCATGAGGTGGCCTATGGTTGTACTATTACCAAATGGCGGTTTAAGATT
Source organism: Ambystoma mexicanum (assembly GCF_040938575.1). NCBI lineage: Eukaryota > Metazoa > Chordata > Amphibia > Caudata > Ambystomatidae > Ambystoma > Ambystoma mexicanum. Next base: position 356,361,322 of record NC_090923.1, read on the forward strand.
TGTTACAAAATGGCTGAGTAGCCACAGGAAAGTCATGTAGGCAGGTGAAAGTTGACCCCGAAAGCTGTAGTTATCGCATGTACGCCTCTGTAGGCACTGGTATAGCTGCAGTAATGGAACAAGCAATGGCCATCATGTGTATTCAGCACTCTTTGATAACCACAACTATAACAGCTTGGTTGTAGCCCCAGTAACCTTGCCACCCAAATGAGACTGTGTGTTTTTTCATAGCTGCGGTTATGGACCATGGAAACCAAAACTTTTAATTCATGCATTGAGATACAAAATGTAACTGATTGCACTCTGGCATGTATTGTAACTGCTCCAACAGGTTTAGCAACAATCAATATAGATTGTGTTACATTACATCAATTGTTGATTCTACCAGTGGAGCACGGCAATAAACTTAAAAATCAAACATGTGTATCAAGTGCAGCACAAGAAGTAGGGAAAGCTGTAAGAGAATCATACACCATGATTGTAGATGAAGTGGGCATGGTGTCTAACATGATGCTAGTGTTCCTTCACTTGAGGTCTTGAGAACTGTTATGATGTTTTGTTTGAAAGGAAACATGTCATTGGTGTTGGAGATTTGTTACAGTAAACTCCAGTGCAAGGTCAACCAGTCTTCAAGATGCTGCAATCTAAAGATAGTCACAATAGTATAGGTAACATTAGTAATGTCAACCTTTGGAATTGTTTTGAATTCAAGTACTTGCCATTCATGTGAGTCAATACGCAGATTTAGAGTTTACAGAAACGCTAAATAAGATACACATAGATATCCTTGAGGAGAATGTGACGAAAGTCTTAAAAGGGAGACTGATTTCCAACATGTTTTATGCAGGTTGCACTTGACCTGATGTCATGTTCACTTTTCAAGAAAATAACATTTGTTGTGTCGCTTTGATGTGTACACTTGGAGAGTGTGACAAGTTTAACTCTATAACGCAACATAAGACTATGGGTCTCATTACAACCCTGTTTTACAGGCACGGCTGCTGCCGGAGTCTCATTTTTTCCGGCGGCCAGAAATGGGCAATTACCGGGTCATTACAGTCTCGCCGGACCCGGTATTTGCCCATTCCTGGATACTGGAAAAAATTCTTCCCCATTCCCATTTGAGCCCCATAGGGCTCAATTGGAATGAGGAAGCTGGATGCACAGGCACCGTTATCAACGGTGCCTGTGCATCCGGAATGCTGTGCTCACGGGTGCCTTTCACTCCGCCAGGTCTGAGCACAACTTAGAGTTTGCCGGTCTGGATTCAATGGTACCGGTAAGCTGACTGGTACCATTGTATCCAGACCGGCAAGTTCGTAATGAGGCCCATTGTAGAGATAAAATCATGTGATGTTTTAGATGCCCATTTTATGCCACTAGAGTTAGATAAAAAAGCAAAAGCACGATTAATTCAATTAGACAATTCATTTTACAGCAGGTCTAGAACTGAGTAAAGTTAAAAAGGAACTTTAATGTGGAAATTGGTCTAGTCAATGGACAAATTGGAAGAGTGGTTGCATTTCACACTTTTCCTCATAGTACAAATATTGAACATATTCTCAATATGTTTGCTTGTGTAGAGGAACCTCATACGACTCCTCGAACCTCTGCATACTTTATGCTTTTTCAGGATACCTTTGTGAAAAGAGCACAATTTTCATTTTGATCTGCATATGCATAAATCACAAGAGTTGACTTTAGAAGCGGCACTGATTGACTTGGGTCACACAGTGTTCAAAAGAAGGAATGTCATATAATGACCTGTCACGCGTAAAACATATTGACGATTTATTTTGAATAAACTCTGATGAATTGAAAGTGACAGCTGACATTTCATGCATTGAACAATATAACAGATCACGTTTACGAGAATGCGCCAGATCTTGTATGTATATCTCTTCCTGTTAAGCTTATAACAAGAGGTGAAGCTACATTCAAATAAAGTGGTTCCTCTTAACTCTGCAAAAGAAGGGAATCTAGCAGTGTTGGAAAGTCAAACACACATGACATACTCCCATTGTAGATTTAGTAATAGAACAGGAGTTGAATGCTATTCAAATGCAGCTTTGTCTATGTTTTTTCAAATGACACCAATGATGCAAACAATAGCTTCAAAGGTAGAGAAACAGCTATAAGTGGGACTTTCAATTCTTAAAGTACATGAAAGATCACACAACACACATTCAACAACGTCAATCCAAAATGTAATAGCTGTTGCGAGTCAAAGGGAACATTTCTCTCATAATACACAGGAAGATAGTCAAGAGTTTTAATGACTATTTCTGAAGTACAAGTGCAAGAAACATATAGTGTAGATACGCAGAAATATATTACGAGTGGAAACATGAGTGTCCACAATTTTACAAACAGCAAATGTATTGCCAACTTGCAGAAAGTTTTTGATATCTTCCTGACCCTGATCAGAAAAGTGTGAATATTTCTGATCTTGTAACAAAAGTATACCATGATATGTAATGCAGTGACTGTGGTTATCATTTACAGTCAACACTGCTAAATCTAGTTGTTATTAAGTAGCTTTTAATAATATTTCAGAGATATAGCATAGATGGAAGGAAAGTGTGTGATTCGGTTTGGAGTTTTGTAAACAGTCAGGTTTCTATTTGGAAGAAAACATTTAAAACACACATAGTATCTTTTCATGAGGGAGCATCCCTTCACTATGGACATTTCACAACATGTGTATGCACAGAAGTAGATTTACTTGTCTGCAATGACTGTGTAGTCACACACCAAGCTAGATTGCCAAAGGGTTCAAAGAATTCTTACTTAATGTTACTAGAACCTACGTTTTAAAATATGGTGTATATTCTGTGAATATAAACATGCAATATGGACATTAAAAAAGGGAAATTATGTAATAAGTCATTTCTGTAAACTAAAGGATAGACATTTAGTAGGTTGGAGTATGCAATCATTGCAAAGCAAATGTTTGCAGTAGATAGTATATATTCTATAAATTACACAACAACATGTATTCTGCTATATTCTACTTCTGTGTTATTATATTTTATATGTGCAAGTGTTTCTTTTAAGTACTGGGTTACATGTAGTGGTTACATGAACATTATTTTGAGTGATAGGGAGTGCAGATCCTTATATCTGAAACAAGCAAATAGAGCAAATATATTAAACATTGAGTATTTAAAAAGAAATTCGTTCTGACCCAGCATTGACATTTTAAGGACAGATGTAGGCATATTGTCATTTATTTTTTATGTGTGGAGGTGGCCAAAATAAGACACACACACATTTCACAAGAGGTATTGGAATGACAATTAAGAGGAACTCAGTATCATTTTTATGAATTGTTTGTGTATTTATGGATTTTACATATAGATTCCATCAACACCTGTACATCTAATAAACATATATTGATTGCTATATTACATAGTACCTTGAGCTGTACCTGTGTCATCAAATCTTTCCAGTTTATGTAGTAATTGGTGGATTCTCTGAAGTACCACTATATCAAGTGTGGTAGTTTCTACAAAAGTTCGGAGTGTGTTCTGTGGTTACAGTCAGGACTTTGTTCAACATAAACTATGAACAAGAAGAATTTTTTAAAAAAATATACCAGTTCTTTTTTTTGCAGTACAGATTACACAAATGTGTCATTACCATTGTATGTGTGTAGGTGGCCAAATTAAGGGCGCACACAGATTTGGAAAGAAATATTTTAATGACAATTTAAAGATAATTATATATTTGTTACTAAACTCCAGGATAATAGAAAAAAAGGATTCCACACTCCATGTTGGCCAGCTAGCTTTGTTAAAACATGTATCTGAATTTTGTTTCCAGGTTTATTTTAACCTGTACAACCAAGTGGTAGTCCTGATTGATTGCAAAGATGTCCATTTTAGATGGCCCTTTGAGCTACCCCATTTGAGGAAAAGTGCACGGTTCAAACCCCAGTTTGTGATGTTTCTGAAGTACTTCAAAAATGTAGTTTACCATTTTGTTGACAAGTTGAGGATGGTATTCTGCAGTTATAATCAATCCTCTGTGCAAATAGAAGTATTAAAGAATGATAGAAATAAAAATAAAACTTTGAAACATGAATCGTATATTGGCAAATGTAATTATTACTTTCTTATGTGTGTTGGTGGTCAAAACAAGGACACACAAAGATTTTACAAGAAGCATTGAAATGACATTGTTCTGGCTTGTAGTAAATATTAATGTATTTAAACACAGCCAACTTTTTACTGTTTATCTATTATACTGGTATGACTAGACATTAACAAGGTTTACCCTCAAAATAATTGTACATTGTTGACACGTATGTATTTCTTTGTAAAACTGATGGCATAGTTATTTATATGAATCAGTTTCCTACTTAAGGTTGCATAAACTACTCTGCAAATGTGAAATGATTGATTGGCTTTGTGTATATAGTCACATATTCTTATGATATTCTTATTGTACTAATTTTATGTAAATATAATGTATATGTAGTTCCTTTGGCAGGTGCAATAACCAATGGCATTGCTGCAGATCTATTTGGCATTTGCTGCTGCAAAACCAGGTTCGTAGTTACCTGAGTGCTTAGTGTAGTCGCCCTACTCATGCAGTGCTGTTTTTAATCTTTTACTGGCGCTTGTCCCTAAAGCAGCCTCTCCACACCCCTCCCCTTTGCAACTGTAGTTATCCTAACCTCCATTATTATTAAACGTAGGGAGCATAGTTTCCTTTATCATTCCTAAAGAGTATTCTCAAATGGCTGATTTCCATTTCCACTGGTACCCTGACTCTCTCAAGTTGCTGTTCCAGACATAGCAACGTTGAATTAGCATTTTTACTTTTTTTTTGCTTTAGGATGCTATTATCAATAATTATACATTTTATGCGCTACATTGATGTAGACATACTGGAAGAACTGAAGATAGGGTTCTCCCTTTTCTTGGGCTTGTAATGTGTGGCCCATGTTGTTAATGGCCCTAATGTAGCCATCTAAGGTGGATTTATTGGAAAATTATCAGCCTCAGTGAGTCTGCCATCCAGTGAGGTTTCTACAAACTCAGAAAGAATGTAATGTGTGTGTAAATATGTCTTTTATTAAGGAGAATTATATATAGAAAAGGCATCTGTTAGCTATACTTACTGTATACAGTAGTGATGTCTTTATGAAATGTTGAACAATGAAGTAATCCGTTTTAATAATATAGTGTTAGATTATTAGTATCATACAAATAGAAAACAGTTTAGATGTAAAAGTAAGTTTTAACCACACATTTTAGTTGAGCGACAAGTTTTTTCCTTAACAATAATATGATTAAAAATCACAGACTTAATTGGCAGAGTACTAAGAATACATTTAGTATTCATAAAGGACTTTTATGAAAATAAAAACCTACTGTTTTCTATATTGCCTTTATGACATATATTCCATTTTCGTTTACAGATGTCTTGGTGAGTAAGTGGTCGAAATGGAGAGAAAATGAAAAAGGAAAGTGACACACATTTCAAAACTTACTTTAGTATGTTAATTGTTATTAATTAATGTTTTTGCTCATTAAGTATTTTTTTTTGTTCAAAGTATTTTGAAAAAATATATAACACATAAAATATATTTGCTTTGGCATAAAAAAAACCTTGAAATTCAAGGAAAAAACGTTTGTTGCAGGGACGTTAAGGTGTGCCATACATTGTAACAAAAGCTTTGAAATGTAAGGAAAAAAAACTTTAGTTGCAGGGAGGTTAAGGTGAGAACTTAACGCAACAAAACACCTGAAATTCAGAGAAAGCCACCTTAACTTTGCACCCTTTGTTGCGCATCCTTTGACCACAATGGTGACATGACAGATGACATCACTGATGACATCAGTAATTACATTACAACAGTAACAGACATTAATCATGGCCTTTTGGCCGTGGTCAGTGGGTATGGCTGAATATATTTTAACACATTAATTTGCCACTAGCCATGGCCTTCAGCCATGGCCAGTGGTGAAAAGCTTTTGGCTGTACCCATTGTATATTTCCGTGTCCACTGTATATTTTGACATATTAATAGGCGACTAGTCATGGCCATCGGCCACAGCCTTTGGCAATGCCTACTATATATTTTCAGACACTAACGTGCCACACAATTTGAGACGTATATCTTCACATGCTGCATCAGACAAGTGAGTTTGGAATATCGTAAAACAATTCACAATTAATTTTTTGCAGCACTGAAAGTGCATCGACTATTCTGAGAGCTCTTCAATGTTGAAAGCTATATCAGCCTGCCAACTGCAGTTGTAGAATTGTGTGCAATGCTTTACTGTACGTAAATTCTAATTGTGGAATATTTAGTTGCATGAGATCCATGGATGGACACTCTCTGTACAGTCAACCGCATTACAGTAGAGCAGCAATATCCACTCTGTAGGCATCAGATGCATGCAATAGAGACATTTCAATCCATTTCATCCTAAGTGTGCCCTACAGGCACATGAGCATAGATAAGGGATGGGTTCAGAGGCAACACCATACCAATAATCATGTTTTAACTAATGCATCTAATGTAAGTGAATAATTTGGGATATGAATGGAGAAAATAATAATAATAATAATAATAATAATAATAATAATAATAATAATAATAATAATAATAATAATAATAATAAGGATTATTATTATTATTATTTAGCATTTATATTGTGCTATGAACCCTCAGGTATCTGAGCGCTGCTAATTACCCGCAGTGTGTGGTGCTCATTTATCAAACTCGGATGATGAAAGGCTGAGTTTGTCCCTGCCTAGATTCGCTGTGCTATCGGAGAGGTACCATCACCAATACATAGTAAGATAACTGCTGACACATTCCTGTAAAATGACATTGGAATTCTGATGATTTCTTTTGAGAATCATGACTTGAAAAATCACGGATAAGCTTAGATTTCTAAGTAGTTCTTGTGATATCAAAATTGTGGGAAAAGCTTAGAAAGCTATACTACTAAGAAATGCAAAAATGTCCTGCATACCTCATTACATTGGAAAACATGGATAATTCAAGATCTTTCACAGGGATCAGATGTTGGGAAAAGCATGGAAAATCAAGGGCCATATTCCACTATAAACTTGCTCGTCAGCATTGCTGGAAAATACAAGGATCTCCAATAAAACACAAGAGTAGATAAAGTTCTGTCAACTAATAATGCTTGGAAGCCAGAGTTCAGTCTAATAGCGATCTCTGAATGTGCACCTCCATTTCAGACCAAAGCTCTAGGGCTACACAATTGAACTTAATAGCTTGCATTGTGGTTTAGAGGAACGGCTATTTTATGCACAGCTTTATCAACACAAGAGTGGTGTAGTTATTGGAGCATTGCAGCCTGTTTACCAAACACCATCAATATTGTGGAGGGTTTAAAAGATGGGAGTTAACATACTCTTCTCCATACTCTTCTCCAGCACCTGCAGCCATTTCATGCCACAGTCCCACCTGGTTGGTATCACTGGAAATTCAACTCCAGCTGAGGGTCACAGAGCAAAGGGCTACGGCTATGCACATTAACTTAAAAAGGCTTGCATTTGTGCTTCATATTAGATAATTGTCATTTCATTGAAACGTCTTAGTATTTAATCAGTCAAATATTGTAGAAGAGCTTGGAAAATCCCTGCTCATATTGTTTCAAAATGGATTTCAGACAACCTTACATGGAACCCAACCCATTGAAGCAAACCGAGAGTACACCACACCATAGTTTGCTGAATGAAAAGCCAGGATTGTAGTGTGCAGTAAACTATCCATCATATATGACCCTTTTTCCAGCTCCTTTTATTCCCTCAGTTTTTCTTTTATTCTGAGTTTATATTTTGTTTTATGCTGACTGAAAGCTAATTGCTGAACTTAATTTACGGTTTCGTTTCTACTGGAATAGCCTGTAAAATAAAAACAGGCCGGAACGGGCAAAAGTGGATACTGCTATACCTTTATGTGTAGGGGAAATGACGACTAATAACAAGCATAGTAACAAAAGATTGCCAAGAAATACAGACATATAGTAATAAAATGGAGCCTCACAATGAAGTATAGACAATGGTCTACATTATAAAAAGAAAGACAAGAAAAATACACACTGCAAGTCTACAAGATACAGAGCTTACCATACTCAGATTATGCCACACCAGGCTGAATCAACATTGATATAAATTGCAATCATGAAACTGGAGAATGCGGGTACTGCAGCGAACCATAAACTATATACACCGAGTAATTGAAATGTGTAGAGTTTGAAATTCAAGGAAAAGTGTTGATGGAGATTGCGGCTGCAACAATGGAGGACCTATTGAAAGAGAAGAGAGGGGATAACCAAATTAGGAAAAAAACAGTTTATTTTGAAATACATTTCAGATACAGAAAAGTGGGTACGTTTTAGTTGTGGATTGAAGTAGCAAGCAGGGGTTAGACATTACCACCCTTTAGGTGGAAGTTGCTCCAACAACACAATAAAGAACACGGTAAATAGAATAGTCAGCAGCATTTTGAGCTAAAATTATTAATATGGTACTGTTTCCTTGCTTACTTGGACACTTTGTGATTCACATAAATTAAAAATAAATAGTACCCCTTATATGTGTTTAAAAATCAACTATGTGCTAAATTGTTGCAAAATATTTAATCACTGAAAGTCTTGATGCAAGAAACTTAAATGTAAATGTACGTGGTTTAAAATACCAATAGAAATGTCTCTCTAAGCTCTTCACCAATCAAATGATATATTTGTAAATCCAAACTTCTCTACACTATCCTCCAGGCTTTTCGGATGAAAGCCAAAATGCACTTCTGCAAAAGAAGTAGAGTAAAAGACTAAGTTTCTCACAATTAGCAATCAGCCAGCTATGGATCTAGCAAGATGAAACCTTATGTTTAACTATTGTTGTTAGGAAAGGCTTTGATTGCCAGGTTATAAAACTTAAGCTGTATCTGAGATTTGGGAGATTGAAAAAGAACGGCATATTTTATGATTTCCTATGAAATTCCATCTTTCAATGAAAGGTTTGTGAAAAACGTTTTAGAAACAAAATCAATCCCAAGCTCCAAGAAACCATACACCCGCAAAAGATTTTTTTACGAACAGCCCTTCACTGCAACTCTTTATTTCACTCTCTCCTCTAATACTACTCATACTATAATGTCACAGGTGCTCAACCTTCATGCCATCCTGCTCAACCGTCTCCTTGATAACCTGGGTATCACTGGTCAGGCTCTGGCATGGCTGACTTCTTTCCTCTCCAATCGACCCTCCCAGGTCCAACTTGGGTCCTTCCTCTCTGACATCTTTGTCTCTACCTGTGGTGTCCGCCAGGGATCTAACCTCTCTCCCTGGCTGTTCAACCAATACCTGGCACTCCTTACCCACCGCATCGCCAGTCTCTGGCCCAACTTTCAGTGCTATGCGGATGATACCCAGCTCATTTTCAGGCTACCCTCGACCTCCTCTTCTCCTTCCATCATCTCTATCTCTCTTCTATCCAGGAGTGGTGTGCCGACAATGACCTCTGCCTTAATGCCAGTAAGACTGAGATTCTACTCATCGGCACACCCACTCCCTCCTTCCTAGCAGCTCTCTGGCCAGCCTCTCTTGGCCCTCTTTCTGCTCCCACCTGCAAGGCTAAAAACCTCAGCTCATCTTTGACTCGACACTCTCCTTCTCTCCTCACATTTCTGACATTGGTGTATGCCTCAGAGGGTGACGTGCCTCAGACCCAATTTACTGTCTTGCAGATGACTGACTGACTGAGCATTGACCAAGAGGGTAGGTAAAGTGTAGGTCGTGTGCCTGCCTTCAGTGCAGGAAGAATAGCCTGAATAATTGTGTTGGTGGCTCGCTGAGTGTGTCAGAGAGTCACAATGAGTTGCAGAATCTGCTTAATTACACCACTGTCTGATGAACTGAAAATGGAATGAACCATTTAAAAAAGGATTAAAGAGAACCAGTGTTGATTACACTAAAATGAGCTAATCTAGACAGAATTTAAATTAATGGGCCAAATTAGAACTGCTAATTTAAATTGCTGAACATTGACAGAGAATTGTGAAATGACAGAAATCCAATTAATTATGTTTCACATTTTATGACTGAACAGATATGGAGTTTTTACAGACAGAATGCCTCCCAGCTGGGAATGGGCCCTTCTATTATGTAATATTCTGTCATCGAAAAAAGGGCAATAGTCCTTATTAGAGGTTTTTCAGTAATTTTGCATTAATTATGCAAAATGAATGCCAAAACTGTTTACCGTTAACCACACTTAGTTCAGCAGAGTTACCACCAGATTATGAATGATGGTGAAGCAATATAAATCTATTTTGGACCCTGCAGCACTGCATTTGAAATTGTTTTGGATTTACCATGTGCTGTCATTTTAAATTGTTGAGTCCATTGGTTTTTGCCTTAAAGTGAAGGATTTACCTGCAGCATCTGGTTCGATGTAAATCCTTCACTTCGGGGTCAGAAGTTGGAATTCAGCCCTCCAGGAAAAGTGCCAGTTGTTCTGTTACCGTAACATAAAAGTGGCAGCCATAACATGCCTGCCACTTGTTTACCATGTCATCAAACTTGCAACGAGGCCCAATATGTATTTGAGATGGTGGAGACAAAGAAAAAATACTGCAATTCACCACTGATTTCAGTGTCAACATTTCCTGGGCAGAATAAAGTGGAATACAAATATTTAACAGGTTCAAAGGGATGTAATGTGATATTACACAGCTCACTAATTAGACCGGCTAGTTTAGGAACATCCTACTTGTTATTGTAAGCTGCCATCATATTGTCAATAATTGTCTTGGCTGATGATATGTTTTCTAAAGCAAATGTTTGTCATTTTGGAAAAACACAAAAAAGCAGTTAATTTCTCTTGTAGAACATTAAAATGCACCATAGGAGTTTATTGACAATGAAGCCACGAATTAGGTTTCTTATTGTTACGCTCACATAACTAGTAGGGAATAGGACAGGTGAAAATGCAATGTTTCCCACTTTTTATGTAGACAACTAAATAATCATGCCACAACTAATATGCCGCCTGTTGGAAAGTGGCACTATGCGCATTACTGTGATTGTAAAATAGCAGCGGAAGGACCTAATTATATAACAGTATATCTAGTAATTGAGCACAACTCCAGCCAGTGGTTAGCACCATGATACAACAGCGTCAACATATTTTGGGATGAGAGTTTGGATTTGGAGTGTTGTTGATGAAGAAAAGGTTTTCTGGAGTTGTTGATGACCCTGTGCTTAGGATGATCTAAGGTTGTAACACTTTAAACACAAAATTGCTCTAAAAAAAGATATTGTAAAAAACAAACAATTTTAGAGAATACGTCGGTTTCCCATTTCATAATAATAATAATTTGGCACTTATATAGTGCTACGAACCCTCAGGTATCTGAGGGCTGCTTATTATTACCCACGGTGTGTGGTGCTCATGCTCTGCACGGATGTCAAAGCGAGCACTCTACTCGCTGTGCCACTTGACCGGCATGATTGTCATGCCCTGAACAGGCATAATAAAACTGGATTTTCATCACAAAAGTGTATCCTTTATTTAATGACAGCAACTTATTTTTTTTCTTTTTGGTATACTTTTACAAAAGAATAGACAAAAACAACCCAACCATTTGAAAATAAATAACTAATTATTTACAGGGCTCGAAATTAGGATTGGATCTACAGGCGATACAAGCAGCTCTTGGGTATCCAGACGTAACTGGTCACCAGGAGCTACCACTGGGGAACCAGGAGCTAGTTCATTCCATTAAGTAAATCTAACTTCCACATAAAATGCAAACATATCATAGAATCCATTATTTATAACCCCATATGCTTTAAATGCCATGTAGATGTCCCTAAGGTTTATTGACAGATTGTCCCAAATGCACAGAGTAAAATTCACATTGTTGTGCTTGTTTGTCATCAGTTGGCCTGAGGAGTCAAAGGTTGGTCCTGGTGGCTGTTCATGTTAAGCTAACCAGGTTCTTTTAGTCTTTAAGCAGGAGCTAAATAGCTCCCAGTTCCCTTCAATTTTGAAGACTGATTTAACAAAAAGGTTCATATATCCCCAAGTGTGGAGGCTGTTTCCCGCTGTTGCTCATACAATAATTTCAACGACAATAAAATGAGATCAGCATATTTCAACTCATATATTACTAGTTTGCTTTCTCATGATATTTCACAAATTAATCCATTAGAATAAATGAAAGAGTGAAATCAATACACTGAACTCATTAGATTTGGATCAATGATTGCAAAATATTCATAAAAAATAAGGCCTTCTCAGCTACATATTGAAATAGAAATATGAACAGTTAAATACATTGTATCACAACTTTGGGGCCGATTCATGGAATAATTGTGCGCCAAGATCGGTGGCGCAAGCGAGAGAAATCCAGAGCACGTGTGCGAATCGCACGCAAGCGATTCATGGAAGTCTGTGCGTGTTCTTTTCCAGAGAGCTCTGCTGAAATCGCTCTTGACGCACACGTCACTGCGACATCTCGAACGCTGTGCAGGGCGTGCACAGTAAAAGCACACAACGTGTAGCGCACACACCCAAAAGGGGGCGGAACACGCAGAATGGGGAACAATGCGTGAAACTGAGGGCGGAACTCGGGAAGTACTGCAGGGAAATACATGGAACACCCACATATTCGCAAACACCACGTATTCATGGAATGGAATAGGGGAAAACCGCTCACCAAAAGACACACACAGGTGTAAACACATCCGCCCCACAAAGGCAGGCGGAAGCGGCCCCACACAGTATACAAGTGTCTGCAAACAACAAACACGCATATACAGATATGATAACTGTCCCATATCTCGCTGCATCGATCGTGGGACATCTTAGAAGGAGAAAAATAGCCAGACCCTGCATTTTATTGCCCAGGACCAGCCTTTTTGGGATGCCGGATGATGAGGTCTATGGCAGGTATAGGTTTCCACCTTATATCATCCTAGACCTGGTCACTGAGCGGGAGGATGACCTCACATCACCCACCTTGTGCTCCCAAGTACTGAGCCCCTTGGAAAAGGTGCTCAATGTCCTGCATTTTTTGGCCACTGGGTAATTTCAGCGGACAACTGCCATAGTTGGGGGCATCTCACAGCCAACACAGTCATGCTGCCTACACCAGGTGTTGGCAAACATGACTGCGCGCTTCTCAGTCCGCAGGCACATATACATGCCCAGAACACCCGCAGAAAGGCAGTCCATGGTCCAGGACTTTTAAAGGGTGGCACACTTCCCCAAAGTGCTCGGTGCAATAGATTGTACCCATGTGGCCCTACGTCCACGTAGGGCCACTGAGAACATCTACCGCAACCGCAAGCACTGGCATTCCATCAACGTGCAGGTTGTATGAAATGCTCATGGAATCATTACCTCTGTCTATGCAAACTATTCTGGGTCCACCCATGACAGTTTCATATAAAGAATGTCCGCCCTGAGCCGGGACCTGGAAGCTGGGAAGCATGGTGACACATGGCTCATTGCTGAGTAGAAATGTCTGTGCACATGCATGCATTTGACACACAGACAAATACACAAACACAACTAATGACAACCATCATCACATCCCCAGGGGACAGTGCCTATCCTCTGAGCACCCACATGATGACGCCAATACGGAACCCCACCACACCACCCCAGGTAAGATACAATGCAGCCCATATTGCAACCAGGGCCATAGTGGAGCGCACTTTCGGAGTGCTCAAGTCACGCTTCCGCTCCCTTGACTGCTCTGGTGGCCAGCTACTATATGCACCCCCATTAGTGTGCAGGATCATTGTGGCAGCATGTGTCCTGCACAATGTTGCAACACAGCGGGTGTACCAGTTGACATGGTGGTGCCCCCACATACCCAACCACACTCACAGGCTCTGCTCATGGGAGGGGAAGGGCACATGGCGAGGCAGCCCAGACCCAGCTTGTGGCCACATTTTTCACCTAAACTTCCACCCCTGCGGAGTGCACACAGGCCTGGCACATACCAGGTGGCAATCGATGATGACAAAGAGAATAGTCAACTGTCACAACCTTACCACCCTGAGAATGTTGCCATGGAAGGCCACATTGTGTGCATCCCTAGCTACTTAAACATAACCAATCCGGTGTGTCCAAAAGGAACACATGCAAGGTGCATATCCCAACACCCCATGCAAAACAGGCCATGAAAATCACTGGTATGTCACCTAAACCATCCCAACCCCGATTACCCTCGTCGGCCACACCATGACATGGCATGCAACAGCAAAAGAGCAAACCAAATGCACAACACATGACAAATTAGTTACGAAGTGCCACGTGATAAATGGATACAGGCCTGAGACAAGCACACCTGACATGGAATCAAATGAAATGACTGACCAACAACCTCCCACACATACAAAGTCATACACAAATGCATACCACCAGCGGTACCATCAACAAAAGACAGAATGCCTGTTGGCATGCACATTGGCCAATGCAAATCTGCAAATCCCAAAACTGTGTGCTGTGTGTGTCCCCTGCAACACACCGCTCAGCACACAGCACAGTGAGCAGTCATTATATTGGGAATACACCTTGAGCATCATATATAAAAGGACAAACAACTCAAATTGCCCAGTGACGCATGTACATGATCTGAAAATTGTAAGTGATCATGCGCTGCAGGGACACAGCATGGCAGAGAAGGCAATCTGTGTGCATGTGTGGGCATGGATGGGTGATTGTATGTGTGGTGGTGCATTGTGTAAGTGTGTGTGTCAGTAGGGACATGCACTCAATACATGCATGTGAAATGAAGTGACCCTCAGTGTCCTGTACACATCACATGTGAACATTGCCCAGGTGGACACCCCAGTGTGTCAAACCACACCAATCCCCTGACACTTGAAAAGTAAACCCAACACAGGAACAACATGTACACAGTACCCCATATTGACAATGTCAGACAGTGACCAATCACTGTAGCCCAAGCGTACCCTCATTTCCTCACCACCTTGACCTTCAGAAGAACTGTCTCTGCCGTCGGGCTCTTCCTTCTAGTCTACCTGGCTTCAAGATGCCCCTTCCCCTTAGTTTTCCTGCTCTTCCTTTCGTGTAAATAGGGTCTAACCCCCTCAGAGGCCACCTTGACAGGTAAAAATACCAAATCGGAGAGAACTCCAAGGAGCCAAACCCACAAACCAGGGAAAAAGCCTCAAGGCGCCAAAAAACCCTGGAAGAGTCTCCAGTAGCTGACGTAAAGTTGTAGAAAATGGCCAAGTACATGTCCAAGCTGAATGATAGAACAGCTTCCAAGGTTGCATAGTTGTAGAATGGTTCAACAGGATGGGTAGGAATATGAGTAGACAATTATCAATGAGGATGCCACAACTGATGGGTAGAGTTGAAACTTGTGTAGAAAATAACCAAGGAGGCTGGCACAACTGGATGGTTGAGCTGAAAAACAATCAATCCTTGATAGCGTGAACAGAGAAAGGCGGAGACAGCACAAGTCTGGAAAGGCAGCGTGAATGCGAGATTGCCGGAAAACAGCTGACCGCAAGTTAAGAGCCAGAAAAGTTGAATAGCTTCGGTAAAAGGCTGAAGTCAACATAAAGGTATGGATGGAATAGATGAAAGATAGGAGGAGCGAGAGAGAGAGATAGAGGGAGAGAGAGAGAGAGAGAGATAGAGGGAGAGAGAGAGAGAGAGAGAGAGAGAGAGAGAGCGAGAGAGAGAGATGCTGTTGTACACAGTGTACCGAGGAAAACTGAGACAGCGTAAGAGTATGCAGAAATAACTGACTGAGAGACGGGCGGACAGATCTGCAACAAGGACAGTAGTCACCAGAGTGTGAAAAACGAGTAAAAGAGCTGGAGGCAGTAGGAAAACTGTGCCGTCACACAGCAGCAAAGTCCAAGAGGGAAGAAAGATACAACGTGCCATCCAAACGGAACTGAGCGTAGAAGTAGTTTATGCAGCCATCTCAGGAGAGGACTGGACCGTGAGTTGTGGTTCTTGGCTCACATTCCTAATGCTTCCACCTTTGGCACAATTCCCAGGGGCTGAACCTAACACGTACCAACTTGACATTTTCAACACCCGGCCCCCTCCCACCATCAGTGTGGCTTTGACAGCTAAAGGGTGCAAGCTACTGTCTACAGCATGAACTGCATCAAGCATGTATACAGGCAAGAAATGAAAAAACATCACAATCAACTTCAATAAAAGCACAGTTCAAAAATGTACTCACCAAAATTGATTGCAGACATGCCATGGAGAAAACATCCATAATTCCCACTAGGGGTGTATACACAAGTAGCACAGCAGACTGGCCACAGATATGATGAAAGTCCAATGCCCTTGTGTAATTTGCTGTCACTCCGAACCATCCTTGCAAGCCCATGGAAAGGGGAAGCAGGAGTGGCATATGTGTCAGGACCCAAAGCCACAAACACATACACAAGACAAGCATGTATGGGCCCAGCTGGAACACACAGTGGATGCCTTCAAAAGCCACAAAGCACCACACTGTCACATGAATGCACAATAGAAAAATGATATTTTTTGAAGAAATAAAAATGGCCACATACGACCCAGGGGGGGGCCCAGGAAGGGGAGGTACAGGGTGCACATCAACACCCACATGCGATGATGTGGAGACCAAAAAAAACACCATGGGCTCAAAGCCTGCACGGCCCGACCTGTGTGGAAGATAAGTCGTCGTCCTACTCACCCTCTGGATGGAAATCAGAAGGTGTATGTGCCACAGTTGCCTGACCATGCCTATCCACAGCTTGCCCCTCCACGGCAGCAAGCATGCAGGTCTGGTAAGCCTGGTCCTGTGTGGCAATGGCATGTAGGTCAGTATGCAGCACCTCACGTGATACGTGTGCTTCCTCTTGCAAGGTAGCACGTGTAACACAGAGTTCTGTTTGCATGGCCTCACATGACATCTGGAGCACCTCCCAGCATGCACGTAGCTCAGACGAGATGGTGTTCTCAAGCTGCTCCAACCTCACTTCTGACCGCTGCCTCTGGGTCTTGTTGAGCACACCCAGAGTAGATCTGAGAGATTGGTGTTCTACCCTGAGGGCCTCCATGTGTGCCTCTGCCTAAGCATCAAGTACTTCACGCAGAGACACCATTTCAGCCCAGCGTGCCCTGTTTGAGGCTGCCATGCCCAGTCTGAGTGAGCGACACATGGTCTGCGGTGCCTGCTGCTGGAGCTCCACCTGCCTATGAGGGGGGAGCACGGATTGGGCCACACGTTCCATGCCTTGAGCGATCTTATTAATAGCTGCCCCCTTTTGCTGTGAACTGGCAAACATGGATTGCTCCCACTCAGTATTCCCCGGTGGCGCACAGCCTCCGCATTGCCAGACATTACACCTGCGGGACCCAAGGATCCGTGGTCCTTGCTGGATTGGCACCGCCCACGGCTGCAGGACTACATCCCTCCGTTGACATGATGCCCCAGGTACATCAGCAACTGGTGTGGAGTGTGACCGTGCGTCCAGAACCACCACAGGTGGTCGTTCGAACACTGTCTGGCCCCTCAATGCAGGTGTCACGGACAGAAGATCATCCACATCAGGATCACTCACTGGCGACGAATGGTCATGATGCCCATCCAACTCAACATTGTGCTCAGAGTGATCATCAGAGCTTGACTGATTGCCAGCCCTGGACAAGATGGTCTGGAGCACAAGTGGGTTCTCGTGGTCTACCACCCCACGATGCCCACTTCTGCCGGGTTGCAGATGTAAAAGCAACCCTGTGTCTGGAATGACATCACCATCCTCTGGCTCCATTGCGTCATCACCTGTAACGTGAACAAAAAAAACATGAGTACACATGTCAGCAGCACATAACCCACACACATATAGACATCACATCGACAGCTAACACATGAAGCAGACATGTCACACACAACTCAAATTCCGGGGCATTGATATGCAATGGCATCCCGAAAGCAGAAATGGATGCATGTAAATTGCGAAAGCTACACATGTACTGAATGTAGTACATCACCTCCATCACACACCACCTCTGGAAGGCACATATCACAGGCAGAAATGACAGATGGCAAAAAAAATAAATGGAACGTAGCATAAGAATGTTTGAACAGACAAATGACCACAGCTGCAAGTGAATCAAAACACACCATTACACACGTAATATGCATGTGCACATGCATCACTAAATCATCATCACCAATATAAATTCATCCATCTGTAGCTCGGCCTGTACGGGGCGTCATGGGCCCTGAAGTCATAGTGAATGTCCCGAGCAAATCGAGGGCCTACAATGAGGTATGAGGCACCATAACACCCAGTACGGTCCAAGCTGCCGATCCGTGAAGCCTCCAGAACACACTTCAGGGCCTGATTCAGCACTTTGTGGATTGAATGTGCCAAAAAATATTATTCAGTGTGTCAAATTGCCACGTCCAGGCTCCATCATATTTGCTAAGTGGGCCTGGGTGTACACGTACTGCATGACAGTGCACCTTCAGGATTGTGCTGTTGAACATAATGGGCACAATGCTGAAATCTCAGCAGCATTTACGTAAAATAACAACATATTACTTGTTCAACAAAAATGCTGCTGAGAACACATGTGTAAATAAACACTTTCACACACACCTAAGTAGCTGCAATGTTGCACTACACAAAATTGAAGCTGCTTGCATATGTATATGTGAAAGTGTTCAAACACACCCATGTTCAAATACACCCGTAAATTATATATGAACAGCATCCTATACAGCAAAGCTAGCAACTTCAACGCTGCTTGCTTTGATGTATGTGAAAGTGTACACATACACACATGCAGGCAGCACCACAGTAATTCCAACCTGATTGGCAGCCTATAATCAATCTGCGGCCTATACCAGTTGGTATAGCCCGCAGATTGACCAATCAACTTTGCTAAACACCCGCTAGGGTGTTCCAATACAGGGTACATGTGTCACAGGATGCACCTCTGCTAGTGCGTTTCATAACAGTGAAGGGATGAACATCTGATCATACATGCCAGGTCACTTTGACATTGCAGAAGTGAGTAGGCATGTAGAACGGTGTAACATGGCTCAGAAGTGGGTGTGTGCAGTGCAGAACATGTGTATGTTACCAACAATCTGCATCAACAAGTACGTTTTGATGTCAATCACTAAACATGACAGACAATGGCCCTCATTACAAGTCAGGCGTTAAGGGGTTAACGGCGCCGTAAAGAGCGTCAGCGCCGTTAAACCCTTAACGCCTGATTCACACTTTAACGCCTGCTTTTTGCAGGCGTTAAAGTCCAAGGCGCTAAGCGACCTTGGTGCTAATTACGGCACCGTATTTTACGGTGCCGTAATTAGCGCCTTCCCCATCCCCATTATGCCCTATGGGGTGTGTGCAGTGTAGAACATGTGTATGTTACCAACAATCTACATCAACAAGTACGTTTTGATGTCAATCACTAAACATGATGGCAGTGTAAGGGCAAGTTCAGCCATCATGTGCAATGTGCATGCACTGGGTTGCATGCCTACACTTAACCCTCCCCCCTTAGTGAAAATACAGGGAGGCATTGCATGGCAATGGAAGGGTGACCAGAGAACTGTGTATTGGCAGACAGTGTTGGCTAGCGTCAATTGCATCATCTCAGTCAACTGACACCACAGCAGATGAGAATGGGACAGTAAACAGGACACATGATGAACCCTCAGTAGTACACCCATTCATGCAGAAGGCACTACACCAGTTGAACAGGGTCAGGGGGCCTGCAACAGGGGGAGGCCTGTACCCCACACAGACAATGGCCCTCATTACAAGTCAGGCGTTAAAGGGTTAACGGCGCCGTAAAGAGCGTCTGCGCCGTTAAACCTTAACGCCTGATTCAAACTTTAACGCCTGCTTTTTGCAGGCGTTAAAGTCCAAGGCGCTAAGCGACCTTGGTGCTAATTACGGCACCGTAATTTACGGTGCCGTAATTAGCGCCTTCCCCATCCCCATTATGCCCTATGGGGCAAAAATGGGAAGGGGGAAGGGCAAATGGTGAATGGGGAATTACCGCCCCACTCACCTTGGAATGGGGCGGTAATTCCACCATCCACCATGGCGGAATCCGGCATGGACCATGGTGCTAATAGCATCATGGTCCACCACCTGACTTGTAATGAGGGCCAATGACACCCTAAACATGTGCCTGATGCAGGACTGAGCCAGAGTGAGCATGGAATGGATGACCAAATGCCATGATACTTATGTAATCTTGGACACGTACTACAATGATCATCCTGCCAAGGACACATAGGGGCATGCATGTAATGCACATGGAGCATGAATGGGCACTCATGTCCCCGGGGAGCATCTGCCATCTGCACAGTCCGAGTGAGACACCCTGCATCAAGGACAAAGGATGTACCCCAAAGTATGTGTCTGGCAGGTTCGCATTGGGAAGTGTGCATGTACACAGGAGCGTGGAACAGGCCATTGTAGTAGTCCAACATGTTACCCACCAGTGCCATGGTGAAATAGAGGTGCCGGGGGGTGGAGTGGCAAGGAAGAATGCCCGCGTCGAGTACCCGCATGCAGGCTGAACACACATGCACATCAGTCATGCAATGACATAGTCGGAGTGCTGAGTGGAAAGACACCACAGGCTACATGCAGACAGGTCAGTGAGCTGGAACATGGACTGGAGGGGCAGTCAGGTGACTAGCATGTGAGTAGATTGCATGTGTGGTGATGAGGACAGGCCCCGTCTGCTTCACATGTCCAGCATGCATCACAACAGGCACGCATTATTGAAGCATTGCATGATTCGCACATGAGAACCATGTACACATAGCATGTAGAGGCAGTCAAGAACAACACATCACACAAGCAAACCACACATGGGATGGACAAACACCCAACAACACTCACCGGACGCGGAATCATAATCCTGCATCTCTCCCACTCCTTTGATCAATTGTGCCAGGATGAGCTCCGCAGCGATCACCTCGTGCGGAGTGAGTTCTTCCTCCTCAGGTGGTGGCTTACTGCCAGTCACCCGAGTCATGGCATAAATGGAGGCTAGCTTTTGCTTAGCACAGCATAGGAGATGAACCGAATGCTTTTTGCAGTCCTGAGCTGTGCGCACCTCATATCTGAATGAATTAACACCATCCGCAAAATGCTGCCAGTGTGCCCAATGCTGGGCAGGCGTAGTATGACAATTTGGGCCCACTAGCATATTGTGTTCATGTTCCGACACGTAGCCCACAAGGAAGTCCAGTTCCTGCTTGTCGAAAGGCTTCTTCCTCGATGGGCCAGAGGCCGGAGCTGTGTCTGGGGTCCCAGCCTTGTGCGCAGGAGCAACCTTCCTCCTCTTGGGCAGTGGTACTGACCCTGACTGGCAAATGTCACCCTGATCAGTAGGGGCAGTGGCACTGGTGGACTGGACCAAGGGAGTGGCAGACGAGCCAGGACAGAAGCCCTGACTTGGGTCAGTGGCTGCATGGTGCTCCTGACAGGACCCAGCACAGAAACAGCTGCTGTGCCAAGGCCTGTGAACGACACAGACCTGGATGGCAGACTCACATCTGGGGTGGTGTTGACTGCATCTGCCCATGCATTTGCCAACACCCGGCTGCTTGAGGCAGCAGATGACAACACTGCCCCAGGGACATGTGCCTCGGTCAGAGCATTCCTGCTCGCACATTGCTTGTGCCTCCTGACCACCTGGAATTCAGCCTGGGAGTCCTCAGGTGCCAACGCATTATGCGCTGGCCAACCCTGAGCCTGGGTGGTGGTCGCCACAGCAGCACCTGCAGCTACCACTACCGTTGGGCCCGTGGCAGTAGATGAAACTGACAGCTGGGTTCCATGGGCGCCAGTGTCAGATGCAAGAGCTGCATCTCCCGGAGCCGCAGGGGGTGGTGGCATGATTGCACCAACACATGGCAGAACATCCTGCTGAAGTGGCGCACCCCTGCATCTCCCACCTCTGCAACCACCCAGGCCACCCTGGACTCCCCCTACTCCCTGGTGACCCCGGCCACGTCCATGACCACGCCCACCACGTGGAGGATGCCCAACTGAGGCGCCCCTCATCTTTCGTGGCCTGCCAACCATGGCACGGATGTACTAGTGCCAATGGGAGGTGTACAAGACAATTTTCCTGGGCAATTGGGGTGAAAGGGGTGGGGTACGTGATGTAAACAGCACCCTTGTGCTCCTGCAAGGCTGTATGTGACCCCTGTGAGAACATGATGGGTCACGCAATGCTCAGGTACCCCAAAACTGCAATAGAACTGTGAATGTAACCCCGGTAGCCCACACCTGTGGAATTAACCTCCAGCAGTATGCGGTGGCACCCTGGGACACAAAAAATGCATACACGTGGAACACACAGGCTACTATGACCTTGAAAATGGGTACGCGATACACAGGGGGACCCACAGTTCAAAAAATAGTGTGCACGACTCACTGTCTGACTAGCATGGGAAAGAAAAACACACATAGGCAAGACCCCCGCCAAAAGAAGAGGTACATCCTCAATCCGCTGTGAAGTGATGGCGCGTGAAACAACAAGAAGTAGCAACACATGCGTCAGCCTCCACAATAAGCACGTACAGAAAACTGCTGGCCCATGCTCACCTTTAACCCGTGCCGAAAGAAACGCCTACGCGTGTCACGTCACTTACGTGCTTAGGCCATTTACTATAATTACACGCTGACATGCTGTTTTTTCACTTGCGGATTCACTCTGCATCAAGCTGGCCATGATACAACACACAGAAGACCATGCTCCTGCCCAGAAGGCCATTTCCTTGCCCCCAGAGCCCTGAGCAGCCTCCCAAAAACCATCTGCTGCTGCCTGCCTGCCTGCTGCCCATGTGGCCTGCTATTTGGTGCCTGCACAGAAGCCATAGCCAGGGATCCTGTACCTGAGACCACCTATGCCGACCCAGAAGACTCCCGACTGGTGTGTCATCGCTCCACAGCCCAGCCCCAGGACCAAGTTGCCCACCCACACCTGCCTCTGGGGTTGCCATG
The DNA here is from genome assembly GCF_040938575.1 of Ambystoma mexicanum. NCBI lineage: Eukaryota > Metazoa > Chordata > Amphibia > Caudata > Ambystomatidae > Ambystoma > Ambystoma mexicanum. The sequence goes on from NC_090923.1 coordinate 356,384,349, forward strand.
TCCGAATCAACACCATCTGGGGCTAGTGGCAACCCCCAGTCAGAGAGGCAGAGGGCTGCCAGCTTCATTGAAAATGAAGTTGGCATCCTGGTGGAGTGAGTCCTGGGGAATTGTGATGCCCTCTTTTCAAATTTGTGCCTCGACAGGGTTGGACGGAGGAGGATCTGGAAGAACATTGTGGATGCCATCAACGCGGAGGGGGTGGCATCCCGTGACCACGACTGTGTACTGAAGTGCTGGGAGGACTTCAGGTCCAGGGCCCTCAGGAAGGCCCGGCGCCTCATTGCTGCTCGTGGAGAAGTGGGGCGTCAGGACCAGCTGACCAACATCCAGATGAGGGCCCTGGAGTGCATTAACCCAGCGCTTCACCACCAGGTCTAGAGATGCAGACCCATCTGGAGTCGAGTGGTAAGTGGCCTTGTGTTCATCTCCCGCGTAGTGCATATTGAGGTGTGTCAGGTGTGTGCACCTTGGATGTATGTCTGTATGCAGGGACATGACAGTGAAGCATGTGAGTCCATTCAAGCGTGTGCAACGACAATGGTGTGTGTGTTGCTATGCATGATGTGCACCTGCATGTGACGATGAACACATGATTGCATGCCTGTGTCTGTACCTGGCCATGTCTGTTGTGTGAATCATGGATGCTGATGTCACCCTCATGGACATGCATGGTGTACATGTGCATGTTACTGAGTGGTGAGTGTGTGACTGGGAAATGCCATGGATACATGACACATGCACATCTCGATGCGTGCTTTGACTGTTGTGGCCTAGCTCTCCATGATTGCACTGCGATGGGAGGTGGACATGGACGGATGCATGACTGTGCGGCGGTGTATGTACATGTGTGTTGCTTGCAATGACCCGTGTGTCATGGAAGGTGATAATGGCTATGACAGACGACAGTGCCACTCATGTGCATTTGCTTTGTGTCTAGCAGACTTACGTTCAGTGACCTGATGCTTGTGCTCAATGTCTCCCTTTCCACAGCGGCGAGTGAAGAAGAGGGTGGAGACAGCGCTGTGGAGCAAAGCAGTGGGGATGCCTCCACCAGCCAGAGATGCAAGGCCCAGTCACCCTCCCAGGTTATGGCATCTTCCGGGAGCGAGGGGATTGGTGCCGCGTCTGCCAGTATGGCCACTGCTGCCAAGGGGAGGCCCAAGAGGCCAAGGTTGGGAGTAGGCTCCTCTGCAGCGGAAGGGGCAGGGGCAGGACAATGCAGAAGACGGTGTGGAGGCATCCAGGTTGGTGGTGGGTGAGGAGGAGGAGGAGGCCGCATTAGATCCCTGGTGGGGGTGATTCCACTGGTGCAAGTCGTACAGTCCAGGGGCAGGAGGCAACACAGGTCACTGTGGAGGTACTTGTACGTCATCCTATCCCTGATTCTGTGACTGCATCTCTCTGCACCAGCAGGGATGCCTCATTCCAGGCCCGTTCGCAGGTAGAGGATGTGTCCACATTAACTGACCTTCCTCTACCTGCGGATGAGGCAATCCGTGACAGAGTTGACCCTTTCCTGATTTGTGATGATGTGTGTGATTCCAGGAAGGACAACGCACATCATCACAAACAGCTGTGTGCCATCTTGAACTGGCTAGGATGACTCATTGTCGCAGGGTTCCTCCATATGCTGGCTGCTCTTGCGACCCTCTCCTCCTATGCACCCACTATGCGCCAGTCGTCCTCCATGCCGTTTTCCAGCCCAGATGCCACTAGGGCACGCTGTGGACCTGCCTCATCCACTGCGGCCAGGCTGGTGGAGATCACATCCCTGCCACAGTTGGGAGTCGGAGGTTAAGCAGAGGTGGTCACCCAGGCAACAGGATCCCTGGCAATGGAAGATGTGCAGGCAACTTCCAGCAGGGCATTTCCACAAAAGCCTGGGGGTCATCAGCATCCTGGGGCCAGTCGTGGTGGCTTAAGCAGATGACATCAAGGCAGCAGCACCAGGTTCGACGTAGGAGGCACCTGGACTCAGGGCCTACAACATAACGGGGGCAGGAACCGGCCGAAGGGCAGGAGAACCCTGGACTATGTGTGTCTTCCGTGTGGCAGCGGATGGGCAGCAAATGGATGCAGAACAGCAGCGGGCAGAGAGGGCCAGCTCACCATGGTCAGGCGGGTACAGTTTCTCGAGGAGACTCGCAGGGAGATGGTGGAGAGCATGTCAGCGTCACTGCAAGCCGTCGAGGACAGACCCCAGTCCCGCCTCTGGGACATAGACCCGGAGTTCGATGATGCCCTGGCTAAGACTCTTGGTAAGAACAGTGAGTCATAGGACTAGCCCACCACCATTGTATATAGTTCATTAGGCTTAGGTTTCATTTTGTTTTATTTTTATTTTGGAGTCAATGGACATTGCTCCACTTTTTGTGCATTGTTGTATTTTGTAGGGTTTTTACTAGGTTTCATTTAGTTTTAGGATCATGGACCCTAACCACTTTAATAGTGCTGGAACTGTGGATATTTTTCTTTTATTTTTTTCACACCCATGATGGAATGGTTTTCTTTTATTTACCCTTTGGATTCTGGATTTTGTTTCTGGACATGGACTCCTTTGAGGGTTTTCTTTTTTTTTTTGGGATCACACTTTTCATGGATTTAGCATTTCAGTTATGTACACATCCATTTATTTTTCCTAGGCTTTTTTTTTTGTTTGGTTGATTTTTATTTGTAATACATTTTCATCAGTTCACATATTTGTGTTGTCCGTTCTCATTAGTTTGGTGCATGTGTCAGTCGTCATTGTCACTGCTATGTGGCCATGTTGGGCATGTCTTTGGGTGCATGCATGTTTGCTTCTGTGCATGACATGCCATGGGGCTTGTACTGGGAAGTGGGGAGAATGGATGGGTGTGGAGTTGCACTGTGTGGGGCCAGCATGTGGTGGGATTTGGGTGGACATGTGCTACATGCATATATGTTGTGACAATATGTTGGTTGGGTGGACATGAGTCGGGGCCTGCTGACAGGTTGCCGTCACTGGGGGTTGTGTGGGGGGGACATGAGTCGGGGGCCTGCTGGCAGGCTGCCGTCACTGGGGCTGGTGTGGAGGGGGACATGAGTCGGGGCATTGTGGCAGCTTGCCGTCACTGGGGGTGGTGTGGGGGGGAGATGAGTCAGGGCCTGTTGGCAGGTTGCCGTCACTGGGGGTGGTGTGGGGGGACATGAGTCGGGGCATGCTGGCAGGTGCCCATCAATGGGGAGGTGGGACATGAGTCGGGGCCTGCTGGCCGATTGCTGTCACTGGGGGTGGTGTGGGGGGGACATGAGTCGGGGCCTGCTGGCAGGTTGCCGTCACTGGGGGTGGTGTGGGGAGACATGAGTCAGGGCCTGCTGGCAGGTGTCCATCAATCAGAGGGTGGGACATGAGTTGTGGCCTGTGGCATGTGCCTGTCACTGGTGGGGGGGACATGTGTTGGGGCTCACAAGTGCATGGTGCCATGTTGGCAGCCTGCAGGGCATGGTCAGGGGTTGTAGAGGTGTCCCCTGTGGTGAGGGCTGCCTGCGGGTCATGTACAGGGGTGCAGGTTGGTCCCCCGTGGTGTGGGCTGCCTGCGGGTCATAGTCAGGGGTGATGGGCTGGCTGCGGGGCATGCCAGGGGTGTAGGGTGGTCCCTTGTGGTGTGGGCTGCTTGTGGGGCATGGGGAGGGCCCACACTGCCAATTCACATGTAATGCTCACTCGCGTACCCCGGTATACACGTACCCTGCTCGCGCCAGCGTAATCGCGTGAAAAGCTCACTTGCATACCCCGGAATACACGTACCCTGCTTGCGCCAGCAAAATCGCGTGAACAGCTCACTCGCATACTCCGGAATACATGCACCTTGCTTGCGCCAGCAAAATCACGTGAAGAACTCACTCGCGTACCCCGGAAAAAATACACGTAACCTGCTCGTGCCTGCGAAATCATGTGAAACTCCTTGCGCACCCCCAGAATACACGTATCCCGCTCGCACTAGCCTAATCGCATGTGAAACTTCTTGCGCACCCCCAGAATGCACGTATGCCGCTTGCGTCAGCCGAATCGTGTGTGAAACTCCTTGCACACCCCTGGAACACACATACCCCACTTGCGCCAGCCTAATCGTCTGTAAAGCACATACACGTACCCCATATTCATGCATCCATGTGGTGAGGATCCACATTCACCCCCTGCAGGCAGCCCATCACCCCTGGCCATGCCCCGCAGGTAGCCCAGACCACAGGGGACCCCCCTACAACCCTGTCCATGCCCCGCAGCCAGCACATCACCCCTGACCATGCCCCGCAGACAACCCATCACCCCTGGCCATGCCCCCTAGGCAGCCCACACCACAGGGGGGACTTTTTCCACATGATTTGCCTGGCGCAGGTGGGGTAGGCGTCTTGAAGGTGGTACGCGGGGAGATTTTCACGCGTTTTGGCTGCCGCAAGTGGGGTATGCATATTTCGAGGGGTGCACGAGGAGTTCTACATGCGATTGGGCTTGCGCGACCGGGGTACACGTATTCCGGGGGTTGCGCGATGAGTCTTACATGTAATTGGGCTGGCGTGAGTGGGGTACGCGTATTCTGAGTGGTGCGCAAGGAGTTTTACATGCGATTGGGCTGCCGCAAGCGTGGTGAGTGGTGTTTTTAGCGCAATTTCATTGTTGGGGGGGGTGTCTGCTGGTCCACTGGACTTTGCACGATGTAAGGTATTTGTGCAGCTATTTTTGGCGCAAGGGGCAGGGTTGGGGGCGTAACTGGCGCTGCTGCAGGGTCGCTTCGCCATGGCTGGATATGGATGGGGAAATCCATGAATACGCAGTGCTTGGAAATGGGTGTTGGCACACGCGGCTGGTGCAAGCTGGTGCACGCTCCCTCTGTGCGCCAGCTGCGCGCACCATTTCTGCGCTTGATTCCATGAATTACCCCCTTTATATGTACGTTCAGAACAAAATTAAAATGAAACAATCATTTCCTAGTGACTTACTGCTTCTAATGGAAAGCACATAACCACACAGGACCCAGATACTTCCGACTTCCACCAAGACCACAGGTTTTGCTTCTGCCTCTCCCAATGTCTCTCTAATGACCCCCAGACTTGTTTATAGTGCCACGTGTAGCAAGGCTGCCGATAATGGAAGAAGAACACTGTAAAACACCACTTGTATTACATTACATATTCTCTGCCTGGCCACTCCCTTCAGCATATTTCCCGCCTTCTCCTGAAACACCAGCCATGCAGGGTCCACAGCTTTACCTTTGCATCTTCTCCATAGCTTGCTCGTGCCTGACACTTGCTGGTGCACCCTGCCGAAATATGTCCTGTCTGCTCTTTACACCTCTTACCTTTTCTTGACATAGCACAATGTGGTCACTAGCTTTACCCTGACTTCTTCTTATGTCATGCATGCCCTCCCTGGTACCAGATTTCCCTTGCATGTCGGTTGATTGCCCATCCACCACATCTGCCTATTTCATGCCTCTTTTTTGGCAAGGGTTGCCAACATGATCTCCAGATTTTGTGGCATGAACATTGTATTCCTAAACTGCCTCTACTGACATTTTCCACTGGCATCATACAGGCAAGGTAGACAAAAGGAAATCTTACAGGCAGCAAGACCTAGCTTAAATGGCAGTCAAGGTATTTACAAAATGGCTGAGCCTATCCACACAGATGCAATTTGCTCACATTTCAGGGTGTTGTAGGTTCCTTCTTTGCATTGTGCATACTCTGTTTAAGTTTCTTAACTACTTTAGCATGGGATAGGGTGGCTTTGCTTTTGTGGTGACAGAGGGCACACACATCAGATGCTTAGTTTAGGGGTGAGTGTGGGGTATCTGTACTGAGTGCAATTCAGTCAACATCCCAATTATTTAAGAGAGACAGCATCTCTCTCCCTTCCTTTCTTGTGTAGTGTAAATGTCAATGGGTGAAGCTGTACCTTCCCAGGCTCCAAGAGACCTCCTGGCAGACCAGCTCACACCCTGCACATATGTTAATCTGTAACAGTCCCTACCAATCCATGCAAGGAAACCCTCTTACAATCTGGATCAATACAGCATGGCTGCCCCCCCTAGTATCTCCTAGTTCCATCATTTAAATCATTTAGGTTTGGAACACAGCTTTGCTGTGACTACAAAGAAACAACAAACTCTAGGTTTCACTTTTATTGGAATGTCCATCCTATCTCCTTACCCAAACCCATTTCTGACACTGCCAATGTACTGCTCTTCACCATCCTGAAGTTGCTGCCACCAACCTTTTTAGGCCAAGTTATTGGCCATATCAACACTTCAACATTTATTTAATTTCCTCCTTGTTTTCAACATAATGAACCCCCTGCATGGTTGCATCTTCACTCTGAAACCTACGTCTTGGTGCTGTGATTAAACCTGGCGTGTTGTGGTCTTTGGGGGAGAGGAGATGTTTTCTTTTTGGACTGTGTGAAAATAGTTTCTGGGCCTGTGGGAGAACGCAAATAAGACTTCTGCGAGAAACTAGCAGATATCTATGCCCCTGCAATGGGCAATGCTGGATGAACAACTTACAAATGTCTTCCCTTCCCTTGATTGGGTCTGGCATCAATGGTCAGAATTCCAGCAATCCACTGCGCATAGAACTTAAACATTATGGAGCAAGGTTTGAGACATCTATTAGCCAGCCAACCGACATACTAAGGAAGGTGAAATGGGTGAATGCTGCCCGCAAATTTCGGTTCGAGTCTTTCGAGAAATTTCGAGTCCTTTTTCTGAACCAAATGTTCTTGCCTTTCATAACATGTGATTAATGGAATTTCCAGACTGCCTCAGTCCCTCATATGCCAACTTGTAGATTATTTTTTTTAGTTCACATGGGATTCAATGGATCTATTTGACAAAGACAGAGAACGCAAGATTGATAAGGGATTGACATCAGGGATTGTGAGCTAACGAAATGGGACCTGTTTGTAAATGTCCAGGGGTAGGACTGCGGGTTATAGGTTGCTTTGTCATGTCAGGCTTACTCTGTCTCGACTGACTCACCTTTGAAGCCTACCAGCACCTTACACTACACACATAAACCCCCCACAGGCATCCATCATTGGCCTAGCTATTAACCCATCAACACGAACTTGAATCACTAATAAGCTCTCCTCTTTAGCCATATCACAGTCTCCTACATCAGCGACCATTAAGAGCCAAAGTGCTGTAGTCCACCAGATCTTGGGTACTAGCATATTACCATGTTTCTCTGATAAAACCCATCGAAATCAGATGGGCACACAGGTACCGGGTACTTCCGACCTGCACTCATCCTCACCACATGTTTTGCATTTGTCTCTCCTGCTGTCAAACTATTGACCTTCACAACCCCTCCTTTGTTTTAAAGAGAATGTGCAGCAAGGCCATCAATATCAGAAGAAGCACCCTATACTAGACCACAAACTGAATGCTATACAAATTATGTTAAAGTAATGATAACAGATTTTCAAATGTTCCCATTACTAATGGGTTGTTTTGGGAATATGACCCTATTTATAAGAACAGAATCACTCCAATATAAATACATTCTTAAACCCAATTATGTCACATTGGAGGAGGCATTGATATTTATAGCACATATTTACCAAAATAAACCATGTCATTATTTCAAGAAATTACCTTGCTTAACTGCCACCTTCATTCTTGGCGGTCATTGATCGATTAGCCAAACAAAGGTGCTGCTATTGAACATATTTTGCACTGGTGCAAAACCCAATAGCACTAGGGTGAAACTTGATTTACTGCAAATAACATAGTGTTTCAATGCATTTTTGCATCAAGGCAGTGTTTTCCCAAGCAGAATATATGTGTGTTCTACTACAACTTTTTCCTAATTGCAATTGACCTTGCACTGTTGGAATGTTTCAATGATATGGCCCAGGATCTTCAAAATAGTGATTAAATAATTGACACTATCGTGTACAATGAGTTTCGTGACAACAGTTTGTTGAAAATCTAGGGTAAAAAAGTAGTTTTGGTATGGCCACTAAACAACGACACACCCAGTTACTGACACTTAAAATAATCTTCTGCATACCAAGAAATGTGAGACTTTTCTCTGCAACTAGTGTTTGATACGAACACTAAAAGATGACGCATTCAGCTACACACAGTGGAAATAATCTGCTGCTTCACAATAAATGTAAAGCTTTTTGCCTGAAATTGTAGTATTTTCCATCGTTATTTGTAATATCGGCCAACAAAAGATTTTCCCTTTGTCCCAATGCAAGATCCATTGTCTCATCCAGTGAATGTTGCATGATTTCTTTGTTCACATCATAAATATGCCTGCAAGGAAGGAGTGGCACTCTATGCTATACACCATGTTGCGCTAGATGTCAACTCTGCTGTCTATCCTTACACTGAGTGTGTGGTAAAACATGGATTTGCAAGTGGGTACACCATGACCCTTCAAGTAAGGCGCAGACTCCCATACCACTCTGCCAATGGCATTTTTCAAATGGCCTCCTAATTTATATTTCTTTTTTTTTATTGTGTATTGGTTTAGTATTTTCAACCTTACCACAACTTCACACTAAACGAATGCATAAAACTATGCTATAAATATTCACATGTACATTTAATAAATATCTTCACTCAATCATACAAGCATTAAAAACATATTAATCAAAACAATTAAAAAACATACTTTTGTTCCAATAAGATTCATCTATCCATCGATCACCATAATAAATTCCCTCAACAATACTACCACACGCCTCTAAGACCCTAGTTCATTTAAATTCAAACTGTTCAAGAATTTCACCACAGCTGTAACAGTCAATAATTTACAAGCAAGTACACATCTTTCCCAAAATGAATTATATTCAACTATAGCACAGACATCAAAGAACTTCTTAAAATGCGTATTTCTCAGGATCCTCAAACTGGAACACTCCACTAACAAGTATTTCAAAGTCTCAATCTTATCTGGATTCTTACAGAATCTACAGTGCATCTCTGATATCTCTACCAATGTACGTCTTAGTAACACTTCCCTGGATAAATATATGTTCAATTGAAAGCGTAAAAAGTGCTTTCTAATTTTTGGACACAAGAAGATTTCTAGATAATAGGCTATAGTGCCTTAAAGCTTATTTTCTTTCGGGAGATACTCAGACTTTTGTAACCATGAACTAATTGCAAGTTTAAACACCAATTGTGATCTAGCATTGATTTATTTACCCTTATTGGATCATTCACCAAATCTTCATTTGAAAAGCCAAATGCCTTCAAAATTAAAGAACAGCAGTCTACATAATCTATAACAGTCAGATCTAATATTTTTCCATAATTTCAGCAATGTCACTATACAGGGTATTTTCTGGAGGTTGCAAGAACGTCCTGTACAATAACAGAATATGCCATTGGCCTTTAACATTCATAGGATTCAAACCCAATTCGTATCTTATAGTCAGTTCAAGACACTCAGTACAGCCCACCAAATGACACCTTCCAGCAATGATATATATTCCAAAACCCAATCTTTGCGAAGCTGAATTCCATACAACAGTTTAGGGCTGACCTTTCCCACAAAGAACTTAAGTAAAGCAATCAGTGAAAATATTTGCAGTAACGATTCTTGATCCATTTAATTTGTGGTATTAAAGCATATGTCTTTGTTCTCAAATAGCTAATGAGGAATGCTTTATTTGGGTATCCACTGAAAGGAAACCCCAAATAGATTAATGCTTGAACTCTATTCAAAATTGAATTGTTCAATACCCAACATAGAGAAATGTTCCTATTCCTTTTAACAAATGACAAAATATGTGTTTTTCTAGGATTGATCTTTAAACCATTTTCGTTAGCATATATCTCAAAAACACCAATAGTTGTTGCAACCCAATTCCTGTATGGTCTTTTTTTAATTTTTTTTTAACAAAATTAATCGTTTTTACAAAACAGAAAAAGCTCCTTTCGAACCTTCTTTTCATTTCTTTTCGTTGCTTAGGTTTCTTTTCCTTTTCTGATTCATGTATTAGTACTGTTTCTTACCTCCTGCTGTTCTCGTTTGGTTATTTATCTAACTTTCCCAATCTAGGTTTCTGAGATCATTTTCCCTAGCGCTATCTGTAGGATTTTAGTAGTGGCAATAGTCCAAGCAGTTTTTTGGCCGCTGATCATGCCTGGCCACCAAGTCGATTCTTCAGGGACCCCGTAAGGCTCCAGAACCGGTTTAAGGTAGCTTTCTCGAATTGATTGAAGCGGCGTGAATGAAGTTACTAGATGACGGATAGATTCTGTTTTGTCCTTCTCGTTGCAAAGTCTGCAAACATTCATAGTTGCCAATCCTCTAATGAAGCAAATTTCATTCGTTGGCAAGGTTCAGTCTTGCTCTGAGAAAAAGATTTCAAAGTTGTTTGTTTGGGAATTTTTTGTAAATTTCTGCAGGATCGTTGATTTTTCTGGCAAAGGGTGGCAAGTGCCTTAGTAACTTGTTCTTGGTCGCAGTTTCTTGTGTCTTGATCCAGTCTGATTCCTCGAGTTTTTTTTGATTCTCAGCGCATTTTGCAACAGTTCTATTTCTGAACAAGCAATGGATTCCAACTTGGATTTCTCTTTGGAGCCCAGGCAATAAGCATTTTAGATCTGCCTGACTTAAGTTCTTTTTGGAGCAGGATGTATAAAAGCAAAGCTTCCGGGAACAAGATGTTTCTGTAGCGAGACATGCTTTTGTTTACAGCTCGGGCCTCCAAGGAGATTAGACCTAGCTCTCTCCTGATGGCCGACATAGATTTTGAGTTAGGTAGAGACAGAGCTGATCTCCAAAAGAAAGCTTCGATCTTTTCCCAGATCTCCTCTGGGAGTGCTGGCATGGCTTCAGCTCTGTACAGTAAAGTAGGAACCACTTTTGACTTGTAATAAGTTAGCAGTGGAATCAATGAAAACCGACCACATTTTTTGTCTAACATTCGGGCTTGGGTTGCTGAGGATCTTGCTTTCGTCCATATAAAGCGCTGCATGCAAGTCTCTGACCAAGAGTTATCCAGCATAACACCCAAATATTTGAATTCCTTCGCAACTTCAATAGAGTTGCTTTCAAGTTTCAACGTCAGACACTTCAACTTAGAGCTGATATTCTTTTTTTGATTTTTCCCAAGATCATTATCTTTGTCTTCTTGACATTGATTTGCAGTTTGTTTGTTTTGATGTAGCTTGCTAGGTTAGTGAGTTGCCTTTGTAGGCCAATAGGGTTTGGTCTGCCAAGGTGATGTCCGCATAGAGTAATCTTCCAACTGCCATTTCTCCTATTTTCGGAGTAAAACTAATCACTGTTGCCGCTGAAACGCTGAAGTCTCCTAGGAAGGTGGTGAATAGGGCCGGAGCAAGGGAACAACCTTGTTTTAGACCCCTAGACGTTTGGATTTCTTCAGACAATAGGCCTTTCATGTTCAGCTTTACTCGCATTGATGTACTCGTGTAGAGGGCCTTTATTGGATTCAATATCGTCCTGGGACAATTTGCGGCTAGTAGTTTATTCCACAATAGTGGTCTGTCCACCATATCGAAGGCCTGTGAGAGATCTATGAATGCAAGGAACAGCTGTACGGCTCCCTCCTGTGATTTACTTTTAAGAGTGCTGAGCAGCATGATATTAACAATGGTCCCCGAATTTTTTCTAAATCCTGCCTGAAACGGGTCATTTAGGCTTGCTGTCTTGAACCAGAGATTAAATTTACATAGCAGCAGGAAGGCAAACACTTTCCCTATTGCATCTAAAAGTTCGATTGGTCGATAGTCGTGAGGGTTGGTCCTGTCGCCCTTTTTGAAAATTGGGACTACCACAGCTGTTGTCCATGATCTCGGCAGCAGGCGGCTCTTGGCACAAGTATCGAAGACTTTAGAGAGAAAGATGGTCCACTCTTCCAGAACATTTTTCAAGTCTAGATTTGTCACCCTTTCCGGGCCCGGGGCCCTTGAATTTTTTAATTTGCTTATGGCAGTACGGATGTTCTCTCTATCCGCTACGTCTACCCTTTCACTGCTTGTATCGAAGCCCCTACATTCAGAGATTTCAGTAGGGCCTCCAAAGACTTAAAGTGGGCCGTCCAGCGAGTTTCACTCACTCGGTTGGTCAAGCTTGGCTCAACGTGGGCGCCCAAGGATTTGATCAGTGTCCAGAAAGCGCTTGCGTTTTTGCCCCCCAATTTTGCGAGCATTGCTTCTGAGTCTTTTTGGTAAAGGGACAGCCGTTGATTTCTTAACCAGGCTTTATATAAGGTTGTCTCTTTTTGCCACTCCAGAAGGGCGTCTTCTGTGTTTGCGATTCTAGCCTTTCTTTTGAGGCTTCTTATTATTGTTCTTTTCGCCACTAGTTGTTTATCATATTGATGCGCAAACTGGTCGTTTGAGGGAAAAAAATGTATTGAACGTGATTTGTAATGGCTCAGCAAGGGCTGATAGTCTGGTTCAGGATGCCCTTGAATGGCGTAGTTGCCCGAACTGTTGTTGTATCTTACTGGTAATTCCTTTATTCTGTGCTCCGTTAATTTCAGTCGGACCTCTGTTGATTGCACTCCATTAGGGTTTCAGTCTACTTAGCTTCGGGAAGGGACACAGTCCAGGTGGCTTTGAGCAGATTGTGATCGCTTGCAATTGTTTTTATAACTTCGAACGAAGTAGCCAGATTGAGCATGTGATCGCTCGTGAAGATGTAATCATTGGTGGCATTTGAGGCGTAATTCTCCCATGTTGCACATCGATTAGAATTAGGGAATGCTAAGGCGAGATTTGCGCATCCTTTCGACTTTATCAGCTCCACCCAACGTTTGCCTCGGTTTTCCGCTGGAGTGATTCTTTGTTTGGTGACACTTAGGGTCGAGGGACATCTCGCATTTAGGTCTCCACAGATTATCAGGGCTGGCACTTCTTTTTCTGTGTACAACTGGTCAATTGTCTCTTCAATAGAGTTAAGAAAGGCGTCGTCCTCTATGATTAGGGGGTTCCAATAGACTGCAATAATTGCAATCTGAAATTTCTTAGTGTCTCCTTTTTTTGTAGAATCAGGCAGCGTCCAGCTGGTAAGTACTGCAAGATGAGATCTGGAAGCAGACACCGTCTGTCCGAGTGTGATTCCTCTGCCTGCTTGGACTGCAAGGAGAATTCCTGCTGACGGGCGACCCAAAACCTGTTTTTTTGCTGGGGAATCCACTATAGTGAATCCGTCGAGGTGAGGAGTTTCTGTTAGCCAAGTCTCTTGTAAGGCCAGGATATCGTAATCATTCAGATTGACCTCACATCTTTGCATCAGGTGCCGAAACCCGTGTGTTTTCAATGATCCAATGGTTAAAACAGTTGACGATAGGACTGGTTTTCATAGGTTCCCCGACGGTTGTGCCTCATGGCCGTCGGTAGCAAACTGCTATTTGTGGCTTCTGATTAACAGCTGTTTGGGCAGCCACGCCCATAGTTGTTTCAAGGGTGAAGACAGCAGTTTGCTCCCTTCCAGGTTTTGAGATTTGGATTCAGGCCTGTCCACCTTCTCACGGGTTACTATAAACGACAGAGTACTAGTTTTGCTAGTTCACTTAGTTTGGCTGGTTTTGTGGTTGTGTTTGTCGGTGCCAGGCTCAGATCTTGATAATAGGTCCGTTGTGGGACCGAGCTCTGTTGCATGGATGGTTCTGCTGTGGCAAGGTAGCCGCTGGACCATAGGTTTAGCTTTGCCGCTCGGCGTATTTCTCGCTGTGTTGGAGTCTCTTGTTGTAGGCTTATAGTCAGTTCTACTTGGTGATTGTTTTGACCTGTGAGCAGGGACTGCAAAGATTGGTGAAGGTGTTGTCAGAATAGAGAGGTGGAAACCCCGTGAGGTTAAGTCATCCACGGCTTTGTTCATTGAGGTCGGGAGGGCCATAGCTCTTATATGAATATAGGCTTTCGCTGTTGTTCCCCTGTGGTAAGGTACGATCCTCAGGTAATCCGTTGTTTTCAGATGTTTGAGTGCCGAGATTTTACTGAAGATGTATCTCACCGTTCCGCGGTTCAGCACCAAATCTTCTTTGTTCCTTGCTGATTGTTCTGGCTTCAAGGTTAGAACCGTTGGTGAACGGCCTCTCCTTTCTCGAGTATCAGAAGGTACTGTCTTTCTGTTTTCTTCGGGTCTGCCCCTTAGCGAAGATTTGCGAGGACTATGTCTGCGGGCCGACTCAACAACTGATGGATTTGCTGCGCTTTTGTACTTTGAGGACGAGACTTTTTCCCCTTGATGGTGGTTTTTTGAAGAAGTTTTCGATGGTGCTCTTTTGGCTCTACTGTGTACTAATTCTTCCAGCCTCTTAGTACTGCGCTGCACTGCTTCTTGCGGATAACTTCGGAGCTCTCCAGTGTACAATTTAGATGTTCGCTCCGTTGCTGCCTGGTATCTTTGTGTGGGTCTGGCAATCGGCAGTGTTCTTTTTGTTCTACCAGCCTCACCTAACACTGTATCGTTCAGTTGCTGTGAAAGATTCATTAGAGAAGAATCCGCAAGAAAGTCTTCTGTTGTTTTAGGGGATTGCGTGTTGGGCTTGCACATAGTTGCGCCAGTTTTTGGAGTCATCGGGACGGTCTTGGGTATTTCTTTTCCCTTCGAGGGCTTCGATTTTGTTGGATAATTTGGCGCCTGGACCAGCCTTTTCAGCCCGCTGCTTTGGCTGGCCCGATCGATCGTTTTATTTCAGGAGTGCTTGTTTTTCTTTTTGGCGATCTCTGAACGTTGTGAGTAAGTTCCGACAAGCTCTTGGTCTCCTGCGGAACCCCCGCCCATTGTTTCTTGTTGAATGCTACTGCCGAGGAGTTGGAATCAGTACAACCTTTCCGTGGTGAGCTTTCCTTGAAAAAGAAGACCTCTGGCAGGTTTGAACTTTTGGGGGACTTAGGGCTGCTTGAGGAATTGAAGATGCTGAAATTTTCCCAGTGTAGGTTCTTTTTAGTTGCTGGTTCATTTCGATCTGTTTGAGTGCTTTGATAATTCGTTGTACAATTCTTTTTTTTCTGTGTAACTTGGTCAAAATTAATTTGTGAATCCTCTAGGTCATTGTGCATGGGCTGAGAGTGGATAGTTGAAATAGCAGGACCAGCTTCCTTTTTTTTCCAACGCTTGAATGAAACCTTCCAAATAAGTTAGTTTCGTATGCATCATCGCTATTAAAGTTGTTTGGTCCTTTTGATTATCATACTGAGCCTCGTATAGCTTGCAAAATGGGCTCAGCGCAATAGTAAGAGCTGACATGGTTGTCATATCTTTTACTTTCGATGGTGTCTCTTTATGGGTGAGCGGCCGTTGATTCCCCAGGCTCTGATGTCTCTGGACTGAGCTCGGCGGGGAATTAAAATTAGAAGCGTGGGGGGGAAACCGTTGAGAAGTTGAATGTCTTTCAGACCTGCCCAAAGGTGTTCGTACATGGTCACTTGCAGCGCCTTCGTCCTGCTGATTGAAAGACTCGAAGGGCTTTGATTGCCGGGAATTCAGGGCGTGATGGTGATTTTGGGAACTCTCTGAAATGGAGCTGGAGGGCCAGTCTGTCGGTGTTGGCTGTTCCAGGGCTTTGCCAACTGGCAGATCCAGTCCCCTCAGAGGCTCGACTAATGGGGTTTTTCCCCAGTTTTCAGCTATTTCTGCGGGTTTGAGAGCTTCCTCGGAGTTGCTAGGAAACAGGAACTGAGATGTGGCAGTACTCATTCCAATTGCACTGGTCTGGCCTTCTGATGCTGCTTGGAGATTCTTATTTAGTTCCTTTGTTTCCGAGTGCTTCACGACGGGCTCCACCAGGCTCATTGATGTTGGGAAGGCAGTGCTGTTATTTTTCCTAATTTTTATGGACGGGAGAGGCTACTTTATGTCCTCTAAAATCTCGGCGTCATATAGCTTGTCCATTTGATCATAATTTTGTTTGCCCTGTTTTGTGAAAATTCTTTCAGTGAGTTCAATTGGGCCATTTTCGCTAAGGTTTTCTTTTGTTTGCTGATTTAGGCTTTTTTCCAGCTCATTCCCCTCTTTTGGACAACAGTGGTTTTGCTTGGGCGTGGGGGATTGGACTGGCCCGCGTCAGAGCTCGGCGTCGTTTTTTGTTGTGTATTTTTTTGATAGGAGGTAGTTGAGTTTTGAACTTGGCCATGTAAACTCCTTTCTGCATTCCCTTGGCTCCACTGGTCATCCCGTGAGCTCCGTGGTTCCTGTGAGCAAGGGTTGAGATGGGAGACGAGAGAAACAGTTATGTTGGTTGAGCCGTCATCAGGCGGCAGAAGCTCCTCTACAATCAACAAGTCTGCCTTGTGGACGCATCCATTCTCGTGATTTTGCCTTCCTGCAGGCGCCACGTCTCCCACAGGGAGCATGCAGCAATCGCCTGGTCCTGCAGTCGGGAAGTTGCCAGACTGAGGGCCGCCCACGCTGTCCTGAGAGCCCCGAGGTAAGGTAGCCCGGGGGAATCCATCGAGGCCATTTGGACCGTTGCTGATTCCGGGTTCGTCGTCGATAGCAGAGGGGTCACCAGGATTGATGTAAGCACTAGTGGTGTTATGGAGGTTGTGCTGGGTGACTCCCATGGTGCTGCTTGAGCACCATGGTTTCCCTTGCCTGAGCCCGGGCTGGTATGCAGCTCTGTGGTTGCTGTGATTGCCGCGTTGTGCGCGGCAGCTATCGGAGGCTCCGACACGGAAGGCCCTCCGGCCCTCAGGGTCGAAGGTGTCCGAGCCGATCGAGAGTCTGGTTTAAGGAGGGGGAAACCCGCGGCACTGCTGAGTTCTGACAAGTTTTCCTCATGGTGTGCTTACTCGTTGACTCGTGGCTCATCGGTGGAATCCATGTAAGCTTCAAGGCTCTGCGTTGAGAGATGGGATTGTTTGGCTGGTGCTGCCGTGGCCTCCGAGCACGCGGGGGAAGCCGGAATAGTCCACTTGCTCTCACAAAGTGATTTAGGCTGCTTGCAAAGTTTTGAAGGTGCCGAGCAAATTGAAGGTGAGAGCAATTTGAATGTGAGTCAGTTCTCTGCTGGTTTGGTTTCGAGCTACGGGGAATTCGTTTAGATCTTTCTCCATCTTCTTCCGTTTGCAACTTTGTCGGGGATTTGAGCCCGGGAGGCGCCGAGGGAGGAGGCATGTCGGGCAAGTCCTGACACGGACTGCACTGACTGCTCCTACCTCAGCGACTATTTCTGCGGCTGCTCTGTGGCCTGGGGTAGGTTTTTCAAAGATCCTCCCACAGGAAAACAATGGGTCAGGAAGACAGACTTCCAAGCAGATTACAGGAAAACAGGAGCTCGAGGGGGTAGCGACTGCACTGACTGCTCCTACCTCGGCGACTACAGTCTTTTAAGATAAAATCTTCAGCATATTCTAGCCAACAAATATTTTCTATATAATTACGGATTTAATATAAGTATACTTCTTTACTAAAATGTGTGCTTCACTATTAATGGTGTCAGAGGCAATACACTTGATAAGCAAATTACATTTTCCAACTGAAGATAATCTTCTGTCACACTCGTCGTCAGAAAATGCCTACCCCGACTCCTCACACGTGCCGGCGGGGCTAGTGGTAGTATTCTGCCTTCTTCGGTAGTCCTTCTTTTCATGAAGATATGGTCTACCCCAGGTGTTCGCCACAGTGAGTACTTATGGAACAAGTAGTCCGGTGGCAAATCTGCCGGAATAGCCTACAGGGGAAATAGCCGATCAGGCATAAAAAATCTCTGGTGTTGTATGTGGTGGCTTGGAAGTGATGTACTACGAAAGAATAATTCCAGTGGGCTGTAGGACTGAAGGCTCTGAAGCAGGGTCCGGTGTGGCTTGAGTAGGTAAGTGGAATGGAAGAGCTTGACACAAGGTTCTGTAAACTTCCACTGGGTAAGTAGAATAGAAGGGACTGTAGCCAGGTCCAGAAGGGGAGGACGAGCTATCCCAGTGCGGACCACAGGAGGTAAGTAAGGAAGCAGGACAGAGACTTCCAGAATGGAGGAATCGGCGAGGGAGCCGATAAGGAGAGGCGGAACGGCAGAGGGGTGCCAAACGGAGGTAAGGCAAAGAAAATCACGCCGGAAGAATACGGGAGTGAGCAAAGGTGGACAAGGTGAAAGGGAAAACAAAAAGAGAGGAACGGAGAAGAAAACAGTAAGGAGAGGTAACCGCCAGAGGGGCGAGAGAAAGGCAGCAAGTGAATGAACATATAAAAGGAAACGAAATGCAGGAAAGAGGGGCTCACCTGAGCCAGAGGAAATACTGGCAGCATCGCACCCAAAGCAAAGAGAGCGATACGGGTTGAAACACGGCAGACGCAGGTTCAAACAGAACAAAAGCTGGGCAGGTGGCGGCCATGTTGAAAACAGCTAGACCGCTGGTTACGTTCATGGAAGATACATGGAGGCGCTATCTATTCCACAATTGCCAGGCGCGGCGAAGCATGACATCTTCTGATTTGGATGCAAGGTGAAAAATCTTTCCTTGTCCTCTAGCAACAAACTTTCAAGGTCTGTTTCGAGCTATCCAGTGGGGTTCTAGATGTTTTTACATTAAACACTTTGTTTCCGATATCACCTTGATGGGATTGGTCATAGCAGCACTCCTGGAAAGAAAGGACCTGTCATGGCCCGCCTTCAAATATGGATGCGGATTGGAGAATGGCACCAGTGAATGGCACCAGTCCTTAGAATAACCCCATATAACATATTTTCCTGGTTTTAAGACTATATGTTCCACAACTTCATGACACATACATAAGCCTGTCTAAACATTGTTTTTTATTAGATTCATTCCCTTTAAGTCATAGAGAGGTTGCTTTTAATGCTAGGTGTAGCAGACCCAAAGTCATAGGCTTTACATTTTCCTCTTGGCATCATCTTCATTCTCCTGCTCCATGAAAGAGTCATCACCCCTCCTTCAGGCTCAAATGAGTCCACCATATTTCTGTTTGGTGGTGGCACAGACATTTTAATGATCTGTGGAAAATCATTGGTTTTATATGTCACAGGCTCAATCCCGATTTTGTAGAGGACATTTGTTTTATTCTACGTTAGACAGCCATTATTCTGTTCCCAATGAACAAGCACAATCATGCTTTATATTCCCTACTGCACCTCAATGATAACTTTACAGCAGTCGTTTGCTTGATCATATACACCTTAGAGGCTGATCATTTTGCCACAATCATTCATTTCATGGAATGGTGGTTGGCTCTAGGTTTGGAAGCAACCGTGCCAAGCTCTATTGTTTCTTGAGCATACTAGTAAGATTCATGAGTCGCAAGATCACAGGAGCTTTTTGGGGTTTAACCAGCACCCTAATTGTTGATTAGGAAGGGAGAGTGTTCTCCTGGCTATCTTGCTTAATTGGTTCCAAGAAAGGTTCTAACACAGTGGTTATTGCAATGCAATTTTCGCTTTGTTTGTGCTAGTGATGGGTTTGTTCTACATTCAGTTGGTATGCATCTCGTACATTTGGGGCAATATTGTCTCCTGATTGTCAGCCAACACGTGTTTCAACCTGTGGGTCTATATCAAGGCTGATAAGAATTCAAAATCATGTGAGGTGCAAAGTTAGTGACATACATTGTTAATTTGGTGCACAGTGAGTGGTGTTGGGTGAGGTGGTGTGTTGGCAAGTAATGCAGAGTGATTGGACACATACATTGAATGCAATGGAAAATCATTTGAAGCATAAGGAGAGAGAAAAGACCAGACTAAAGGTTAGCAAAAAGTCTTGTTTAGTTCACAGTTAGTGGAGTTGGAGGGTGGATGCCTCTTACCTATTGGATGTGGTCTGTAGCACCCTATGGGGTCCTGGTACGTGATGGGTGGCTGTCCTGTGGGGACAGTGGCCCTGTAAAACAAGTGGAGAATTTTGAGTAAGGCGTGGCTTCAGGTGCCGTGGGCAAGGTGTTGGGAGTCCCCTGCAAGGGCTCCTGGGAGGTCTGTGCCTTGTGTTGATGTCCTTGCATGTTGGGGCAAACTGGGGCATGGGGGATACGTCCCAGTATTAGGGGTGGTGTGCCCTAGTTGAAAGATTGCTAAGGTCCATGTTGCTGGGGCTAAGTTATGCGGCCTGGTCCCATGCCCACTGGGTGTGAACACCCCCAACGCCATGACACTTACGGCACTCCCACAACTCGCCAGACAAAATCACCACACCCCCCCACAATCCTTATCCCGGCCACGGCCCCAGCAACATGGACCTTAGCAATCTTTCAACTAGGGCAAGCTAGGGCAAAGCTGGAGGCAATAAGGTTTTCGCTGAAGAATGGCCCAACTGTAACTTGATGGGCAAATGTAAAAACATTTTAGATCAAATGTACCCACCATATGAATGCTCTCGATACATCCATTTTAGGTTGGGCATATTGCATACAGCATGGTGAACTATTATGTGGAATTCCTCGAGATCTGGTGAATGCCCCCTTTGTAAATTAGCAAACGAAACACTGACCCATTTTATGTTAACTTGCCCTGTCTCATCAATCCTAAGGCAAAGGAATTTAAAGGCAGTATTGACTGAATCAAGGATTAGAAACACACAAGAAGCCATGCAGTTTTGAACTGGTACTCGGGAGTTGAAAGTGGTGTTTGTCGCTGCTAGATATGTCCATCATATCTGGTTATTAAGAACGAGGTTGATGGGCAATATCTAACCGAATAAGCTAGGAAGTACTGTGATACTGCAAGCTTGCTCTCTTCACTAGGGCAAACATGATTGTAAGGCATCCGCTATATATGGCTGTTTATAATTGTTATGTGTTTTTAAGGTTTATGTGTATTTGATTATTCTATTTTAATGTGATGAATTGTGTTGAAGGTCTATTCCGAATAAAGCATTGGAGATCTAGGCAAAACAAAAGTGGTGATGGCTGGAAGGTTTAGAATTAATCTTAACATTCAGAACTGGACTGGAAAACCCTGAAAACCACCGTTCTTCAGCCTGCCAAGCCATTACAGAAAGTGAAAAGACCATATGCAAATTGAGCTTGGTCCCACCCCAAAAGAGGCAGTCCAGCCTTAACTGCTTGTTCACATCCCTTCTGCCTGCATGTGACAGCAAGTAACCCGATACATGTTTCCGAGATCTTCAGAGAAGTGTAGCTTGGGTCTCTACGCCCAGCAGACTTGTTACCGAGGTGTAGTCATATCTGTCTCACTGATAGGTGATAGGTTTCGAATAACCTTAACCTATGAAAAATGTTCTGGGCAAGCTTCCGGACTATTGTCCTGCAGCCTGCAAAGCCATACCAGAAAGGTGGTAAGCCATTACAGAAAGGGGAAAGACAAGATGCAAATCAGGCTGAAACTTGCCCGAGGTTTCTTGTGGTATCAGATATGTGTTTTGGGAGACTTTAAGTACTGGCTAGGCAAACTCAGATTCCACCAACACAACCTATGTTAGAAGTTGTAGCCCTTATTATTCTGCAGCAGGCAGAGTGGTAGCTGGTGAGGGAGACCTATTTGGCAATTTGCTTAATGAAATTGCCTTTACAGGAACTTTGCCATAGACAGCTATTGGGAGGCAACATTGTAGCTAAGGTTTGCATTTATTAATTACGAGCTGTACACATACATCAAAGACTCCAAAAGAATCCAATAAGCCTCCCCAAAACCCAACAATGCACGGATGCTATTCACATAAATCTTCCTAACACGCAGCCTATGGAAAGTAGCATCACTAAAGAAATGACGTCTGTAAAATTGGGGATGGCACTAATGATTTTAAAACATATTTTTAGGCTATAGAACAACTTGCACTTTAAATATTTGCATCCAATGACCTACTAAAATAACTTTTCAAAATTGTGGACGAGTTAAGAGTCATCAAAGCAAACATCAGTTCCACTCAGTTGGACCTTAATTATACTACACAATTGTTGGCAATGTCTTTATTAAAACAGTTCCAGAATAATCTTCGAACCCCTTCCCAGGCTGAGTTTCTATCAGAGATATTTACTGAAGGGCTTGGAATAAAATATCTTAAATGTCAGTGCAGTCGGTGCATTGATCCTTCTGGATCTGTTAACAGCCTTGGACAATATCGATCATAAGATCCTATTAGATCACTTTTAACACAAAGCCATCCCTGTAAATGCAATGACTTGGCTGGAATAATTTTTCACAACATGTAAACGATCCACAGGGATGGACCCATACAAATCAGAGGCTGGAAAGAGGATTTCTGTGTCCTACTGGTCTCTGCGCTTTCAACAGCAGCCCAAACCTTGCCATCTGCATGAGCTCTGGAGACCCCGTGGCCCGTGCGCACCCCTGTTGCCCCCCCTTCCGTGTTGCTTCCTCCTCCTTCCCCGCCCACTGTCTCTGATTGGTGCTGAGGGAAGCCGGCGTGAGGTGAGCCAGCCCATCGCTGGGCACTTGTTTGTTTTCTGGGCCATAGACCAGGACCTTAGGCCCTGTACCGTTACTCTCCCACCCCGCACCCACTTCCTGGCCGGTGTCCCCTCCCGCCTCCCGACCTGCCCATCCCCGCTCTTATTGGGCCTCAAGCCCCTCATCCCTGATCCTCCCAGGGCAGCCCTCTGCCCGGCATCCCGATGTGATTAAGGGCACATGGCCAAGTGTGGCTCCAACGGAGGCGGCTCCAAGAAATGTCAACAGGTGTCTGCAGGGGAAGCAGTGGACAGCCGTCAACCAGCAACTACAAGGACCAGTAAGGTAGGGTGGCCTGGGTTGGGGAGAGGTACAGCGATACCCTACACACCTGACCACTTGGCAAAAGCAATGTTTATCAATGTGATCACCCCCCGTTGCCCAAACTGCATTGATGGGCCTCTCTCGCACTATACATGTGTCTCAAACTTAGCAGGGCCTCTATGCCCAAATTGCATTGTGTGATCTCCAAACTGCATTGATAGGCCTCTCGTGGCACTTAACAGGTGTCTCAAATTTAGCAGGGCCTCTATGCCCAAATTGCATTGTGTGATCTCCAAACTGCATTGATAGCAGGGCCTCTGTGCCCAAATTCCATTGTGTGATCTCCAAACTGCATTGATAGCAGGGCCTCTGTGCCCAAATTGCATTGTGTGATCTCCAAACTGCATTGATAGGCCTCTCTCCCACTATACAGGTGTCTCCACCTCAGCAAGGCCTCTGTGCCCAAATTGCATTGTGTGATCTCCAAACTGCATTGATAGGCCTCTCCTCCACTATACAGGTGTCTCAAACTCAGCAGGGCCTCTGTGCCCAAATTGCATTGTACGATCTCCAAACTGCATTGATAGGCCTCTCCCCCACTATACAGGTGTCTCAAACTTAGCCGGGCCTCTGTGCCCAAATTGCATTGTGTGATCTACAAACTGCATTGATAGGCCTCTCTCCCACTATACAGGTGTCTAAAACTTAGCAGGGCCTCTGTGCCCAAATTGCATTGTGTGATCTGCAAACTGCATTGATAGCAGAGCCTCTGTGCCCAAATTGCATTGTGTGATCTCCAAACTGCTTTGATAGCAGGGCCTCTGTGCCCAAATTGCATTGTGTGATCTCCGAACTGCATTGATAGGCCTCTCTCCCACTATACAGGTGTCTCCACCTCAGCAGGGCCTCTGTGCCCAAATTGCATTGTGTGATCTCCAAACTGCATTGATTGGCCTCTCCTCCACTATACAGGTGTCTCAAACTCAGCAGGGCCTCTGTGCCCAAATTGCATTGTTCAATCTCCAAACTGCATTGATAGGCCTCTCCCCCATTATACAGGTGTCTCAAACTTAGCAGGGCCTCTGTGCCCAAATTGCATTGTGTGATCTGCAAACTGCATTGATAGCAGGGCCTCTGTGCCCAAATTGCATTGTGTGATCTCCAAACTGCATTGATAGCAGGGCCTCTGCCCAAATTGCATTGTGTGATCTCCGAACTGCATTGATAGGCCTCTCTCCCACTATACAGGTGTCTAGAACTTAGCGCGGCCTCTGTGCCCGGATTGCAGTGTGTGATCTCCAAACTGCATTGATAACAAGGCCTCCATGCCCAAATTGCATTGTGTGATCTCCAAACTGCATTGATAGCAGGGCCTCTGTCGCCAATTGAATTGTGTGATCCCCAAACTGCATTGACAGCAGGGCCTATGTGCCCAAATTGCGTTGTGTGATCTCCAGGCTGCACTGGTGGGCTGCTCATGCACTGTACAGGTGTCTCAGACTTAGCGGCGCTTCTGTGCCCAGGATTGCATTGTGTGATCTCGAGACTGCATTGGTGGGCCTCTCTCCCACTGTGCGGGTGTCTCAGACTTGGCAGGGCCTCTGTGCCCAGATTGCATTGTGTGATCTCCAAACTGCATTGATAGGCCTCTCCTCCACTATACAGGTGTCTCAAACTCAGCAGGGCCTCTGTGCCCAAATTGCATTGTACGATCTCCAAACTGCATTGATAGGCCTCTCCCCCACTATACAGGTGTCTCAAACTTAGCCGGGCCTCTGTGCCCAAATTGCATTGTGTGATCTACAAACTGCATTGATAGGCCTCTCTCCCACTATACAGGTGTCTAAAACTTAGCAGGGCCTCTGTGCCCAAATTGCATTGTGTGATCTGCAAACTGCATTGATAGCAGAGCCTCTGTGCCCAAATTGCATTGTGTGATCTCCAAACTGCTTTGATAGCAGGGCCTCTGTGCCCAAATTGCATTGTGTGATCTCCGAACTGCATTGATAGGCCTCTCTCCCACTATACAGGTGTCTCCACCTCAGCAGGGCCTCTGTGCCCAAATTGCATTGTGTGATCTCCAAACTGCATTGATTGGCCTCTCCTCCACTATACAGGTGTCTCAAACTCAGCAGGGCCTCTGTGCCCAAATTGCATTGTTCAATCTCCAAACTGCATTGATAGGCCTCTCCCCCATTATACAGGTGTCTCAAACTTAGCAGGGCCTCTGTGCCCAAATTGCATTGTGTGATCTGCAAACTGCATTGATAGCAGGGCCTCTGTGCCCAAATTGCATTGTGTGATCTCCAAACTGCATTGATAGCAGGGCCTCTGCCCAAATTGCATTGTGTGATCTCCGAACTGCATTGATAGGCCTCTCTCCCACTATACAGGTGTCTAGAACTTAGCGCGGCCTCTGTGCCCGGATTGCAGTGTGTGATCTCCAAACTGCATTGATAACAAGGCCTCCATGCCCAAATTGCATTGTGTGATCTCCAAACTGCATTGATAGCAGGGCCTCTGTCGCCAATTGAATTGTGTGATCCCCAAACTGCATTGACAGCAGGGCCTATGTGCCCAAATTGCGTTGTGTGATCTCCAGGCTGCACTGGTGGGCTGCTCATGCACTGTACAGGTGTCTCAGACTTAGCGGCGCTTCTGTGCCCAGGATTGCATTGTGTGATCTCGAGACTGCATTGGTGGGCCTCTCTCCCACTGTGCGGGTGTCTCAGACTTGGCAGGGCCTCTGTGCCCAGATTGCATTGTGTGATCTCCGGCTGCACTGGTGGGCCTCTCTCGTACTGTGCAGGTGTCTCGGGCTTAGCAGGGCCTCTGTGCCCAAATTGCATTGTGTGATCCCCAAACTGCATTGATAGCAGGGCCTCTGTGCCCAAACTGCATTGTGTGATCTCCAGACTGCATTGATAGGCCTCTCTCCCACTATACAGGTGTCTCAAACTTGGCAGGGCCTCTGTGCCCAGATTGCATTGTGTGATCTCCAGATTGCATTGATGGGCCTCTCTCCCACTGTGCAGATGTCTCAAACCTAGCAGGGCCCCTGTGCCCAAATTGCATTGTGTGATCTCCGGACTGCATTGATAGGTCTCTCTCCCACTATACAGGTGTCTCAAAGTTAGAAGGTTCCTGTGCCCAGAGTGCATTGTGTGATCTCCAAACTGTATTGATAGGCCTCTCTCCCACTATACAGGTGTGTCAAACTGAGCAGGGCCTCTGGGCCCATAACTGCATTTTGTGTTATTTAGATCACATTGATAGGCCTCTCTCTGACTCTACAGGTGTCTCAAACTTAGTTCACTCTCAAATCTAGCTCACTCGCAAATTTAGCTAACTCTCAAGTGAGACAGAAGCCACCAGTGAATTACGGTGGAGGGTCCCCCTGACTAGGGCCTCTCGCATCACAAGGCGAAAGTCCAAGCTGCGTCCGTCCAAGCCACTCTCCAACCAGCAGATACCCTTCCCAAACCCACATAGCCTGCCCACCACAGTGACCCGCGCTCAGGGAGATGGACAGTAAAGAGAGCCACTGATAACACCCAACTTAATAACCCTTACCACACCCTTCCCCTCCTAGGACAGCGACTGAACGAGTTGCCAACTTCAGCCGGAATACCACCCACAGATGGAGCCCAAACTTGTAGCGGACACCCCCTCACCCGCCACTACACCACAAGACAACCGGACCGAAGCTGGACCAACCAGACGTCACCAAACAAAGACTAAACAACTCTCAATCTTACAATGCCATGCAAACGACCCATTCCAATGAAAAGACGAAGAGAAGAAAGAACAAACACTCCAGAACAGCAACTAAGAACAACAACCATAGATTGGACCCCCACAGACAGGAACACAAACCGAACCAACACTAAGAGAAGAGACAAATCCCTCTACCTAACTCCATACCTCGCTGACAACTGGCCACCACAGCAATCCAACCCAACGTTAGAAGCAGCAACATCAAACAACCTAACACAAGCAAGTAGAAGAAGGATGAACAACACAAACAACAAACAGACGACCAACACAATAACCCCCTACATCACCAAAGCAAGAGGAACTTCCAATCAACAACCACAACTCCTGGAAGACGAACCCGATGAAAACAAAAAAAAAAAACAAGACAAAACCTAGAAGAACTCTTCGAAGACCCTGACACCCTGAATCCCACAGCCCAACAAGTGATCGACCAGGAAGGAAACCTCAACACCGAGCAGAAGACGATCCCGACAAAGCGCAAACCAAACAACACCTTCAAACTTCACTGCAATCTAATAAATGCAAGATCCATGTCAAAACACTCAACAGAGATCTTCAACCTACTCGATGACAGCGGAATTGACATCCTGTTTATCACAGAAACATGGCTGGACGACAATTACAAAATCACACTCCAAGGCTGCCTTCCGACCAACTTCAAATGCCAACAAATACACAGAAAAAACAAAAAAGGAGGAGGCATTGCTATTGCATTCAAAGAACACCTGAAAATAAAAACTGACAAACCGCTCAACATCCTCAACTGCGAAACCATGGTAATACACCTAACAGTGAGCCCAAAAACCAACATCACATTCATCCTGGTATACAGACCGCCGACATATGATGCAACATTCGTGGATAACTTCATAGAAGCCTTCACCAATTTAGCCATCAACCACGAACACCCAATCATCCTGGGGGTCTTCAACATCTGGTTTGAAGACAGTCATGCCAACTCCCAAAACTCACTGATTGAACAACTCAGGACCATGAAACTACGACAACTAGTCAAAGGAGCAACGCACTCGGCAGGACACACCCTAGATGCAATTTTCACCAAAGAAAAACTCATCACCACGGCACCCCCAATACAAATACTGTGGAGCGACCATCTCATCGTGATTAGCCTGCCTACCCAAGCCTACATCCAACATTCGAAACTCACAACCACCACCAAAATAAACTGGAAACACGTCAAAGAAAGCAACCTATTCGAACCACTGGAATTAACGAAACCCTCAACTACAGAACTGGAGCTAGCTGACCTAGATGGGAAAGCAGAGATACTACACAAATGGATTGCAGATACAATAGACAAGATCACCCCAGAAAAACCATTCACCCCATCAAAAAAAAGAACAATGGCAAAATGGTTCACCCCACTATTAAACGCCATGACAAAGGAAAACAAAAAAATGGAATTGGAATGGAGGAAAGAATACAACCCAGGGAAAAAAAAACTGTACCAGAAACAAATCTGCGCATACAAGAAGGAAATTCAAAAGGCAAAGAGAAGACATTACGATGACAGAATCAACAATGCCACCAACACGAAATGTTTAGCTTCATTGAAGAAATGAGAAACCCACCAGGCTGCGGTAACACCCCAACTCCCTCAGAAAAACTATGCAACGACATGGCAGACCACTTTAAAAAAAAAATCAATGACATCCGACAAACCATACAAAAGCGACCAACCAACCACAACATACAACCCAACGAACCTAACACGGAACCACAGCACAGACTCCAAAGCTTTCCTGAAATATCAGCAGAGGCATTCGCAATGCTGGTAAAACGAAGCAAGAAAGCGGGATCACCCATTGACCCCTATCCCCCAGACATCTACAAATCAATCCTCGTGGTGACGTAGATGACCTTTCCAACTACAGGCCGATCTCTAACATAACCTACCTAGCAAAACGTCTAGAAACCTATGTATATAACCTAACCCAAGAACACGTAGAAAAACACCACCTGCTGGACCAAGCTCAAATCGGTTTCAGACCAGCGAGAGGAATGGAAACAGCACTACTATCCATCTGGGACAACCTCAAAACTAACACAGACTCAAACATTACCTCAGCCCTTATTGTGCTTGACCTCTCTGCAGCCTTTGACACAGTTAGCCACGACATCCTGACCAAAAGACTAGAAGACATAGGCATAACAGACACAGCGCTACACTGGACCAAATAATTCCTAGCAGACAGAACAGAAACCGTATGGATCAAACCTTTCAAATCCACTCCACGAGTTAATGACTGTGGAGTACCACAAGGATCCTCACTATCTCCACTATATTTCAACAACTATCAGACTCCGGTCATGAGAATCTTCAAAAAATACAACATTATATGTTACAACTACGCAGATGACACTCAGATCATCTACAAAATCAAAGACACCGATGCCGACCTTTAAACCCTAATCGACTGTCTAAAAGAAGTCTTCAACTGGATGGATGCCAACAACCTAAAAATCAACCCAGGAAAGACAGAAATCATGATCGTATCCAAAGACCAAGACAACGAAACCCCCATCCCGTGGCCTACGGGAATGGGAAACGCACCAACACTATCGAAGGTAGTAAAAAATCTAGGAGTCCTAATGGACAACACCCTAACCCTAGAGCCACAAATAAATGCAACAGTGAAGAAATGCTTTTTCCTCCTCTACACGGCAAGAAGAATTCTACCTTTCCTCTCCTTTAAGCACAAAACACTCACTATCGTCGCCCTAATCATGTCGAAAATCAACTATGCAAACAGCCTCTACCTCGGAATACCAGAATACCTCCTGAGGAAACTGCAACGGATCCAAAATTCAGCAGCAAGACTACTCCTCAAACTATCCAGAAGAGACCACATCACCCCAGCCCTAAAAACACTACACTGGCTCCCAGTAAAACATTGCATCACCTTCAAAACAATGTGCATAACGCACAGGGTAATCAGTGGACAGGGAGCAGAATTCCTACAAAAGAGAATAACAGTCTACAAACCAATGAGACCCCTTCTGATCAAGCAACGAAATCTGCCTGGAACTCTAACCATACCTTAAGAAAAAACTTGGAGGCACATCCTTCTACCACTTAGCTGCAAAAACTTGGAACAACATCCCAAAAGAAATAAGAAACACTGAAGATCACCGAAAATTCCAGAAATCACTCAAATCCTGGCTCTTCAACACCACAGACTAAATCTTAAAACCAAAACTGGAAAAAGGATGACTAAACCAGAAAGGACACGGCCATCCCCAACCCGACACCGGATAGACTGGAACACAGGCAACACGCACTGAGACTGAGTCAACTACCCCAGACAATCCCACCAACACTTTCGCCCGCCCCTTACTTACCGCCAGTGTTGTGGAATTGTCGAGATATTGGCAATCACCACACTGCCTGAGATGCTGTCATTGGCAGGTGCACTGGCCACAGGAGTATGAAGGGAGGATAGGGGGAGCTATGAGAGAGCATGTTAGAGGTGGGGGCCAGAGGAGTAAGGAACCTTGTATGCTAGTCAGACCAGGATCAGGACAGAGCCACATCAGGGGAGACTATGCAAGCCGAGCGCCTCAATTCAGGATAGAGACGCAAACTAACAAACCCTACTAACAATTTCCCCTTCTGCATACACCTCTCAAATTCCAAACCAAACACAACCAAAACCTACAGCACAACAAACCGCACAAACTTCACTACATTGCAACAACAAAACAAAAAACACACATAGACTCGCATAACAGTACACGATGACTACCGGCCGCAAACACCCCAGGCCCAGCCAACGGACCCACCGGGCTGAGACCGCCAACAGCACATCACTGCTCTCTTGCACTTTTCCTGCTTCCTCCCACTAACTCAACCTCCCCTCCTCTTTCAGAGCCGCCAGAGCGCCAGGGGACCACTTCGGTGGGGATAGTGTGCGGTACAAATGTCCTTTAACATTAACATTAAACATCTTAATGCTACCATTAAAAAAAGGCTTCTGTCTTAATTTGAAATTAGACGTTTCAACAATTCAGATGATACAAAATGTATTAGACACAAGTAATTAGACATGTTCTCCAAGGTAATGACCATGATCAACACTTGCACAGATTTAGACAGGCTGAAATGTAATGCACCTGTACATAACAAGTGTACAATGTAAAAGACATAAAGAAAAATTGATTCCCTTTGTAAGCCAAAATAAACAGTCACACACGTATGTCAGTATTTTTATTTGGGTTTTATATAGCAGGCCTTAGCTAGGTCAGAACGGAACACTGTACATGTTATTGAAGGTCATATATGTGGTAAGGAGTGGGTTACAATATGTGGCACATGATGTTCTGACAAAGTGGTGGGGCGTGATGCAGGAAAGCAAGGACCAAGGTGCACCTAGGTTTCCGCTATATAAAAAAACTGAGAAGGCCTATCCCATGTTGGCCTTCTCCCATAGAGTTTACATTATTAGTTCACATGTAGCATCAAGGTTAGATTATTTCAGGTGTGTTGATGTGAATTAATGGACATTACATCAACCTAACTACTAGTAAAACTCCCTGAAAGAGAAAATGTCAGCCCTGCACTGAGAACAATTCACTGTCTAACGATAATTGCGCAATTAAAACATACGTCTAGTTTTGATTCAAAAAGCATATTTGTGCATTATGATCAGCAGATTAAAAATATATAGCGATTACATTGGGCTCCCAGGCATTCTCAATACTTTGTAGAACTTATTTCCATGAAATTCAGAAATACAGAGGAATGTATGGCTTTCAAATGTGTCTACTTCCAAAATAAAATGATCATGCTATGTTGGTTCAGCCCTACTTTATCTTACAAGTGCAGCTCCTCAGGGCGAACGTGTATGCTTTACAAGTGCTGATTGACATAACATAACATACATGAAAAACCTGCTTACTTATTCTGATTCGTCTTTCTAGGCATCACATAATAACTTATATATATACTGGAGGGTAAATCCCCTACTCTGTGGTGGGCTGGGGAAAACAATCAGCAAAAACCAACAAAAAATGTCCCCACAGGTTATAAACTGGTGATATGGTATATGTATTACCTGTACACACCTCTTTCTCTCTGACCAAACAAAAAAATATATAATTGGATCATTTACTTTGATTTTGTCACTTAACCAAATATGAAATAACACCCTATACATTAAGGATGTTTTTTTTCAATTATTTAATAAAGAACATAAGACAATATATTACACATGAGCCTCTGTGACATTTCACTAGCTGTTAGACACTTTTTTTTCTTTTTTTAGGTATGTATCAGGCTCAAGACATATGACAATCAGATCAACAATATCTCAATAAATCATACCCCATACAGAACGATAATAATCCAAACACGACCTGCATCAATTGCAAAAAGAAAAACTATACATTTTGAAAAAACAAACAAGAAAAAATTAAACATAGAAAAAAGAAATTTTCCCTTCAATAGAGACACTGAATGTCACAAAAAATACATTCTTGTTCTATATCCAAGAAGTGTTCTGAGATCACTTTGCTTCCATCCTGTTTCAATTATGGAAAACCTCAGATAATACTGCTCGAGTTTCACTTCTTACAAAACTGCTCGGGTCTACGTATAGGATCTGGCCTAACAGATGCAGGCACAGATATCACCTCTGGGGGCCGAAAAAGGTCAACCAGGTGTGGTCAAATACGTTTCGGCGTAAGGACTTTAACAGAAAACGCCTTCCTCAGGACCAAAGGTCAGATGTGTAAGACATTAACCCCTAGGGAAAAAAAGACAAAAATGATAAAGGGGGATGTTAAAGTTAAAAGAGCCACCCAACGATGGCTGAACAATACTTAAAAACATTCCAATTCCTAGCCCAGGGTTGTAGCAAATGGATAATTCGAAAGTGCTATATTCTAAGCAGATAATCAATGTATCCGCTGGGGCAGAAAGGGAGAGTAAGAGAACACACCCGATCTCAGTGTGAGGTAATTCAACATACACTAGAGAATCGTGCTGTAAAGGGATAAAAGGGTGTGTAACTCTTAGCCCAAAAATAATTTTGGGCATTCCTTAATCTGTCAGTGACCCTTGTAATCAAGGTCTTGTCAACTCACCCGTCAACTCACAGCCGTGATATCTGTGCCTGCATCTGTTAGGCGCTCTTCCCTCAACTTGGACTACTGTTGCAGTCCCCAACCACTATGGAAGCGTGGACTACCCTCTGTACGTCACGCAACTCGATGCTCCAATACAAATCATTGTAAATACACTGGAGCACATATAGGCTGCCCTGTTTACTCTGCCACACGGTAACGGGGAGACCTCTGTGCAGCGCGTTACCATACGGACTGACCCATTTGGATTCCAAGAGCGACGGTATATGCTCTGCTTCTTGAAGAATCGTGCGCTTAATTATAGTGCAGGAAGCAACTTTGCCGCACTGTAGAAGTTGGTGAGTTAGTGTTTGTGTTTGCTATTTGTTAACAATTCAAATCCTTTTCTTTTATAATTACGGCTAACACACAACGATAGTGCACTTCTGACACGCCATTTGTATTTTTATCTCTTCCGCTCCTAGACGTATTCACAACCAGTGACCAGCCAGCTGCCACAGATATTAGAGCCCAACATGAAAACACAGGGCATCTTAAGAACATTATAGCAAGGTAGTGCTTTTAATCATACGCTTTATTCCTTGTTACTAATATGTTATATCCTCTTTAGGACTCTTCGAGACTAGAGGATTACAAATATACATACTGTGGCTTGGTTTTTTGTTTTGCTTCAGGCACTGTGTGGCAGACACAGACTACATCTGATGAAGTGCACCTTGATGCCCTTCAGAGAGTTGACTTTCTTGCATTTTCCGGCCCTGCTGGTTTTGTGCTTAACTTCGAAACTCTATTTGAGGTAAAGTATTGCCCTTAGCTTTTAGGCACCCCTTCTTCAGCTTTGTATTTTCCGGCATCATTGAGGGCCTATTGCCTGTAATGTCCTATTCTATTTAGGCGAACCAGCATGCACATGGGATGGTATTTTCCTCTTCTTTTTCTTCCTACTGAAACCATAATGTGGCGTTTCTATTCAATCATTTACTTTTTCATTTACTTTAATTATTTTATTTTTGGGCTAAGAGTTACACACCCTTTTATCCCTTTAAAGCACGATTCTCTAGTGTATGTTGAATTACCTCACACTGAGATCGGGTGTGTTCTCTTACTCTCCCTTTCTGCCCCAGCGGTTACATTGATTATCTGCTTAGAATATAGCACTTTCGAATTATCCATTTGCTACAACCCTGGGCTAGGAATTGGAATGTTTTTAAGTATTGTTCAGCCATCGTTGGGTGGCTCTTTTAACTTTAACATCCCCCCTTTATCATTTTTGTCTTTTTTTCCCTAGGGGTTAATGTCTTACACATCTGACCTTTGGTCCTGAGGAAGGCGTTTTCTGTTAAAGTCCTTACGCCGAAACGTATTTGACCACACCTGGTTGACCTTTTTCGGCCCCCAGAGGTGATATCTGTGCCTGCATCTGTTAGGCCAGATCCTATACGTAGACCCGAGCAGTTTTGTAAGAAGTGAAACTCGAGCAGTATTATCTGAGGTTTTCCATAATTGAAACAGGATGGAAGCAAAGTGATCTCAGAACACTTCTTGGATATAGAACAAGAATGTATTTTTTGTGACATTCAGTGTCTCTATTGAAGGGAAAATTTCTTTTTTCTATGTTTAATTTTTTCTTGTTTTGTTTTTTCAAAATGTATAGTTTTTCTTTTTGCAATTGATGCAGGTCGTGTTTGGACTATTATCGTTCTGTATGGGGTATGATTTATTGAGATATTGTTGATCTGATTGTCATATGTCTTGAGCCTGATACATACCTAAAAAAAGAAAAAAAAGTGTCTAACAGCTAGTGAAATATCACAGAGGCTCATGTGTAATATATTGTCTTATGTTCTTTATTAAATAATTGAAAAAACATCCTTAATGTATAGGGTGTAATTTCATATTTGGTTAAGTGACAAAATCAAAGTAAATGATCCAATTATATATTTTTTTGTTTGGTCAGAGAGAAAGAGGTGTGTACAGGTAATACATATACCATATCACCAGTTTATAACCTGTGGGGACATTTTTGTTGGTTATCACATAATAACTTGTCTGTAACCTGCTCTACAGTCAAGGCAATCACCACAGCATGTCCAATGTATTGCCATTCCCGTCTCAAACCAGGGTGTTAAACAAAGCCACATTCAGGATGGGTATGATAAACTTGTGTTTCATATTTCTTTCAGAACCTAGTGTACCATTGGTGGGGACCCTAGCGGGGTGATCACACACAACACCTCAGCAATGTCCCATACCAAGAATGAAGGGGCAACTGGCTTGAATTGTCTAGCAGAATTGGTGTCTGTGACAGGTTTAGGGGCAGAACTAATGAAAAACGTTTCCTACGCTACGTTATCAATGTGTAAAACCAACAAGGATTTCCCAGCTTGCCCGCCTTACTGTTCCCATCCTTTAATTTAAAACAACATGAATAGGGCCTCCCAGGTAAAAACCTTGCTCCCCTTGTTTTGTTGTAGTGACCTAGATTCTTAAGGGTTTAGCTGTTAAAGCACATATCATCTATTTACAAGAAGAACGGTTGATTGCTTGTGTTCCCTTTATTATATTCTTAACTCCTTAGTGGCAAGGGTGAGGTATCTCATCCTAGGCATTACCTCCCTATTGCCAAGGACGAGGTACCTCGTCCTTGGCACTTAAGGGGTTCATGAAACATAAAACGTTAGAAGGCATTGAATGGCGAAATACCAAAATCACCAAAAAAGGCCTTGGCACTGGGGAGGAAAACCCATGGCAGTTAAAATTAAGGAAGGACACCAATGTTCTGCTATTTCATACTTGCTGGAATATATGAGTTCGAACAAATTAATGGTTTAGATGGAGATGGAATTGAAATGACTCCTGATAGTTTCCTCTTGTCTCCTCTGTGCCCTGAAATCATATCCTACCACAATCCGAGCCCTCTGCTTCTCAGCTTGATTGTAAATAGGAGATTCAGAGAAACACATTATCCAGAGAACCTGTGCTACTGATTAGAGGAAGAAGTAGCTTATCACTTCCATTTTGCTAATCGTACGGTTTTATTCTGGACCTTCAGCTATGCACCAGTAGACCTAGTACTGCAATATTATAACCTCAATGTATTCACTTCCAGAGGCAAATAAAGGCTGGCATATACTTTTGCAATTGTACACTTTATACAAGCAATCTCATCAACCTGAATCAGTCAGTGTTGTTACATAACTTGTTCTGCGCAGCCTCTAACACACATGAACAGCTCTTTTAAACTACACATGCAAACATTTACGTTGGCATGGCATTCATGTGTGATTTGTTAGATTTGTGTATTCGTTGGTTATTGTAACAGCATATAAAAACATCTTGTGATAAATGTGATAAATGGAAAATCTTTCACTCAAATTTAGATCCATTTTATTCATTAACCTTTTGGTACCATAAAGGATTAAATAATGCAGGTTTGTGTCATATCTGACACATTGCCAAATATTCTGCAGTAGGTATTTTATTTTTATTTTTTACTAACGCACATTTTGGTTAAAACAAATACCTTTAGCACTACAAATAAAAAACTTAATAATTACAATTAAAAACATAGCATCCTTAAATACAATCATTTCATTACATTTTTCATTTTATACCAATCAATTAATACACTTTGTAACTATTTCAATGAAATCCAACATTTGACAACGTATCAAAGGAGAAGAAAGGGAATAAAAGGAAAAAAAGGAAAGAAAAGGGAAAAAGGAAAAAAGAGAAAAAAGGGAAAACAGCTTACATTTAAAATTACATTTCAAAGGGTAAAACAGAGGGCCTATTCAATTTTCATTCACCAATTTACTATCTTAGGTTGCAAATATATTATTCATCATAAATCACTGCTCTTTTAGATTTTCCATTATTTTCATTATTTCATTCGATATATGTAAAGCAGCAATGGCGATAACCAGCGATTTCCCACTTAAAAGGTTACTCCAAAATTGGCCCGAATCATAACCTCTGTCTGTATGGACAAATCTCCTATAGCTGAGAGTATATTTTTCCTTTATTACATCACAATTGGTGAGAAGATGTCTACTAGTTTCTCTCATCCTCTCATATTCGACACAATCTCTCTTCTTTTTTTGTAAAATTCCAGGGTCCTGTCAGTGTTTTCGAACACAGATAACTGATAAAATGCCTTGCTTCATGCATGCAGGGTCTTGTTAGATAAGATTTAGGTTACCCTGGTTGGAATCCTTGTTTGCAGAACTCTCCATACCTTTTCTTCTCTGCTAATTTACACAAGTTATTATCTCTGTCCCATATCAATGTTTTCATTTTCAATACTTTTGAACATTTGCAAAGAGAATCAACATTGGTTTAGTATCTGGAATACTGGTCTGCACTGGGTGCACACTGTGCAGACAGTAGATTGCAATGATGTCACATAGAAGCTGAAGGGACATCAAGGTTCCAATTGTTACAGTTGAGATGCTCAGGATGGGAGAGCTTACTGATAAGATGTGTTATACCTAGCTCCTGTCTAATTTAACTAAGTTTACCTTGTAACTTATAATGAAGCAAACTACTTTTATATAAACCAGCTTCCAGCATCTTACCTGCTTCTCCAGTGCTGTGAATACTACAAGTGGCGATTAGGATGGGATCAGAAGGAATTTGAAGATCCCCATCATGAGAGAGATTAAATGTGGAGAGCCTGCTGATCCCATGTGTGATGAAAGAACCCACAAGAGAAGCTGCTGATCTTAGAATATGTATAGATGAGTGTCTGCTGATTCCTGAATGGGAGAAGACCATAAAGGTTGTGATCCAAGATGAGCCCAGCAGAAATACAGCCCTGTACTCAGAGCCAGCCAGCTGCCCATGGAAAGGTTATAATAAATTATCTGCGCGCAGTATAAGTCTGTAAACAGAATCGTGCTGGAGAATATGATGATTACCAATATTAAGGTACTGTGACTGCCTTGCGAGCATGCTGGTGTTTCACAGCATGTATAAATTAGAGCTTTGCAGGGCGCTAAATACAGCGTTCGTTTATGGGCAAGATACTTTTCTTCTGCGTGCCACCCAAAGGCATTCCCATTTGGGCAATTATGCGACTGTTTTATGGGTTTCATGACAACCCTTTTGATGTTATTACTATAGTGCCGTGATCCGCATAGCTCAGTCTTGAAAAGCAAATGATGACGCAGATGGAATGTTTGGTGAAGCCGCATGTGGTTTATGCGAGCATTCTAAGTCATTGCAAGAACATGCAATGTTCATTCACTCCCAGCGTTGGACACTGAATCATCAGAAGGAAAGGATGTTGTAACGTGTGACGACATAAATACGTATGCGGAAGCCTGCGTATTGAAATCCACGATCGTGATGCAGGTGTTCTTATGGAGAGCCCCATATTACGCTGCGTTACAAAGAAAGTGAATATTCCTTACAAATTGTCATCCGATTTTATGTCAAGGATAAGATGGACAACATTTGTTCTGATTTCTGAGTTGGCTGCATTGGCGGTGGAGTTGATAAGTGGGGAGATCCATGGTACGCACCGTTTGGAGTACTGCACCGTATGGAGTACTTGTTTTCTTTCCGCGGTGGAGCACCAGCAATATTTCTCCATTCCGTTTTTTTAAGCGGGTAATAAAAAGGTACTGCTTTCCTGGTTCAGGATTTTCGGTTTTGGTCTGCGTGCAATTTATTGACTCTTTTTTTGTTTGTTCTATACAAATGTTCAACTGCATTTTTTACGGAATCTTAATTCTAGGTGAAAGTTGTCATAAATAATATGGTGTATTGATGTTAATATTTTATATTGATTGATGGCATTTGACAGTGTTTTGTTTCATTCTCATCGCAGACTGATGGGTACATGGATTCTACAATGTATGTTTAACGATTCTGTTGCTTACAATGTATTTATATGAGGTTATGGTTTAAGTAAGTGGTTGGTACACTTATGTATATATGGTGTGTTCCGGTATTTATATTATAATATATAATTGAATGGTCTGTGCTAGTAATTTAAAGGTGACATGATGTTGTGCATTTTTGTGTGCCTGGCTGGGAAGGTGCATGATGGACATGATGTTTGTGAGAGGGTGCATAGTGTATGCATAGTACATTATCCATTTGAACAACACCCAATAAACAAAA
This sequence comes from Ambystoma mexicanum, assembly GCF_040938575.1. Classification (NCBI taxonomy): domain Eukaryota; kingdom Metazoa; phylum Chordata; class Amphibia; order Caudata; family Ambystomatidae; genus Ambystoma; species Ambystoma mexicanum. The sequence goes on from NC_090923.1 coordinate 356,422,960, forward strand.
AAACAAAAAAAATAACTTAAATATATATTACTCTGTAGTGTTTAACGAATTTTGCAGGATTTCCAGGGTGAATATATGGACTGCAACTATGGACATATAATACTATGACTCTGCATACTAATAATATGATATTCTTTTTATGAATTGTTATTTTGCTCTGTATGCTTATTATTTAAGAGCAATGATGATGATAGTATTATTACATGATATAGTTATGGCATTGGGCATGTTCATAAGTCTTATGCTGTAATTTTACAGATACTGCATCGTTCAGTTGTCATGTTCATAAGTTAAATTTTACTGTCGCTGCATCATTCAGTGTTCAGGTGATATATGGGTCTGCGTGTTGGAGGATGTGAATTATGGCTGGAACATATATTATGAGTGACCCCGCATGTTTGGTGTAAACTGCGCTAGTGTCATGAAGGTTTTAATGAGCCCCATGCAAATGTGTTATTAATGATGAATAATTGCCCATAAGTTTTCACCGTATGCAAAAGATGTTATTGCATGGGAGTTTGGCATATATGTGAGCATGCTACGAATGCAGAATGTTGCATATTAATAATATTACTTTTCTGAACTGGTACATGTTGGCCATTTACTTTCTTGCAAGTTTGAATGTATTCTTTTGTTTGTTTGAGACCTGTTTGCACTTGGATGGACTTCTTGATCAGTTGTCTGTCGCGGTGTCCTTTTCACGCACTGTTTTCTTTTCCAGTTATGTTGTTTTCATGTGATCTTTGTCTTGTTTGTATCTTTTCTATTTTTCCCACTTTTACATGTTTTCTTTGAGGCATCGGGAGTGTGTGTTGAGGTACAAATGGAGGATGCAAACAACGTGTGTTTCTTTGGAGAGAATGGTGGTGTGATTGGTTATGGTTGTGATGTGGTCATATGTGTTGATGTATAGTTCATGGTTTATCTGGATGTTAGTATTTTCTGACAGGTGCGTGAGTATGCGGATGTGTTGCAGGTGTGGCAAGCCCAAGGCTTCATGTGGCAGATGAGGTGGAAGGTGATAGGATTTGATGGATGGATGTATATGTTAGATATGTGAATGTGGTATACGCTTGGAGAGTTGTGAATGTGGCTTGGTTGTTTTATGGTAGATAAGGTTGACCCTATGGTTCTTTCAGAGTACCTAATTTGCAGTTCCTGTTTGTGTATTCCATTTCGAAGAAAGGGAGATGTGTAGTATCTGGAGTACTGTCCGCACTGGGTGCTCACTGTGCAGACAGTAGATTGCAATGATGTCATATAGAACCTGAGGGGACATCAATGTTCCAATTGTTACAGTTGAGATCCTCAGGATGGGAGAGCTTACTGATAAGATGTGTTATACCAAGCTCCTGTCTCATTTAGCTAAGCTTACCCTGTAACTTATAATAACGCTTACTACTTTTATATAAACCAGCTTCCAGCATCTCACCTGCTTCTCCAGTGCTGTGAATACTACAAGTCCTAACTGCTTCTCCAGTGCCATGAATATTACAAGTGGCAAAGCGTTCCTTCTAGTTTACAGTGCATGCTTACTGTAAAAGACTGTGTGCGTATCCAATTTGAATGAATGCAGAAGGTTACATCTCTGGTGATGGATTGAGTAATGTAGCATAGTGTTTCTGCCTTTGGGTTTGAGGAATGGAGAGATGTGTGTGTTCTATCTCAGTGCTTCATCAATACATTGAGGAATGCTATTTTGTGATTTGTATGTGTTTTGTTTCAAGTTTGCTTTAGGGTGCAGAGACATTTATTGAATTCTTGGAGAGTAAGGACATCCTATCTCGGAAGAACAACAATGTCATTGATGCAGCTTTTTCGGGACTTAAGGTACTGCAATAAGCACACGCGTACACACACACACACAGAAAAACACACACACACAGGCACATACACACATTCCATCTATTGACACATGGCTCTAGAGGTAAAACAGGAGAGTTCTGGGAGTCTCTCTACTGGCCTCAGTCACGGGGGAGTCTCAACCAGATTTTTGTAGCTCATTATCCCTTTCACAAAAGAAAAATATCCACAACACGCACCAAAATGCTAGGCAATTCTCTTCTGAGCAAGAGTACCAACAGCAACCCCAGACACGTGTTTCGGCCTGGCTGGGCCTCATCAGTGAGGTGGAGCTGTGCCTCTCAAAGAACAGCGAGCAAGGGGGTCCATGTCTGGATTCCTCTAGTAACTTAGGGTGAGACCCAAGTTTACCTTTTAATATACAAAACAGAGGGGTTCTGGGAGTCTCTCTACTAGCCTCAGTCAGAAAGAATAGGTATAGGAGCTGTGCAAGGGTTCATTTCGAGCTTGAAAGTTCCTAGATCAGTAGAAAATGCAGTTCTGAACTGTCCTCGATGCATCGACCCGAACGCAAAGTTTTGTTTGGGGTGCGAGCGCATGATCACATGACACTGTCCGCAGGGCTGCAATGACATCAGACGTTCGCAGATGTCAATGGACGTAAAAACAGTGGAAAAAGTTGCAAAAATTGTACAGAAGTGTTACAAATTATGCTAGATGGTGGGAAATGGCAGAGTTTTAAGGTGAAACTTTGTAAAGTTGACAAAAATGTTGATATATTGGGGGTACGTATGATATTAGTAAGTTCTAGGAAAATCTCATGCACTGGTAAAAACCCATGGAATTCGCTGAAAAATCTTTGTTAAAGGGACGTTATGGTTAAGTTGCACTAATAAAAACCTATGAAATGCACTGAAAAAACATTGTTAAAAGGACATTATGGTTAAGTTGCACTAATAAAAACCTATGAAATTCGATGGAAAAACTGTGTTAAAGGGACGTTATTGTTACAAGTAAAACCAAAAAAACTCAGAATTTCCCAGCCACCACTGTGCACTGCTAAGACTAACACCCAGGACATCAAAGATGATATCACCTATGTCATTGATGACATCACTGATGGCCTCACATGTGAAATTAATTTGGATGAAAAGTTCCTACAACGGGTTTTGTTTAGAATGTTGGTAACAAGATGTCAGGGGTAATTGGGAGATCTGTCATGAACTACTTAATCTATTAAAGAATGTACTCATCTAAACAACATTATATTGGAGTGTTGTTGTTAATACAGGAACCTAATCATACATGCACATAGGCAATGGCTGCAGCATGCACCATAGAAGTACAATATTTATAATCTTGTAATTTTGGATAATACAATAATGAATGCTACCTTATCAGAGTTTTGCTTAACGTGAAACATGTAATAAATAGCTAACAATTCAAGACTTACTACACACTTGTGCTAGTACAAACACTACACATGAAGACCCGCAATGCATACAAATCCGAGGCACATCCAGGGAAACTGAAGTAAGAAGGAAAGAAACAGCATCATCAGAAAATGTTAATAACCTTAAAGTTCATCTTCATGTATACAAAAGAATTGTGTGTTTGAGGCCTGCTTATTCCCCATGTATGTGCACCATGAGCTGAGACCAAACCCTAAAGGAAGTACTTTAAGAACATATGACAATGTTAACGTCTAGATATATGGTGTCAGTGAACAACAAGTGGCCCAGATATGTGATGTCATCAGTGATGTCACCAATGATATTTGTGATGTTATCGTTGATGTCCTGCGTGCTAGTCTTAGCAGTGCATGGTGGTTGCGTGAGTTATGGTTGATTGGTTTAACATAACTGGCGAATTTCAGAGGTTTTTCGGTTTTACTTATAATCATGTTTTCAGTGATATATATAAAGAAAAAGCACTTAAGTTGCAGGACCATTAAAATGAGAACTTAACTCAACAAAACCCCTGAAATTCAGCTAATGCCACCTTAACTGCGGTTCCTGTTGCTCAGTCTATGACCACAACGATGACATCACAGATCACATCACTGAGAACATCACTAATTATATGTCATATGAGAACACTGATCACATTACAAATGACATCACTGATGTCATCACTAGTGACATTGCTAATTACATTGTATATAACTGACTATATCAAGGATGGAATTAGACACAACATAAATTATATTTTAGCTCATGAAAACTTTGATTACCTTAATAACAATTTAGGGCGTGGACGTGGGTGTGTTAAAGCCTGGGGTCACTGGCCAGCACCAAAAGCCATAGCTAGTGCTCGGGTAGTGTTAAGAAATACCAATGTGCATGGTTAAAAGCCATACTCAGTAGCCCATCACTGTTTTAAAATACACATTGGCCAACGTCGAAAACTGTAGTCAGTGACCATGGCTAAAGGTCATAGCTAGTGCCACTTAATATGTTAGAATATGCAGTCGGCACAGCGAAAGGCTGTGGCCACTGGCTAGTATTTTGTTGAAGACCATAGCTAGTTGGTGGTTAGTGTATATAATATATAGTGGGCACAGCTGAAGGCCATAGCTAGTGGCTGGTTAGTGTTGTATAATACACAAGGGGCACGGCTGAAGTCCATCACGTATTACATTTTATTATTTTAAAATATACAGTGGACATATCAAAGACATGTACAAACTGCTGATGGTCAAAGCCCATCGCTAGTGGCCCATTTATATGTTAGAATATGTATTGGGCACAGTCAAAGATTGTGACCACTGGCCAGTATTGTGCTAAAGTCCATTGCTAGTGCCTGACCAGTGTATATAATATACAGTGGACACAGTTGAAAGTTGTATACACTGGTAAATCTATAATTGTTAACCAGTTCATGATTTAAAATATTCAGTGCACATCGGTGAAGGTTGTGAGCTCTTTCCATAACTAAAGACCATGACCAGTACCCATTCATGAGTTAAAATATTTTTGGCCATGCACACTGACCATGACTGAAGGTTGTGCTTAATGTCAATTACTGTTGTAATGTAATTAGTGATGTCATCAGTGATGTGATCTGTGATGTCATCCTTGTGGTTATAGGCAGCACAAAAGGGGCACAAAGTTAAAGTGGCTTTAGCTGAATTTCAGGGGTTTTGTTGCAATAAGTTCTCACGTTAACGTCCCTGCAACAGAAGTATTTTCCTTGAATTTGTATGTTTTTACACAATGTATTGTTCACCTTAAAGTCCCATCAACTAATGCTTTTTCCTTGAATTTCAAGTGTTTTGTTATTTCATAGATAATTAAAATTAATAATACAGACAATAGAGCTAATGAAAACGATGCATTGTGTGTACAAAGTAAAATAAAAAGCAATTGCGCACCCATATTCCCCCAAATAACCATATTCTTAAACATGTTTACTGTTTACGAATAGAAAAATATTAAATTGTTACAGTAACTGTGTACACTAAATATATATATTTTTTAATGTACCAAACAATTGCCCACATACATATGTACCTATGCTTTTTTTCAAAATAGTTTTAAAGCTGCGTCTACAGAGGTGGTTTATCCATGAAATGGCTATGCAGCTTTGTGCCTCTTTGTACCAGCCAAACATATTTCGAGCTCCTATGTTGCACAGCTGCGTCAACAAATTAGCCAATGGTACACAGAAATGTATTGACGCAACTAAGCCCATGCCATTGTACCACATCGCATGTACAAAATCAACAAATAGCATGTTGCATTACATCAACGCGGCTACGCATCTATGCCAGTTACCCTACAGCCTATCATATTACGTGTTGCGGCTCAACGCCTATGTGTTTTTGTTAGCTGCATTCACAAACCATCCAATCGCATTCTCAGATTCATTGATGCAGCTATGTTCACGCCCTATCACGACATCCGAACATACAATACCGTCCAAGCAAGCAAAAAAATAAGTTTACATTTATCATTACTTTCTGTACTTGATAGTGAAAGAGTTTCTGAGTAACTGCAAGCACTTTTGGCACTCTACCCCTTAAATTCTTCATCCTTTGTACCCAGTTTTCCCCTAATCCTACTTTACTTTGTCTTGTGATTTGTTCAGTTTGTCTATTTTTTGTTTTACTTTTTGAAAACTTTTTCTTTTTAAGAGGTATTTGGGCCTCATTACGAGTCCGGCGGTAGCCGTGCCTGTAAAACTAGCAGGCTGCCACCAGACTCGTGGGGATTTACCGGCTCTGGACTTGCTGGAATCACCTGGGTATTACAGCCCTGTTGTTCTGGGAATTCCAGAGCCGGCATTCCTTTACTCCTTATTCCCAGGGAATGGGGGCAGTGGAAACACCGGCACCATGCGGTAATAGTGCAAGTGTTTGCACGTCTGTGTGCAGCCAGAGGAGTTACACCCACCAGGTCAGACCAAATATTCAGATTAATAGAATAGCACATAAATGAATGTAACATAAGTTCATGTGTACACAAAACAAAGAAAAAAAGGTAAAATGAGAAAAGTAAAGAGAATATGACAAATACACAAACATTATAAAACATACATACAACAATCAGTCATATAACATTTCATATATCTCCTTTTTATATACTACAGCTATTGGGTCTCATTAGGAGTTTGGAGGTAGCCATATCATTCTTACCGGCATGGCTACCCCCAAACCGGGTACCGGGTCCCAAAAATAGGGAATTACCGGGCCATGCTGACTTTAGCGGGCCCAGTAATTCCCATTCTCGGGACCCAGACCCAGTATATCCCCATTCCCATTTTGGCCCCATAGAGCTCAATGGGAAAGGGGAGGATTCTAACAACGAACCCGTTAATGATTGGTCCATTGTTAGCATCCTGGTTTGCTCGCGGGTGGCGGTATGCACGTCTGGTCTGGGCCAGATGTGCATTCCACCAACCCACGAGGAAAGCCGTAATGTGGCGGCACCGTTCATTCCGGGCGGCGCAAGCCACCTAATGATGACCATTGTCTCAGTTGCTAATTAAATGGCCGTCCTTTTTCTCCAGAATTACTACAGCTGCAGACCATAGCCGACCCAGTGCCATTAAAAAGGCCTCACAATCAAAATTCATGCAAAGCTGCCAAAAATGATCAGACGAAATAAAGGCCTAGTCATGAACATATCGACCATAGTACAGGCAATACATATTCTTCATTGTCGTACAATTTGTCAGCACGTGTCTCACTCTTTCAAGAACATTATCAACATTACATAAACAACAGTAGCACTGATCTGTGTCCAATTTCCATTGAGTACCATAAGTGGCACACACAGGCAATTGATTAGTTCTCATGAACAGTTGGAAATTGTACATTAATGGATCAGGGCAACGCATGAGGTATAATTGGGGCGTAGATAAGAATAAACCATACCTTGAATGTACTTGCAGTTATGAAATTCGTACATTTGGGTAAAGTTTGCTACTCAATCATTTATTCTCACTTAACAACTCCGTTCTATATCCCATTCAAGTTCAGAAAACAAGGTGCAACAAAAATTATCAAACATATTTATGTTAACATGTATTTTCAATTTAACCACATGTAAGCCAATCATGCGCAAAAGATCACTCTGAGGATGACGCATGGCATTTAAAAATAAGAGTCCTCGCGGTTGCAACACAACGGACTTAAGAGACTGAACAGCAAGCTCGACCCTGATATATTGGATCGGGCATGTCGAAGGCAAAGCCAGAATGTTGCGCCAGAAGAAGCCTTCGATTTTTGCAAGCAATGATAGATTTTCCATGGAAATGGCTTCAATTCAAGTCACAACTGGGGTCAACCATTGCCTATATAACTATATGATTCCCTTCAAATAATATCCAGCATAATGGTCAACAAAGTTCTTTACTAACAACATTATTTGCTTAGCACGTCTGATTTTACATTTAATTAACAGCCTCCCAAACTGCTGAATAATATACAGAGATATTTATAGCTGCTGGTGTAATCAATTGTACCCCAAGACACCTCCATTTTAGGTCTATTAAGGTTTTTAGATGAGTAGAGCATGATTTGGGTTTTCTTTAAGTTAATAGTCAATTAATATTCAGAGGCAAATCGGCCTAATTTTTCAAGAATAGACTTCATGCCCCCAAATGTGTGAATTACAAGTGCAAGATCGTCGGCATATAGTATGGCAGTAATTCATTCAGTGCCAAATTTGGCTGGGCACTTAGCTTTAGCAGTTAAGCGGTCTAGCAGCTGTGACAAATACACATTAAAAAGAAAGGCAGCCAATAGGCACCCTTGTTTAACCCCTTCATTGACATGAATGGGTTTAGTAAGACGGCCATGGTTATAGGAACGCATGGAGTTCTTTCAAGATGTCGATTAACCACAAGGGGCACAATAGTTATTTCAGCAATGTCCACAATTTAGAGCGATTGACATTATCAAAAGTGGATTTAAAGTCTAGAAAAGTGATATAGACAGATGGATTGCCAGCAATTTTTGCTCTAGATGTAATTGTGTCAAGAAGGCGTATATTGTGGGTAGTGCTTATGCCAGCCCTAAAGCCAGATTGTAATGGGTGCAGGATGGAATTTGTGTTAGCCCAACCTAAAAGATGAATGAGAACAACGGCAGTAAAAATGTTACTAGTAGTGTCAAGAATAGACAACATACGATAATTGTCAGGCATATCTCTGAGTCCAGTTTTAAACATTGGAATTATAATTGCTGACTTACAATCAGTGACGATCGTGACAGACCTTTCCAAACAAAAGACAGAGAACCTGGGCCCAGAGGTAAGGGTCTTGTTTCACAACCAAAGAGGCCAACCAGTTAGGGCCAGGTGCACAGGAGTTATCAACTTCCCAATTTTTTCCAAAATACTAGCCCTAGAGTACACAAGGTGCCACATTGGTTTATGGTCTTTAACTATCAGATGACATTTATTGAAATACATATTTTCAGTGATGTATTTAGTCCATTTTTTTACTAACATTTGAGTTGTGTCAGATCTAGCGGTACTAAGCAACTTCCAGATTTTGGATACCTGATTCTTCTGAAGTATAGCAAACATGGCTTGCCATTTCTGGTTAATTTAGTAAACTTTCTACGTTTACACCAATTGGTATAGTTGTTATTTAGATGCCTCTTTTGTTCCATATAAAGTTTAAGGGATAATCCCATATTTTTCAAATGACGGAGGTCACCTTGTTTTTACCTGGGATTACAGCAGTGGAGTTAGGAACGTGAGCAACCTCAGTTGCTGTAATTCTAATGGCTTTTTCAATCTCATTTCAATTCATATTGACCGTGGTGGTATTCAAATCCTGCCATAATTTAAAAATGCTTTTGGACATTTGTTTACATTTGCCGATGTTCCATTTAAGATGATTGCCCCCATTGTTAACATTAATGTTAGACAGGCCACGATCATGCCATCTCTCTATGTCAAGAAGGAATTTGGCACATCTAGGAGAATGATCACTCTTCTTGTTTTCGTAGACTTTAAAGTCTACTATGTGGTTAAGCATATGAGAATTCATCCAAAGGTAATCAAGGGTAGCCGATTTTTTCCTGCTAGACCAAGTACATTTGCCAGGCATATCACTGGCTGTATGACCATTGAGGGCCCAATGATCCCAATCAATTAGATAGTATCCCCAAAGGCGTCCTCGTACATAGGGTTTTAGTCATAGTATTAACACTTGCACATTCTGGAAGTGGCCAACTTCATGCATAAGCCCACATTTGGCATTAAGGTCACCACCCAATATAACCATGTTATTATCACGGGTAGCTATCCAATGGGACAGAAAAACATCAATGTATCAAGTATAGCATCTGTCCATTTGCCGCTATAAGGGTCATAAATATTAATTAACAGAATTTTGTAGTCACAGTAATTATTTTTAGTAGTAACTTGCACGGCCAGTACATTATCATTTAAAGGAGACAATTCAACCTCGCTGGCATACAAGTCATGGGTAATCCCTATGATCAACCCACCATAAGGTTTGCAATAATTTCAATCCATCCTGGTCCTCTGCACTCACATTAAAAGTAGGTTTATCATTGCATTTACTTAATCTGCAGTTAGACCATTGGGATTGCACTAAAGTAGGAGACATTGGTTTGTCCAGTTCAAACCCTAAATAGTCAAGGGGTTCAGTTTGTGACCGGATAAGAGAAGAGGTTACTGGCAGGACACAGCAAATCTTCATTGTTCCCCTAAATTCACTTCTCAGTGGCTCAATAAACTCCATATCGCAAGAGCTGAGAATACACAACGCTGGAATTTTGTTAAATAAAGCCATCAATAAAGATCTATTAATGGTATTTTTAGTCTTACTCTCCAATTTTTGACTGATTGTAACCATTCCAATGTCTAAAGGATCAATGGTAGGAGCCGGTTTAGCCACATGTGGAGCTGGATATTGGTCAGTTGCAGCACCAATAGTAGTGTCTGGGGTACAATCATCAAGATTTACAGAAGAGTCGTACGATTCACAATTATATTGTTTAGTGGAGAGTTTTCTAGGGCCACGCAATTTCTGTCTGGGAGAAGCACCTTCAGAGATTAACCAACTTGTAAGCAAACCAGTCTTGGCAACCTGGCGCTTCCTCCTTCGGTTATCCCATTTACGCGTACAGCTGTTTTTAATTTTACATGGTTTAGGTGAGGGAGCGGTAGAATAATTAGCGTGATCAGATACATTTTGTTTGTCTTCTGGTTGAGGTCTAATTTCATTGGCATCGCTACTGAGTTGACGTTTTTTCACAGCCCTCTGTACATTTTTCTGTGACAAATGGATAACTATATCAAATCAGTAACCATAGTAGTAGCCGTTTAGAGAACTCAGTCTTTATAATGAGCACACATCAAATCCAGAGTCTCACAGTGATTTAGAGAGTGTGAGTCTATCCGATCACAAAGCTTAATAAGAATGTTCATGGCAAAATAAAGTAGACTTAAAGAGGGAGCGAGACCATGATAGCCCATTTCATTAGGGCAATTAGAGGTAGGTTTTTCGAGGCTACAGTTGTTTCTTTAAAACGCTCTTCTTCGTTAATTTCATCAACAATCGCTTGCATCGGAGAAGGATTGGGTTGAAATGACGTTGGACACGATAAAGGGTATCACCTCTCCATTCAACTGAACCAAAATGTCCAGTGTACAAATGGCCGTGCACGTCAATGTGTAAAATTGCCAAAAAATCTTTCAAATCTTTACACCATTTCCTCAATCAGTATGTGAAAGGCAAAGACAAATTCAAAATGAAACTACTACAAAATATGGATATCTGTCCAGTGCGGAAATACACAGGACTACGAGGACATTCATTGGCCTGCATTTCAGGACCTATTTGCAAAAGCACCTTCCATCACATCAAAATGATATCAACACATCATTCAACTATAAGAAATCTAGTCCATAAACTGTACTATGCTAAAAGTCCTGCTTTAGCACTAGCCAATTTAAATAGCAATCTTCTACATGGTACAGCCAAAGACCTACTCAAAGAAATAGAGCATATCTAGAGAAAACATTTTGGAAGTGAAAGCTACTTACAAAATGCAATAGCTTTACAACAGACTAGCAAAAATTGTACAGATGGCAACCTTCTGCTACACACATACAAAAAAGAAATACTAAAATTTAAAAGTAAATCTGCCGAAGTACCAAACCTTCAAGGTAATTCATGGAATAAATGTGTGCCGAAAAGGGGAGCGCAAGCGTGAAAATCGCAGCACACACGTGCTAAATCAGCGCAGGCAGCTGTTCTCGATTCATGGCATGCGCTGAGCGTGTAAAACCTGGGATGTGAGCCAAATCCGTGGGCGCACACGTCACTGAACAGCGAGCGCGACACGCACAGGGAAAGCCCACATTGTGTAGCGAACACAAGAAAAGTGGGCGGAATACGGGGCGTAACATGCGGAAAGCGGAAAAACATGTGAATATGTGGGCGTTACGGGGGAAGTACTGGAGGTAAATGCTTGCAATGCCCACATGCGTGCTAACAACATGTATTCATGGAATCGAACAGGGGAAACCCGTGCGCCAAAAAAGACACGCTAATCTGGAAACACGTATGCCAGCAGGAAGCAGGCGTAAGCGGCCCCGCGCAGCATAAAAGTGCATGCAAACAACAAACAAGCTCATACGCTACAATGAATATACTGTTCCTCGCAGCAGTGGTTGTGGGACACCGCAGGAGGAGGAGGATAGCCAGGCCCCGCATTTTTTTTTTACCCAGAAACAGCCTTTTTGGGATGCCTGATGACTAGGTGTATGGGAGGTACAGGTTTCCACCACAAATAATCCTTGAGCTGGTCAGGGAGTGGGAGGATGACCTCACATCACCCACCCTGTGCTCCCAAGCACTGAGCCCCTTGGAAAAGGTGCTCAATGTACTGCACTTCTTGGCTGCTGGGTCATTTCAGCGGCCAAGTGCCATAGTCGCTGGTGTCTCACAGGCCACGCAGTCACGCTGCCTACACCAGGTGTTGGCCATCATGACTGCACGCCCCTCAGACCGCAGGCACTTATACATGCACAAAACACCTGCAGAAAGGAAGGCTGTCATCCAGGATTTTTACAGGTTGGCACACTTCCCCAAAGTGCTAGGTGCCATTGATTGCACCCATGTGAATCTACGTCCTCCCAAGGCCAGTGAGCACATCTATCAAACCGCACGCACTGGCATTCCATCAATGTGCAGGTTGTATGTGATGCCAAGGGAATCATCACCTCAGTATATGCCAACTATCCGGGGTCCAGCCATGATAGTTTCATATTCCGAATGTCACCCCTAAACTGGGACCTGGAAGCTGGGCGGCATGGCAACACATGGCTAATTGGTGAGTATAAATGCCTCTGCACATGCATGCATGTCAGACACTGAGAAATGGGAAAACCCCACTAATGACAACCTCCCCAGGGGACAGTGCCTACCCTCTGAGCACCTACAGGATGATGCCAATACGGAACCCAATCACACCACCCGAAGTAAGATACAACACAGCCCATATTGCAACCCGGGGCATAGTGGAGCACACATTCAGAGTGCTGAAGTCGCTCCCTTGACCGCTCTGGTGGGCAGCTGCTATATGCACCCCCAGTAGTGTGCAGGATCATAGTGGCAGCATGATTCCTGCACAATGCTGCAACCCGGCGGGGTGGGCTGGTGGACATGGTGATGCCCCCACATCCCCAACCACATGCACAGCCGCTGCGCATGGGAGGTGAAAGAGCACGTGGTGAGGCAGCCCGTACCCAGCTTGTGGTAAATTTCTTCACCTAAAATCCCACCCCTGCAGAGCGCATACAGGCCTGGCACATACCAGCTGACAATTTATGATGATGACAAAAGGGACAGTCAACTGTCACAACCATACCACCCTGAGATTGTTCACCTGGAAGTGCTACATTGTGTGCATCCCAACGCTGTTTCAGTAAAAGGCACACATTCATGCAGCATGAAGGACTACCCCCTTGCAAAACACTACACAGAATTCGTGGCATGTCACCCAACCCCTCCCTAACCCCATCTCAGCTACCCACACACCATGGCATGGCATGCAATGTGAAAGCAACCAAATGAATGCACATCATGACACACGTGTCACAAAGTGCACCCTCCCAAATGGAAACAGCCCACAGACAATTGCCTCTCACCAATGGAGAAAAAAAAACAGCACACATTAACAAATACTCACAAGGAAGGCAAAACATCAGTACAGGATCCAAGAGTGGCAACATATGACAGTAAAAAATTAAAGTAGTGCAAGTGTCACAACCTGACACAGGCAGCACATCCACCCCTTCCAACTGCAGGGTGTTGCTGGTAGGCAAATGTGTCAGTGTACAGCATACAACATTAACTTAATCTGCAAAGGAGACGGGCTTGTTAAGACATGAAGAAGCTACATGTATACATGCAAAACGTCCTGTATGTTAAACCATATAGAAATCCACCATGCAGTGGAGAAATGAACAACAATCCCCACTAGGGATGCACAGTTTGGACTACAGACAGCCCACACAACTTATGGGAGCCCAGTGTCTCTGTGTAAGTTACTGTCACTTGGTCACACCCTTTGCGAGCCCATGGAAAGAGGAAGCAGGGGGGTGTGTGTGTGTCAGGAACCCAAGTTTCTAACCCAAAGATAGGACAAGCCTGCATGTGCCCAGCGGGAATACACAGTGGATGCCTACGGGAGCCACACAAAGCAACACACTGTAACATTATTTCAAAAATGTAAATGCAAATCAAATATAGAAAAAGCTAAAGTAAATGTAAAGTAAAAGTAACAAATAAAATAATAAAGTAAAACTCAGAAGCTTAACCACATAAAAATAAATGTATGAAAATGACAAATCAAGAATCAAAATAAAATGAAAATAAAAAATATAAAAAAGAAGAAGAAATAAAGATAACACATGATTTAAATAGTAATTTCATTTAGCAAATCAGAATGAAATGTGCAAAAAGCAAAAAAATAATTCAAAAATCTGCCCTGTGTGGACCATGGGGCGGGGGGGCACCCAGGAGGGACGAGGTACAGGGTGCACCCCAACACCCACATGCATGAATGTTGAGAAATAAAAAAAAAACTCCATGGGCTCATGGCCTGCACGGCTACCCTACAGTGGGAGAACTGCCGTCGCTGTCATCACCCTCTGGTGGTACATCAGAAGGTGGGCGTGATATGGGAGGCAGACCACGCAAAGCTCTTGCATGCTCATCCATGGCAGCAAGCATGTGGGTCTGAAAGGCTTGGTTCTGCAGGATGATGGTACGGAGATCCCCATGCAGCACCTCACGGGTAGCACGCATTTCTGCCTGCAAGGCCTCGCGTGATGCCCGGATCTCCTCATGAGAGTGTGCGTGTCAGCTGCTCCAGCTGCTGTTCTGACCTTGTACTACGGGACACCTCAAGTTGACCCAGAGTATCTCTGAAGGACATGTGTTTTAACCTCAGGGCATCCCTGTGGGCCTATGACTCTGCAGATATGGCTGTGCGCAGAGTCTCCAGTCCAGCCCGTCAGTCCCTGTTGGACGCCAACATGTCCTCCCTGTGTGAGTGGCAAATGGACTCAACTGCCTGCTGCTGGAGTTCCACCTGCCTTTCAGGGGGGAGAATGGAAGTAGCCACACTATCCACAGCCTGAGCCATCTTCTCACACAATGCCCCCTGTTGTGCTGCTATAGTGTACATGGAGTTCTCCCACACAGTATTGCTTGGTGGCGCACGGCCACCGCGTTGGCGGGCACCACACCTGTTTGGGTCAAGGTGATGTGCACCTTGCTGTGCTGGCACTGCCTGAGGCTGCAGGACCGCATTCCTCCTTTGATCAGCTGGCCCAGAAACAGGAGCAAATATTGTGGAGTGTGACCCTGCATCCGTAACCGCCACAGGTGGACTTTCCAACACTGAATGCTCCGTAGAGGGGTCTACCCCCAGTGCAGGTGGGTTGGACAGAACAGCATCCCTGCCAGAAACACTCACCTGCGACAGGACATATGTCTCAATGTCAGATTCAGCACCTGATTCATAGAGGTCTCCAGAGGTGTACCCAGAGACACCCGTGGACAGGATGGTCTGTAGGAGTAATGGGTTTTCACCAACCACCACCCCACGTCCTCCACTGGTGCCTGGTTGTGGCTGTGAGTACTCCTGCCTCTGCACCATCTCCTCCTCTCAACAGCATCTAGTGCCTCATCACATGCAAAAACATAAAAGAAAAGTAATGAAAACAGGCATGAGCACCATAGCCCACACACACACGCATGACGAGGCAGACATCCAGTACATAAATGACACATGTCACACATGACAATAAATCTAGCATGCATGCACTGGCAATGATTTGGAAGGGGAGGCAAAAAGCAGACACTGAGGACTCTAAGATGGAAAAGCAACACATGTGCTGCATGCTGGATAGCACTGGCATCACACATTAGCCTGTGAGTGACATGGACAATCCACAAACATGACACATGCCAGCACACAGATGGCACGTAGCATAGCCATGTCAGATTTGACAAGGACACCCAGATGGTAGCAAATCAGTACTGTCACCCATCCATGTGAGATGGACATCATGAAATCGAACATGCAAAATAGTGTGACAAAACACGCATGTGCCACACTCTGCAACAAAGACAGTGTTCACTAATGCAGTGATGGCAGGCACATGGATACATCAATGGTTGGTCACTTCGACATGACAGAAGACAATTGTCATGTTGAACATTCAAACAGGGCCCAGAAGTGATTGTGTGCAGGCCATGTGTAGGTGCATATTAGTCAATCAGTCTGATTGATGAAATCATTCCCATAATAAGGAAACATATGTGGGCCATTGTGGGTTGTAATCTATGCCTGAAGTATGTTACATTTGGGGCAGAACGGCACAAAAATGTGTGGTAAACATGTAAAGGATTTCATCAATCAGGCAGAATGTACAGGGAAACAGTATACACAATGGTGTGGCAAGATGGCAGTTGAAGGGCAAGTGCAGTAATAAGGTGCAAATTGACAACTGCGGTCAGAAGGGATACTTGAAAACCCAAACCCAAGGCCGGGCTATGGTTTGGAGCCACCACATGGGTGACCCATATCAGTCATAACTACACAGCCTCACCTGGCACTCAATCAAAACACATCACCCAAGCAACATACACATGGTTTGCACACACATGCTTGGCCACGCACCAGACGTTGCCTCAAGATCTGGAAGGCTCCACGCCTTGGATCTGATCCTCTGTGATGAAGCATCCAGCGATAGACTCATGTTCTGTGAGTACTTCCTCCTCTGGTGGAGACCCACTGCCAGTCACCAGAGTAGAGGCATGATTGGAAGCCAGCTTGTTCTTTGCTCTGCGTTTGAGGTCATTCCACCGCTTAGAGCAATCATCAGCTATATGCCTGACAAATCCAAGGGCACTAACCTGGTCCGCGATGCACTACCAGTGGGCCCTACATTGAGCACTCGTAGTTTTGCACCCTGCAGTCACCAGCATTTCGCGGCCATGGGCCGACATGTAGCCCACAAGTGCATCTAGTTCCACATCATTGAAACTACGCTTCCTTGACATGCCGGAGGGGGGAGCCGTGTCTGGGGTCCCAGCATGTACCGCAAGAGCACCCTTCTTCCGCTTGGGAGGTGGTGCGTACCCTGAGTGGCTTACGCCACTCTGTTTGGCAGGGGCTGAAGCGCAGGTGGACTGGGCACTGGAAGTAGCCAAAGGCCAAAGGCACGATGACCAAAGGTCTCACTGCAGGCATTGGCTACTGGGTGATGTTGGCAGGACCAACCTTGGTGTGATTGACTTGGACCAATACTGTCCTGGCTGGGAGACTCAGAGCTGGGGTGGATTGAGCTGCAGCTGCCTCTGCAGCCTCCTCACCCAGGCTACTTGGGGCAGCAGATGACATTGCTGCCCCAGATCCACGGGGCCTGGTGGCAGCAACTTTCACCACCACGCGTGGCTTTGACTTGGTGACACGGAGGTCAGCCTGGGAGTCATCCTCTGCTGGTTCGGTTGACAATATGGGGCGGGTTAACAACGCCTGAGCTGGGATGGTGTCAGCTGCATCTCCCCTACCCATTGGGGGCGCATATGTGTCCCTGATTGGTCCTCCACACATTGGCCTCTTGGGCCACCCTGCACATCCTGGCAACGTCCCCTACCATGCCCCCCTCTTGGAGGTTGGACACCCTTGCCTCCCTTACCACTTGGTCTCCTCCCAACCATGGCACTGATGTTCTTGTGCAAATGGGAGGTGCAGTAAACAATTGTCCTGGGCAATTGGGGTGAAAGGGGCAGGGTACTAGATGGAATACGTACCCTAGTGCTCTAGCAAGGCTGTCTGTGAGCCCTGGTGGAAGATGACGGGTCACACAACACTCAGGCACCCCGAAAACAAAATTTAATGTGCACGCGACCCCTGGTCGTCCAAGTGCATGGAATAAAGAACCAGCACTACTCTATGGCACCCAGAAACACAAAAAGAAGTGCACGCGTGGTACACGCAGGCTACAATGACCTCTGAATGGGTACGCGACACACAGGGGTAACCACAGTTGGAAAATACATGCGTGACTCACCGTCTGCCTGGAAAAAGAATGTGAAAAAGACGCGCGTGTGCGCGTTGGCAACACCCCCGCCAAAAGAAGAATTGAACCCTGTCTGAGTATACAAGGAGTACGAACTGGAACCGTTGCAAAGTAATCGAGTGTGAACCGACAAGAAGTACAAGGATCACCCGTTCGCTCTCCACAAAAGCACGTACAAGAAAATGGCGTCCTACGCGTACCTTTTAACCCAGCCCACACGTGTGATGTCACTTACGTGCGTACGCGCTAAGGGCCTTTTCTCCAATTACACGCAGTGACACCCAGACATGCAGTTTTTGCACGTGTACAATCAACATGCACCCGTGTGGAGGGGAACGCCTGCGCGCATTATGTCACAGACACGATACACGCTAAGGGCCTTTCCTCGAATTACATGCTGACGTGCACTTATTTCATGTGCCAAATCACTCCGTATCAAGCTGGCCATGCAACAACACACGGAAGACCACGCTCCTGCCCAGAAGGCCATTTTCCTGCCCCCCAGAGCCCTGAGCTCGCTCCCACCTGCCATCGGCTGCTGCCTGCCTGCTGGCCACGTGCCCTGCTGTTTGGTGCCTGCACATCAGCCATCTGATGGGGTCCAGTTGCTGTGACCACCCTTGCTGGAACAGAAGACTCCCGACTGGCATTCCATCACTCCACAGCCCAGGCCCAGGACCCAGTTGCCCACCCACACCTGCCTCGGGGGTTGCCATGTCTGACACAACACCATCTGGCACCAGTGGCAACACCCCCAGCAGAGAGGCAGAGGGCTGCCAGATTCAGTGCCAATGAAGTTGGCATCCTGGTGGAGCAAGTCCTGGGGCAGTATGATGCCCCTTTGGAAGTTCACGCGCCGACAATGAAGGATGGAAAAGGATCTGGAAGGACATTGTGGCTGCCATCAACGTGGAGGGGGTGGCAGCCCGCGACATGCAACACGTCCGGAAGCGCTGGGAGGACTACAGGTCCAGGACCCTCATCAAAGCCCGGCGCCTCTTGAAGGCAGCGGATGCTGAGGGGTGCCGGGTCCGCCTTACCAATTACCAGATGTGGGTCCTGGAACATATACGCCCAGCGTTCCACCTCCAGGTCCTTGAGAGGCTGACCCGTCTGGAGTCGAGGGGTAAGTGTACATGCGTACTGATTGGACGCTGTGCATGTTGAGGTATGCCAGGAGTGTGCAGGTTGGACATATATCTTGGTAGGCCCATGTATGGATGTGTATGTACAGGGACATGAGTGTGCCGCATGTGAGTCCAGTCATGTGTCAGGCACATCAATGGTGTATGTGTTCAAATGCATGGTGGCCAAATGCTTGTGTGGGTGCACACATGTTTAAATTTCTGTGTATGTACTGTGGCATGGTTGTGGTGTGACACATGGATGCTGGTTCCACCTTCATGTATGTGCACAATGTACATGTGCATATGTGTGTATTTGACAAGTGTGCAACTGTGATACACCATGGATGCATGTGACACTGACATGAAGGAGGCTGATTGGCAGATGTGACATGGATGGCGTTGATATCATTGTGACAGGTAGTGGAGATGTACAGATGCATGTATGTCTGGTGGCGTGTGTGCATGTGTTCTGCACTCCCCGTGATGCATGTGACGTCAGGCTAACCTTGCTCATGCTGTTGTATGTGTATGGATGCTGCTGCCTGCTGCAACATTCCTGTTAATTTGCACATGTGTGTGAGTTCAAATGATGTGTGTGTTGGGGAGTGTGATGCCATGTGTGAGTTTTACATTGCCACTCACGTGCAACTGTCATGTGTGTATCAGACCATTGTACAGTGCCCTGATGCCTGTGTTCTGTTTCTCCCTGTCTGCAGCATCAACTGATGAAGAGGGCTGAGACGGTGCTGTGGAGCACAGCGGCAGGGATCACACTGCCAGCCGGAGATGCAAGGCCCAGCTCCCCTCCCGGGTTGTCATCGCATCGGGGACTGAGGAGTCTGGTGCCGCATCCCTGGCCGCAGCTGCCGAGGGTAGGTCCAAGAGGCGGAGGTCGGAGGTGGACTCCTCGGCAGCAGAAGGGGCAGCTGAGACCCCACAGGGACCTATGGAGGAAGATGGCACGGAGTCATCCAGGTTGGTGGGGTTTTGGTTGAGGAGGAGGCTGTGGAAGGGCCACACATGGGGTCTGAAGGGGGGATTCCACTGGTTTTAGTGGTGCAGTCCAGGGGCAGGGACAGGAGACAGCACAGGTGGCCGTGGAGGTGCCTGTGTGTAATCCTGTCCCCGATCCTGTGAATGCATCATCCCGCACCAGCAGGGATGCCTTCGTCCAGACCCATTCTCAGGGAGGGGATGCATGAACAACAACTGGCCTTCGTCTCCCTGTGGACGTGGCAATCCGGGACCGTGTTGAGCCTGTGATGACTGGGGTGGCGTTGCGTCAACGTGGCATCCGGGATGATGTGCAGGATTTTCGTGAGGACTCTGCACGTTATTTGGGATGCCTCATTGACCGCATCAACCTACTAGGACGGGTCACCAGTGCTGGGTTTTTCCATCTGCTGAACCTTGTACCGGCCCCTCCTCAACTGAACCCCCATATGCGCCAGTCGTCCTCGTGCCATCTTCCGGCCCAAGTATCACCTGGGTACCCTGTGGAGCTGCCTCTGACCCAGTGGCCAGGCTGGTGGAGGACACATCCCTGCCACAGTCAGGAGTTAGAGGTCCAGCAGGGGTGGCCACCCCAACAACTGGACCCCAGCAGGAGGAGGACATGCAGGCATCAAGAGGCAGGGCACATGCACAGCAGCAGCAGGCTCAAGGTGGGAGCGATGATTGCTCGGGGCCATCAACATCAGAGGGGCAGGCATCGGCGGGAGGGCAGGAGGACCCTGGATTGGGAGTGTCTTCTGTGTGGTAGCGGTTGGGCCAGCAAATAGATATGGAGCAGTGGCGGGTGGAAGAGGCACGGCTCACTATGGTCAGGGCGGAGAACTCCATGCGCAGGGTGCTGAGGAGGGTTGAGTGCCTCGAGGAAATTCGCAGGGAGTTGGGTCTGGACATGGCATTATCCCTGTCAAACCTCAGGGCCAGGGAACAGGCCCGCCTCCAGGGCATTGAACAGGAGTTCGATGATGCCCTGGCCCGGGAAATCAACAAGTAAGCCGTAGGACTTGCCTGCCGCCAATGTATATAGTTAATTAGTGTTAGGTTTCCTTTCATTTGGGGCGCATGGACTATGCCCCACCTTGTTCTATATAGTTCTTAGTTAGGTAGGATTGTTGGGCTCATGAACCCTGGATTTTTACATTGTACATAGTTCTGGACTGGATTTAACTTTATTGATTTTTTTTACCCATGGAGCAATGGTTTTCTTTTTTTACCTTTGGATTTGGACAAACGCTTGGATTTTCATTTGGATTTATTTGGATTCAGCATTCATATTTTTTTCATTCATTTTGGACATGCAGCCTTTTGTTTATTATTTCTTTTATTGTGTGATTTTCTTTCATTCCCTTGCTTTTGTATTTAATACATTTTGGTTTCATACTTCATTTGTGTGGTATGCTCTCATTGGTTTCATGCATATCACAATGTGGGTTTTCTCATTCACTTGCACCCAGTGTGTGTGTGTGTGACGGACATGTATTGATGTGCATACTTGTCATTTGGGATATATCATGACATGGGGATTTCAATGTGGGGTGGATGGAATACTTGGTTGGGTGTTTGGACTGGGGTGGTGTGGGGTGGGATTTGGGTGGCCATAAGGGCCATGAGTGTGGATCGTGATGACGTGTTGTGGGGGACATGAGTCGGGGCCTGCTGGCAGGTGTTCATCACTGGGGGTGGGTAGGGGTGCAGGGGGACATGAGTCGGGGCATGCTGGCAGGTGCCTGTTACTGCTGGGTGGGGTGGGGGTGCAGGAGGACATGAGTCGGGGCCTGCTGGCAGGAGCCTGTCACTGGGGGTGGGTGGGGATCCAGGGGGACATGAGTAGGGGCCTGCTGGCAGGTGCCCATCAATGGTGGGTGGGTGAGGGGACATGAGTCGGGGCTCACAAGTGTGCTCACAAGTGCATGGTGCCATGTGGGGTGCCTGCAGGGCATGGTGAGGGTTGTAGGTTAGTCCCCTGTGGTGTGCGCTGCCTGCAGGGCATGGGGAGGGGTGAACCCGCGCACCCGGGTGGGCCCACGATGCCAAATAGCGTGTGAAAGTTCCCACACACCACCCAAATACACGTACCGAGCTCTCGCCTGGAGTATCACGTGTGAAACTCCCTGCGTACCCCCAGAATACACGAAACCCGCTCGCACAAGGCCTATCGCATGTGAAACTTCCCACGTACCCCCAAAATACACGTACCCCGCTCGCAAAAGGCCTATCGCATGTGAAAATAGCCGCGCACCCTGAAATAAACGTACCCCTCTCGCACAAGGCCTATCGTGTGTGAAACTCCCCGCGCACCCCAGAAATACACGTACCCTGCTCGCACAAGTCCTATCACGTGCGAAAATTCCCGCGCACCACCGAAATACATGTATCCCACTCGCACAAGGCCTATCGCGTGTGAAAATTCCTGCGCTCCCCTGAAATACACGTACCCCACTCGCACAAGGCCTATCGTGTGTGAAAATTCCCACGCACCCCCGAAATACATGTACCCCGCATGCACAAGGCCTAGCGCGTGTGGCACCCCCCACGCACCCTCAAAATACACGTACCCAGCTCGCACAAGGCCTATCGCGAGTGAAACTCCCCACCCACCCCCGAAATACACATACCACGCTCGCACAAGGCCTATCGCGTGTGAAACTCCCCACATACCCCTGAAATACATGTACCCCGCTCGCACAAGGCCTATCACATGTGAAACTACCTGCGCACCCCCCAAATACATGCAGGTACCCCATCCACCCTGGGCATGCCCCACAGGCAGCCCACTCACCCTCCCCATCCCCCTCAGGCAGCCCATCCATCCTGGGCATGACCCACAGGCATCCCACGCCCCAGGGGGGTGCTTTTTCTAACAATTTACCTGGCGCAAGCTGGGTACGTGTATTCCGAGGGTTGCACCAGTACATTTTCATGCTTTTGGGTGCCGTGAGCGGGATGCACGTAGTATTTTCACGCAATTACAGTGTACCGGCCCTGTATGCTGGTGCAAGGTTCGCGCAGCCGTTTGCGCTGCATTGGGGATTTCAATGCCTTTTCCTTGCACAAGGGACGTTCTTGGGGGTGTAACTGGCACTGCAGGATGTTCTCTGCACCAGAGCTTAAAATGGCTTGGTAATTCCATGAATACGCGGTGCACCAGAATGCTGTTTAGCGCACATGGCTGGCGTACGCTGGCGCACGCTCCCTCTCTGCGCTGCTCGCATGCGCTGCCTCAGCACTGAAATCTATGAATTAACCCCATGTGTGTCTGTGTTGCCACAGAACTTTTTATAAAAGTAGCACAAAAACTGTAGACATAACACACAAAATAGAAGACAATGAAGATTCCAAATGGCTTGAATTAGCTCTCTACCTTATAGCAGAAAACAAATATGAAATAACTGACCCCTTAATACTTTGCAGTTACTGCACTGCAAAACTTGACAATAACCAAACTCCTTCACGTGCTATCACAAATAACTTGGAATTATTCCCACTACCAAAACCTATGCAACAACTCAATTTATATGTGAGCATCATAATTCAAACAGTGCACCCATTTCAAGCAATAATATGCCTTCAACCAAAAACAGCAAAAATACCTCCCTCTGAATTAGTGAAAGGCATTTGTGGCAAATTAGTTTATTTACCTGTAGATCTGAAAGAAAATGTACACACTCTGGGAGTGCAACGTCCAATAGATCAATCTTTAATAGTCTTAGAAAATGGTGTACTTACCAAAGACAAAAAAAATGTGGCAACAACTCGTGGACTTACCTAAAGTTAGACAAGCCTTGCAATATCTAAAATACAATAATGAATACTACAAAGAAATTAATATTGAAGAAAACCTGAAGGAAACCACTGAAATAATTCAAGAGTCACCAGAAACTGGTCAATTTCAACTTCTAGATCCTGCTACAGTATCCAATATTTTAGACCATTATACAATTCATCCATTACACTCTAAAGACTCCATAGATGATGCACTGGAAACATACCAAATGCGACAATCCAAAGGATCATCAATCAGCATATGGGAAAAAGTATGAAAGCAAGTGCTTTTCCTCTACTCTTTTCTACTGGGAAAGAAGGAATGTACGATGATAGACCCACTAAGATAACAGCATCACAATACCGCTCATTACGAATGTATTCAGAAGATCCCACATTTAGCCAAAATGTGGAAATAATATTCCGCCTACTCTTTGAAAGTGAACTAGCAACTCTATGCTGCACACACATTGAAATCAGGTACCCATTTTCAAAATATGTCAGCTACACAATTACTACAAAAAGTACAAGAAAAAGATGAGTTTCTACAATCATGCAAACATAGATGTGCAGTACATTGCAGACAATTCCACTGCAGTTGCACTATATGTATGTTACAGCCTACTTAACCAAAACAGAAAAAAACAGAGCTTCAAGAGCTCTGGGATGACCTATCATCTGACAAAACAATGTCACAGAAATTGTACAGCTTAGGCATAACAATGCTCTCTCACATAGAATGTGGCTCCTATGAAGCTGCAGACCGTTTAACCGGTTCTGCTTTGTATGTAAAATCTGAAAATATAGCGTGGCTAAGTCTTCGTCCTGCTAAATCTAGAAAAATAGTTCTCAAATCATATGAGGACATAGAAACAATAGCCAAAAATGATCCCAACAGCCAAGACATTTTGAAAAACTTTACTAGACACATACTATCCAAACAGGAGTACCACTTTGGAAACCATGTGTCTATACCACATAGCCCAAAACTTCACATATAAAAATAATATAAAACCAGATGAAAACAAAGGTAGATACAGAGTGACAAATTGTGAAGGCAGCTTAGTGAAACTTACCAAACGAAGCTTAATTAATCATATCAAATTGCCATTAAAAACTCCTCAACATAAACAACTTTATTACATGTCCCTGCTACAACTTTTTAAACCATGGAGAAAAGAAGAATGGTTATAGATATCTATGACTCCTATGAAGATGCTTTCAAAGCAAATGGAAGCACTATAACAGATGTAATCTTTACACAGTACAAAACAATGTTGCACAATGAACAGCAAAACGAAGAAGAACTCCAGGCCCAACTAGATGAGGACACTCCCGACAGTAGTCAACCTTCTGTAACAGGAAGCCAAGAACCACTGGGACAACCACTAATTACCAAATGAGGCAGAATCAGCTATGACAGAAGTAGAAAACACCATGTGTCATTCTGAAGAAAATACAGAAGACTTCACTCTACTGAAATCAAAACTTAACAATGAGCAGCGTAACATTTTCTAAGAAGTAACAAAACAAATTGAACATGGTGTACAACATGAAAATAAAAACTGTACCTGCCAAAACTACAAACCTATACTGCTCAGTGGTCAAGCTGGTTCAGGAAAAAACATTTGTAATCAAAGTCATCAGCAAGTTCCTTCAACAATTGACAAACAACAAACTGTCAGCTGTTGTAACTGCCCCCACAGGTTTAGCTGCCTACAACATAGGCGGTGTCACTTTACACCGATTACTATTCCTTCCAGTAGAACACCAAAACAAATTAGGATTATTACTAACTTTCTACAGAAGCTGCAATACACCTACGCAGAGTTTTGAAACAAATGAAAATGCTACTAATAGATGAAGTGAGCATGGTCTCCAACCTAATGTTGCCTTTGATTCACCTCAGATTACAAGAAGTACTCAAAACAGACTACGAAGAGCTCTTTGGAGGAAAACACATTATTGTTTTCGGAGATCTTCTTCAATTGACACCAGTGAAAGCTGAACCTATTTTTAAAACCTTAGGGCACAAACTCTGGCAGCATAGGAAATGTCAACCTTTGGCAACATTTCCAGTACAGAGAATTAACAGAAAATATGCGCCAGTCTGCAGACATCACACATGCCAACATTTTTAAAAGTATTAGAGTTGGTTTACTAGCTCAAGAAGCAGAATCAATATTAAAAACCCGGAACATCCATGCACTCTATGGCCATAACTCATGTGCTACTGATGTCATGGAAAAATTAGCACACAAAAATGTCAATTGTATGTCCTTGGTGCCATCTCTTGCAAGCTGTTCAAAATTCAATGAAACAATGTTGAAAAAAGAAATGGAACCAATAATTGAAATTTGCTCCACAGACAAACTGGACGTACATGGTATGACACTACCCATGTGTCAACAAGCCACAACAAGACTAATTACCTTAGAAAACTCCAACATAGCTGGTTTGGAAAAAAATCTTAAAATGATCTTTAAACTGTAGAGTAATGCTTAAACGTAACCTTGACGTGGAGCAAGGACTATTCAATGGAGCACATGGTACAGTTGTTGGCTTTCAAACATACCCACATGACAACAACATTCAGTTTGTCAATATTGTCAATATTCTCTTTGACAAACTATCAGAGGATAGGACACTCAACAGCCTGATTCCTTCTTTTCAAAGACATGTATGCATACAGAGAACAATTTTCTCTAACTCTAGCATACACAGTCACCATTCACAAATCACAAGGTCTTACCCTAGATAAAGCATTGATAGATATTGGGAGCGCAGTCTTTAAAGAAGGCATGAGCTACATAGCACTATCACGTTTACGTACACTTGACAGACTATTTCTAATCAACATTGATGCAAGTAAAGTAAATGCTGATATTCCTTGCATTCTAGAATACAATAGACTACGTTCACTGTACACCCCCAGCTAAAAACCTATCCTGTTACACAAAAAGCAAAACGTTGTAAAAGAAAACTAATTCCATCAGAAACACAACAGAATCTCACTGCAAAACCTCCAAAGAGAGTAAAAGAAGCTAATACTTCATAAATTACTACAACCAAAGAAGAATCTACTGCTCAAAGTAACTCAAGTACTTCTTCAAAGAAGCAACACACACTCCAAAAAAATGATTTGGACACAGAACTATAAGGTCCATTCAAATTTCCAAATATAACTGGTGTAAATTGCTACGCAAATGTAGCAATAAATATTCTAATCCAATTGCCACCAATTATTGACAACATTTACTTACACAATACAGACCAATTGTGTTTGCAAATGTTAGTCCTTCTTAGAAATGCAACCAACAATCCTGACAACACCTACAGTGTTCATGGAATAAGACAATAATTGGACTACTGTGCTGGAATGGTCAAATTCACTATAAACTCAAAAGAAGATCCACAAAAATGTCTAATGTACTTACTACAAGTACTGGAAAACAAAAACATACATATACATGAAATCTTTCAGATTTCATACATGTGGAAACATACATGCACTCTCTGCAACCATGTGGCACAGGAACACATCCCTAATTAATGCTCTGTGTATCTATCAATACCTAACTGTGAATCCATTCCATTTCAGCAACTTGTACAAAATGCAAAACATGGCAGATTATGTACTACCTGCAATTCAGATAATCGCTCCACCTTACAAATACAAACACATAGTAAATACGTAATATTAATGCTTTTACGTTACAATGCAGATGGTACCAAAAACAACTGCAAGCTGACTGGATTCACACATGGTCAAGTATCACTTAGTAAGAAAAGCTTCACAACAATAGGTTTAATCTACCACGCAGGAGCCAAAACCAATGCACGTCACTACACTGCATATATAAAAAAGAATTGTGGATGGTTCGAATGTAATGATAGTACCATTACTTTAAAGTAGAGATTAGCAGCAAATCTTATAGACACTTATTTAATATTCTTAAAACCAAAATTAAATAACTAATCTGTGCATAAACATTAACAAAACTTCAAATAGAAAACTATAGACAGAATACGCCAACAGGTATCTAACTGCCCCAAAATTCTGCAACAACCAAACAGATTAATCAATACCACTAAATTATAACACAAAATGAACAGTTAGACTACGCCAACAGGTATCTAACTGCCCCAACAACAAAAAAATCTGCAACAACCCAACAGATAGATGAATAACTTGAAAGAATAAATAAAAAACTATAACCAGTTAGACTATGCCAACAGGTATCTAACTGCCCCAAAAAATGTGCATCAAGCCAACAGATAGAAAATTAGCATAACATTATAAGTAAACAATTACAATACACCAACAGTATCAAACTGCCCCAAAAATCTGCAACAAGCCAACATATAGAACATTAGCCAGAAACAACAAATAAGCACTGAAAACAAAGAAAGAAATATATTGTACCATACCAAAAAGGTTTTCTTTTAATCCAGCATAGACTTTTTTCCCACAGACCCAATGATTTAATAAACAAACACAGAAACTGAGCAAATTGCACAGTACACTGGTTTGAAATATAGTACTTCTAAAGTACTAAATATGAGGGTCGAAATAATGCCAAAATGTATATTATGCAATGTAGTAACTCATTATGAACTACCTACACTAACATGTGATCTTTTCTTTTATCACAGAAATTGAAAAAGAAAATCTGCTCCAGTTATGAAAAAAATATATCCAATCACAAAAAAGTCAAACAGTTACTATATAATAATTCAACTCAGAAATACTGCTGCATAACATAGCCATTCGAGCAAACATCTAACCATACACCACAATCCAAAATGTTTACTTCCATGGATATGTTATATTGCAGTGCTTGTTACCAAACTCTACAATCTTAATTGCATGACTGAGCCAAAACTTCACATACAAACTCTACACAAACGTTTGATTTGTGGATATGTGATGGATGTTTGATTCTATGGGTGTGTTATGCTGCAGTGGTTGTGGCCAGGGCCTAGAGTCTTGGGTGCATGGCCGAAGGCTACAGCCCAAGATTCTAGGCCCTGGCCACAACCACCGCAGCATAACACACCCATAGAATCAAAAACTTAAATTCTGGTATATGGGCGACTTATACAGGATATTAATTACTATTAACGTTCTACTAACAACCCAAAACCAATATCATACTAAAGTAAAATAGCCAGTAGTGCATTTTTATGTCCGCGGACAGCCGCAAAGACCACAGACATGACAAACACATCAGGGGCACTTGCCACCTAAACAAATATAGAATTTGACCCATCTCTTACTTCCCCACCCTCCCCAAGCACACTTACACACCAACACACTCCCACAAATTGTATTTTTTCCCCGTTCATCGCCACGCTGCCCGCGGATCCAAGATGGCGGGCGCATCAAAACAATGTGACGCACCTCATGCTTCATCCCAGCCAATCAGCGAACACGTTGCATGTCCGCAGACATGATGCAAACCGATTAGCCAATCGGTGTCCTATCCGCGTAGCGAACAGTGAAATGTGTCCACGGAACCTACTTTTAGGTCATTTTTTTTTAAAACTACTGGATGGATTTCCACCAAATTAACAAAAGCGCGCTTTCGGGATCGAGCCACTACTCCTGCCACAAATTTGGTGTAAATCGGTCCAGCGGTTTGAGCTGTAGGCGGGAGCACATTTTTTACCCATTTACTCTATGGGAAAAAAGACATTTTGGGACCCCCCTATAACTTTGCCCCCCTTTGACCAAACCTCACCAAACGTTGCAAAAAAAGTATATGGCCCACTCTGATTTTTATTGCAAGGTTTGGTGAGGTTTGGTCAAGGGGGTAAAGTTATAGGGGGTCCCAAAATGTCTTTTTCCCATAGACATAATGGGAAAAACTTTGCTCATGCCTACAGACCAAACAGCTGGACGGATTTTCACCAAATTTATGGCAGGAGCGATGGCTTGGTCCCAAAAGAGTGGTTTTGGTAATTTGGTGTAAATGCGTCCAGTAGTTTTTTTTTAATTACCAAAACGTAAGGCAAAAAAATTAGTGATATCTATGTCCGCTCCACGGACACATTTCCCTGTACACACCGATCACACTAAAAACAGATTTAAAAACACACCACTCCACTTGTCAAACTTATCAAATAATCTCTGGGGAGGTGAGGGGTGATGAGGATGGGATGGAATATGGCTGCAAGAAGCAAAAAAAAAGGTGGTTTTTGCTGTGAAAGTTCGCAAACAGTTTGGATGATCGTGGACAGTCCTGAGAAGTTTGGGGACACTTTAGATGTTTGGGGGAAGTTTTTGGATGGCATATAACTTTGGCAACACTCAATGAAACCAAATTACATTTTGCAATTAAATTCCTGTCCTGATTCTAAATGTGTTTACAAAGTTTGGTGGAATTTGGTCAAGAGGGGCAAAATTAGAGGGGGGGTCTCAAAATAATGTAAAGGCTTATAAATGAGGTGCCATTTGATGAATGTACACTTAATTTGGAAAACTGATAATATAACTAGATATTAATATTTTTGCGAAGTTTGGTGGGATTTTGTCAAGGGGGGAAAAATTAGAGGGTTGGTTCAAATATAATGTCAAGGTTTATAAATGAGGTGCAATTTGAGGAATCTACACT
Organism: Ambystoma mexicanum; assembly: GCF_040938575.1. NCBI lineage: Eukaryota > Metazoa > Chordata > Amphibia > Caudata > Ambystomatidae > Ambystoma > Ambystoma mexicanum. Next base: position 356,453,368 of record NC_090923.1, read on the forward strand.
TCTTTTTGCCGACTGATAATAGATCTACATATAAATGTTTTTGCGAAGTTTGGTGGGATTTTGTCAAGAGGGGGCAAAATTAGAGGGGGGGTCTCAAAATATTGTAAAGGCTTATACATGTGGTGCCATTTGACAAATCTACACAAAGGTTTGCAGAGCGATTACAGATCTAGATATGAATGTTTTTGTAAAGTCTGAATAGATTTTGTTTTTGATAAGTGTCATAATGTAGGTACAAAAATTGTGATTTACCTTTGGTGACTGAGGTGTAGCCTGTGGCCATGAGCAGTGGCCAGATTGTCCAGGTCATGGAATAAGGTCATGATCTGGACAATCAGGCTACTGGCCATGACCCACGAGGGACTGGCTTTGTGGTAAAGTTATTCAAAATTGGGATAGGTTTGAAAGGGAAGAAAAATGAGCTTGTGGTAATATGGTCATAGGGTTCCCTTTTCGCCTTCTGCAGGCTGCCATGGAAAGCGAAGAGGAGCCATGTACGGAACCCCACCTTCCCTTTCCATGGTGGCCATCTTGGAAAAGGATTTTCCTTCCAACACAGGGATGCCACAGGCATCCCGTTGTATGAAGAAAGATCCTTTTTTTAGCACCCCAGTTTCCTACTTTGGGAACCTAGGGTGCTAATGGCCTTCTTTCCCTATGTATGTGCATCATAAGATGCGACTGAATTCTAAGGAAAGTACTGTAAGAGCATGTGAGAATAGCAACGTCTACAAATGTAATACCTATGAATTTTAAGTTTTTGACTGTCAGTGATTAAACTCACCTGGCCTAGATATGTCAGTGAACAAAAAAAGTAGGGGCTAGACATGTGATGTCATCAATCATATTTGTGATGTCATCTTTGATGTCATGGGTGATATACTTAGCAGTGCACGGTGGTGGTGCGAGTTATGGTTGCTTAGTTTACCATAACTGGCGAATTTCAGGGGGTTTTTGGTTTTACTTGTAACCATAACGTCCCTTTAACAAAGTTTTTTCATTGAATATATGTATATATATATGCACTATTTTCTCTATATATGGGAATGGGGGAGGAGAGAGGGGGAGAAGGAGAGCAAGTAGAGGCTAATTGGGAAGTAGACTTAACCAGAAAAATATAGTCTGCAAACCGGATATCAACCCACTAATGTTGTGTTGTATTTGGGGACAATTTTCCATTCATGGCCAGATATATCGAGTATGTTATCTCGATTTCAATTATTATGTTGGAATTGGGATCTCTCTTGCACTAAGTATTTTATTAAATAAATAGACAAACAGGGGCCCGAGCAGAGATCTAATATTATAAACGATTGGATCCCGGACACTATTATTATAATGAAATAAGACCTAACAGATTAGGGGTGAGCCATAGAGACCCATAATTCGGGGTTTTAGATATTCGTTTATATCCTATTAAGGGAGTTAAAGATGGTTTTAACTATGCACTAGTCATTTTAAAATTTAAAATTGAAAAACAATTTAGGCTGTGAATGTTCCATGCTTTTTTAAATCTTTCTCTCTTTTTGCCCAGTACGATTGATATATGTTTGAAGTAAAAGACAAAGAGGCAATCAGAGTCAATGGGTTGAACGAATGTCATTTAGGACATAGATATTTCATCTCAGCTGCTAATGCACAATGCACTTTAAATTTACCTCTAGTAATAAAATGCTCATTCGAATGAATGTATGTCTGTTAGGCAAATACACTAGGCAAAGATGTCTGCCATGGATTTGGTACGTAATGCAGATCACTAAATGTGGCCTTTTTTGATCTCTGTGTTGGCTGCTTGCCCACCCCCTCCTTTCCCTCTCTCCTCCTCCTAGTCTCACGTTTTAAATGGTGTATGGTGGAGAGGGTTTTTGTTGTGAAAAAGCGGCGAGTTAGCCGCGAAACGCGTCACGCCTCGAGTGTTGCACTTGGGAGGACCCACACTGGGGTCACACTTTCTATTTTTGGAAATGGATTTCCATGGTTTTTAAATGCTTTTTTCCCGTGTGGATCAATAAAAGAAGAAAATCAGCAAAACGAAAAACGGGTGGTGTGGAGTTTCATTTACCCCCTCCCCCCCCCCACCTTCGTTTGCTGTTTGGTGGAAACTGGGCAAGCATGGCTTTGTGGAGAGTGCAGCTCGACTTGGCTACTTGAAGGTAGAATTGACAATATATATATATATATACATATATATATATATATTCAGTGAAAAAACGTTGTTAAAGGGACGTTATGGTTCAAAGTAAAACCGAAAAACCCCTGAAATTCAGCAGTTATGGTAAGATAAGCAACCATAACTCGCGCCACCGTGCACTGCTAACACTAACACCCAGGACATCAAAGATGACATCACAAATGTCATCTAAAATAAACAACATTACTGGAATCAATATTCTCATTATTACAGAAGAACATACCAGCTCTAAGCATGAAGGCACATATGCCTCGATTGATTACATACCTAGCATTGTTTTGCTGAGGACATAAAACTGAACTATTGTCCCATATTGCCCTAGGTACTAATCCAGAAAAAATTACTTTGGCATTTGGAAGGATGTTCATTACTGCTTGAACCAAGTGTTCCAAATCTGCCAACAAAGTAGGGGCACTGACATAGCCCAAACGGAAAGCACCATAGTGCAAAACTACCACATGGGGACTGTTGATCCTGCCCATATCTTCACAAACTTGTACAATTCCCTGTACATTGCAATCAGGCACAGTGCTCCACACGACCTCCACTCCTTTAACATCAAAATTCTTTGCAACATGCCTGCATTGAGCATACTGTTGTAAACCATGCACAAACATATCTCCGAGCACCAACACCCTGACTTTCTCCACTTCTGCCATCTTCACTACACACAGTCTCTTTGAACACAAATCCACAACCTCAACATCTGATTGGCTGATCCCTACAGTCTTCTTTCCATGCTGGATTTGCTGGAAAACCCTGGATGTAGCACGCCCTGTCCGCAGACCGCATAACTCTTAGACAGCCCTTCTACCATTTCCACTTCATTCTCTCTGCCATTCCCTCATTGGATACAGCTAAGCAGGCACACAATACAGAGAACGTCCTCAGAACACCCCCATTTTGTTTATTTTCAAACATTTCAGGACACCCGAGTGTTCTTAGAACACATTCAACTTGCCAGCGAACAATACGGACAACGTCCTCAGAACTCCCCCATTTTCTTTATGTACGAACATTTCAGGACACCGCGAGTGTTCTTATACCACTTTCAGCTTGACAACAAATAATACAGACAATGGGCCTCATTACGACCCTGGCGCTAATCGCCCGTCATTACCGCCATGGCGTAATGAGCGTTTACGCCGTGAGTCGATGGCGTAAAGAGCGCCACATTACGACCCATCGCGCACGAGCATTACGCCATGGCGGTAATGCAATCAACGCCATGGCGTAAAAGGCCCCTACCGCCATCGTTGAGTGAGCAAGGCGCCCTTCCGCCAGCGTAAGTAGCGTCCACCGTAGTTTGCGGCCACCGTAATTAGCGGCGGCCGTAAATTACGTTGGCCGTAAAAGGCCAAACCGGAAATAGCGTCATCGCGCCGGAACGGGAAGCATCCCGTCGGCCATCTTTAAAAACACAATCCATTGCCATCCTACCAAACAACACCAGACCCAACCCTGACACCTGTCCCAACCAAACAACCACCCATCCAACTCCCTGAAAATGCCGAAATGCGTCAAAAAAGCATGTGACCGCCAGCGCCAGGAGCGATTCAGCCGGGAGGAACTCTGCATGCTTGCAGAGACCCTGCAGGACAACGCAGGTGTTGTGTTCTCCCCTGAAATGACCAGGACAGCAATCGGGAAGAAGAAGGCCATCTGGGCCCTGGTGGCTGAGCGCGTCAGCGCGGTGGGGACCGTACCCCGCACCCCACAGCAGTGCCGGAAGCGCTGGGATGACCTGCGCATACGGGTCAGAGCGGTCATCTCAGCAAACCGCAACCTTGCCCAGGGAACCGGTGGAGGGTCGGAATCCCCCCTGAAACTCCAACCGTGGGAGGAGATCTGTGCTACCACCATCGGCATGGAGTCCATCGAAGGTGTTGGAGGGATGGAAAGGGGAGCCCCGACATCAGGCGATGAAGGTAGGTGCCTCTGACAAGACATGCCACAGTCACAGCAGTCCAATCATGTGTAGCACAAGGTTGCCCTAGAGTGTAAATGCAACACATATCAATACTGGCCATAGCCACATGCGAGCACCACCCTGCATACACTGCTGGCACCCGCATACCTGCGTCCACACACCACACTAGAAGGAGACACCCTGCATGGCACTGCCTGTAATCTGCCTCATCCACTGGCCAAAATAATGTCAACCATTGTCATTCCAAAGTCCGTAGACCCATCAATAACGGCCTCCCACCTTTGCTCCACCACAGGCACTGAATCACACCCAGAGGACCAGGACACCCCTGCGCCGAAGAGGGCGAAGTCCAACATCAACGTCCCTGCACCCTCAACCTCAGCTGCAGTGAGGCAGACCCCACGACAAGCAGGTCCCACTGCAGGCATACTGGAGGTCCCACCGGCAAGCACCCCTGTCGGCAGCAGGCCAGCAGCAGCTGCTCCACCTCCATCGACATTGCCTGCCACAGAAGGCAGGGGGTCAGCGGCCAGCAGCAACATCGGGGAGACAGCTGCAACAGCTGCATGTTCTGACTCGGACATGGAGCAGGAGGTCAGAAGCCCCACTGACCAACTACATTCCCCCTGTTTCTCTGACGCCAGCCCCCATGAGGGTGACACACAGGGGCACACTGAGGCAGAGGAGTGGCCTTCCACCCCATGCCCTGTCCACACTCCACAGGAGGGGAGCAGCCCCTCCATCACTCCACCTGCACTGGCCATGGGCCAGCACGGCCAGCACTCCCTAGAGGAGATCACTCAACGGCAGCATCAGCTGTCGGCAAAGCTGGATGAGCATGCCGCAGAATGTGTGGGGGCTGGGCCCAGCATTGAACAGGCCACGGAGACCCTAAGGGCCGAAGTGGCGCAGAGCACTGCCACCCTGAGAGATGCCATGCAGGCCATGTCAAGGGACATCTGTGCCGAACTTGCGGGCTTGCGTCGTGCGGTCACTGACCTCAACCACACACTACAGGAGCAGCATGCACAGGGGCAGCCAGGGACATCCTCCACTGCCAGTTCTGTGCAGAGCAGCCCCGTGCGACGGTCCGGACGCAACCTGCGCTCCACAGCCAGGGGTGCCCCGGGGGCCGGGAGAGGGGCCTTGTGAGGGACTGTGGACACTGTCACAGGCATCTGTAGACACCTACATGGGGTGTGTTGGGGTGTGCAGGGGGGAGGGGGGAGGGGGTGTGTTGGGGTGTGCAGGGGGGAGGGGGGAGGGGGTGTGTTGGGGTGTGCAGGGGGGAGGGGGGAGGGGGTGTGTTGGGGTGTGCAGGGGGGAGGGGGGAGGGGGTGTGTTGGGGTGTGCAGGGGGGAGGGGGGAGGGGGTGTGTTGGGGTGTGCAGGGGGGAGGTGGGAGGGGGTGTGTTGGGGTGTGCAGGGGGGAGGGGGGAGGGGGTGTGTTGGGGTGTGCAGGGGGGAGGGGGGAGGGGGTGTGTTGGGGTGTGCAGGGGGGAGGTGGGAGGGGGTGTGTTGGGGTGTGCAGGGGGGAGGTGGGAGTGGTAGTGACACGACAGTTTGTTTTACCAATACACTTTTTTCTTTCCTAAAAAGTAATGTGTGGACATTTTCATTGCGTATGTGTGCTTTATTGGTGTACAGTCCACAGTGTCCATGTACCAGAGTGCCCCAAGTGCAGTCTCCATGCGATGAACACCAGCCGTGTGTGCTAGAAGCAGTGGTCGATGCTACTTCGGCGCATGGCAGGCCCCTCCTGTGCATCGCCTCCTCCATGTGGTGGCGCCCCATCTGCACCCTCCTCATCCTCATCGTCAGGTGGTTGCAGTTCTGCGTCAGGGGGCAGGGGCACATTCCGTCTGACGCACATGTTGTGCAGCATGACACATGCCATGACGATCTTTGCCACCTTCTCATGGCCATACAGGAGTGGCCCACCAGACCTGCTGAGGCTTCGGAACCGTGCCTTCAGGAGGCCGAATGTCTGCTCTATGGCCACACGAGT